>NC_061796.1:16424756-17173672 GCF_021462225.1 Girardinichthys multiradiatus
ATATTGCAGTAGTGTGTGCACTGGGGGCTGCCGAAGGATGTTGTCATTTATAAAAACGAACGAGTCCCTCTGGCTTAGACTGCAACCAGCAGTCCTGCAGACTCATAGCATTACCATGACAAAGGCCTGTGGTTGGATGCAGCATGATAAAAGCCTAGTACAGATAAAAAAGACACCCCCTTATTTCACACAGTCTCACTGGGGGTTAAAGCGCTGCAACATTTTTACTTTGTATCGCTGCATGCCTTTACGTTTTATATCCGTTCCCAAGGAAATGGAGCTGTCTGTAAATGCACCAGATAAAAGCAATGTTTAACTAAGATGATGCTATATTGAAAATGATTTTTGATAGGACATTTCCTGAGACAGCTTCTAGAAGTGTAAGAGGTCACAGGGCAGTATTTTAATGTAGTATTTTACCACAGACTTTTTCCCACAATTGATAATCCCAGTTATTCCCGCAGAATAATAAATCACTTAAACTCAACTGCACTAAAGAAAAATCTACGCGATAACCGAATTTTCCTTCAGTGATTATACATCAAACACTCCTGTTCAGAATTCATGAAGGAAAGTAACACTAACTTTCACAAAATCACCAATCGCTATCTCCATTCTCACATCAGTGGATATCTGTATCCACTGTCAATGGTTACAGATAACGAGCAGGATCTGATATCAATTTTTTCACACCGCATCAACAAAGTGAAAACAACTGTTATTACAAAGCTTAAATAATTTATTTGGCCTCAATAAAGCCTACAATCCTGAAAGACAAGATTTTATAAACAGCACTGCCAACAGTAGTGCTACAGACTCTCCCACCTGAGCTGTGAATCTCTGTAACTCCTACAGAGTTACCATGGACCTTTGATTAATACTCTCCTTACTCTGCAAGTTAACATAGGTGGACAGCCATGTCTTGGCAGGTTTGCAGTTGCACCATACTGTTTCCCTTTTCAGATGATGGATTGAACAGGGTTCCATTAAATAAAAACATGGCTTGTAAAGCCAATTGGTTGCATTAGATTTCATTTAAAGGCACTAAAAGTTTTTTATTTAAATTTGATTTTTATAAAAGAAAAATGAGAACCAGGCATCCTTTCTTTCCACTTCACAATTATACTTAACTTCAGACTGACCTATCAAAAAAAACATCCCATTAAAATATATTAAAGTTTGTTGTTGTTATGTGATAAAATTTGAAAAAGTTCAAATGATAATATTTTGTCAAAGCACTACAAAGAGTATAGAATAATCAAGTTCCAAATCTTAATCAGTTTGGAGTTTACAGTTATACCCAAGCATCCCCACAGCATGATGATGCCAGCACAATGTTTGATGGTGTAGAAGGTGTGTCCGTGGCTGTGCCCTGTGTTATAGTAGACATACCCATACTTAGTGTGACCAGTAGATCAATGTACAAAAATGTAATCTTTGCAACCGATACTGATACAACCAGTGTTTCTGAAGCAAATGTTTTAAATCAGTAACCACAGCTAGGTTGTCACCATAGTTGCTCGCCCAGAATTACACTGCAGTGTTTAACCACCCTAACAAATATATTGGCTGTTGCCAGCTGTGACAAGTCTCCACAAACAGTGGTTATAAATAACTGTGACCATGGTGGAAGTGTTTGTGTCCAATAAATATCTACATAGTTAAAACTGAGCAGTTTCACAGAAAAGATCCTGCCTTTTTTCTACCCTTTAGCCTCTTTCCCTCATCTGTGTCTGATGTCTTTTCAGTGTGCTCAATCATGTGTGCACAGGGCCTCCAGTGCAAGGGACTTCTCTAGCCTGGCTCTCCCATCCAGGCACAATAGAGCCTGACTTCCCAGTCCCTGTTTCCCCCTGTTGCCTAAAGAAGTCTATCTGCAGGAGTGGAGAAGGAACACTATAGAACACTCATGAGTGTTACAGAAACGGTCATGTTCTCTTTGCATTTATTTCAGCAGACAGTTAAAAATGTTGCTTCTGAGGCCAGTTCTGCTGAAGGTCAATAGCTTAGCATTTCACTATCCTCTTTTTTTTCTCAGTGTCCTGTCTGGCAGAGTAGCAATCAAAATTAGTGTCTTAGTGCCAAGAAGAAGCCCAACAGATTTACTTTTACTAGCGGAGCATTACGGCTATTGCTTTAATACGCCGCTTGAAATATATATAAAACTTTATTAGAAACTGCTTTGGGATTATTTTAAATGCATTGGACCCCGATATGGAAATAAAAGGGAAAAAAGAAACAAGAAAGGGAGAGAGGTGGTGCAAAAAGGTAAAAGGGAGAGAAGGAGAGAAGAATTGAGGAGAGAAAGACGAATAAAGAGAATACAAGATAACACCCTAGAAGACTGCTTCTACACCTGCAGAAATGCATATTTAACAACAGCAATGTTACCGAAAAGTGCTCGGTAGTAATGAATGCAAGATGTATTTAGTGGCAACGGCAGCTGAGTATATAGTTTATCTGTATATATGTGCATCTGTAAACACCTGTATCTAAACACCTGTGGGTGCATGTGTGAGTGTGACTGTATATAAAATTTCTACATACGAATATTCAATAGCAGGTTTGAGGAGCCACAGACCTGCCCCCTAGAACCTGAGCCAGACACGGAGGAGATCAGAACCAAAGACATCCAAAGGCACCCCAGAGCTCAGGAACCCAGGAAGACCACCGCCTGAACTAATGCACCCCGCGCAAAAGAAGAGTATAGGGAAGTCCCAGATGAATCAGCCAGTAGCTACAGTACAGAAGGCAGCGACGAACCCACAGGCCCCCCCGGCAGCAGGTTTTGCTGGAGCAGATCCAGCCATGGACCCAGAGATCCGAGACCTAAGGGCACATTACCCCCCAGCAGAGGCCCAACAAAGCCAGGGGGCCCATGTCCCGCCAAGCAGCCATTGGGAGTGGGGTGTGTGTGTGTGTGTGCTAAGATGATACAGAAGATGGAGCAGTATGATTTTACTCTTACTGTGATAGGACAGAAATATCCATTATTGTCCCTGAGAAAATGTAAGAGACAGTGTGTGTGATCCTAACAGATGGGAACCATTCATTTGATTTCTGGTATTATCAAGACAATTTTTTATGTGGAGTACTATCAAGAAATAAAATGCTATAAAAAGAAGGTTTTTAAACCCCTTCAAACTATAAAACATTACACCACATAAAGACAGCAAACAGAAAGCTGATAGTAGAGCGCCAGTTAATTAAAGTGCAGCTTAATAAAACACCTTGAATAGATATTAAAAATGTTTTCCTTTACCAACTCTAATGCGTAATCAGTTTGAATTGCTCCCCAATGGGATTACAGCAGAATAAAGCACATAGGTGTATCATCTAGAACTGTGGTGACTGATATACACAGGGAAGCCAGCAAAAATATTAAACAGCATTAATCATCATATTTTAGTGACATAAAACCTAAAAATCTTAAAAATATGAAACATAAATAAAAAACAGCCTTTAGATTGTTTCCCAAAGTGGATAAGTGATTTTAAAAATACCTTTTTGGAAAAAGGACCCCTTCATTTCAATGTTGCAACACAGGAAAAAGATGTGGCAAGCAATTTTCTACCATCTATGCAGGAAACGTTGATGTGCTCAGAGTAGGTAAACAGGTTAACAGTCACTCCGTGGCTTGCTCAATGTAATTTAGGCTATTCCGATCAAACAGTTATTAAGTGGAAAGTGCATATGTTACATCACTACATCAGAATAACAATGATGGACAGAACCAAGGTGTAAATTATAGGAACATACATGTCTTCAGAATTCTTATGTTTGAAATTACAGTTTTTGTTACAAGCAATCACTTCTCCACTGTAATGAATTATAGGAGAGCTGGTCTCTGAACAAAGCACTTCCATAGTTTGCCAGCTTGTTGGATCTCTATGCTACTTCCTCTTCCTCGGTGGATAAATAGCTCTTCAAAAAACAGAATGTGCAGAGACACATGGCAGGACTTCTAAAGGCATATAAAATGGCAATAAAATATACTACTTAATGGCAAACTAACAAACATGTAATGTATGCAATAAAAAAAAAATGTATTGAAAGATTGGATACAATAGCTTCAAACATGGCTTTTGACAAATGGATATGAGGGGAAAGAGAAATAAATGGAAAAAACCATAAGCACTGTAGACCTAACTGACCAGAGTAGGCAGCATCTTCTCCATGCTGTTGAGCCACTGCCTTACTGCTCTGATCTGACCCCTGAACTCACACTGCAATTTGCTCAAATCATCTGCTTCTCTCCTGAAACAGGGAAGAGAAAACACGAAGTAAACAAAGTAATTACATTTTAAATATTTCGGAAATGCAATGTGTGCATTAAAAAATACCATAAATCAACACAAATGTATTCTTTCATGAAATCAAGGTCTAAATTGGCCACTTCTTTAAACCATATAGTTTAAGTTCCCTATGTATGTTTAAACATGATAAAATCACATTAACTGTTTGCTTTAATATTATGATCTTTCTGAAAGAAATATGATCTTCTCCCTTCTTAACCGATCGACTGAAAGATTTAATTTGCTAGGCATTTGTTCTTTCTGCCAGGTGGATAGCTTAGTTGTTTTTTTCACAACGTTATTTACTTAGTTGTTGTTTTACTAAGTTTCTATTTTTTGTTTGATTGTTTAAAGCTGTATGATTACGGGGCTCTGTGTGGTGTAGAACTAGCAAGGCTGCCCCATGAACGGAGACTAGTTCTTGACACAGCTGTATGGGCTTCGATTCCTGACCTTGGGACCTTTGCTTCCCCTTTTTCTCTCTCTCTGCTCACTTCCTGTCTGAATACTGCAAAAAGGCCACTAGTACAATACAAACCTTTAAAAAAACTGTTTTACTTCTGTATTGACAGCTGTCTTTATGCCTCTGTTAAAATGCATAGATAATGGTCTACTAAAGTGATACTATCAGCAGTCATCACAGGATGATGGTTATGTTGAATCTGTCTTTTAGTGGCCACTTATAGTCCAACAGGCCTTCACTCCAGTGAAGAACTGCTTTTCAGAAGTGTGCCTGATGAAGCTAAACGTTTCATTTGTATGCATCAGTTTTTTAATTAACTCAAGTGATCTTTTCATTGTGTCAAGCAGAGAGGATTTCATGATATTTTAGAAAAGCATACCAGGTTTTCTGATCCTGTGATGTTGGTGATCCAGGCAAAGCAATTCCCACTTCCTGCAACAAACAATGGAAAAGTACAGTGCCATGCAAAGGTGTTGTCAAATGATAACCTGAAATTTCAATTGTTTTTATTAGGATTTTATGTGACTGACTGACACAAAGGAGTGCATGAAAGTGAATTAGAAGAAAACTGCTTCTTCCTTTTTTCTTTATTTTGATTTTGCAATTACTTATTGGGAATTTGAGCCTGCATTTGCATTCAACCCCACCCCACCACCACTTTCCCTGTCAGTACCATATAGCTTAACGTTTTGTTTGCATTTACAGCAACAAGTCTTTGGAGTATGTCTCTACTAACATTAAAAATCTAGACACTGTGAATATATACCATTCCATTTTAGCTTCTTCTATGTTTAGGGTTATTGTCCTACAGGAAGGTAAACCTTCGTCTCAGTCTTGAGTCTTTTGCAGCCTCTAACAGAATTATTGTTTGTGGACTGCCGTGTATTTACCTCCATCTCTCTTCTCATCAGCTCTTACCTCTTCCTTTATGTCACTCTCCCTTGTGATATAAAGCATTTCTGTAGCATCCATGGAGAGGAACAAAGACCTGTTGGGGTTATTCTACTAATAAACTTGTTCCGTGTATTTTAACTGTTGCTGGAGTCTTCACCTCACCAGTTTTTATGGATGACCATGTCTTGGAAGGTGTGCAGCAGTATTTGTGGACTAATGCTCTTCAGTAAAGCTCTGAGGTCTTCTTAGAACAACTGTATTTAAAGTGAGATTAAATTAGACACAGGTGGACTCTATTCAATGGATAGGGTGGTGTCTGAAAGCAACTGGTTGCAGTAGGTGTTATTTAGGAGAGTGTGTACAAATGTACTCCACACTTTGCAAGGTCTCTGTAAGGTCTGCAAGTCCAAAATTCTGCTGCCCGTGTCGTCACTAAATCTAAGAAAGTTGAGCACATCACCCTAGTTTTAAGGTCCTTACACTGTCTCAGTGTTTCTCAGAGAATAGACTTTAAATATTTATGTTAGTTTAAAAGCCACTGAAAGACTTGCCATCAAAACACACTAAAGATGTGTTGCCATTGTATCAAGCTCCCAGACCACTAAGGTCTTCTCGTTCAGGTCTACTCTGCATCCCCAGAATTAGAACCAAACATGGAGAAGCACCATTGTCCTTTATTAGTGTCCATTATTATGCCACGGCAATGTACGTTTTTTTTTTTTTTCTTATGTTTTGATTGTAGAAAGCACTTTGAATTGTATTATTGCTTAAATGTTCTGTACAAATAAACATGCCTCGCCTGCCACAACCCAAAATTGCCTTACAGTGTATTTTTTCCATAAAACAAATCTCAATAAATACATTGACAGATTTTGGTTGTAGAATGACAAATATAAAAAAAGTTGAAGGGGTGTGAAAACTTTTGCTTGACACTATGGATCTTGTAAGGTTATTACGATCTGTTTTTGTTGGCACTAGTTGTACCATTAGTGCTCTACTCTGTATGGAACTTTGTTTATGCCAAAGTGGATGGTGGAATGTTTGCTCTTACCTCCCTTCCCCATTGCTTTTGGTAACAGGCTCCAGCATCAAACTCGGAGACTAATGTTGACAAAGATGCCAGAATATGTAGGTGTCCAAGACACTTGGTATATGTGCATTTTGCAAAGTCTGAATATTTCTTCAGGGGCTTCAAGTCCATAAATTCATAGACTGAAATCAGAACTTGACCTTAAATATGATTCTATAAATATAAAAATAACAGTTTTAAAATGGACCTCATTTTATCATTAAAATGCAGTTACTCTTTTTGTAGACTCATGTTCATATCAACCAAAACAGTAAGGGTCAGGTTAAGTAGACTTCATTATGTTTCTTCCTTAAAAAGTGTTAGCCAGCCTAACAACGCCCCCATGTGGTCATCTGCTGCTTTTCCAAGCAACTGGTTTACGTCATTGGCAAGCCACTAGATTAAGCTGCAAAGATTATATAAATAAAGAGTTTATTTTATAGTTTATTTCTATATGGCCACTGGTTATCAGTTTCATAACATTAAGGGCTTATGTGAAGTGGCACAGATCATGATTTTACTTGGTCTTTATTACAGTTTTACTATAAAATTAATTTGGTTATATTTTCTAACTTGTGGTGAGATACCATTTAATAGAACAATATTAAAGCTGCTCTTTGTTGTTGTTCTAATTGTCTTTTTCTGGGGGGTTGGCTTTATTATTACGTTTGGTTTTGCTATGGGACTCTTTTGATCATTTGCACACATGCATAATTTTTTGATTTTAAGCTGATTAAAGATATTGTCTTTATCAGAATCAGGATCAGAAATTATCTCCAGTTTTGTGAATTCTTCTATTCAAGTTTTGAAGTATTTCAGCTGCTTCCTTTTAAGACCACCAGCCACAAGCAAGACAATTTATTTGCATCATCCCAGTTGGATTGTTTTTAAAACCTGAATTTAACACCATTCGTCAACACCATCTTATAGTTAAAATTTAATGGTAACTTTGCAAGGTACAATGTAAAACTACAAATTATTGAATGCAATGTGAACTTAGCCTACACATAGATAACAGAAATTACTACACTTGCAAGATTCCAATAGGGTTTTGTAATGCTAGATTTTTTACATCTGTCAACCATTGCTTTATGACTTTATTTCCTCTTGAAGCCACCAGGGGCCCCTGAGCAGAATATTATGTTTATGCCTCACACTGACTCCACATTTAGACACACGGAACAAGCATGAGTAAAGAGATGACCACAACTGAGAAATAAAGCTTTTGCAAGTAAAAAAAAAAAATCATTAACGATGTAAATTAAAAGGAAAACTTTCAAATCTGTACATTTGTTTGTTCCTTCCTAGCTTGCTTCATTTTTTTATTATTATTTCTTTGAGAAAGGTGCTGGTGGGATCTTTTTGCCTTATGATTTGTAATTTGGACAAAACTACTACCTCCATGATGCGTTCAAAAAACAAGCCTTATTGAAAGATTTTTATAACTGTTTATAGTAAAGGTGTAACAGGTAACTGTGGTGAAAAAACAATTACCTGATTCTGCATGCTGAAAAACACCAACTGATGTAGGAAGTGTTATATTTAAATTATGTAAATGTTTTAATCTTTATTAGAACCCACTACATTCAGATTTTAGACCTTAAATGTAACTTAAGACTTTCAAAACTGCTAGAGCAAGGTTCAGTTTTATTTGATATTATTAGATATTTTAAAAGTTAAGTTTTTACCTTACGTGTTTGCTTTCTATAAAGTTGATGTTCACTTACAAGAACTCTGTTGACACTTATAATTTCACGCATTACTTTTTACATTTTAACTTAATAGAATGTCAGTGAAAAATACCTGCAAATGTTTTTATTCTGTTGCATGAATGACAAGCGGCTCTTTTGCAGCATATTTATAGACAGCATAATGCTTTCTTCAAATACATCACAAATCTTTATTCTCATTTAAGCAATATTTGCACAAAGAAGCAAAATTAGTTTGTGATGCTAAACTTAAATGAGTTTAGAAAAAAGTTTACATTTTACATAAATGTTTCCACCTTATCTTAGCAAAGTAAGTAAAACATGCAAAGCACATTCATAACAAAAACAAATGATTAAAACTAATTAAAACAATACAAATCAGAAATGCATGGTATGAAAAAAGGCAAAATAAAACGAAGTGTTTTCAGGTTGCTGTGAAAATCTGTGTAAAAACATCAGGTAACAGGTGTAAATCAGACATAATGTATACATTCATGCAATTGAAATTATTGACATAAGCACTTTGGTTTAACTGATTTTACAATAAAAGTTCACATAAATATAATCAATGGACCAAATAGGCAAAAATGTGATTTTATTTCACTGAAGTGTCCCAATTTCAAGTCAAGGCTGTTGATGCAGAGGTGTATGTATACTGTGGGGGCACTAATTTCAACATATTCTAGCAGAAATATTACTATAATTTAATAATTATAATAATAATATCCCAAAAGCACACAACTAGAGAATGTTCGTAGAAAAAAGGCATCCCAAGATGAAGTTGACAGTTTCAGTTTTCCTCAAATGTGACACATGATGGTGGAACGAAGGGTATACTCAAAGGGAGATCTAGGAACAAATAAAAATGACTATAAAACACAACCAAAATAAACCAAACCATGAAATGCAGCAAAAAAGGAAAAAACAAACCAAACAGTTTGGGTTCTAGTTTTCCCAACAAGAATGACAATGTCTTGTGAAACTGCCGAGCGTTATACCTGCTTTTCTGTGCGAGGATGACATGAACTCACATTTCCATCAATAACAGGCGGGGTATGGACTCTGGCCAACTGAGTATCCATGCTTACATTTTGGAATCTGATTGATTGATCCATCTATAAAAAAGAAGATGATGAAAAAGAAAAAGCTGTATTAGGAGTTTTAAAGTTGAACAGACAGTTTACTGTAGTAGCCCATGAAATCTAAAGACAAATTTGTGTAATCTAGGCTCTCAGATATTTTCAAAATATATGAAAGAAAACAGAACATAACTTAGAACATTAATAAGGTATACTAATAAATAAAAAATTGTATTAAACTTACAAAATTCAAAAAATCAGGCAGCAGGTCTTTGAAGGTGAGGGCTGAGTGTGACATCATCTTGGGATTTGCCAGGAACACTTGATTGATGTTCAATTTGAGGAACCCAGAATTTGGATTTTGTACAACAATGAAGAAATGTACTTGCCCACTAATTATAAAATGCCGAAGGTAATGACAATGTAGAACTAGTTTCACAACAGTCTGAAAAACATCATAACATACTCTATACAAACATTTCAAAGCCTCAAAGGCATCCATTTGTTTTAGATAAAAACATTAAAACTGTTGACATTCAGTTTGTCATTACAACCAGTCAAAAAGCTATAAAACAGACAAAGAAATCCACGTAACTATGAATTTTAAAAACAAACCATGAATAGTGGAAAACTAATTTTGTTTGGTATGCTTACAGTATATATTAGTCTTGGAAAGAAGTAGTATACATCTATTGAACACTTGTAAAAAAACAAAAAGTATAGTCACTAAAAACAGCTGAAACATCATGCTTTGAAATTTGTCTTAGAAAATGTTGACTTGATAATCTGTTTTAAAGGATATTGATTTTACAGATTTTCAGTGAAGTGTGGTTACATCCTCATAAGAGAAGCAGTTGTTTACATAGTTACTATTCAAATATATAGAGAAGAAAATCCATAGTTTAGGCTATCTTAATTTGACCACATGCAATTATTAATAAATAAATAATATTTTTTTATACTGTAACTATTTTTCCTGTTAGAAATGCAGCTATAAAGTGCATTAGTACTATTGGTTCTTAATCAAAGGTTATCAGGAACAGCAATGGCTAATCAGTATCTGCGGCTGTAGTTGGATGCAGATGTGAAAGAGGAGGATGAGAAGTTCATGCTAAAGCCTGAGCCAGCATCAATGCTGCCTCTCCTGGAGCCTGATCGGGATCCAGTTCTTGAGCCGGTCCGAGAGCCATATGCAGATCCAGAGCCACTGGCATTGTAGGGACTGTATAGGCCTTTGCTAGACTGTGAGGAGGCCTCTAGAAGCCTCAAGCCAGTGCCTTCCTCCACCATGCTTCTGTCCATGGCATCTTTGAAAGAGATTTTCAATTTGGTTTTTGGGCACGTTAGATATTTTGAATAAGCACTGACATCTCTCAGTTTTTGGGCAGTACGAGCGTCAATTGTTCCTTTTCTAATGGACTCATCCAGACACACTCGGCCTGTGACATCAGGCTCAATAAGTCCACCTGTCAAATACTGAACCTCAAGGAAACGCTGACCAGCCTCATAATACAGCCAGCCTTTCTTCAGAGCCTGGGAAGCTGACATTTTCACTTTAGTTCTGGGGTCTTCAAATCCATTAAAAGCCTTTTGTGCCAGGTTAAGGCGATCAACCATAACCTTATCAACCAAGCCTTTCTCTGTAGCTTCAGTAACTGACAATTTATCTCCACTTATAGGGTCAAGAATTCCACCTGTGCAGGCTTGGGCCTCAAGCAGTCTTTGGCCTGTTATGTTGTCAACCAAGTTTCTGTGCATTGCCTCAGTCACTGAGACTTTCTCCAGTGTGTCTATGTCCAATATTCCAGCTATGGGACCTGTCTCTTCTGATGGGTCATTCCATATCACTGCAGGTGGTTTTGTGGATGGTATGGGGCTCATGGAAGTGGAGTAACTGGAACCAGTGGTGGAACCAAATGAGGATGAGCGTGAACGGAAGCCTCCCACACCTCCAGACAGCATGTCCGCAAACTCTGTAATGGACAGGTTCCCAGCTCTGTATGTCTGAAGAGCATTTTGGTCAATAAGTCCACGTGACATAGCATCATCAATGTCATACTGTCTGCCTGACCTTCTGTCAATGATTATAGATTTGACAGAGCCATCAGAGGAGGTCATTGTGATTTCTTCCCATTCACACTCCTGTTCAGAGAGCTCCAGGTAAGTTTGGTGGTCAATGAGTCCTTTCCGGTAGGCCTCATATACAGACATTTCTTTGCTTGTCTCTGGGTCTACAATGACAATTCTGCGTTTTCGGACCGATGATTTGGAGGAGGTCTTCCTTTCCCTCTTCTTTTCTTTCAGTAGCAGTAGCACCAGGCCAGTATCAGGATCTGTGATACACCTCTCCATAAGCTGAAGGTAGGTTAGATTTTCTTCAGTATTAGGATCAAAGAAGCCCTTAGTGTCATCAGATGGGTCAGTCAGAATCTCATTCATTTCTTCATCAAAGAAACCACGATTGTAGGCTACCTCGACTGGTAAACGGTGACTTTCTTCTGGGTCAATAATTCCACCAGTGGCAATCTGAGCTTCTAGCAGACGGATACCGTGATCTTTTAGGATGAGCCCCTTTTTCATGGCCTGAAACAAAGAGATTGTCTTTCCTGAGTAAGGATCTCTGTACCCAGTCACAGCTCGCTCAGCCGAGAGAAGCTTGTCTTTGAATTCAGGCCCTACAATTCCCATCTTTACTGCTTCATTTACAGTCAGTTTGAGGTTCTTAATTGGATCAATCACATATCCTGTGGCTGCCTGGGACTCGAGGAGTTCAAATGCAGTGCCTGGCCTGATCATGTTCTTCTTCATGGCCTGGTAAATTGATAGACGTTCTTTGGTGGTCTCCAAAAAGACACCAGCAATGCAGCCAGTTCCCTCAAGGTATCTTGAGAGTCTACTGCTAACCTCCTCCACTGAGAGAACACCTTCATTTAGTTGAGTTACAGTCTGCTGGTCAATAATCTGTGAGCGAACCAGCTCCTCCAATGTGATCTGTTTTCTCAAACCCTTGAGTGTTAGCCTCTTATCTCCCAGGGAGAGAAGGCGCAGTCCACCTTCTAGTTTGCATCTCTTTAGTAGCTGAGCATATGACACTTGCTCATCATTAACAGGATCAATGAAGCCCTTGACGTTATCTGTCAGTCTCTCATTGGTCTCTTTGTTGATATAACCCCTTTGCAAGGCAATGTCAGCTGGAAGATGGAACTGGAATTCTGGATCAATAATGCCTCCAGTAGCAGTTTGTGCCTCCAACATTTTCAGGGCATAATCCTCTGGAACAAGATCCTTTTTCATGGCCTGGAAAAGAGATACAACTTTGCCACTGTATGGATCCTTGTACCCAGTGACAGCTCTTTCAGCTGAAAGAAGTTTATCATGGATCTCGGGTCCAACAACTCCCTTACGGACAGCTTCATCAACAGTGAGCGTCTCATTCTTTACTGGATCAATAATAAAGCCTGTTGCTGCTTGTGCTTCTAGGAGACTGAGGCCTATTTCTGGTTTAAGAAAACCCTTTTTCATTGCCTGATATATGCTAAACTTGGAGCTTGAGTCTGTGGTGACACCAGCAACACAGCCTGTGCCATAGAGATACTGTTTTACACTGGTCATCTCCATTATATCACGAATATCTCTCCTGCCCTGTTTCAGAAGGTTGTATGTTTCCAGGTCAATGATGCGGGCACTGTAGAGTTCCTCAATCGTTATCATTCTTCTTATAGTCTTATATGACAGTGGACTGTCATTTCTGATAATTTCCCTTTGCTCCATTATCTCAATTATAATGACGATCATCCGTTCCTTTGTGATTTTACCAGAACGGTATTCTTCTAGGAGTTTCTGCCTCTCCTGTTCTGGAAGCAAATTTGAGTTCATGACATCCCACAGGTTCATTGGTTTATCAGCAAGGCCCTCAATTGGAATATCAATTTGGGTGTTGGTAAGATCACTCTGGGTTTGCTCCTCTGTATAAAGGTATGTCTTCTCCACAACAGTTGGAGACTGAGGTTTGGAGAGTGGAAGGATGTACAGGCCAGTGTCTTTATCTCTATGGCATTTGTCTTTAAGTTGCTTGTAGGATGCATTTTCATCAGTTTCTGGATCTGAGAAAGGCTTGTTTTCATCTGATGATTCAGACAAGGTTTTGGCAACTTCCTTACTGAAAATGTTCTTTTGGTATGCCACATCAGTTGGGACCCGGTGGCTGTTTACAGGATCAATGATTCCGCCACTGAACATCTGTGCTTGAAGCAGGGGTATGGCATGTTCTTTAAGTATAAGATCCTTTTGCATTGCTTCATAAAGGGAGATTTTCTTTCCCGTGAATGGATCCATGTAGCCAGTGACTGCTTTTTCTGCAGAAAGGAGTTTTTCATGGAGCTCTGGACCAACAACTCCTGCCTTCACTGCCTCATCTACTGAAAGACATTGGTTTTTTACCAGATCTACAATGAAACCAGTTGCAGCCTGAGCCTCAAGAAGCAAAAGGCCAGTGTTGTGCCTGATGAGCTTTTTCTTCATAGCCTGATAAATACTTATTTTTTCCTTTGTTGGCTCCAGGTAGATTCCAGCAATACTTTCAGTGCCCTGGAGGTATTTACTTACACTTGGATACTCACTGACTTTTTTAGGTGTTGTTTTGCCTTTTTGAAGGAGGCCCAAGGTTTCTTTGTCAATTATTTTGGAGTCAAACAAGTAGTCTGCAGAAACGTGATCTCTGAGCCCCTTAAAGCTGGACTGTTCCTTTTTCTTAGCTTCCTTTTCTTCCACAATTGTGATAATGATCTTGATAATCTTTTCAATAGTAACTTTTCCTGATCTAAACTGTCTAAGCAATTCGAGTCTCTGTTCTTCAGTGAGATAGTCAGAATTAATAATTTCCCAGAGTGTCATCTTTCTGCCCTTGAATGGTCCACAGTCAAGCTCCACAGTTGCCTGTGTCATAGCCTCTTTTGTCTGGGCTTCGGTGTATGTTGCTTCTTCTTTATCATTGATTGCTTCATCACTAAGTGGAAGAAGCTTAAGACCAGTTTTTTGGTCAGAAATACATCTCTCAAACAGCTGCGAGTATGTGACATTTTCTTTTGTGTTTGGATCAAAGAAACATTTAGTTTCATCTGTTTGACTGCTTAGACGCTGTTTCATTTCATCATCGAAATAATTTCTTATGCAAGCAACATCATAAGGTATATGATAGCTCTTCACTGGATCAATGATGCCACCACTGGTCATTTGGGCATCAAGTAGTCTGATACCTTGCTCTTTAGGAATCAGATCTTTCTTCATTGCTTGGAAGAGAGAGACAGTGTTTCCAGTGTAAGGATCTTTGTAACCAGTAACAGCTCTCTCTGCAGACAGGAGCTTTTCATGCAGCTCAGGACCAACAACCCCAGCTTTGACAGCCTCATCAACGGTATACTTTTTATCTTGAACAGGGTCAACCACATAACCTGTTCCTGCTTGAGCTTCAAGCATTTTGAAAGCAAGCTCAGCCCTCATCATGTCCCTCTTCATAGCTTGATAAAAGGACATTGTCTCCTTGGATGAGTCAATGAGTACCCCAGCTATGCAGTTTGTACCCTGGAGTGCTTTGTGAACTGGTTTCATTACCGAGACCTCCTTGGCTGACACGTTTCCCTTTAGCAATTTGTTATAAAGATCATTATCGATTACTTTGGATTCCAGGAGCTCACTGGCAGGAACAGCTGTTCTTAAACCATCAAAGGTAATTTCCTTCTTCTTCTCTTTCTCCTCAGCCACAGTAATAACAATCCTAATGATCTTTTCAATAGTTATTTTGCCCGTCTTGTACTGACGGAGAAGGTCCTTTTTCTGATCTTCAGTGAAGTACTCTGAGTTAATTATCTCCCAAATGGTGACAGTTTTACCCTTGAATCTTCCGAATGGCACAGACACAGTTGTTTTGCTGAAAACATCTTTAGTCTCTTCTTCAGTGTAAATACTCGAGCACTGAGCAGCTTTTTCTGTGATTGGTAGGAGTAACAGACCAGACCCCTGGTCAGCAGTGCATCTTGCTATAAGCTCAGAATATGTCAGTGGTTCCTGAGTGCTGGGGTCAAAGTATCCCTTTGTGTCATCCAATGGTTTTTCCATAACCTTGCTCATTTCAGCATCATACTGTCCCTGTTTGTAGGCGGTTTCATTGGGTACACGGTGACTGTGGACAGGGTCAATAATGCCACCAGTGGCAAGCTGGGCTTCAAGGACTCTTATGGCATGGTCACGATCTATCAGACCTTTCTTCATTGCTTCAAAAACAGAGATCTTTCCACTAGTGTAGGGATCTTTGTAGCCAACAACAGCCCTTTCAGCTGAAAGCATTTTGTCATGTAGTTCAGGGCCAATCAAACCTTCTTTGACTGCTTCATTAACAGAAAGTTTCTGATTCTTGATGGGGTCTAAGATGTATCCTGTGGCTGCCTGTGCTTCAAGAAGGATCATAGCTGTTCCAGGAGTGATTTTCTTTTCCTTGGATGCTTGATATATTGACAGTTTTTGATTAGTTGGTGTTAAAACACCAGCAATAGCATTCTTTCCTTTAAGAACTTGTTTTAGATTTTCAGTTTCACTAAGCTCCTGAACAGTGGTTTTGCCATCTTTAAGCATTTCAAACTCCTTCTTGGGTAAAAGACCCAGGTCATGGAGTCTGCTTGCTGGTACCTTATCACGGATGCCATCAAAAGCTAAAGGATCTGGTTTCTTTTCTACACCATCTACCATATCACTAGCAGTTTGACCATTGTAAATTGTCTTTGTTGTCTCAATCATTGTTACATGGACATGTTTGCCTGGAACTTTATTTGTCTCATTGTCTGTTTCTTTCTGGGCTTCTTCAAGCTGCTGTAATTTCTGACGAAGTTTCTGGTTCTCTTCTGCAAGAATTTGTTCTTGTTCTAATCTCTTTCTCTCTAGTTCTTGCATTTCTTTTTGCTTGTTAAGCATTTCTTGCTCTGCCTCTTTCTGTTTACTGAGTGCTGCATCCATGGTAGCTAGAAGGTTCTTCTTCTCCTCTTCCATCTGGCGTCTCTGGCGTTCTTGTTCATCTTTGAGAGCTTTTGCCTTCCTTACTTCCTCTTCAAACTGGCTCTCCAGTTTTTTCTTCTCTTCTTCAATAAGCTTCTCCTTCCTCAATAGCATCTCCTTTTCTGTCAAGAATGTCTGCTGAAGCATGGTCTTTTCATGCTCAATTTGTTTCTGTTGTGCATCAGCCATCTAATGGAAGAAAAAAGAAATAAAAAATTACAACTGGTTTATAGCGTTATTTTTTTTTGAAGCATTTTTGTTGATAAATCTATAATGAACAAGTTTTGTACAATGCACTCTGCTTATGCATTAGATTATCAAACAATCTCTTTACTAATGCTGATCACATCTAACACTAAATGGCAAGTTGAAGAAGGAAAGGTGGGGGGACTTTAGAGTTGAGGAGGATGCTGTGAGGTTTTAACATATGAGCTATGGAATGAGGTGCTTTGCTTTTGGTTTAGATCTTGTCATTCCCCCAAATTTGTATAATTTCTTAATGTCACAAAAATACAATGTGTTCTTTGTATAGTTGCTGCAATGTATTTTCCCCAAACATGTGTTTATTGTTTCCTTTTAAAAAAAAATTAGATAAACCTGCCCTCGACACTGAAAACCTAAAAAAAATATAACTACTTTTACTCAGAGTAACATTGCATAGACCCTGAGTAATGATTACATATTGTCTTTGGATTTTTTTGTATCACTTGAAATTCGATACAAACATACCAATATAAGTGGTTCATTTAATATATTTATAATAAAGCATGCCTTGGCATTTGAAAAATCCAAATCTATCAAAGTCTACCCCGAAGTCATGTGTAATAAGACATTCATTTTTGAAAATGTACATAAATATGCCACAGATCATATTCATATTTTGAAAAATTACTTTGTATGACTTAAACGTCAGAATAAAAACCTTCCACAATCTGTCAAGGGCATGTTTTGGATCATTGGGGTCGTCACTAACTGATTAAAAAAAAAAAAATTAGTCATGGCAACTATATGCAAACTGTTGATACATTAACATGTACAGGTCCTTCTCAAAATATTAGCATATTGTGATAAAGTTAATTATTTTCCATAATGTCATGATGAAAATTTAACATTCATATATTTTAGATTCATTGCACACTAACTGAAATATTTCAGGTCTTTTATTGTTTTAATACGGATAATTTTGGCATACAGCTCATGAAAACCCAAAATTCCTATCTCACAAAATTAGCATATTATTAAAAGGGTCTCTAAACGAGCCATGAACCTAATCATCTGAATCAACGAGTTAACTCTAAACACCTGCAAAAGATTCCTGAGGCCTTTAAAACTCCCAGCCTGGTTCATCACTCAAAACCCCAATCATGGGTAAGACTGCCGACCTGACTGCTGTCCAGAAGGCCACTATTGACACCCTCAAGCAAGACGGTAAGACACAGAAAGAAATTTCTGAACGAATAGGCTGTTCCCAGAGTGCTGTATCAAGGCACCTCAGTGGGAAGTCTGTGGGAAGGAAAAAGTGTGGCAGAAAACGCTGCACAACGAGAAGAGGTGACCGGACCCTGAGGAAGATTGTGGAGAAGGGCCGATTCCAGACCTTGGGGGACCTGCGGAAGCAGTGGACTGAGTCTGGAGTAGAAAAATCCAGAGCCACCGTGCACAGGCGTGTGCAGGAAATGGGCTACAGGTGCCGCATTCCCCAAGTCAAGCTACTTTTGAACCAGAAACAGCAGCAGAAGCACCTGACCTGGGCTACAGAGAAGCAGCACTGGACTGTTGCTCAGTGGTCTTAAGTACTTTTTTCAGATGAAAGCAAATTCTGCATGTCATTCGGTAATGCCAAAATGCCAGATGTCCAGTATCAAGTACCCACAGTCAGTGATTGTCTGGGGTGCCGTGTCAGCTGCTGGTGTTGGTCCACTGTGTTTTATCAAGGGCAGGGTCAATGCAGCTAGCAATCAGGAGATTATGGAGCACTTCATGCTTCCATCTGCTGAAAAGCTTTATGGAGATGAAGATTTCATTTTTCAGCATGACCTGGCACCTGCTCACAGTGCAAAAACCACTGGTAAATGGTTTACTGACCATGGTATCACTGTGCTCAATTGGCCTGCCAACTCTCCTGACCTGAACCCCATAGAGAATATGTGGGATATTGTGAAGAGAACATTGAGAGACTCAAGACCCAACACTCTGGATGAGCTAAAGGCCGCTATCGAAGCATCCTGGGCCTCCATAAGACCTCAGCAGTGCCACAGGCTGATTGCCTCCATGCCACGCCACATTGAAGCAGTCATTTCTGCAAAAGGATTCCCGACCAAGTATTGAGTGCATAACTGTACATGATTATTTGAAGGTTGACGTTGTTTGTATTAAAAACAATTTTCTTTTATTGGTCGGATGAAATATGCTAATTATGTGAGATAGGAATTTTGGGTTTTCATGAGCTGTATGCCAAAATCATCCGTATTAAGACAATAAAAGACCTGAAATATTTCAGTTAGTGTGCAATGAATCTAAAATATATGAATGTTAAATTTTCATCATGACATTATGGAAAATAATTAACTTTATCACAATATGCTAATATTTTGAGAAGGACCTGTATGTATCTGAACTAAATATTGATTTTACTCAAGCTTGTATACAAATAACAGAATAAACATTTTGGAATGGCCAACTCCAAGTTATGTTAATCCAATAAAATGTTAAAACCTCTTATGTGGAGAAATCATCTTAAATCCCTCCAACCTGATAGGCAGACCTAAATAATAAATAGAAAGCTATTTGCAAAACGTTGACAAGGATGGCTAAACTCTAACATGTATATGAAATAATGTAACACATAAAAGCCGTAATAAACCCTACTTTAGTTCTCTTTGATTAACAGCAGAGCTTCTCAATAATTTTTTAAAAATGTAATGATGGTGTGAGAAAAGAAATACAGACATTTTTTAAGACAAATGAGAGCCATGACTGTTATTTTAGAGATGGGAAAAGTTATTAAATAATATACTGTTAGTGAGACATGAGTTGGGACTGTAAAAACCTCTCAATTATTAAATTAGCATTTAAAGCCAAAAATAAATGGGCTGATATTGCAACCATGCTTACACACATTTGATTTGACTTGTGATGCATTTTGTATTATATTACATTTTAAATTAACATTATTTTAGCTCATAGCTTAATTACAATGCAGCATGCTATAAAAATGTACCTAATGTGTTCTATTGAATTTAAACAAACGATTAATTAAAACAAATACAACAATGTATTCTAGGATATTATAGGATTCCCCTCTTTACTCTGACCTCTTTTTATTCAAATAGAGAGAACCATGATTATCCATATGATAGTAAATTTGACACATGATGTAACTTCTACCAGTAAGGGTGATGGAAAATCCTTGGACTGGAGGTTAGGTGCAAGACACAAATTATTGTTGCATCAGCCAATGGTCATTTGAGTTGTTCTGCAGGCAGGAAAAGTCAGTTTCCTCTAACACTTCATTGCTAGACATTAATATGGATAACGTGTACAAAAATATAGTTCATGTTTTTTGTGAATTTTGAGACTTTGAAACTTGCTTATTCAGTTACACATTAGTTGTTGATTTTTTAAAATGGTCTGCCAAACTACTAGTTGAACGTTTTTAGGTGTTATAACTGATTTCTGAAATTAAAAAGGGAAGAGAAATGTCTTAAAATAAGAAAACATTCCAGGACATGAGGATGCATTCGGGATATGAGCTGCATGAGCACAGTGCACTGTAGGAAAATTTAAATTAAAATCATAACAGAAATTAAATAACATAAATTAGAAATACTGATTTATGATTAGTATAATCAAAGAAAGAACAAAGTACATTTCAAGAAGGAAATTGGTTAGTATTTAGACAGTATTGACAATGACATAAGCTGCTTTGCTATGCCATTTTTGACACAATACCTCTTTTGACTTATTTTGAAGGTCCTCAGCCTCCTTTTTCAGTCTAGCCTTCTCATTCTCTAGGTCTGCAATTGCTTTGCGTAAATTATCAGCCTCTTTGCTGGTATTTTGTCTCTCAAATTCCAGTCTTTGGACAGCAGTCAACTTTTCTTTTGTGGCAATTTCAGTCTCATGAAGGTGTGCTGCAATTGCATCAGCCTGTTTCTTAAATTTTTTCGCCTCCTCTTCAGCTTTGGCCTGGGCATCACTGAGCTGAGAGACCTGAAGTTTGAGTTTTTCAGCTTCAGCTAGGATCCCCAGTTGCTTTTTCCTTTCTGTTTCAAGTGATCGTTGGTACACCTCCGTTTCCTTCTCTAGACGCTGCTGCATTAGCTGTTTATCCTCCAAAAGCTTTTGCGCCTGCTCCTGAGCTAAATCTTTCTGCTTTTGGAGCATCTCAGCCTCAACTCTGAGTCTGGATGCCTCTTGTATGGCTAGCATTTTCTCTTTGAGCATTTTGTCCGCCAGTGCGCGTTGCTGGTTGAGGTCATCTTCTGCGATCTGTCTTAAGCGAGCAGCCTCCTGGGCTTCAACACTGAGCCTAGCAGCATCTTCTGCAAGCTTTTTCATATTCTCAGCTTCCTCAACAAGAAACTTTTGTGTGTTATCTTTGTCTCTTTTGATTAGCCGCTGATTTTCCTCCTCAATTTTTATTTTCAGTTTGAGTAGTTCTTCCATTTGAACCTTAACTTTGAACAGTTCATCCTCCACCTGGGCCTTTTGTTTGACTGCATCATCAACTTCATCCTTCAGGCGCTGGAGCTCTTCATCCAGGACAGATTTCTGTTTATCCGTTTCATCAAGCTGAAGTTTAACCTTTGTGAGCTCTTGCTCCACTTGGAACTTTTGTTTTAGCGTTTGCTCGGCCAGTTTTTTATGCTTTGCCATTTCAGCATCTGCTTGTTGTTTCTGCATGAGCGCTGCAGTTTCTGCTTGTGCTCGCTTAGCAGCTTCAAATTCAGCCTCCTTCCTCAACCTCTCAGCATCTTCCTGGGCTTGGGCTTGGATGGCAGCTTCCTGCTCCGCAGCGGCCTTTTGTCTTTCCGCTTCCTCTGCTTGTTGGCGAAGGAGAGCTGCCTCCCTTTCTGCCTTCTCCTTAGCAGCTTCGGCCTCTTTGGCAAGCTTCTTGGCTTTCTCATACTCTTCCTTAAGTTTCCGCTGCATTACGCTGTCCTCTTTTTGTTGAGCAAGGACACTTTGCACTTGCTGCTCTGCTGCACTGCATTTAAAAGCGGCTTGTTGGGAAACAACAATCTGTTTTTCAGCTTCTTTATCAGCTTCATCTTTCTGCTTTCTGGCTTCTTCTGCTTTCTTCTTCAGACGTTCAAGCTCTTCTTGGGCTGCCTTGCGTTGTCTGGCCGCCTCTTCCTCTGCCGCAGCAATTTTCTTGACCTTTTCTTCTGCGTCCCTTCTCCTGTTCTCTTCCTCAAGGGCAATTTTCCTCAGCTTCTCTGCCTCCTCTTCTGCTCTGAGCTTGCTTTGTTGAGTTTCCTCTGCAATGTTTTTTAGCTTATTAAGTTCTAGCTCCAGATCAAGTTTTCCAGATGAAGCCTTTTCAAAGTTAAGCTTAAGGATTTGAATTTCTTCTTCAACAATTCGCTTCTGTTTGAGTGTGTCATCCACTAATGCTCTTTGTCTGTCCATTTCAACCGCAGACGACTTTTTGAGTTGAACAATCTTTTCTTCAATGTCTTGCTTGTGTTGGTTTGCCAGGTCCTCGAGGGCTTTCCTCTGATAGGCCTCATCCTCGGCTTGTCTCCTGAGTTTCTCGTTTTCTGCCTCCTTCTCTTTTAGGGCAATCTCCGCCTCTGTTTTTTGCCGGGTGGCCTCACTGATTGCAGCAAGTTTCTCTTTAAGAATTCTCTCAGCTTCCGCTCTCTGTCGAGCAGCCTCTTCCTCTGCAATTTGCCGCTGATGCTTGGCTTCCTCCGAAATGGCTCTGAGTCGACTTGCCTCCTCAGCCAGGTCCCTCATCTTGGAGGCTTCTGCTTCAAGAAGTTGTTTACTTTTCTCTGTGTTGGACATCGACTCCTTTTCTGCCTTAGACTTTAGCTGGATGAGTAAATCCATCTCAGTCCTAACTTTGGCCAGTTCATCTTCTAGTTGTTTCCTCTCTTGCTGTGCAGCAATGACCTCATTCTTCAGGCGGTAGAGTTCATCCTCAAGCAAGGATCTCTGTTGTTCTGCATTGTCAAAATCCGCCCGTAGCCAAATAAGCTCCTGTTCCGCAGTGAGCTTCTGCTGAGCTGTACTCTCAGCTACCATCCTCTGCCTCTCAAGTTCTTTCTCAGCCATGTCCTTCTGCTTCAGAGCTGACTCCTCAGCTTTGGCTCTTTTCTTGGCCTCACGCTCTGCCTCCTCTTTTTGTTTCTCAGCTTCTTCTTGGGCTAGGGTCTTTTTGTGTGCTTCTTCTTCAGCTTGAAGTCTTAGACGAAGGGCTTCGTTGGCTTTCTGTCTCCATTTGTCCAGTTCTTTTTCAGCTTCTTCCCTGGCATATTCTGCATCCTCCTGTTGTTTCTTAAGATGAGTTGCTTCTTGCTGCAGCTGAAGGACAGCACCGTGCTCTTGTTTGAGTGATTCCTCCAATCTGGAGGTTTTTTCTGCAAATGACATGTGTTTGCTCTGGAGTTCAGCAGCAGCGCTCTTCTGGGCTGCTTCATGAACTACTTTGATTTGTCTTTCTTTTTCAACCTCTGCTTGCTTGACTTGCCTTTCAGCTTCCTCAGCCTGCTTTCTGAGGTTTTCAAGATCTTCAAGAGCTTTTTGTTTTTGTCTCGCTGCGTCCTTCTCTGCCTCAGATTTGCGTTTAAGTTCCTCCTCAGCCATGCGCTTTTTCTGTGCCTCTTCACTGACCTGCTTACGGAGCTTCTCTGCCTCTTCCTGGGCTGCTTTTCTGAGTTTCTCAGCTTCATCAGCTCTATCGCGAAGTTGCTTGAGCTCAGATTCTGCAGTAGCCTTTTGTTTGACAGTATTCTCAAGCTGGATTCTTATAAGGCGGATCTCCTCTTCAATCTTGACTCTGCTATGTAGAGCTTCATCCACCTGCTGGCTTTTGTCTTTGATCTGTTGCTCTGAGAGGTGTTTAAGCTCACTTAGCTCCAGCTGGATATTTTGCTTTTGCTTTTCTGCATCTACAGCAGCAATTTGTCTCCTGTTTACTTCTTCTTGCATTTGTAGCTTCAGCTCCTGGGCCTCTTTCTCAGCTTTAGCAACGGCCTTCGCGTGAGCTTCAGCTAACTGCTTCTGTTTGTCTAACTCAGCCTGCATCTCCGCCATCTTTTTCTGCTCTTCGGCTTTGAGTTTCTGAGCAGCTTTCTGCATTATTGGAAGCAAATGGTAAAGAAAGGATTATAATCAAGCATGACAGGTTAAAGGTAATACTTTACATTGACCAGCTCAAAACAGTGTGGTTGCAATTGTTATTACTTTCTCAATGAGAGCCAAAACACACTTGTTTAAGAGCAAGTTAATGTGATGTATTACCTTGGCAGTGTTATGGTTAAAATTAGCTCAAAGGAGAGATCAATCACTAGGTGCAAATTAGAAGCACATTCATCATGTTAAATTCGCGATGCAATTAAAAATTGATCATGACAAGACAATTCGGGGAAAACAGAAGGATGTGGATGATTTAAATAATGTAAGGGAACAAAATATCACTTCACAACACAGCAAGAAAATCATGGCATGCAAATGTAGCTGTAGCAAACCTTTAACACGTGTATAATCTAGAATTTTGAAATCTAAAATATTTTCACTACTGAAATACAAATGTCACCAATGATGTAAGTAAACAGATGGTTGTCAGTTTTATGTCAACATGTTTATAAGTGTTTACCTTTCTGTGTAAAGAGTCTAGACCACTTGTTAAAACTCCTTATTCTCACAAGCTATCCTCACTATTCTATTATCTCATCATATGCACCGAGGGTTCTTTAAATCAGTATTTGTGACTTAATGGAATTAAAGGGTACAGCAAAGTCAGTTTGGAATAGGCTTCAGAAGCACTGATGTTAAAAAGCTGATCATTTAAAGCGTAGACTGTAAGAATGAATATTAGGGAAAAGCGGCACGCTCAACTATAATAAGCAGGATTTCTACTAGACATAAATAAAAACTAGAGATGCACTGAGAAATCGGCTGGAGAAAAACGACAATCTTTTTCCATCATTGAATGTGTCATATTAAGCACTTCCATGCTGCACTTCTATGAGAAGAAGATTCAGACTTTCAGAATTTTCTGAATTGTTAGTACCTTTGAGTTAAAAAAAAATAAAATGAGAGAAACACAGATGTGTAAAATACTATTTGAAAAGAAATGGCGTGTTCTATGGCACTTCGAGACATGTCTGCGATTACTTTACGCTGCTAGAGAACACCAAAGTTGTTCAGTTTTATCCTTTTGAGGTTTCAACTTCATTTTGGCAGCCTCATTTGAGCATCTTAGAGTTCAGGTAAAAATTTACATTCTCTAGAATATACACACAAAGACTGTTGTTTAGTTGTGCTAGCTACACTACCTGTGCTAATCACTAGTTTAAGACACTAAAGAAAGTTTAAAATGTCAATTCTGTAATCAATTTGTCAATATCAATCAATATCAATTAATAATAAAAAACCCTAGGTCAAAGTTTTACAAAAATGGCATCAGCCACAAAATCCTCATCAGTGCATCTCTGGTAAAAATGGAAAACAACTCTACACTAGAAGCCAAAATGCATTTGAAAAGAAATACAGATAACAAGAAGGAATGAGGTATACACAGTGGATAGGTACCTGAGACAGAGAAACGTTTACCTCTTAAATGCTCAAACATGGCAAAGCACTGGCAAGCAGTTAAAGGAAGCAAGGACACAAACAAAACATTGGGTTAGAAAATAATGTGTGTCCTCAAAATGGTGTTAATTTGAAAATAAGAGAAGTGGGGAATAGAGTATAACTTAAACAACTTCAACAAAAAGTGAGGAAAAAGAAACAAGGGGGAAACTGAAAGAAGTGAAGAAAGAAACCCCTCATTTTAAATCTGCAATATCAAAACATACAAAATGAATGGGAATGAATGTATGTATGGGTATTTTTGTCAGACTGCTTAATAGTAATCTATGACTCTCACAAATTAACAAAGCGACTACAAATTTGAGAGATATGTTGAAAAAAGTTGAGAAGTGGCTTAAAACTAGTGAATGTTATTTGATACGTTATTTAGTTCAATGTAAACACACATGCATTGTATTTCCTTGCAGTAATTTGACCTGACTTCCTTTTATGTTTAAGAATGTAACAGGTTCCACAATGTTTGCCTTTCTTGCTAAAAGATCAGCTACAGGATGCCATTGCTTCATGCAACCAGTGCAAAGGAATTTGTCACCCATACATTAAATGTAAATGGTGTGTGAGTGGAAACAGAAAAACAGTTGGTGTGTGTGTGTGTGTGTGTGTGTGTGTGTGTGTGTGTGTGTATGTGCAAGCATTTTGGTCATCAGTGGAAACTTTGTGCTGTTTGTTTGCTGGTTCAGTGAATATGTGCTTGGTCAGTTGGTTGGTTTAGTTAGTGTTAGACTTTAGTTTGTTTGGGATCCTCAGCCAGTTGCCACGTACCTCCTCGTCCTCCAGGCGTTGCTGCATGTCGATCATGAACTTGATGTACTGATTAGTAAGAGTAATCAGTTCGCTGTACTTAGTCTTCAGAGTTACATACTAATGTGGGAGAAACAAACAACACAAGGAAATGAACTTCAGAACACTGACTCATATTTCATTTTGATACAGCTGTGCAACTTCACACAATGATCTCAAAACTTAAAAATCGAGTCTTTTTACAGTCAATGAATGTATTAAAGTACGTACGATTTCATACCAGTGTGAATCCTGAGTGAAGACGGCTCAAAGTTAGTTATTTTGAGTATTGCTTTGGTATAGCAATGAACTTTTAGATGATAAAAGAAGGCTGAACAGAATACAGCAAAGGTGCTGTTTAATCTGTTAACCTTTACCTGTTATGGAATATGCTGAATTTGGAAATGTTGGGACCCTTTTGGAAATTGTAGTTAAGACAAGAATCGGTAAGACTATCTGCTCTAACTGGAGCAGTATAAAATGTTAGAGACAGTTTATAATGTCAATCACACAATCATTTTGCCCTTTTAAATTAATAGTAAAACTGTTGGTTAGTTAGTAATGCTGACTGTGCTAACGACTAAGATTCGGTCCTGTTTTATGTTGACCTATTAGCACATCTTGAATTGGTCTCTTTCTGTACCTCATTCTTTGTCTAATAAACTAGAAAAGCTTTGGTTTGAAAAGTGCACCTCCTGAATGATGTTGTCAGAAGCAGAATCCAGTTTAGCTTTCTTCAAAGGAGAAGCAAGAGGCTCCACCTGAGCTCTATAGGCAACCAACTGCAGTTCATAGTCCTGTTTACATGAAAAAACTTGGTTAAACTCAGAACATTTTCTTTATGTGATGCAAGATTAAGCAGACATTATTTCTCTGTGGCTCACCTTGATTGTATCAATGTATGCTTTAGCATACTTTTGACATTCATCAACTTTGTCTTTGTTCTGTTCAATCTCCTCCAGCAGTTTCTGTTTGAAACAGGTTCAGATAAATAGTTCAGCTTAATTATTTCCTATACAGACAAAGACTGAAGGTTCTTACTGTAAAAATGTTTCCTTTATACCTTCTCCTGTGCCAGCTGATCTTTAAGAGTTTTGCTGTTAGTGATTGGCACAGCCTGGATGTTCTCCTGCCTTTGCTTAGCATCGTCGATCCAGCGGATTAGCCAGTCATAGCTGTCACGGTAGTAACCAAGTTGTCGACCTAACTGCTCCAGCTCTCTCTGACGGAGGTCAATCTGGGTGAATACAGCTCTCCAGCGGTCCTGGAGACTAGTCGTCAGCTGGCGATAGTGGTCCAGCTCAATGTCCCGCTCTGTGTGCACACAGGACATCTTGTTGCTGACAGCAGAGGCTTTCTTCAGCTCCTCCTCCAACGAGTCGAACACTGGCTGCTCACTCTCAGCTTCAGCTCGCATTTTCTGTCATTGTCATAGGAAAACAATGACAGTTAGTTCAAATTGCAAAATTCATAGGTAAAAGACATATATATATATATATATATATATATATATATATATATATATATATATATATATATATATACACAGGTCCTTCTCAAAATATTAGCATATTGTGATAAAGTTCATTATTTTCCATAATGTAATGATGAAAATTTAACATTCATATATTTTAGATTCATTGCACACTAACTGAAATATTTCAGGTCTTTTATTGTCTTAATACAGATGATTTTGGCATACAGCTCATGAAAACCCAAAATTCCTATCTCACAAAATTAGCATATTTCATCCGACCAATAAAAGAAAAGTGTTTTTAATACAAAAAATGTCAACCTTCAAATAATCATGTAGTTATGCACTCAATACTTGGTCGGGAATCTTTTTGCAGAAATGACTGCTTCAATGCAGCGTGACCTGGAGGCAATCAGCCTGTGGCACTGCTGAGGTCTTATGGAGGCCCAGGATGCTTCGATAGCGGCCTTTAGCTCATCCAGAGTGTTGGGTCTTGAGTCTCTCAAAGTTCTCTTCACAATATCCCACAGATTCTCTATGGGGTTCAGGTCAGGAGAGTTGGCAGGCCAATTGAGCACAGTGATACCATGGTCAGTAAACCATTTACCAGTGGTTTTGGCACTGTGAGCAGGTGCCAGGTCGTGCTGAAAAATGAAATCTTCATCTCCATAAAGCTTTTCAGCAGATGGAAGCATGAAGTGCTCCAAAATCTCCTGATAGCTAGCTGCATTGACCCTGCCCTTGATAAAACACAATGGACCAACACCAGCAGCTGACATGGCACCCAAGACCATCACTGACTGTGGGTACTTGACACTGGACTTCTGGCATTTTGGCATTTCCTTCTCCCCAGTCTTCCTCCAGACTCTGGCACCTTGATTTCCGAATGACATGCAGAATTTGCTTTCATCCGAAAAAAGTACTTTGGACCACTGAGCAACAGTCCAGTGCTGCTTCTTTGTAGCCCAGGTCACGCGCTTCTGCAGCTGTTTCTGGTTCAAAAGTGGCTTGACCTGGGAAATGCAGCACCTGTAGCCCATTTCCTGCACACGCCTGTGCACGGTGGCTCTGGATGTTTCTACTCCAGACTCAGTCCACTGCTTCCGCAGGTCCCCCAAGGTCTGGAATCGGCCCTTCTCCACAATCTTCCTCAGGGTCCGGTCACCTCTTCTCGTTGTGCAGCGTTTTCTGCCACACTTTTTCCTTCCCACAGACTTCCCACTGAGGTGCCTTGCTACAGCACTCTGGGAACAGCCTATTCGTTCAGAAATTTCTTTCTGTGTCTTACCCTCTTGCTTGAGGGTGTCAATAGTGGCCTTCTGGACAGCAGTCAGGTCGGCAGTCTTACCCATGATTGGGGTTTTGAGTGATGAACCAGGTTGGGAGTTTTAAAGGCCTCAGGAATCTTTTGCAGGTGTTTAGAGTTAACTTGTTGATTCAGATGATTAGGTTCAAAGCTCGTTTAGAGACCCTTTTAATGATATGCTAATTTTGTGAGATAGGAACTTTGGATTTTGTATGCCAAAATCATCCGTATTAAGACAATAAAAGACCTGAAATATTTCAGTTAGTGTGCAATGAATCTAAAATATATGAATGTTAAATTTTCATCATGACATTATGGAAAATAATAAACTTTATCACAATATGCTAATTTTTTGAGAAGGACCTGTATATATATATATATATATACTGACTTCATACTACGCATTTTAAAGTATCAAACATAATCTTTTCAGGCAGTGTTAGTCAGGGTTTCTACACATTTTCATTTCAAAATTCTATACTTGAATTTCTAGAGTTATTGAGCAGTTCTTCTAAAATTCAGGATGTTTGAGTAAAATATTTGGACTTCAATACTAGCATGTTCCACAACGAGTATTAAACAGCATGATGCTGGAGTTGTCTGTGGCAGTAAAGTTGGCAGTAATAAAGGGCTTTTTCGCTGGCACTGATCTAAGACGATCTAGAGGACAAAAGGCTGTGAAATGTCAAAAAAGACTTTTCTGAAATTGAGCTTTTTTAGCTTTTAGGTTATAAAGCAAGAAATAAAACTGAAATTTAAATGTTTTTAAAGCGTCAATCGTCATTTCCTCTATACCTATCCAGACCAATAAAGTTATAAAATAGATTCTCTACTTTTCAGATTGTTCAAAACTGTGTAGTAACCTTGTAATTTATTTAAGCCATTAAACATAACGATAGTTTCCTTACCTTAAGCTTGGATCTTTGAGTCTCTACTTCCTTGATATCGCTGGGTACAGCATGAACCTCTCGCAGACAGTCCTCATACTGCTTCAGGACTCCGTCAGCTCCCTGGGTGTTACGGATTACCATGTCCACAGTCTTCAGCCTGAAAGACAAGAAGTGCAAAATAAATGAATGGAGAACAGAGGACATGATGCATCTCTCTTAAAAGTGGCTAAAAAAAACATACTTCTCAAGATAAACAGAAGAGAGCATGTAGACGTGGTCCATCTTCTGCACAGTAACGTCAAGTTCTGACCGCAACAAAGGAGCTGAGGCAGGCTGCTGAGGGGAAGCCAACACTTGCTGTGTTTTTACAGATACCTTATCCAGGTCCTTCTTAAGTCCTTCAATTTCTACCTGGACTTTCTGTGGACCAGAGTAAGACCAGAGTTACCAAAGTGAAACATGATATAAGAAAATAAAACCAGAACAGATTTAACAGAAGGAATTCTAAGAAACATAAAATTAATCAGTACTGAGATTTGGTGCTCAGCATCAGCCAGGCGCAAAGCTTGGTTATTAATTATTGCGTGTAAGTGGGGGCGAGCACATCTGTGCTGGAAATGAAGCCAGCGGCCCCATAATCTCCCCCACCCTAAGTGGACTTTATTAACAATGAAGAAGCATCTCGCTCTTCTTTATTTTATTTTGACTGCTCCCTTTGCTGTGCACATTTGCACAGATTTTAGTGCATCTTGGTTTATACATTACTTCTCTGTCTGCTTTATTTACCATTTTTGTTCAGTTCTCTGCAAACCTCATGTGTTTATAACACATTATTTTTTGGCTGGAAAATCTTCAGTGTGAAATTGTTTCCATGTGGGTTTACCTGCTGCTCTGTCCTTTTCTGACTGCATTCCTTCAGAGGCTCTTTAGCCACTGGTTTGCGGATGCGAACCACAGTCTGCAACTCACAGTCCTCTATACGGAGACGAAGATCCTTGATCTCACAGATGTAGTTCTTGCACAGGGTCTCATCCTGTTGACCTGCATGAAAGAATTTGAATTTAATGAGAGCATTAATTTTACAAAGCAGATTGATATATATTTTTTAATTTAATGATAATTCTTAAACACACTCTGCTAATCTTGGCAAACCATATTTTGATTGTGCTGCGTTTAACATATAAACTAATAACCCATGCAGTTCTTTGTTATGTCTCAAAAACACACTTATCTACAGCACACACTATGCTGCATATATCAAAAACCGTATATACAGTACCTTACAAAAGTAAGGTATTCATACCCCTTTTTTTACGAGTCACATTAGCACCACAAGCCTCAATGTATTTTAGCGGGATTTTAAGTCACAGACGGACTAAAAAGTAGTGCATAGCTGTTAAGTGGAAGAAAATGGATACATGGTTATTGAACTTTTTTTACAATCTAAATCTAAATGTAGTTCTGGCTGTTTGTTTAGAGTCAGTGTCCGGCTGGGAGGATAGATCCCACCTCAGTCCAGGATTGCTTGACATTTAACTCTATCTGCTTTCCATCTTGTTAAAAAAAGCAATCCCAAAGCATGATGCTGCCACCACCAAGGTGTGTTTAGGGTGTTGTGTGGGGTTTTCGTTAACCCTCATTTTGCTGTGTTGCTTTAGATTTTACTTAGATGTATCAGAATAAAAGAGGGTAAATGGACATGCGCAGTACACATTTCCGATTTTTATTTATAAAACAATTTGCAAGACTTTCTGCTGGTAATGTGACAAAATGGGAAAAACTTTAAAAGGTATGAGTACGTTTGGAAGGCATTGTATGCCTGCATGAGTAAAAGCATTACATAGTGTCACTTAATTTACAGCAAATGAAATGCACTTGGTGTGGACCTGACAATTAAAGCAGCCTGGGAGCCAAAACAACATGCTGTCAAACATGACACTAATCTACACGCTAACGCTCCTGTTTGATCATCCATCCAAAGCTGGAAAGCATTGCAATTAGCTTGGTGTGCAGGAGCTTTGACTCGCTTTACCCCACTCACCTTTGAGCCTAACAACCTGAAATTCTCCTGAAAGGTGAATTGACAATCATATTGTAGAAGTGTTCTGTACAAAATCTGCAGAATGTGTGGTTCTAGGATGTAATCTAAAAGCAAAACACAATCTGTTTTTATAACTAGTTTTACCTTTTTCCATGGAGCTTAGCAGATTGTCAAAATGCTGGCTGACTTTGGTGTAGTCTTCCTCCACTTGTATACGGTCATTAGGGCTGAAGAGCTGTGAGTCCTGGCTGTCACGCATGAAGTCTTGGTAGTGGACTTCCAGGTTTCTCATTACCATCCGGTAATCCTCTGGTTTCATGGTCTTCAACTGCAGACATATGAGAAAAATGGAGATGTGATTTCCTTTGATTTGCATTAAAATAATCCTGACTACAGGATTATTTGTAAATAGTCCTCAGGAACCATTTTTCCTATGGCTCAATGCTCTGGGCAGCATACATTAGAGAGCACCACAAACATTCAGGAGAAACATCTATCTCATGTGCTGTGAATTGGTTTTACGCTGCTTATTTGCTTGTTCAGTCCATAGTGGGTTAGTGCTCCTAATGTTGTGCATAGTGTAAAAAAATATATGACCTGATAAAAAAATAAAATCAGGCTAACAACGCTAACGTTAGCAGATTTTGAGCAAACAAAAACCTATTTTGCATTTATTAAGGAATGTGCACTTAATTTGATCACCCCTCGTTCAAATCATAACAGTCTGAAACACTGAAAAGCACATATAATAGTTTCATTTTCTAATAAAGCTGCCAAAGATTATTTTTTTGTTTATCCGTTAATGATCGAAAAGTTTACACCAACCATGGCAATGTTCCAGGAGCGGATCTGCGTAAAATCTCTCATTAGGTACTGCCATGACAGCAGACTCTTCATGTTAATGTGAAGTATTTGCCACATGGAGGTCATCTGCTGGAGACTTGAATCCAGACTAAAACAGGCCAGATAAGAAAATAGGATTAAACATAAGGAGCAATGAGCATACTTAGAAACTATATTACAGAAGTAAGTATGTCTAAAGTGCTGATATTGATCTTCTGATGTCTGTCTGTTTTACCTAGATACACTGTCTACTGCCTCTTTATTGACCGGAGGCACAAGGAAGCAGACTGAAGGAACCACTGCTTCATTTCCAGAGCGATTTAAAACCTTCCACTTGAAGGGCTGCGAGTTGTTGAGTAGAGCACATTCATCTCCTTTATGGACAGTGATCTGAAACACATTAAAAGAGGTATATTAGGGATGTATCTCAGTGACACTAATGAACCTGAGTATATTTGGGTTGAATAATCTCACCTCCTGCTGCTTGAAGTCACAGACAGCCTGAATGGGCAGCTTGCCTTTGATGGGGGTGATTGAATTACGGGGTTTCAGCTGGATGATAGTCTTGGACTTTTTGTTCAGTCCACTGAGCAAAGTCTTAAATTCATTCAGCTGTTCTTTTTCCTCCTGTTTAAAAACAGAAAACACATGTTCATGAACCCATTGACTACCATATTGACAGGCTGACAGGCGTGTCTCACAATCACAAACAAATATCAAATCTACATGACACTGAGCATTCTGCCCACCCACCGCAGCATCCTGCAGCAGATCCTCCAAGCGTGTGGCTGTTGTAGAGCGGTCACAGCTGTATTTCTTCTTCATGCTCTCTTGCATCTTCTTCATCTTGTCCTGAGCTTCCTTTACATCAGCAAAGAACTGCAACAACAGGGCGCACATGATGGTCACAACCTAGCTGGAATCAGTTCTGAGATTTAAGAAGGTACTCAATAAATGTAATACCCACCTGATAATGAGCTGTGTTTTCTTTAAGGTGAGCTTCTATGCAGCAGCACAGCTGCAGGATCCAGCTCCACTGAGTCTGCAGGGCAGCTGTGAAAGCCTATCAGAGACCAATACAATACAATGACAGTATGTTAGTTTAGATCACAGTTGTTCTTTTTTTCTTACAAATGCTTTATTTAACTTGTAACTTTTGTAAGCACCTCAACTGTCTTCTTCCCAGGATGTCCATCTCTGACAAGTTTGTCTCCTATAGCCTGGATGTCATTAACCTTCTTCTCTCTTAGCTCCAACTCACGCATGAGGCCCTGTAAATCCAAAGGACAGAGTAAGAAGAATTTATGCGTTCTAAATATTTTAAAGTGTGATTAGTGATATTCTCCAGTTTCAACGTACAGAGTAATTTTCTTTCTTCACTGTCATGTTGGTGTTCCTGTCACTCCAGTCATAATTGACCTCCTCCTCTTCTTTGTCATTCAGCCACATTAATTCTTTGGTTGCAGCGGTGACAAAAGCGTTAAGGGATTCCAAGTTCCTCAGCCGAAACTTGGAGGAGTTCTGAAACAAAATGGTGAGTTTGAGCAAATTTATAAATCTAATGTAATTAAAGATGTGTTTAAAGTAATCTATTTACCAGTAGTTTGCCATACTGAAGGTCCAGTTTTCCCAAGTATTCTCTATATGTCCCCTTGCTGACAGGTGATAACTGACCCTGTTGTGTAGGGAAAAAAAAACAAAAAAAACTTTAGTCAGATTCAGGGAACAAAATGCATGCTGTACACATGAAAAAAAGCGTGCGGTACATGTAAAAATGAACATACCGTGAGTCACTCTAAATGTCTAACACGTTCAGCACCATACCTCATCAGACTTGGCCCGCTCAATCTTGGATTTAAAGTCCTCCACGGTCTGATGCAGACCTCTGTGGCTGGCCAGTTGGGATTCCACAGAGGGCAGATCTGATCCCCACTCTGCTTTTTCAATTCGACGCTGGTTCTCTTCCACCCAGGCCAGAAGGTCTTGAACATAGTGAAGTGTCACATCGTCCAACTCTGGCCGCACCTTCATGCTGGTCGACTGCTGGCTCTGGGTGATGGGAACCTGGACAGTAGAAACCTTCAGACGGAGGTTGTAATCGCTGCGCAAGTTCACCAGGCGCTCATGAATACGGTAAACTCTGTGGAAATCAAGAGATGGGTCTGCTGTTAGTGAACTATGGCTTTCTTCTGAGTATACATTAGAATTCCAACCAAACAGAATAACAAGAACTTAATTAATTAAACCACTAACCATAATTTGTTTCACCTGGGAGAAGTAATATAACTTACTTGCGGTACATCTGTTCCGCCTGAGGGTGGCGCCCATCCTTAAGAATCTGAACATCATTAAAGAGCAGGCGGATCGCGTTTTCTGCCTTGTCCAGCTCCCTGTCTACCTCTGCTGTGTGCTGAGCTGGTTTCCCTGCATTCAACAGAGCGATGTCCTGAAAGGTAGAGAGGCATTAGAAATCTGAATTTGTCGCTCTTGGAACCGAGTGGTTTTAACATAAACAAAGGTTTTCTACTGTGAAGCTAAAACTAATATTTTAAACAGCACCCATATCCTGTTTTTGCATATTCTATGGTTTCTAAACAATGAATGAAATATTTGAAATGTTTGGCAAATGACAAAATGACAAAGGCATGACCTGATTGTCATGTGGTCAAACTATGTTTTTGTCCATTGGCTGAGTTTTTAGGCAAGTTGGAAAACACACAAACCTTCTGCAATAGGCTATCCAGATGACTGAGATGATCATCACACAACCCTGACTCCATCTGAACCTTGCTGAAAATCCTCTGCAGCTTCTCCAATCTGCATAAGATAAGATCAGTGTAGAACATGTAAGAGCACTGAAACACAATAACATTTCATATTAAGGTTGAAAAGTCATGAAGATACAATATTAGCTGAACTATTCATGCTTCTAACGTATGACCTTTCCTCTTGTTTGACCAGATTGGAATAAATCCATTTATCAGTTACAACAACCAAACAACAACTTAGGAAAATCAGTTATTTTTATTAAAATATCTAATATCAGCAAGTAATTGGCAACAGCATTCTTTAAGAAATTAATCTTTGTAACAAACAAGTTAATTTTGTATCTTATCACTGCCTCCAATCCAAATACCAGGATAAAGACCTTTTCTGACCCCTCCTTATCAAGTTACGCCCGCTGAGTTTTCTCCACTGCACAGATCCAATCTAGTGAGGGGGCTAATGAGGGCAAAGGTCAACTTTATACACCTAAGACCCCCCCCCCCATGAAGTTTTTTATGTATGAGTTTAGGAGCAGAAAGGACATGTTTGATGAGTGGCAAACATGTCCTTATACCCATTTCTTTAATTCATATTAATTCCTTATTTTTTGTCCTACATTGTTTTCAGGGTCCAAGCCTCACTTCTGACCCGGGCTCTCGATTCAATTCAATTCAAAATTACTTTATTTATTCCAAAGGGAAATTAATGGTCAAGTGATATCAGGATAGCATAAAAGGAGAAAAGAGTTAGAAACGTTGCAATATATTCATGGATACATTTTTTGTTTCTGTTGCAACACCATCATGAACTAACAAATAAACATCAGAAGATGTTTAGTATATAGCGACTTAATAAAACATTAATTTACAGACTAGTTGGTTATTTAAAATAGTCTTAAAGAGGAACAAGATTTTTTTGTTATTCTGATCTATATTTTAGGTTTTAAATTAGCAGCATACCTAAATATAACACCTGAAAGTCTGGCATGGCTTTTTGTTTAGTGTGTCACCCCATTAGTGGCCCCCATCTGGCCACCCTATACAAAATCTTCTGGAGGTACTCCTGTGTCTTCAGTATAATTTCTCCTACTTCTGTGCTGCTCTGACTTGTTTTTTCAATATGTCTGCTACAAATGTACAATGTATATCTAACAACGCTATCCCTAACCTCTCAAACTCAATCCTGAGCAGTCGTTCTCTCTCAAGTATGGCCACGTGAAGTCGGCCCCACTCCTTCTCCACATCGATGGGATGGTAGCCGGGGGGTACCTTAACCTGGCCAGCATGAACCGCACTCTGTAACATATAGAAATCATGTAACCCTGGTTATTCATGGATAAATCACACAGTGTAGAACAGAGCAGTGTGGAAAAAATCATTTGCTTGCCTCAAAGGACTGGTAGATCTGTTTAGAGTGGCTTTTGTTGAACTCTTTCACTGGCAGTTCTGCCTCCTTGAACTTCAAGAACTGATGCCAAAGAAGCTGAAAAAGTCAATTTTACAATAAGCAACCAAGATTTTTTCCCCTCATTTAATACATTTTGTTATTTTTCCCCATGCAGACATTTTACATGTTTTAGATTCTATTTAATCAGCCATCGTGTATTATATCTTCAAAACAGGAGAATTTCATGTTTTATGAAATTAAAACTACTTTTTTGGGGGGATAATATGATGAAAATTTAATGAAACAAATTAGCTCATATCTAGTTGTTCCTGACCTTTGACCTTATCTAGATTTGGACTTTTGAACATTCCATTTGAGAATCTGTGTTTCAGATGTTGTATAAATCTACATTCCAGCATTAAATACTTAGGTTTACTTGATTAAATGACAGTTATGTTGTTAAATTGGTCCACCATTCTCCAATGAAAGGGCCTAACTTCCTTCAAAAGAGAAATGAACCAAACACATCACATGCAGCTCCTGGCATGCAAAAACTCTTCTGAAAGGACATATTCCCATGACCGGTGTAAATTTAATCAAACCTATAACAGAGTCAAAAATATTCACAACCTTCAATGAGAGGCTAAAAAATGTTCCACACAAAGCGGTGTGGGCTTTTTTTAAAGAGTGCATCCACTACTAGACAATCTATTGATTTTGATGATGCCTGCTGCTTAACACAAAATAATGCTTTTGTTCAGCAGTGCTGACAGGGAGTGGCAGGGTGGTGAATCTCCTCAAGATCAAATTCAACATTTTAGCTGTATTTACTCAACGCTGGTTCAGCCCCAATTACTATACAACAAGTCCTGTGAATACAGCTGCCTTTATCTGCACACAGCCAGAATACATTTATGTGTGTTCTGATATCTAACAGTGGATCGCTGCCAAAACCTTTGTCATACCATTCTTAAATATTACACAGGGTGTGTTTTATATAACCTCACAAGGAGCGTGTGGACCACTTTTATTTCCAGATTATTCATTGAAATGTATGTTTTTTGAAAGTTTTTCTTTGTTTTTTCTATGTTAGCAACAGCAGAACATTTGTGTTTAAGCTCACCTCTATCTCCGCGTAGCTGCTGGGGAACTTTCTCTCCTCAAAGATGGTGACATGGTGGCGGATCCACTGGAGCAGAAGGGTCACCAGCTCGTAATATTCCTGCCAGCGCAGCTCCAGATCCTGCACCCAACACAGCAGAATGAGGCATGAGAGTTTGACAACAACAAACAGGGAGTGCTCTTTTTCTGTGGCAAGTCCATTTTGGTTCGCTACCACACCACCCTGAATTCAATTATGTAGCAACAATCCATGTCTTGTGTTTAGAGGAGGAGGCCGGTGAAAGGGCAGACAATGAGAAGAGACTCAAGGCAGCAAATTTGGGAAAACGTTTTCAGATGAGATGTTTTTTGCTGTCATACTCATCTATTACCCAAAAGGACAACACGGGGAGAAAATTAGGAGATCTCCAATTTTAGGAGTAGAACTTTAAATTGAATCAGTTAATTAGTGAATCAGCATAGCCTACATGCTTGAGCTGTTCCATGTTTAAGTGAAGTAAATCCCACAGATTGCCCCCATCTTTTCTTTGTCTCACAAAATCTGTAATTCTGCTTGAACCCATATATATGTACAAAACCTTTTAAAAGTATACAAAGTAAACTTCATGTTAAACTATTGATTATTGTGTGTTTAATTTACATGACAGGTTTTTTGTGATTGTAATGAAAGTAGTGCATAAATGTTACGAGAAGGTCACAGAGATTTCTTAGAGAACATTAGTAAGCAAGCAGCCTCATGAAAACCAGGAAATCAACAGACAGGCCAGGAAGAAAGTTGAACACAATATGTCAAGCTCTGAACACCTTTTCTGGATCACTAATCAATCTAATATAAGAAAATGGAAAGAGCATAGTAACTGTAAACTTACAAAGAGATGGCCACCAGCCTAAACTTACAGGCTGAACAAGGGGACCATTAATCAGAGAAGCAGCCAAGAGGTCCAAGGTAACTTAGGAGGAACTACAGGGTTTTAAATATCAGGTGGGAGAATCTGGTGAAAGGACAACGACTGGTCTATTCCACAAATCTTGATTTTGTGGACAAGAGGAAAGAAGAAAGTCAAATGAAGTCCCATTTGCAGTTTCCAGCAAGTCAAGTAGGGAACACAGGAAACATCTGGAAGATGGTGCTCTAGTAAGATAAGACCAAAACTGAAGTTTCTGGCCTACATGGAAAACACTCGTGAGGCAGAAAACTGCACATCACCCTGAACACATCGCCCCCAAGGTAAAACTTTGTGGTGGCAGCATCATGCTGTGGGGATGTGTTTCTTAATGTACAGCAGGGAAACCCATGGTTGGAGATGGACAGAACTAAATACAGGTCAATCCCAAAAGAAAAGGTGTTAGAAGATGCCAAAAACTTAAGATCCTTCAGTATTGATTTATTACGTGAAGTTCTGATAAAACACAATAAGGATTGTGGTTATACAAAATTTCAGTGGGTATAAAAACATTAGCAAGGAAGTTTATAAGACAACTTCACACAAATGGAAATCACCAGCTTTTGTTTTAGACTAAATCTGACCAATTATCTCCACAAATCAACTATTTGTGTCATGGAAAGTATATTTCAAAGCTTTTGCTAAAGTTTACTGTCTGCTTACATTAGCTCTGGCGCCATCATGGACATCAACACGAGGCATGACGTCATATAGAGATGAAACATAAGTGATGATGGATTTCTCATCAGGATGTGGGACATCAACATCTGAAAGGTTAAAATAACATCATGGTATTCAACAACAGAATCCTACTCTATGTCTTACAATGGATGTTGGACCAGGCATACCTTCAGGGTCCAGGAGGCGGGTCACTCCCAGGTCTCTTTCAGCCACACCAAAGGCCTGTTCCAGGTTTTCAAGGTTGGTCTGTCTGTACACTTTGCCCATGTCAATGAGTCTGGGGCTGGTAAACACAAAAATTAGCATGTTACAAAAAACATATTGTAGATATAGAGGAGATATTCTAAAGCTGAAAAATCTCGAAAAACACATACCACATCATAATTTATTATATTTTATCCCAATTTGATGTAAACGTATTGTGAGAATGAAGTATTAATATGAATATACAGTTTTGTAAGCAAATGCAAAACTGCTATGCAAAGTAATGGGATGACATTATATTCCATTACACATCCAACTACTGCTACAGATGAAAGCCTAAGGAATATGGCTATAGTGTTTGTCACAAAATAATGCATTGGTAGAATCAATGCAGCATTTTAATTTGTGTGCTTTGAATGTATTTAAAAATATATTGGCAGCAGAGCTGTTTAATGCTTTGTGCCTACGGCTACATGCTATAAAACATCCCACCTGTTCTCTTTCTGAGACACCTACATTGGCACCTGCCTTTTTGCCCTCTGGCTATTTGACTTTTCCTGGCACTTGTCAGAGCATCTATAGATGGAATGTAATTTACTGAGCAGCTAACAAAATCAAACCTGACATATTTTAAGTCAGCGACCAGCCACAGCTTGACTCCACAAGGAGACAAAAGTTCAAGACTCTATAATGCAGAAAAGAATGATTGAATGCATCACATAACCTTACCCCATTCATTATGCATCCATAGGTAAGAACCTCACAGCTTTAAATCACAATGATGTATGCTTAAACTAGGTTTAGTTACTTTTGCAAACTTCCAATGTTGAATTTGCGATACATATCAATGCAAATGCAGTTCTAACAAATTGGAAATCAAAGCAGATTAAACTCATACAGCTCTCTCATGCGTAGAGTGGAATGGCCAGCAGTTTGTCCATACAAAGGAGCAAGATCCACATGACGGACTTCTCTAACAGAATACTGCTTAGTAGGTCTAGCAGAGGTACTCATGCTCGTGGCCACACTTCCATGAAAGCTTCGAGACCTCCTTCCTTGACCCATTCCTTCACTGCTGGAGTGGGCCCCTGAGCTTTGGGTATGGCGCCCTGAGTCCCAGGAGGACGCCTCTGATGGGATGTCCTCACACAACATGACCACCCGGTCATCCACGTCAGTGACGGATCCTGCCACACCTCGGAAAAAGCCCAAGCTTCCCTTCCTCTGTTTAGACTTCTTTTTCAGAGAAAGCATTTTATTTTTTGCAGGCTGGTCCTCACTCAGCAGGAGGTAAAAGGACTGTAGTAAAGCAGCTCTAGTTAAAGTTGGTTATGATCATCGCTTGAAAATCCATCCTGTGTTGTCCCAGGAGTCCATGGTCTTTTGAACGCCCTCTTGAATCTTCTACAGGATGGATCAGATAAAAAAGCCTCCAAGTGGCCCTGCCAAGTCACTGCTCTGAGTTACACCTTATCCATGTGAACCTTGGCTTCAGCCACAGACCTTAAATCCAGGTTGGAACCATGGACATAAAATCAAGAGAATCTTCAGTACTAAAGTAGTATTACTGACTTCTGCCTCAGAACAAATCAGCGGCACAGGTTTCACAGGGCTCTAGAGGTACGCCCATACACCACACCCCTGGCCTTTATGAAGAGCAGCAAAGAGCAAGCAATGAGATTCTCTAAAGGTGAAAAAAATTTCAGGTTGGTTTAATTTTCAGGAAACTTGCCCCTGCAGGTATATTTTCCATTCAAATTATACAGAAACAAGCTTGACAGAAACAAAAACATCTATCTTATTTAATCCTGCTTTTGTCCTGTTTGCGCATAGATTTTGCTCTGAAACCAGCCAATGGTTGTCTTCATTGCATTCTCCTCCTGAGATAAATATGTATTCACCTCCCAGTATGTAAACACAAAGCAATCTCCAGTAGGTCTGACTAAAAGTACACAACATCCATTCGTGATTCAACTTATTTAAGGAACAACAGCAGGTACTTGGGATTTTTGGTAACACGCTAAGTTTTAGGCAATTTAATCTTTTTTTTTTATTCAGGGTTCTTATCAGAAAACCAAAGGGGGCACAGAATAACCCACTGCCAGGGTCCTCCGCTACTATTTGAGCACTAAAAGCTTGAAACTTAAACCCATATTTCATTAGGACAGCAGGAGACTAAGCACTGTCAAGGGCAGTAACAAGATAAGGATCAGAGCGAAAGATTTGGAAGGTAAAACACGAACACACATTTACAGCTTGGTATTTCCATTTTAGCAGGAGGTTGTAACACATGCAGACTAGGTATTGACAAAGGTGCATGGCACTGCTAGTGTCTGCCCTTTCCAGTTAACTGACCTCAGTATCATAAAGCAGCCAGGTCACAGTTATTACGTATGAATCATTTGTGGAGTAGACCTCTTGTAGAGATTTAATCAGAGAGCAGGTTTTAACTGGCAACAGGATGGTTAATCTGACATCTGACAGCATTCCAAGCACTCACTCCTGCTGAACTGCCCTCAGTATTAAATTAAACTAAAATGTGATGAGAAAGGCTTGTTAGTTTGTCAGTGTTCTGTTGCCATAAGGTACAGGTATTAAGTATAAATAGGGAGCATGCTGGTACAACAACCGACAGCAGACCTTTCTGTCTGTGCTTGCATTGCATTTAATATTGTTCGCAGGATCATTTTCAACACTCACTAGTGCCTATGTATGACAGCATTGAAGAGTTTGCCGTCCCTCCAGCTGGTGGTGAAGTTGTCGCAGCGGATGCCCTGGTAGCCGTCTGTCATCCTCTGGGACCAGAGCAGCAACTTCTCCTTGGCTGTCATGTCTTCTGATTGGCCGTTGATCTGAATGTCTGAGATCTGACACCAGACATACAGAAAAAAGAATTTTAAGCTGACAGAAGGCAGAGAGTTTTTGGATAAAGTACGTTAAAGAAATGTGGAAAAAAATATAGCAATTAGTGGAAACCAAAAGATCTAATTAGATGGATTGCCAAACACCACCAGAATTAATTTTTAGGTCAACACCATTGTTATCATTGATTAGCACCTTTGGGAATTATTGATTTATCTTTTATTGATTTATTGGTTTACCTTTCAATTAACATATAATGGATTTATTAGGATCAGAGGATTTACCATGCCAGAGACACACTGTTAAAAGTCTAAAAGAAATGTGTTTTTTTTGCAGTAGCATAATCTCACGCATAAATAAAAAAAAAATGAAAATTTACCTTTTAATTTTAGTAACATTAATTCAATGGGGGAAAAAACCCCAGCAATAATTAGTTTTCAAACAAAATCAAAGGTAGAGCAACTGTTGGTACCACTACTTCAAACATCACTGTTATAGAGCTACAGCATAGACTGGCACCTTGAGGGTCAAATAGCCTCCATTAACAACCTTTAGACACCGTCTATATTGCAACTGGTTGCTTGGGAGTGATGCCAGAAAAAACAGCCTCTTCTGTCCCACCATCACAAAGATAAACATGGAGAGTATGGTAAACTCTGCAACCATGTGCTTTTGACAGATATAGACTAAGAATTAACATGTGTAAAGCACACTGTTAGGTAAGGTGGACAATCTGTGATGCTGTGGGGTAAGCTGAAGAGAAGACAGCATAATAGAGGAGCCTGGAGAGATTGTGTTAAAAGAAATGATCAAAAGATCATCATCAAAAGATCATCCCTATATATGGATTTAGTGGGATTTTCACTTGCTTCAGTGTGATATGTACTATGGTTATTAAAACAAACCTGTGTTACAATTTTATCCGCATCTTTACCGGGTTGGTATCAAATGTGGCCATATATAGTGTTATTTGTTTAAAGAACATAGCAGGATTTATGCTTGGCCTAGTGTAAAAACGGGACTCCTTCTCTGGTGTCTAGATATGTTTACATCTAGGGACTTTGGGCATAGAAAATATGACTCACAGCTGGCAGTGAGTCTCAAAGTCTACTCTGCAAATCTTCCAGAATTTTCTAACGGATAATAAGTTTCATAACTCTTTTAAAGCCTCTTCACACAAGCCGATCTTAATCAAACTGCCTTAGTAAAACAGATGTTTGGCATACGCATTTGATTTAATTGCTGCTGCTCATCATTTCTTCTCCATTTAAAAATGGTTGAGTAATCAACCTGTTGGATTTATTACTCCATTATTATTTGATTCCAGTAAAATTTTATTCTATTCACCTCAGAGCCTCTATGACTCACCAGAAACCACATCCCAACTGCCTCCCGTTTTTAATCACAATTGTATAAAAGCATTAAGAATATGCAGGACAAAGCTGTTGAAATTACTAAGTAATATTATCACACTTGTCTTTCATTTTTTGAAATCTATACCTAAACTGAACTATTGGTGGGTGATGGGATGATATCGGTGAGGCTGATGCCCTGGGATTTATGCTTGGCATACACAAGAAAAAGTTACAATAAGGCCTGGATATTTGGGGTGGGACTGGTAGAGCAGTAAGCCAACAATTTGGATACTCCGCATGACACACCCTTCCCTTGGGAAGATGGGAGAGAGTGACTCATACTAGCACACACTAATGGTGTGTTGTTTCCTTCAACAGTTGAAATTCAGCAAAGTTAGACTGTTACTTCATGGAATATGAGAAGAGTGAATATTTCTTGATGAGATGGCAAAGTCCCAACTGATCGGTTCCAATGAGATGGAGAAGAAGCAGCTGAAATCCCAATGAAAGAGGGTAAAATAATAATAAATGCAACATAACACTGACAGAGGAGGAGACCTGGAAGTGGAGGATGATAGTCCATATTAACCCCAATGTCAGCTTGGGGTTCCCGTCTGCTATGTCGTCATTTCTGATGTTAACCAGCTTGACCTGATAAAACACAACAACCATATTATTCTAATCATCATCAGATATTAGCTAGTACTATAAAACACCTTATTAAATATCGTACCTGCCGGTGTTTCAGGAAGTCCAGGGCAATCTGTACATTCTGCAGTTTGTGGAACCGCATTCGTCCTTTCTCTCTAGGCTAAGATGGATCAAGACGACATAAAGAAGAATTTAGTTACAACATGAAGTCTCGGTTCAGCAAACAAGTATAATCTTGGTTTAGTGGTAAAGCGAGCATAACCTTTGATTAAATGATAAAATAATGAAAATTTAAATAAAATGGCTAATAGCATTACAAATATAAGAAATATTAGAAGTATTTCTTGCCTGTATAAGTAGCTACAAATTCCTGGTCATTATTGTGATTCTTTAACTAACTTAGTCCTGTTTTTCATCAATAAGCAACAGACTACATTTTTTAGGTGTTTTGTTTAGCTTTGCCAAAATGGTAGACCATACCACATAAGCCTGGGTTTATACCTATTCTTGGTAAATTAAGTTAAAAACTGCAGTCCGTGCTTTACGTATTAGGGTAGTGATGTATTGCTGAATAAAGAAAAAGTAGCCAATGTTCAAATAAATATTTCCATTTTTGTAAAAATGCACAGAGAAATTGGCTGGTCAGGAACTGGCCAATTTTCAGTTCAACACAAAATTTTTATCAGGTACATTTTTACTCTAGCAGCTACATTCTGAAAAGATTGTCAATGAAAGAAACTTAGAGATCCACAGGAGGACGAATGTCCATAGTGGAGTTCTACAGATGCCATGCAAAGCCAACTCAGTGATAGAAAGCAGGTGAATCATAAGGGGACAGGCGCAAACCTTAAGTTCCAAAGCCACTCACCAGCCGAACGCTCCTGACCATGTCTTTCTCTCTCGGCTAGCAAGCGAAATGTGACGGAAAGCAGGCAAAGGCCAAACAGTAAAGATCAGAACAGAAGTTAAGGGGAGGAAAATGGAAGAAGGAAGAGGAGGACGTGGAATAGAGAAGAACTGTGGATTATATATACTTTCATAGACATACACACAGATCAAAGAGGTGCTATTAATACGTATGTTACAGTTTTAAAGGCATTCAGAAGACAGACAGAGCTGCAGCTGATGTTAGTAGTGAAGTACAGTTGCTGTAGCAAAGAAGCTGTACACACCTGAAGCCCAAGTGGAAAATAAACTGACTGGAGATGGATTTAATCAATGCAGAAAAATATAACTAAAGATCAATCAATACAAAATAAGTAAAATAAACAAAAGGTGTTTGCAGATCCAAGTACTACAGAAGCCTGCTTATATATAAAGCTCAACTTTAGAGTTTGATTGACAGCTTTGTGGTGATTTAATCTAATTTGTTCCTAGAGGGACTGCCCCTTATGTAATAAGCCAGGATTAAGTTCAAGTTTGCAGTATAACTGAGGTAACAAGATGCAGAGCTCAAACATTATTTTCAATAGTCAATGTCAAGATTGAAATTACCAGTGTTTCTCCAGAGAGGACCTCCAACAACGAGATCAGGTTATGTCCATCTCGAAGGTCTTCATACAGATCTGTCACATGACGCTGTGCCTGCCAAAGGAAAAGGAAAACACAGCAGAGTGCACGTCACAAGGATAGGCAAACACAGACAAATCATTTAAGCTGCTGTCAAACCATTGCTTATCCTACCAGGTGTGGGTCCTGTTGTATTTAGGAAGTATGTGTATTATTCATTGTGTGCCCTTGATATATATATATATATATATATATATATATATATATATATATATATATATATATATATATATATATATATATGTGAATATTGGGATGAAGGGTGACTACAGGTGAGCCACTAAGAATTTGGTGTGCCAAAGTGAATCTCATGTTACAATAAGCAAACACTCTATCTGCACTGATGAATATTCACTAACATTATTATCAAGTCATTACTATGTTTTTGTCACATGGATGTAAATTCTGTGATAGTGAAGCATTTTATGGTATATACTGCATTTCCGAGGAACAGATTTTTTCAGCACTTCCACAAAACCTGGTGGGTTCTGGTTTACCTGAAGATCACATGACATATACTACAGTTTCAGATTCATAGAACATAAGAATACCGTTATCTGCTTTGAGTTGTTTAAAGTATATCAGTTTGTTATGATTTATTGTATACAAACACATGCTTTGTAAATTTAATTCAGTTCAATGCGATGCAGTTTTTGTGACTTTGTAATAATTCTGATACCACTTTTGACTCCAAACGTCATGATAGCCAAAAAGAAAAGAATTAAAACATTTTAGATAGCAATATAGTCTATGTTCAGCAGTACTTTGTACATGATTTGAACTAACAAAATTACACGCAGGTTAGGAATGAATAGCCTTAAGGAGTCAAGCCTGACTGCAGCTCCAGATGCTGAAAAGCAGACGCCAAAGGTTACAGATATGATTCTGAATAAAAAGAGAATTTGACTCTAAGGGGTAAAAAAAGTGAAGATAAAACCGAAAGAAACATTTAGACATCATTTAACAGAAAGGGCAATAGCTATTTTTAATACAGTTTGTGGTGCAACTGCAACCAGGCAGTGAGCCAACAAAGAGCAGTCAAGACAGAACAAGTGACTATTCCAGAATTGCAGTTGAAAGCTTGGAACAAAAGTGAAGCAGGAGTGTCTGTCCATGCAACACAGGTACTGATAACACAGTCTTAAACTCAGCATGCTCTCACCTACCTCTGCCCTCCAATGCTTAGTGAGGAGAAACCATGAAATGCAAAGAAAGTTATAAATTAGAGACAGACAGACTCGATATATCGATTAGAGAGAGAGAGAGAGAGATAGAGAGATAGAGAGATAGATAGATAGATAGATAGATAGATAGATAGATAGATAGATAGATAGATAGATAGATAGATAGATAGATAGATAGATAGATAGATAGATAGATAGATAGATAGATAGATAGATAGATAGATAGATAGATAGATAGATAGATAGATAGATAGATAGATAGATAGATAGATAGATAGATAGATAGATAGATAGATAGATAGATAGATAGATAGATAGATAGATAGATAGATAGATAGACATATGCAGTGTGGCCACTAGATGTCACTAGGGGTCAGTCAGTCAGTCATCTATTTCACAGGGCACATTATTGTGAAATATGTAACTTTGAACTGTTTTTTCCAAATAATCAATTTAACAGAAATGCTTTTTGACAGATTGTTAAACTATATTTAAATAAAAGATCACAAGCCAAAAAATAACATATCATATATAATGGCCTGTATTCTTGGAAAAAGTGGCCCGTAAGTAGTACAGAACATGTGGTACAGAGCCATCTATCAACACCCGTTAATTACAATACTCTGTTCTGAAGCGACTGTAAATATATCCAGGAGATTACCTGTACATTTTGTGCAGAAAGATAGGTAATTTGTTATAAACTGCTCTGTTGTCAGAACAAGCTCATCTGCAAAGCTTTTAAGGTAGAAAACATTTCAGTAGATGCTTGGCATCTTTTTGAGGTCTGATCCACCATATTTAATAATATAATAATATATGTTTCAAGATTTAGAATTCCCCATACTCACTCTACCATAGCTTTATATAATTTGTTATGTGCAGTTTGGGCCTGAAAATCAAGAAGATGTCTGCACAGAAACAGATTCACTTTCAGTAGCTGGGCTCACATTCCAGGCTTTCTGATGCAAGTTAAAGAGATTTACCGAGCAGGGGAAAAACTCAGTGGCCTATTACAGCTTTCCACAGACCAGGTTGGTTCTAGTCTGCTGCCCTTCAAGCAAACCATTCAGTCATTAAATCAGTTTAACATCCGTTTAACCTCGGCAAGTGGTCTTTAAAGTTAACACTTTCCATGCCACATTCCACCATGTTTCCCTGGGTTTGCCCTTCTGTTTACTGCACATGGCAACGTGAGCATTAAGTGTTCATTTTTTGCTTGCTTTAATAGGTACACCTTCAGTGAGAATATCAGTTGACCAAAGTCCATCTCATCCTATGAATAATTTTTGAATGACATAACACTGAGTAAAAAGGTTACAGTTACTGTATTCCTGTCTTTACATAGGGAGCTTAAGAAAAGTGTGTTGCATCTTCTAATTGCTCTTCTTTAAGACATACAAACAAATTAATTTGTTGATTTAAAACAGTGGTACCATAGTAGGACTAATGGGTGCTCCATCTTTCAGCAACATGGCTTTATGGGTTTTTTGTCACTGGAAATGTTTCTAAATAACCAAATATGTCTTTCTTGTGAGTATGGAAAAACATTAGTTGCCCTCTTCTAACTACCTGGCTGACAGTGTGCAGCATCAGGTGAAGCAGCACAGTATTATTATATTCTTTGTTTCAGTTTGAGAAGATTACTTGACCATTCTGTCTGGTATCTCATTAAAAGCTTTTAAACCAGAGGAATAGAATAGTGGGGAATTTTAGTGATGTCTTTTTTACCTGGCCCAGCCTGTGTAAACTTTCCATACATGCCAACAAGCTTATGCTGGTGAGATAGTAACTAAACGCCCAGACCCAGGAGTCTGGACAGCACATGTGCTACTGTGAGCCTCAATCACCATGAACTTTAGGGCGAGAACAGAATATGCCTTTACAGCAGGAGTTAACTGAGACCAGATGTGTTTGACTCACTATTCAACATTCATAGAAAACAGTCAAGTGGAACAAAATCTAGACTCCAGTACGCTCTCTAACAGTCGTAGCTGACTAGGCCAGCAGTGCTCACCCATGGAAACAAACACAAACCTTTTTTTTCCTTTGGTTTCATTTTAAGTAAATGAATGGCCCAATGTCTGTGAGCTGAACATAATATGGAGACACTTAGCGCCACAAAGATATGAATATACTACTACCAGTGGAAGTTCCCTTAAAGAGAAATGGCCCAAAGAGAAATATTATTACTGCACTCCTTTGTGTCATAATGGCTTGTGTTTCAGCCCTAATGAGGCTTTCTTGAGTAAGGCCTAGGGTCTCCCTCGATTTCTCTTCTAACCTGTTCTCTTCCATGGATGGATGATTTCCTCGTGGGCTTTCAGACCATAGTCTGAGAGAGAGAGATAATAGCATGATGTAGATGATAGTAGACAGATACTGATGGAAGCTTTACACACCTTCTCAACTGATGACAACCAGGACTCCTGGTAAGCCTCACCATAATGGTAAAATGTCAGTGACCGAGTGTGAGACAGTGTAGACTGGTTGTATTTATACAAGTAGAAGGAGGGATGTTGGCAACAATCTTTACAGAGATGCTTATAATGAACAGGTGAGAGATGAACTACATGAGATATAACTCTTCATGGTTCTTTGGAGACCTGATGAGAAAACCAATTCTGCTCTTTAGTTTAGTTGATACAGCGTTTTTGCTCATAATCAGTTCTTTTCGGAGTGTGAACTTGGCCAACTAATAATCAATTACCAAGTTGTAAAGCCTACTGAAAACCACAGGCTTTAAACAAAAATAAAATAATAATAAATAATAAAAAAAAGAAATTATTCAACCAAAAATGTACTTATTATTATTTACACAAATAGAGAGTAAGTGGAATCAGGATTGATCAGCCCTGAGTAGTGACCAATCAGTCAGAAACTGAAAAATATGATATTTTTCTGATCAGTAAATGCACCAAACAGAAGGGCTGCCAAGCCTATGTAACAACAACAGTCATAAGATTGAAAACAGTTGTAAAAAAGACAACAAGGTATCTATTTTCTGTATCAGTGAGGTTCAAAACTGAGGTCAGCGGAGTTATAGAAATGAAATGAAAGAGAGAGAGACTTCAGAAGAGATAACAGGACGTTTTAACATTTGCTCCGATTTATCTGTATGAGCTTAATCCTACTTAGACTGCTGTTTTAGTAATAAAAGATGCTAAACTCCAAAATTACGCTGTCCTTCCTTGAAGTTAACAATAAAACCCTGTTTCACAGCCACTGCTCTCTCACACATGGATGTGGTGCTACATCTATGCATACATTGTCTAAAGTTGAGCTTAATAGGGCATTGCTATGTAAAATCAATAAAAAAAAACAGAGCTATCCAAAAATAAGAAACTGGCCACAACATTTGAATCAGTGCATCCCTACACGCATTATAATGCTAGGTGATATATCGTAAAAACAAATCCCATCTAGTAACATTCACTTATATTTAAAACTACAACAGGACAATGCATCTGACCACAAATCAGTAAAACTTGCATGACCTTAGTTTTTAGCAAGGTTCAATTGATTTCTTCCTTAATGAACCTGAATGAAAGCACATGTGTGCACAAATGTGGCTTGCAATATGTGTTTAGCTCCTAAAAGGAGAACAGGATCTTACCTTAATCAAATGCTTGTTAATCCATTTTGTGAAGGTTTTCTTCTGTACCCGATCTCGTTCATCTGGAACACAGAGACATCACGGTTTTAGATAATGTACAGCACAAAATTGGAAGAATGAAGCCTATGAGGTAACTCTTCATGCTGAAGATTTTTGGTATATGCCTTTTGGTTTGACATGTACAGGTCCTTCTGAAACAATTTGCATATTGTGATAAAGTTCATTATTTTCCATAATGTCATGATGAAAATTTAACATTCATATATTTTAGATTCATTGCACACTAACTGAAATATTTCAGGTCTTTTATTGTCTTAATTCGGATGATTATGGCATTCAGCTCATGAAAACCCAAAATTCCTATCTCACAAAATTAGCATATCATTAAAAGGCTCTCTAAACGAGCTATGAACCTAATCATCTGAATCAACGAGTTAACTCTAAACACCTGCAAAAGATTCCTGAGGCCTTTAAAACTCCCAGCCTGGTTCATCACTCAAAACCCCAATCATGGGTAAGACTGCCGACCTGACTGCTGTCCAGAAGGCCACTATTGACACCCTCAAGCAAGAGGGTAAGACACAGAAAGAAATTTCTGAACAAATAGGCTGTTCCCAGAGTGCTGTATCAAGGCACCTCAGTGGGAAGTCTGTGGGAAGGAAAACGTTTGTCAGAAAACGCTGCACAACGAGAAGAGGTGACCGGACCCTGAGGAAGATTGTGGAGAAGGGCCGATTCCAGACCTTGGGGGACCTGCGGAAGCAGTGGACTGAGTCTGGAGTAGAAACATCCAGAGCCACTGTGCACAGGCGTGTGCAGGAAATGGGCTACAGGTGCCACATTCCCCAGGTCAAGCCACTTTTGAACCAGAAACAGCGGCAGAAGCGCCTGACCTGGGCTACAGAGAAGCAGCACTGGACTGTTGCTCAGTGGTCCAAAGTACTTTTTTCGGATGAAAGCAAATTCTGCATGTCATTCGGAAATCAAGGTGCCAGAGTCTGGAGGAAGACTGGGGAGAAGGAAATGCCAAAATGCCAGAAGTCCAGTGTCAAGTACACACAGTCAGTGATGGACTGGGGTGCCGTGTCAGCTGCTGGTGTTGGTCCACTGTGTTTTATCAAGGGCAGGGTCAATGCAGCTAGCTATCAGGAGATTTTGGAGCACTTCATGCTTCCATCTGCTGAAAAGCTTTATGGAGATGAAGATTTCATTTTTCAGCACGACCTGGCACCTGCTCACAGTGCCAAAACCACTGGTAAATGGTTTACTGACCATGGTATCACTGTGCTCAATTGGCCTGCCAACTCTCCTGACCTGAACCCCATAGAGAATCTGTGGGATATTGTGAAGAGAACGTTGAGAGACTCAAGACCCAACACTCTGGATGAGCTAAAGGCCGCTATCGAAGCATCCTGGGCCTCCATAAGACCTCAGCAGTGCCACAGACTGATTGCCTCCATGCCACGCCGCATTGAAGCAGTCATTTCTGCAAAAGGATTCCCGACCAAGTATTGAGTGCATAACTGTACATGATTATTTGAAGGTTGACGTTTTTTGTATTAAAAACACTTTTCTTTTATTGGTCGGATGAACTATGCTAATTTTGTGAGATAGGAATTTTGGGTTTTCATGAGCAGTATGCCACAATCATCCGTATTAAGACAATAAAAGACCTGAAATATTTCAGTTAGTGTGCAATGAATCTAAAATATATGAATATTAAATTTTCATCATTACATTATAGAAAATAATGAACTTTATCACAATATGCTAATTTTTTGAGAAGGACCTGTATGTACTTAATTATAGAAGTGATTTAAACATGTACATATACAATGTTTAATTAGTGAACTTTTATTGCTATGTGAGTTTTTAAAGTTTGCACATGAAGAGACACCAAAACAAAAAAGCATTCGAAAGCATTTGCTTTGAATGCAGAAAGTAACAGAGCCCCATTATAAAGTAATAAATTATACCAATGTTGTAAAAGCAAGCACAATCTATGGTTGTTACAACTTAGCCAAATCTCTTGATAATGTAATGAACCATGTCTTCAAAGCCGAGGTTTGATGACATGGTTCAGATTTTTTTGTGCACCATTACACCGATTGCTGGATTCTACTGTGAGAGTTTTTGCGTATTTACCATAAAACTGAACAAACATACAGAACAATGACACTTGAAATGTTTGGTTCCTGTAAGACAAACAGCATTTCTTGGTGGGTGGAAAAATCCCTCTAGCACCTCTGTGCACGCCACTATCTGACTTCGGCTACATCACAGTGCATTTGACTGCGGCAGATGAACCCCCAACGCGGACAGATGAACCCCCATTGTTTAGAAAAAGCTTATGTTTCACTGTATGACATCACTGTAAGCTTCGTTCTGGGAAAAACAAAAAACTCAAAGATTAAAAGATTTCAGCGCAGTCGAAATGTTCAGGTGAGTGTGAAGATTATATTTGTGATTGGAACTTGGCAAGAAAACTATTAGAGGGAGCAGTTTCCCAACAAGAAAGGACAAGAAGTAGGTGCTCAACACACCCACGAACACAACAAAGGTTATTACCCGGTGCTGTGATGTTAGGGGGAAAAACAAGGACCTTCATTATTGGAGTGTGTCTGTTTCTGGCTCCCTGACATATCACTTAACAGCAAGGTTTAACCCAGCACTTTTAGTTGACTTTGACAGCCAAACCAGACAGCTTTAGAAACTACCTCATTAGAAGCCACTTTATGTACCTCTAAGAAACGTTCCTTCATTGACTCTTAAATCAATTTCATTCATATGATGTTAAAGGGACTGAGTGACACAACACAAAGTCCAATCTTATCAAAGAAAGGGTGTGACCTGACAGCCTTGACATACTGACACACCCAGCAATGAAAGCGAAGAACTCTGATTCAATACAAACAGAAAATTAACACCCACAGGCTACATTAGCTTCGTTTCACTTGGCAGACAGCAAATGGACATGTTTTATGAAACTCCTTCTTCCTATAAACCTTGGTTTACTCTCCTTTAGAACTTTAACCTTATTTCATTTTCAAAGCAATGTGAACTGAGGCCAGGTATGTGACCTTTGTAGTTCTACTTTCTGTCAAGGGGGAATAATGTCACCCCGAGAGGAAATGTGAAGACAACACATCCCAACCCTAGCACCATGTTGTGGTAATTGTTAGGCCAAAAACTGAAAAATCTGATTTTCTTTCAAAAGTATTGAATGCATTAAAATATATAATTCCTACAATTTCTTATCGATAAACACATTGTCCAACAGTTTGTAGTTCAATGTACTTTATGAGTTTAATAAATTAGATAAAGGGCAAGGACATATGTTTTAATGCATAAATTGTGATAACCTTTTATTCTTTAATTGTCTGTTAGATTCAAATCTACTACATCTATCAAAGAACCCCTAGCATTTTTGTTTTGTGTTTCAAGTATTACATTGCTAGGATTTCAAAGAAAACTGTACATCGGCCAAAAAAGCCTGATCAATACATTTCTGCTTTTTTTTTTTAAGCTAAATTGTAGTATAAAAGCATATAGGGGCTGGGTAACCTTCAGGCATCACATGTATGCATATAGTATATAAAAAGGAGTCACTGAGGTGCTAAAGTTGACAGCTGAGGAAAGACATTAGGTACACAAAGGTAACATGATTGACGATAAGATATTTTTATTATAATTCTTTCTTTCATACTGTCACAACTTTTTTCTTTATCTTTCAAGCAAAAAACGTGGAAGAGTCTGTATGGAAATATAGCTCATTAATCATTCTGACTACAAGAGAAGACAAATAGACTGTTGCTACAGTGACTAACTTCTAAACATGTGCATGTAATACAAGGGAAATTATGATTAAGTTTTGCTTTGGTGACCAGTGCAAAGACAGGAAGCTGCGGATGCATTACTGGGGGGGGGGGGGGGTTTCCTCTTTCTACATTTTAGGTCACTCTGCTGTTAACATTTTTTTATTTCTAGGCAGTGAATAAAAATCATTGACTATAACAATGCTACAAGCTGCTGTGAAACATTATCTTATGAACAACAACAAGCCAAACAGTCAAATCTCAACATTTATATCTTCAACCTGAACTCTGCTTGTCCTTCTTTCCATAAGGAAGACTATTACTCGTGCCCAGCAGCTTCTCACGTACTTTCACATACTTCAGAAGAAACAGATCAGGATCAAGGCTTGCAATAAAGTTATCTTGCATTAAGCGGAACCATACTGGTACCTTTCCGTCCGTCCGTAGCCTTTAGCATCCCTTGGTAATAACCATCATCTGAGGGCACCCTGTCTCTCCCCAGACTGTCAGTGGAGAAATTCCTGTATTTCTGCTGTTGAGAGTTCATTGTCATTGTTTGACGGCTCACAAAATAATATTCCTAATGACTGAAGATCTTCGGCGGGTTTCCTCTTGATAGGAACCTCAGCGTTTCTTGTGTCTATCTTTGGCCCTTTTGCTTTGTCCCAGAGTGTGCAGTCCTGTGGCCAGAATCCACTAAATGCTTTACAAACCTATGATTTCTCTATCTTTCTATCCTCTCCTAACCTCCTCGCTCCCTCAATGGCTTCAGCTCGGTCCTTTTTTTCCCGTGTTTTTTTTCACCCTTTTCCTTTCTTCCTCTCACTCTGTTGTGCCTATGGGCTATGGAGTCTGGGTCTGCCCTTGTGAGTAAAGTACTGTGTATTTAGTGACGTTAGTGTGCTGGAGGACATGATGGGTTGGGCTCTGGACACACCCCTTCCTCTTGCACTGAGCGGACATGAAGGAGGGACGGGTGCGGCTGAGGTGTGGTAACCTGAGTGCGCTATAACTTTATAACTTGCGCAAGAGAATACACTCTCAAACAGAAACACAATGGGTAATAAAGTAATGACAAATTGTGCTAATGGTTTTTTATGCTCTTTAATGCATCTAAATGATAGTTAGATGATTAAATAAATCATGTGTTTAGTTGTAAAACACATTCAGTGAGAGCCTAAAAAGGTGAAAAGAGTGACACACTGACTACAGAGACACACACTTATCTCTGGTTACTCATTTCTTATTCACAACATTCCTCAGGCATTTTAAATAAGAAGCTCACTACAGTTAAAAAAGGGAAGAGCAGACAGCTGAGATCATTTTGGGAGTGGCTGCTACATTTTCTAGAAAGTGATGCATGAATCCGTCCAGACATGCAGAATAAAAGTTCTAGAAGTGTTTGTACGTGTGTTGTTCGTTATTTGACAGCCTGCAAAAGTATTAATTCCTCTTGATTTTTCTCACATTTTGTCACATTGAAACCACAAACTTCAAAGTTTTTGGGACTTAGTAATTGTGAAATCCAAATGATGCGCTGGCTCATATGAGACCAAAATTAAGCTTCGGCCTTCATGCAAAACCCAACAATTGGTGAAAAACAAACATTGCACTTTGATTTGAACACACCATCCTTATACTGAAGCAAGGTGGTGGTAACATCACGCTGTGGGGTTGCTTCACCAGGGACCATAAGCTGGTCAGAGATGATATGCAGATGATTTATCTGAGCAATACTGAAAGGAAAACCTAATACAGGCTACAAAAGGCTTGAGATTGGACTGGAGGTTTTCCTTTGAGCAGGACCCAAAAGGAACAGCAAGAGCTGCGATTTAATGGTTTAAAGCACACTGATATTACAATGGCCCATTAAATTCCAGGCCTGATTCCAACTAAGAATTTGGGACTTAAAAATTTATGTATCTATTCTTATTTAGTTTGAACCGTTTTCAGTCTCTAGATTTGCAAAGCTGGCAGAGACTAAGAAGCTGGAGTTGTAAGTGCAGAGAATAGTGGTTTTGCAAGGTACGCTTTGTTGGGGGCTATGTTGGTCCAGAAGATAAAATCTCAAAAAAACTTTCTGAAGCCTGTGGTTCTTATGTGACAAAAACGTGCATAAGTTATAGGGGTATGAATGCTTTGCAAAGCACTGTGCATTTTCTGGATTAGATTTTATCTTAAATTTAAAGTCATCTTCTGGGGAAGACAAATTAAAAGAAAAAGAAAAAATAAACAAACAAAAACAAAAAACTGTTGGATGGATTATTTTGATTTACCATTTTTTTTTTTTTTTTTAAAGACACCATATTTACAAATTACTTAAATTGGGAAATAAGCAACTCTAGAGAAGTTTGTTACAAAACTGGCTGTAACATTATTGACATGGTACAATTTATATATTCTGCCAAGATAAACATCTATATATTAAGCAGCAACATTGTTGAGTCCTTTCATTAATAAAAAAAACAAAAACAAACAAACATTATTTACCATTTTAAAACGGAACATTTTTCAGATGTCAAGGTGTGTTTCTGCACATAAAGGAGATACAGCCCTGGAGCTGCTGACTTTCATATCCCCCCCTGCAGCAAAGCTCCTCTGTACAGCGACTACATGTGCTGAAGGCCAGAGTATAACCTTTGTTTGTTGCACACTGCCCCTCAGGGCGTTAATATATCCATTACTCCCACCTGCCTCATCTTACTTTCAGAGGCCTTAAAGAGCACTTCATCTCCTCCTGAGGACAGCAATTTTCCACACAGCCTGTTTGAACATGAAGACACCGAGTATGTCAGTGTGAGGGGATCTGTGTGGACCTGTAGGTGTACATTTAAGAGTGGCGCTGCGTGTTGTCTCATTTTAGGCCGTGTTCGCAAATTTGGAGACACACCTTTGTAGTTCTACGATGTCTAGGCAAGCAGTGGAATTAGGGCGTGGTATGTCGGTAAGCAATTAAATCTGAGGGAAGGAATTTCTCCAAACACTGAATTTACTACTGACAGGTTTTCATTGTAAAATGTTTAGTGCCTTTCAAACTTTTTCATAGCAGTTTAATGCGTATTTTCATGTTACAACATCCTTTTAGGAATATTATTTTTTGTCACAGAGAATGCAAAGTAGAGCATAGTGGTGAAGTGGAAGGAAAATGCCACATGGTTTCAAATTTTATAAAACAAAAACAACATTACAAGTGCTTGCATTAAATTTAACCCACTGATTGGCAAAACCACCTTTTGTGGCAAGTACAACTGCAAGTCTTTAAGATATGTCCCTATCAGCTTTGCACATCTAGATTTTTCATTCCATTCTTAGTTGCAAAATAGCTCAAGCTCAGTCAGATTGTGGTGCTGAAGGTAAATCTCCACCCAAGTCTCAATGTCTTATTCATCCCAGTGCAGGTTTTCTCCCAGGGTCGCCCTGTAATTAGCCTCACCCATCTTCACATCTGTTGGCATCTTCACAACTCTGCCCTGTTTCAATGTCTATGCTATGGAGAAGCATCCCCACAACATGATGATGTCACCACCACACATTACCATATGTTTGGTTGGTTGCACAGGGTTTTATTTAGTGGCATCAGATTTTTAGGGGTCTAAATACAAAGGCATGCAACACATGTTTATTAGTAGAAAAATTTGAAAACCGTGTATTTGTTTCCTTCCACATCACAGTTATCCAATACTTTATGTTGTTCTATCACAAAATTCCAATAAAATACAAGATTTGTGTTGGTGTAACATAAAATAAATCACCTTTTAAAAAAAGGTCAAGATGTATTAATGCTTTTGCAAGACACACTATAAACATTGTAAACATGTAGTTTGAGTTTTACATATTTTAGGTTTTATTTAATAAAAAAAAGCAAAAGTTGGTTAATTTACCCAGTTAAAGAGCCCTTAGACATTCTCTGGCATTGGAACATACACCAATGCTTACTTCTCTCAGAACCTCATGGGAAAAACTATGAAGACTCAAATGGGTATGGCACAAAAAAGTATGGAACATCTTAGTCATGAGATCTTCTCTGCTAAAAGGAAACATATCATTAAGTTCTCAACATGCTTATTACATTGCTCCCTCATCTGGCTTCATCAAAGCCGGATAGATCAATATGAATCTTTATGAGAGCAGCTTGAGAGCAGTGAAAAAAGAGAGAGAAAGTGGGGTTTTTTTGCCGTAAATGACATTTTTGTGGCTGGATGATTCTTTGTGATGGACTTTGCAGTTTGTTCTTCCTTTACTGACATTATTTTGCTATTATCCAGTAAACATTTGGATACTTTTAACCTCAGAACTGCCAGAATTAGATTAGAGGTTAGTATCAAACACTGTACTTCTGGGCCAAGTGGTTTTTACAACCTTATAATCAGAATATGTTTTGGTTGACTTGCTCAGATAATTCAAAGACAGTTTTAGAAGCATTCATGATTTTAAAGAATGAATCCCTAGTTGTTCTTTCTGGTACCAGGTTTTAATCTTCTCAATGTCTTTCCAAATCAGACAGCTACATAAGTGGCACTACCTGGGGCAGTTTCCACTTCTGACATAAATTAAACCTAATTATTTGTTGCCATTATTGTTTTTACTGCTAATTTATTTTATAAACAAACAAGGAAAGCAGATACATTTATTTTTCATAGTACTGTTTATGAAATGCTTCTGATCTATAGCAACAGGACTACAACTGAGCTTGCAGCCACTTAGGACTAGGGTGACCAGTATTTAAGCTTTTGGAAACAAGAACATATACAAATTAGTGGACAAAAGAATTCTAACAATGTATCATTATGGTTTCTGAAAGAGCTGAGCTGCAAAGAAAAAACCAGGGTTTACACAGAGGGAAGGCAACACCTTTCATAGTACACTACAAAAAAGCTCCATAGATGTATTTTGCTTCCATATAAGGTTACCTAAATTCTGTATCTCACTTTTCTACCTTCATAATTTAACAATTTATTTCTTCGTAAGTTCATGTGAAAGTGTAAGTGGAAACACACCTCACAGATAACATGTGGAAGAGCTGATAAAACTCAGGAACAGTGTGAACACACCCATGATAATCTCATATATTGTTTGAAGAGTGTAAAGGATAAAAGATTAGGATAAGAAAGGCGGGGAAGGTAGTGGCCTTGAAAGCATAGTGCATGTCAGATCATATTTCTGTCCAAGCACTGCTGGAATGCTTTGCAGAAAGCGATCCCTGACAGGATGATTGCCTTTCTAAGGGTTAGGATTTATGATGATGAAAAGCAGTGAAATCCATTACTCGTGGTACAGTGTCTTGCAAAAGTGTTCATACCCTTTACCTTTTCTACATTCTGTTACATTACAACCAAAAACTTTAATGTGTTTTATTTAGATTCCGTGTTAAAAACCAACACAAAGTAGTGCATAACTGTAAGGTGGAAGTAAATGAAACATGGTTTTCCCAATTTGTTTTAGATTGTTAGAGAACAGTATCATGAAGACCAAAGAACACAGCAGACATGTTAGGGATAAAGCTATGTAAAGGTTTAAAATAGGGTTAGGTATCCCAAGCTTTGACTATTTGACAGAACTCCGTTCAATAAATCATCTGAAAACTGCAAATCTACCACCATGGGCATCCTTCTAAATATCCAGGCCATAGTAAAAAAAGATATTTATCGGAGAAACAACCAAGACGCCCATGATTACTCTGAAGGAGCTGCATAGATCCACAGCTCAGGGGGGAGAATCTGTTGGCAGGACAATAATTCGTCATGTACACCACACATCTGGCATTTGTGGCAGAGTGGAAAGAAGAAGGAAATAACAAGTTATAGGTAATGCATGTGAATGTTGGTTCTACATATTATTGACATGGGGATGCTGAATACAAATGCTCATCTCACTTTTCAGAGTTTTGTTGTAAAGAAACAATGTATCCTTTTCCTTCCACTTTACAATTATGCACTACTTTGTCTCAAATAAATCCCTCCAAAATAGGCTGAAGTTTGTGTGTAGAAAGACTCAAGTAGTATGATTGTATGTGCTGGGTACTGTGTGCCTATGCCTCCGATATCTAAAGTGACCAAATCTAAATCTATAACTGTTTTAGTTTGGTAGAATCGGGTAAAACATGTTTCATATTCCTGGTCCAAGTCTGTGAATGTTTTTTTATTTATTTATTTTATTAATTAATGTGATGTTAAGTGGACACTATGTTAGGCTACTCATGTAGTAATCACAGGGATGTTTGCCATAGCTGTCCTGGATCTCCATGCTGTCTGAAATAGATCTGATTATAAATATGAAAACCTAGTTTACCTCAGACTCAACAAGCCTTCAGATTAGGCACAGCAGCTGAGTTTTAAAATAGACCAACACTGAGCTTCAGGGGAGTCTGGGAGAACGTCCAAATGTGGGCCTGTGTGTGTTACTTGTGTTTAATTTGAGGGGTTTAAATTGGGGAAAGGGATGGAGAAAAACTCTGTGTGCTGCAGTATTGTGAGGACACACCAGATTTAAAAGAGCTTGTGTCTCCCTCTGCAGGTGAGCTAAGTGAATTATGTTCTTTTGTTCATGATAAGACCTGTTAAATAATCATGCAACATTGTGTTAAATCATGTCTAGAAAAAATTATAATATGGAGAATATAAAGCCCAACACTAATGTAGTGTAAATGTTAAATAATCTACCCTGAGTTTTAGAAGACTGATTTTGAGAGAAAATAAAATAAATGACTGTTTAATTCCAAACTTTAGATGACAATGGTTCCTCATTTTTCATGTGATCTATTAATTTCTTATTATGCCATGTGATGTTTCCAATCGCCATCTTAACTTCAATCCTTGAAGGGTAAACGTGGAAAAAATGGGAACTTGAGCTCTGTTTCCATGACAACACCTAAAAACAGGAAGCACCATGTGCCTGAGTGGTTACTGTGACTGACTCTTACGCACAGCTGTATTTTTAGCCACAACCATGGAGGAGTCTCGGAGCTGACCAATCTGATACACAGAGGAAAACACCATCTTTCGAACATTACACCACTATTTCCGGCTGCCAGAACACATGGAGACTGTTTCACCACTAGATGGCAACAGAGTACAAATACAACCAACAGCCTGTTGATCGCAGTTACATCATGCATCTCCACGGCTGCCACGCAAGACTGAGATGTTTTTCTTTTACATTCAAATACATTCAAAAAATCAGTCAATCAAATTTTTGAAAGTAGAAAAACTGTTGTAGTGCAAACAAACAAACATTCTGTCTATTCTACCTGAAGTTTTGCCATGCTGGAAGAAACTACTGGCCAAACATGATGGCCAGCTGGCACCTTCCTTTGTGGAGTTAATGTGTTTTTGCCGTGCCTGCAGTTTCCAACCACAGTCTATAAACGCTTGGGAAACAAGGTTTCTGAATTCCCCATAGGTCTGATTTGTCTGCCAGATAACATGACTACAGTGAGCGGATGGATGGACAATATTCCATCAACAGATCTTCTAATGGATGCCCTTTATCAGTTAACAGTAAATATCCAAACTACAGTGAATGATTTAGGCTACACCAAAGTTGTGGTTTTTAAGGTTTACAGATGCTGTTATTTATAATAACACTATACTTAATGACCTAACTGTACAGTGTGTTACACATGTATTCATACTCCTTTAACCTTTACACACGTTATCACATTACCACCAAAAACCTCTATATATTTTAGTGTGATTGTTTAGTGAAAGACCAACACAGAATTTGGAAGAAAAAAGTTACATTGCATTCAATATTTGTACCAATAAAAAGCTGAAAAGTGTAGCCTGCATTTGTATTTTCTCCCCTGAGCCAATACCTTTGTGGAAGCACTTATCCAGTCTTGCCACAAATTCTGAATGGGATTGAAGTCTGGACTTTGACTGAGCCATTTAAAAAAAAATAGATATGCCTTGATCCAAACAATGGGCTGCACGGTGGCACAGTTGGTAGCACTGTTGCCTTGCAGCAAGAAGGTCCTGGGTTCAACTCCCGACCGGTGGTCTTTCTACATGGAGTTTGCATGTTCTCCCCGTGTATGTGTGGGTTCTCACCAGGTACTCCGGCTTCCTCCCACAGTCCAAAGACATGCCTGTTAGGTTAATTGGTACAATAAAAAGGGCATTCTTCAACAGGGTTTCTAAAGTTTCAGTAGTTACATTTAAGACTTTTAAAGATCTTTTTAAGGCCATTATGTTTATTAAACAATGGTAATAAAACAAGTTAACTAAATAACTTACTTTCTTAATAACTTATGCTTAACTTTGTGCGTTTGGTTCTGGCATGTATTTCTATTTTACAGTACAATTACCTAACTTTACAACTTTAAAACTGTGTTTTGCAAGTCTGACATTGTTATATATTCATCTGAAGAAGCTATTTAGGACTTTTATGCAGAAACCCATTTCTACACCACACTGCTCAACATAAGTAGCATTTTCCATTGCTAGGATGCCCCGCCCATTCTGACAGGTGCTCTACATAATTTGTGTATACTCAAAGCAGTTGAGTCGCATGAGGTACAGTGAGTAATATCTTTGCAACACCTTCCCATTTTGAAATGAAGTTTAACACCAGCTTTATATAGTGCAGCATTGGTGAAACCTTTATATAGAGAAATCACTGTTCGGCCTATATTTAACATTTACCGTACATAACCCTTGAAATCAAAGTGATTTTCACACAAAAGTATAAAAAGTACAAAACAATTTAAAAATAGGAAAGCAAAGCTCCATTTGACAGAGGAAGGGAGCCTTAATCATTCTTTTGATTTTTTAGCTTAAGTCTGTGGTCCATACTGCATCACCATGCTGAAAGCAGTACAGAGCAACAAAGAAACTCCTCCCCAAGCAATCAAGCCTCACCACTCACCTGAGAAGCATATCCTAGTACACAGGTGTCTGAGCCGATCTCCATATAAGCTCATGTCAAACAGATAGATTCCCTGCTCAACCGTCCCATTGACATCCATTATCTTGATGTAAAACACCCAGGATCCCTCAGTAGCCTTTGTGTTTCAGACAGCCAGAGCCAGATGGTGTGAGATGCGTGAACAAGAACAACCTTCTAACTTGCGAAAGGCATATTTTGTGCCCAGCCCACCTCATAATGGACAAAACGAAAGATAACAGACAGGTAAATCAACATAATTTCCGCCGTATGACTACATTGTTTCAGTTTTTGATTCATTAACCAGAAATAGAGGTAATAGAGAATAGAAATGTTAAATCTTACTCTGAAATATTCTTCTCTGCTACATATTTCCAGTTAAAAACAGTTATCATATAATCCAATTGTATCATCTTAGAGAATTTGAACTGCATGCGGGAGTGTCCTGTTTTATCTAGAACAACTCTTAATCACATCTCTGTCTCTTTTACAGCATGCTTATATAACCCCAATTCCAGTTAAGATGGAAATAGGGATGACAAATACTATGATTTGCAAATCTTATTCAACCTATATGCAACTAAATACACAACAAAGACAAGATTTTTAATGTTCAAACTGATACATTTTATTGTATTATTTTTTTTCCAAATAATCACTCCTTTTGAATTTGAAGCTTGCAACATGTTCCAAAAAAGCTGAGCCAGTGGGGCAACAAAACAGTGGGAAAGTTGAGGAATGCTCAAGAAATACCTGTTTGGAACATTCCACAGGTGAACAGGTTTACTGGAAACAGGTGAGTCATGACTGGGTATAAAAGGAGCATCCTCGAAAGGCTCAGTCATTCACAAGCAAGAACAATGTTCCTCAGAATACAATTTGCAAGGAATTTAGAGATTTCATCATCTACAGTCCATAATAATATCAAATGATTCAGAGGATCTGGAGAATTCTCTGCACATAAGTGGCAAGGCCAAAAAACTAACGTTGAATGTATTCGATTGCATATAGATTGAACAGTATTTGCAAATTTTAGCATTCTGTTTATATTTAAGTTATACACAATGTCCCAACTTCATTGGAATTGGGGTTGTGTGTGCACGAGTGTCATAGAGTTACATTTCGTAACAACCGTCCTTTAAAGATGCGGTTTTGGACACCCTTACCCTATCTCTGTCTACTATGATGTGTAAGTATTTGTTTTGCATTTACAGTATCCTAAGGGCTCTTTAGGTTTTGATATAAATATCTAGAAGTTGAACACCTGCTTTAATCTTTGCCCTGTGGCTTGCAGGGGTAGTTGGATGTTTAGATAAAACAAGATCAACAATCAAACTGTTGCCAGAGTTAAGATCTGGAGGTCTGGCCAAAGGAAACAGTATACTCTGACACTTGAACTTACTATGGTAAACTGTGATGGGGCAGTTTATGACAGCTGAGCTATTCCAAACTCGGAATTAATAGGAAAACTGTGATAAATAAAAATTGTTTCTCTTTTTTTAATAACATTTTGGGCCCTGGGCCACACAGAAAGCTGATCTGCTGTGCTGCATAAAGATGTAAATTGCAAGCATTTTTTAAAATATCTAAATGTTATAGCTAACAGCTTGATTATAGTGACTTTTAAAAATTTTTAAATGGAATTTTATGCATTAGGAGTTTTAACAAGATGCAAAAACTGAATTTCACAATTTTGTCTGGGAATAACATTTCAAAGGCCACACATTCAAACTCTGCATACCAAAACTACATTTGGCTGTTGGATAGATTTATCTCTCAGAGAGTCATTGGAACTGTCTGGTGAGAAGTTTGAAGAAAATGTTGGTTAATTGCAACCAATAACACAACATTCAAGAATATTATTATAACTCCTTTAAAATGTTACATGCCAGATTATCTTAGGTTTAGTAGTTAATGCAGTATTTTTAGAATTGCTTAATTTGAAAAAAAAAAAGAAAATGGTTGAAATTGGTGGATTTAAGAATTGTTTTCTAATATTAGGACATTTGTTGTAAGAAAGACAAGCAAAATGAATGAAAAAGAAAACAAAGGTAACGTAAACTCCTGGCATTTGGACAGGACCCAGTGAATAAAAATGCTAAGATGATGTATAATGGATAAAGTCCCAGTTGTTTATTCATACTCAAAGTGAAGGACCTGATGTGTTTCCACGGAGCCTGTTCAGCTTATAAATAAATCAGCTTAACATGAACATCCCCTTAGGGAGCTCAATGTGGCTGGCTTATTTATTATTGCCAACAGACATGAGAGGTGTGCCTTGGGGTTTCCATGATGCCCTCAGGGATACATTCACTGTTTGTTGAGTGACTTATGCCTCCCGGTTTCTGAGCACTAACCAAAGGGTGCTAAACCATATGTCTTTCTTTAAATCCTGTAATCAGTCCAAGACACAGTCTGCAGTAAGTGACAGCTAGGCTGTTCCATAGTGGGACTTCAAGGTGTTTCAAGAAGAATGCTGACTTTTCCACTCACCAGGCCAAGGAAGAATAAAAACTATTCTTATTTATTCCACCAACTCTGTGCGAGCTTTATTTTCATTTGATTGTTTTTGATGTGTAAAGGCAACCTGAGGTTGTTCTTTCCTTACCTACAAAGCTTCTGTCTGAATTTCTGTCTGATAGAGCTCAAGTCGAAACATTTTGAACGCAAAGAGTCACTAGTTCAACCTATTTCTTACTGATTTATCCCACAATTACAATACTTCAGTGATTAGTTACACTAAGTCATTTGCAAAGCAAGCCTTTCTCTGTGCAAGTTTTCAGTCAGTTATTATGAGGTTACAGCAGGTCAAAATCATGAAGGAGATAAATAACCCACAGCAGTGTGAGATGCTGGGCCTCTAAGGTTGGGGACAAGATGTTGAGGCAGTCCAGTGTAGCACATTAAAACAAAAGGTCAAAGCTCTGCAAAGGAACCCAGAGGGATGCACGTTGTGTGTCAGAGTATTTACATTTTTACTCAGCTAAGGCCCTTCGTCATGACCTTTCGGTTGACACCATTCCCACATGGTCAGACAGGAAGGATTTCTTTCCTTTTCCCCCCTCTTTTCGGACTGAGTAAAGTAGCCTACAGCATTTGACTAGAAACTAATCAAAACAAGAAGCTAGTGATGGTGCAGAGGGCAAAGCTGTCATGGTGGACAGCGGTGGCCAGGAAAAAAGTGACAGCTAAATCCAGAAAGCCTTCAGAACTAAAGAGCACAGACCACCAGTGACAGCAGCTGCATTTTTAAGACAGTAAAACTTGAGCAGAAAGAACATTAGACTAAGTATCAGCAATAATTTGAAGAAATGGGTAAAAAAAATATAATCTATCTGGGAGATTTTAAAGAAAAATAATATTTTTGTAGACTTACAGGTATTCTTTAATTTTGCTGTTTTATCTACTTTGGTAAGACAAAAATAGTTTCTCTCTTCATAGAGTTTTTTTCCGATTCCCTAAAACGATTACCTTTAAACAAAACCATCTTTCTTAAACCAATTTTCAGCTTGATCGGCTCTGACTGCTGATCGGCCACACAGAAACAAAAAAGAATCTAATCTTTTTCAGGTCAGTGAACACACCATGCTCTTCGGTGTGGATGCTGTTACTAAGTAAAAAAAGACTCAATGTTGTCTTTGTCAGCGAAGTGTTTGAAAAGAAGTCAGAAGAAGCACAGAGATATAAGAAGCTAGAGATGTAATAGGGAATTTTATGTTCTATCATAACTGTGGTTCATTCAGGCTGTAAGAAAGTGAGACTTCAGCAGATAACATATTGTCAGTATTATAGGAACATATTCCTGTTAACACATTGGAATGGTAAATACTGTCAGCCTTTTGGAAATCTTTGTGTTAAGGTAAGGCATAGTTTCCTTTGGGGATATATACAGATACTAATGTTTGCAGATAGCAACGCTAATTGAGCTAAACGTAATGTAATGTAATCAATTACTCTGTTTTAAAATCATAGTCCTATTTTTTTGTGATTGCTTTCTCATGCGGAGTTGGAATCTGCTTTTAAAATGAATAATTAAATACAGCTCACAGCAGAAAGGTTAGCAAAGATATTCTTAATGCTGTTATTTATGGTCCATAAAGACAAATTGAAATCAACAAAAAGCTGAATGTTAAAGCTTTACAAACATTGATGATCCAAAATTGTCACAAAATTTAGATCTGAGGATCTTTAATAAGGTTTATCCAAGATGAACAAAATGTTAGGAATGAGGAAGAATCCTTAGTCATCACAACTTGACAGTCTTCCAAGGGAGGAGCAGCAACTGCCAGAAAGGCTCTCATGAAAGAATTCAGTCTTATACACATGGAGAGCTCTGGTGTACAACACTAGAGACTACACCTATAGAGCAAACATGACTAAAGATCATTGATCACTGCAACAAGAGCCAAGTCGAAGGCCTCCTTGTGTTATAAAAGCTGCAATTAAAGGCAGAAGCATAGCGGAGGGACACTCACACTTTGAACTGGTCACAGCAGACACGGTCTTAAAACCTTTAACAATAATGTGTCAGTTCACTGACTGAGTAATGTGACTTCTGCAAATCAAACAAAATATTGAAAAAAGGTCATAAAATATAATGCACTTCAAACCCATATAAAGATCAAAAAACAAGGAATGCCATCAAACGTTTGTAATTGACTGTATTAACCAAAAAAAAAAAAAAACTGTTTGACTAGCTGCTAAAATCCCAATGCTTTGTTGTGAAGCATTTGCGTTAATCTCATCGTTTATTTAACCGTGCCAAAGTGGTTCAGACTAAAATCCCACTAAACAAAAGATCTTCCACCTGCTGCAATAACATGAATCCATGAATTAAAAAGTCATAGCAGAGCATTTTGGGTAATCCTAGGTCCAGAGTAGAGTAGGATTTAGATCTATTTATTTAGCTGTTCTGTTTTGGACTGACTACTGTATGTATAACCTTCTGGTTTTGTTTGTTTATAGCCAAATAAGTCACCTTTAGCTTGGCTAGCTTATGAAAACATGCTGCCATCTTTTTGGTCAGACAGCTTGATGTTTGTTCCAAAGAAAAACCCCTCATCACTCTACTTATTCCACAGTGTTAATAATGCATGCAAGTCATCAAATGTTGCATTTGAAGTTGTCACCATATTGCAGACACAATATGACTTGTACCTGTGAGTTACAAAAAAAAATATTTATCCTTCTTTAAAATGCTAAATCTTTCAAATAAGAAGGTAAACAACACATGACAGGAAATCTGTTTACATGTTATCATTTATATTTTAGAAATGCACAGAATAATTGGTTAGTGACCAGAACTGAATTATTTTCAGTCTAATCATCCCTGATTGGTCGGAAACTAAAAATCGTATCTTTATTAAATTACCTAATGCACCATACCCAAGTGTTGCCTGGTCATGCATGCTAACCATTACACTCTTCAGTGTGGAAGTTGTTACTTTCTAAAGGAAGTTTGAGGAAGAACAAAAGGTGTAAAAGGCAATTTAAAAGTAAACTGTATTTTCTATGGAGCTCTCTGTCAGGCTACTATGACAGAGAGCTAGACTTCTGCAGGTCCTGATTATTTCAGTTGTCCCCCATTTTGTACTTTTGCAGTTTTCGTCGTGTTTTTCAAATGCTGAACATATTACAAAAAAATGGCTGATTTGGTAATATTGGCAACTTTTTGAGAATCTTAACCTCACATATCACTAATATAAGATGCTAAAGGCAGGTTAATAGGTGTCAGCTCCAGATCACTTTCTTTGCTTTAAATCACTATATTTCTGTTTATTAAAATGAAAGACCACTCAAACCAGGAAGGCTTTGAGTTAATTAGGGGTAGCTAGAAATAATCAGTTGCCTAAAATCAGAATCAGCATGTCAACACTTTCCAAAAACTATAGATTAGAAATCGGCCATCAATCTCTGATTGGTGCATCTCTAGTTTCACTGGTTGTTACTCTTAATTACTGTGACTCAGAATGTGTTCTCAGACTTTGGAGACCTTACCACTTTTACAACAACTGTGCAGTTTGTTCACTAGAAATGTCCAACATCCTTGACTGCTTTTGTCATTGGAGCAGAAGTAGGTGGAGAATAAAGTAACATTAACAACCCTAATCAGCAAATGACATACTTCACACTTGTCTAACTTTTACAGAATTAAATTTTATAGTCCATTATTGGCTGTATTACCTTCACTTTTGTATTGATTTCAAGCACCAATGTCTGCTAAGTGACCTAAACCTACAATGATGGAGGGGAAAATAAAGGGAGTGCTAGGCAGAGGTGAAGAGTTGAGGCTGTTGTAACAGGTGGAGGGTGGGGGGTTCACGGAGACAACATGGGCACAGTAGGGACATTCCTGACGTTTTTCCACACTGAGGTGTTTACTGAAAAACGTGCTTCTCCTCAGAGTTATTTTTTCAATAAAATTGCACTGAACAGAAAGTCTGAAGCAAAATTGTGTTAGATTTGAGATTGAGGTGAAGGATGATAAGTTCAGATATGGGTGTGGACAGCCAACCAAATTTTCATTAATTGGCTTATAGCTAATAGTTGAATCATCACAAGCATGTTGGAAAAGGCTACAATGCTTAGTGCTATATTTGTGCATAAATAATAATTGTCTTTTATAGAGGCAAATCTGGAGAAGTAAAAACCACAAAATGTAAACGAGGAGCGCATGGTCTTCCTTAGAAAATTCCTTTCATATTTGGAATGCAATTGAAACCATAGCTTATGAGCTCTCCTGCTTAAGATGTTCAAATGGCAAGTATGGCAAGCCATTATCTTTGCTTAAATTACAACATGCAAAAAGAACCATATACTGATAGATTGCAGTGATTATCAGATATACATCTGTGACTCATTCTAAAGTGCTGCATCGCTGGCTAATAAGTAACCTCTGGAGAAGTTCATTATAGCTAATAAAGCAATCACAGGTGTAACATTTTCACAGTTATCTCTGCATCACATGTGAATTAAAAAGGCTTTAAGATGGTGGAAAATTGGTCAGCAGTTTGGAAAACAGCCCAAGAACGAGTTATATGTTATATGTTGCTGACAGAAAAGTTTTGACATCTTAAAATTAGTGAAAAAAAAAACAAATACAAGATGGATTTGTAATAAATAGTTTCAACAGCAGAAGCAGTAAGTGGTCAGAATTTCAAGCTTCCTGAAAGACTGAACAAGCACGCACTGCTGTCTCTTCCCTTGAACACACACTCATACGACATGAGGAAAAAATAAAATGGAAACTTATAATGAGGGATAATGAGGGATGGACATTCAAATTTGTATCCAGTCTTTCTCATCTGTTAATGCTCATACAATACATAAAAAACAACTTATGTCAGCTACATTGTGAAGAGTAAATTTGTGAAGGTTTCTCTTTATCAAATGGGAATGTGTTGTTTCTGTCCTGTTGGTGTGAGGATGTGTGCCATTTCAGATCACAACAAGACTACATGATGTGTGCTTGCCAAAACATACTGACAGTCAGCAGCCAGGAAGACAAATGCCACTAATCACCCACAGACACAGTCCAACCACACTGATTACCTACCAGGTATGATCTTCATCTAAGAGATGGAACAGAGCAGTAGGATAAAGGTGAATAAAAAATAAACAGAGCTGGATGGCGGGGAATGCGGAGCACCAGCAAGGTTCCTGTTTGTTCGCTCTCTGCTGCCTTCCTTCACCCTTGTCTCAGATTTTGACAGGTTGTGCCTGCTGCTTGGATCCATCAGCCTGCTCTCCCATGGTTGGGGGAGGAGGGATGACGACATAGCGAGCCTTAGTGAGGGGGCAGCAGCCAGGAGTATGGAGGGTCAAGAGGGGTGGGCAGCTGAGAGGAAGGAGGGCTAGAGCTGGCAGAGGGCTATAAATATCCAGCAGAGCCAGATGATCACACAGAGTCACAGTTAGAAACTGATGGAAGAACTCTGGCGGGACACTCTGCAACACATGGACCACCCACCCCCCACCCCACCTGGCTCTCAGCTTGTCTCTTTGAAGATGATGGTCAGTTGATACCAAGTGTCAGGTCACAGCCAGCAAGCAGAGCTCATATAAGAGCTATCTTAAATACAATGTGAACATTAAACGCAGCGGTCTTCTGACAATATTATCGGCCTGATTAAAGAAGACATTCTCTAAAAAAAACATTCATTCTAAATATAACTTCAGTGATCATACCATTATAAACTGTATGAAATGTAGAGTGATTTAGATTGTATACAAATCTGTTTTTTTTTTTTTTTATAGCTTATTTGTGGATATTTGACGATTTTCCTTGATGTATTGGTTTACTGTTAATTTCTATGTAAAATTATCTTTTTTTGATCAAATTAAGATTGGTTTAACAGGATATAGTCAGTGACAATATGGGGAAAAGTTCTGGCATCAACTTGGAGAACCCACAAATAGCAATAAACCCTAAATATGAAAACTGGGAGTAAATACAGATGGGATTAAGTATATGGGACTAGCCTAACAAAGACTGACAAGACACACTGGCTCAAAGAAAACATGTCTGGGGCACTCAGAGTAAATCACCTGCTGCTTTTGGGATTCAATTAGCGCTCAGGATCCTCTAAATATAGAGAACTCAAATGCACATAATGCTTTGTCAATTGTAGTGCTGACAATTTGCTCCATCTGTGTTTGGAACTAACATTGTATGGAGACTGGGGACTCGCTCCTCTATCATTGCAGCAAAGCTCCTAAAGATAGGCATTCTACGGTGAAATGAAAAGCATCTCTACCACAGGAATCAGTTTGATGACATTACAGGTCCTTCTCAACAAATTAGCATATTGTGAGAAAGTTCATTATTTTCCATAATGTCATGATGAAAATTTAACATTCATATATTTTAGATTCATTGCACACTAACTGAAATATTTCAGGTCTTTTATTGTCTTAATACGGATGATTTTGGCATACAGCTCATGAAAACCCAAAGTTCCTATCTCACAAAATTAGCATATCATTAAAAGGGTCTCTAAACGAGCTATGAACCTAATCATCTGAATCAACAAGTTAACTCTAAACACCTGCAAAAGATTCCTGAGGCCTTTAAAACTCCCAGCCTGGTTCATCACTCCAAACCCCAATCATGGGTAAGACTGCCGACCTGACTGCTGTCCAGAAGGCCACTATTGACACCCTCAAGCAAGAGGGTAAAACACAGAAAGAAATTTCTGAACGAATAGGCTGTTCCCAGAGTGCTGTATCAAGGCACCTCAGTGGGAAGTCTGTGGGAAGGAAAATGTATGGCAGAAAACGCTGCACAACGAGAAGAGGTGACCGGACCCTGAGGAAGATTGTGGAGAAGGGCCGATTCCAGACCTTGGGGGACCTGCGGAACCAGTGGACTGAGTCTGGAGTAGAAATATCCAGAGCCACCGTGCACAGGCGTGTGCAGGAAATGGGCTACAGGTGCCGCATTCCCCAGACCTGGGCTACAGAGAAGCAGCACTGGACTGTTGCTCAGTGGTCCAAAGTACTTTTTTCGGATGAAAGCAAATTCTGCATGTCATTCGGAAATCAAGGTGCCAGAGTCTGGAGGAAGACTGGAGAGAAGGAAATGCCAAAATGCCAGAAGTCCAGTATCAAGTACCCACAGTCAGTGATGGTCTGGGGTGCCGTGTCAGCTGCTGGTGTTGGTCCACTGTGTTTTATCAAGGGCAGGGTCAATGCAGCTAGCTATCAGGAGATTTTGGAGCACTTCATGCTTCCATCTGCTGAAAAGCTTTATGGAGATGAAGATTTCATTTTTCAGCACGACCTGGCACCTGCTCACAGTGCCAAAACCACTGGTAAATGGTTTACTGGTATCACTGTGCTCAATTGGCCTGCCAACTCTCCTGACCTGAACCCCATAGAGAATCTGTGCGATATTGTGAAGAGAACGTTGAGAGACTCAAGACCCAACACTCTGGATGAGCTAAAGGCCGCTTTCGAAGCATCCTGGGCCTCCATAAGACCTCAGTGCCACAGGCTGATTGCCTCCATGCCACGCCGCATTGAAGCAGTCATTTCTGCAAAAGGATTCCCGACCAAGTATTGAGTGCATAACTGTACATGATTATTTGAAAGTTGACGTTTTTTGTATTAAAAACACTTTTCTTTTATTGGTCGGATGAAATATGCTAATTTTGTGAGATAGGAATTTTGGGTTTTCATGAGCTGTATGCCAAAATCATCCGTATTAAGACAATAAAAGACCTGAAATATTTCAGTTAGTGTGCAATGAATCTAAAATATATGAATGTTAAATTTTCATCATTACATTATAGAAAATAATGAACTTTATCACAATATGCTAATTTTTTGAGAAGGACCTGTATATTTCTCCACTGACATGTGAACATAACATCCACTAATCAACAAGCTTTTTAAACATACGCTTTCTTGTACATGCACTTGAACCATATTCTAAGTGTGCATCAAGCTGACAGTGCCTCTCGTCTATCGATACTGGACTAGAAGTTGAATATATAAATCTTAAAATGCACAATGAAAGAACAAGAGAAATTCCACAAATTTAAACTCACGTAGAATATTTCCACTAAGCTAAAACCTATGTGAAGGTATAAGAACATGTCCTCATTTAACAATACAACAACACCCTTCACTAAGATTTGATTTAATTAAGTGTGTAAGACAAACACAAAGTAGCGCACAATTTGAGGTCATGGATTTTACATTTTTGTTCCATTAAAAATCTGAAAGCGTGGCGTGTATTTGTTTTCAGCCTCCCTGTGCACATTTACAGACTGGAATTTTTGCCAAATATTCTTTGCAAAATAGGTTAGGGTGAATAATATTCTTCAAGTCCTACCACAGATTCTCAATGACATTTAGGTCTAGACTTTGACTGGGCATTTCTAATACACAAATAAGCTTTGACCTAAACTATTCCATTGAATGGATGTATGTTTAGGGTTTTGTCTGAGTGGAATGTGTACCTCCACTCCAGTAGTTTATTTTCCAGGAATGTTCTATATTTAGGTTAATCCATTTTTGCATCAACTTTGACCAGCCTTCCTGCAGGAGAAAGGTATCCCATAACCATTAAGCTTCCATGTCCATCTTTTATGGTGGGAATGGTTTGTTATATTCAAAATGCAATTAGTTTCTGCAACATATTGAGGTTTACATGTAGGCTAAAAAGTTTAATTTTAGTATTATTTCACCAGAGCACCCTTTTCTACATGTTTCCAGTATCCCACAGCTTGCAGCAAACAGTAACAGGACACTTTTTTTTATTGATTTTGTTCAACAACTGCTGTTTTCCTGACATTGCACCAGATCTTTAGGTTAAGAATTTAACCCCGGTTCTCTGAAACATGAGTGAGGTATCTCACTATGGGACATGCCTCCAGCGCCTGTCCCCCAGAAGCTCTATTACATTACGCCAGTCTTGACCGGCAGGCGGAAGTGACGTCCGCTCCCATGGGAGGGACTTCCTCCCAGTATAAAAAACCCGACGTCATGTAGGTGTTCTTCAGTCTAGTAAGTATACCTCCTCCTCGCTTCCTGCAAGGAGGGTGATCTGGTGAGATACCTCACTCATGTTTCAGAGAACCGGGGTTAAATCCTTAACCTAAAGTTCTTTCAACATTCGTTTTGGTATCGCACTATGGGATATTTCTGCTCCCGTATTGCCAGATAAGCTCACTCGAAAACCAACAGATGCATCCTGCATTCATGTCAATGTGGAACCCACACCCAGAACCATGTGAGCCAGTGTGGGTCTCGTGACATCCAGTTTATAGAACCTAGTGAAGGAGTGAGGGGTCGCCCAGCTGGCAGCCTCACATATGTCCTCCACAGGTATGCCCTGGAACAATGCCCAGGATGAGGCCACATCACGAGTGGAGTGAGCCCGCAGACCTGCAGGGGGTGCAAGGCCTCTGCTCTCATAAGCCATAATAATAGCCCCCACTACCCAATGCGAAAGGCGTTGATTTGTGAGAGGCTTTACTTTATGTAGTGAAGCTGACAACACAAACAGCTGCTCTAATTTGCGGAAATCCGCTGTTTTTTCCACATATAACCACAGAGCTTGTACTGGGCAGAGCGTGTGCAGTCATTCATGCTCCTGAGAGGAGAATGGTGGTGGGTAGAAAGCCATTAATTCAAGGGCACGGCATGGCAGAGCCGTAGCAACCTTAGGTATGAAGGCAGGATTAGGTTTCAGTAAAACCCTTGACTCCCCACCCAGAAACTGCAAACAAGACGGGTTAACTGAGAGTGCTTGAATGTCACTCACGCTTAGCAGAAACCAGAGCAATCAATAAGGCCGTTATAAAGGAAAGCACATTGAGCTCAACCTGTTGCAATGTTTCCAACAGTGCACGTGACAACGCATCGAGTATCATAGGTAAATCCCATGAAGGAGCGAGGCTCATCGACACTGGGTGGAGCCGTCGTGCACCCTTCATGAATTGACACACCAGCGGGTGCAGCCCCACTGTTTTGTCACCAAAGCCAACCTGATAAGCTGAAATAGCAGCCAGGTACACCTTCACTGTGGAAAAAGCCAAGCCTTTATCCAACAGTGCCTGCAGACAAGTTAAAACGTCTGACACAGGGCTTTGCATTATGCTTACCATAGGTTTTGCGCACCAACCCACAAATGCCTGCCATTTACCCTCATACACAAATTGCGTGGAAACGCCGCTTGCATTCTGAATAGTGTCAATAACGATCTGGGGAAGCCCACTGGTAGCCAGACTAAACCTCTCACAGGCCAGGCCCATATGGCCATGCGAATGAAATATTTCTCCACGTGCCTGCGTCAGGAAATTTCTGCGGAGGGGAAGCATCTGAAAAATCTTCACTAGCCAGTGTTTCCCTGGCCGGCGGGGAGCTATCAGAATGAGGGAGTGTTTTCCCTCTTGCACATGGCGAGAGTAGGAATGATCAGTTCCAGCGGAGGAAAGACGTACAGTAGGACCGGTGGCCATCTGTGTGCTAGAGCATCCAGTCCAAGCAGAGCCTGTCGCTCTGTCAGTGAGGAAAAACATCGGACACTGAGCGTTTTCCCCTCATGCGAAGAGGTCACCTGTGTGCCTCTGCGAAAGAGTGCCAGACAAGCTTGAAAGGCTTTTACTTGGTCCGCTGAGAAGCGCGCACTGAACTCGACTGAATTCAGGGACAGACCAATGAAGGTGATTGCTTGTACTGGGGTTACGATGCTCTTTTCCCAGTTTATTGTGAATCCCAGAGCTGTCAGATGTGAAGTAAGCATCTCGGCATGCATCATGAGCTCCCCTAGAGACTGAGCGGCAATCAGCCAGTCATCTATATATGTCGCCAGAAGTATCCCCCTTTGCCTCAGAGGCGCGATGGCTGCCTCGGTGCATTTCACGAACACACGAGGACTCAGTGAGAGGCCAAAGGGAAGTACCAGATACTCGTATATCTTTCCCTGAAACGCAAATCTGAGGTGTTTTCTGTGAGGGGGGTTTATAGGGATATGGAAATATGCATCTTTCAAGTCTACAGAGACAAACCAGTCTCCTTGACGAACAAACCTTATTAGACCCGCGTCTGTCAGCATCCTGAACAAATACCGTCTCAGATACGTGTTCAGAGCCCGCAGAAATCGTGCAGGTCCATTGCAGTCGGGTTTGGGGAGCCTCTACGACTGGTGTTACCTGTCACCAAGGGATTTGCCGCCGATGGGATAGCATAAGGCTCGCAGTCCTGCTCATCGTCGTCAGACCCAAGACTAATGGACTCCACTTCAGATTCAGATTCGGCTTTAGCAAAAGTGCTGAAAACTGGAAGTGCGGCCTCGTCTCCCTCTGGGTCAGTTAGTGGCGCAACAGCGTCCAGCTGATCACCCCAACTGGCTCCAACCAAGGTGGACTCTCTCTCATCGGTACTGGTAAGCACCAGTGGCAGGGGATTGGCTACCTCCATCACAGGATCAACCTCCGACAAGCTAGCTTGGCACGTTAGCCTGCGACGACAAGATTTAAGGGAGAGCAATGCACAGTGCTCGCAGGTCGCCGCATGTTGCAGCCCCAGACACGAAGTGCAGACAGAATGGGTATCTGCCCCAGCTATGAGGTTGCCACATGTGCAGGTTCTAGATGGTGGCTTGACTCTGTACATGGTGAGAACGAGTGCAAGTTGCACAAATTCGTAAGCTCCGTTGAGATTGCAGCTAGTTTGGTGACCAGTTGCAGCACTGCTGTTTGGCGAAAGACCAGCCTTGGAAAAGACTCAGAGCAGTCGAGCACAGTTATTGAAAAGCATTTGGTGACCGAGTTGTTAGCTCGCTCTGTGAACAGTTAAGCTAACTCATTAGTTACTGTAATGACCATCTGAGAGGTGCTTCTGGGAGTGAGAAGAGGTGTTAGACTGAAGATCACCTACGTGACGTTGGGCTTTTTATACTGGGAGGAAGTCCCTCCCGTCACTTCCGCCTGCCAGTCAAGACTGGCGTAATGTAATAGAGCTTCTGGGGGACAGGCGCTGGAGGCATGTCCCATAGAAAGAGAACTGAGAAATGCACAACCAATAACTGCCCTGTCAACAGATTATCTTACCTGAGCTGTGGATCTCTGCAGCTCCACCAGTGTTACAGTGAGCCACAAGGCTGCATCTCTCTGAGATCAATACTTCTCTTGCTCTGCCATCCAGCCTATCAGTTTAGATTTGATGGTCATGTCTAGGTAGAGTTCTGCCAAACCCTTTCCATCTTCAAATGATGGACTGAACAGTGCACTGTGAGATGTTCAAGACCTTGGATATTGTTTTCTAACCTAAGCCTGCTTTATTGTTTTCCTCATGTTCCTAAGGTTCTGTGTGAATACTTTTTCAATACACTGTCAAGCAGTCCTCTAGCTTGCTCGCAGATCTGAAATAGTGTTAGTCATCCTCTTCTATATGGCCCCACATGTACCCTGGGAAATGACTAATAGTATAACTATCTAGGCGAAACCCTTAATTTATTCCACATGTTATCGATCACTCTGTTTCTGGGGGTTGGCCTATAGTGGGTTAACTGTTATACTGCTACAACAGATTTGAAAAGAAACTGAAGACAAATGAACTAAAAAACGATGAAACAGCTGTGGTTATATTTACAAGTTTCACTCTGTGTTTTTAACCTGGCACACGCATTGCTATTTCATTGTCAAGGTGTCTGCTTGGTGTGCTCGTGTCACAAGTTATGAAATGTGGACCGCAATGTTCTCCTACTCATGATAAAATACTAGGAGTGATTTCACAATCAGAGTCAGCAGTAAAAGATGTAGCAGGTCACTTGGTTTGTTTGGGCAAAACATTAATGCTGGCCAGTGCAGAAGCAGCAACAGGGAAATTCAACCCATTATATCCCAACAAAATCTTCTTTTGGACCTAAAGAGTTAACACTTGCATTGTGCCCTTTAGTTTGAACAGTTTTGCTGAAAAAAGTCAGACTCCCAGCGACTGCATTTGATAATGGCCAGTGTGAGTCACACCATAAAAATGGCATTCCACCATAATGAAAGGCACAGAGCTGTAGCTGTTCATTTCAATCACACAATGTACACAGTGGGCTCAATTTCAGAGAGGAAAACACGAAGGACTTCAGTGGCACATCTCGGATGGTATTTAGTTTAATTGCCTCTGGTGCTATGTGTGGGTGAAGTTTAAACTGTTCCTCAAGCATGACCAGTCAATTCAAAACTGTGACGTTTCTATTTAAATACATACTGTAGCATGAAGAAGGTTCAAAAAGGCCACAAACAATATCAAAGACTTCCCTGAATATGAAGCACAAGCCTGCTTCAAGTGTTTTCTTTGAACAAATTCTTTTCAATCACAAGTCATACTTATTAAAAATATTTTTTCACCTTCCTGGTATTCACATCACTGACACAAAAGAACAGAAATTGAAAGCATAATATTGCCAAAGTGAACATGCCTGACTGCAAAAACCCACCAAGGTGTGATTGGGTTGGCCATTTAATTAGTTTACCTTGCCAGAATACTACACCAAGAGGACAACAGCAGTAAATGCTTTACCTAATGCCAAATACACCTACATTAGATGAACCAATGTTTCTTAATTAAGGTTTCATAAAAAACAAACTCATCTGACTGCAGTAAGAACATTTGGTTAGTGTGAGGCATGCAAATGGTGAATGGACAGCAGATGTCAGCAGTGCACCGCTGTGTTCATATCTGAAGACAGAGTCAGAGGTAAAATCAAATGATTGGTATCAACTGTTTGTGCATATCACAGGTATTTGTAGTTGCTGAAATAAAAAAAAAATGTGTGATTTTGTTATGATTAGCTTTATGTTATGTTTATGCTTTATGTGTGTGTGAATTATGAAGTTTCTTTTTTCCTCTCACTGCAAATGAAACATTATTTCCTGATGAGTAACAGATCGAATCAAGAAGCCAGGCTGTTAATTGAAACCAGATCTGCTGTCACGTGTGGATCCAAACAAACACCCATAGAGCTGCGAACAATCTTTTCCAACTTCCTTACTCTCTGACTGCTGCTTACACCCATAACAGACAACACCCATGCAACTCCTCCCTTTATACTGTCTCAGAGCTAAAACAAAATTCAAATTTCACAGAAAATAACAGCTTTTTCCCCTTCTAAACTATGCAAAATATTAAATTATGTTATATGTTTGTGTCTTATACAATACCCTCCACAACATATTTCATAACAACATAAGTTGCAATGCAGAAGAACAAATGACAGCACTGTGTGGCACCTGATTGGGAACTTTCATTTCCACACCAAGGGCAGAGAGCATACAATAATGGTATCAAATTACCTACAGAAATGATGTACCCCTGCTGTCTTTACATAATAATATACGATTGCTGCACTTATCACTTATAGGTACAACCAGGGAACGTAAACCAGAGTATTACTACTGCAAAGCTTCCAGAAGCACCACACCTTCCTCCTAGTAGGGCTTCAACTCATGCACAACAATGTCTGCAGAGAACAAGTGGGGCTGAAACTCAGCAAGCAGCCCCACCTTGTTGGACTGACAACACTTTTGCAAAATCCTATTTGGAAATGATCAGAGATGTCCCGATAGATTGCATATCTTAAGACAAAACATGCCTTGACACGTTATTCATCAGAGAGGGAGTCCCCACCCAAAATCTGTAATTGTTTTAGGAATGTAGGTTGATCTACCATGGAAAAACAGTTACACAGGAACTTATTATCCACATAGTTTGTTTGTACTTAATGCAATAATAAATGTTAAATTTTATTTTCATATCAATTCAATCTAAATTCTAAGTGTTAAAATTGCAGTGCAACTAATGCCTGATCTGTTTCAACACACATGACTAAATCACAGCCACATGTCAATGGTCTCTTCCCACCCTCAAACTGAAACTGAGACCATCTCCACATCCAAGAAAAGTCTCCCTAACACGTTACTCCAAGATAAACAGTATTCAAATAATCCCAAAATAACACTTTGCAATAAATAGTGAAAAACTTCCAGAAAAAAAAATCTATTTTCACAATATAAAGTTAAAAAAAACTGAACTGTATAGAGCAGCAACTGAGCTGTCATCAAACACTTTGTCTAAGACCTCCCATACTTCAAAGAAAGGTGGGAACCTGACTGCAAGAAAAAACTACATCACATGCGCAGATGGCTTAGGACAGTGCAGGAAGTAGGTCAGTTTCCATACATTCAAACAAACCTTCAATGACTGGCTCCCCCAGTGACTGGTCCCAGTCAGCCTCTGGTGAAGTTCCTTGCACCGTGACCTCTGCAGCTGCGATCAAGAGAGCTCGCTCTTTAGCAATCTCCTCCAGAACATCTAGGTCCAGCTCTTCTTCCTCCACCTCGGTCTTCACAAGTGGGGGAGGTGACTGCTCCCCAGCCGCCTTAGGGCTAACGATCTGCTTCACTTCAACTATCTCCTCAACCACCACTATTTTCTTTCTCATGGTGGCCTCGTCTGTGTCAACTATATCAGACACACTGATGTCCCCCAGGTGAGGCTGGTCAGGCTGGGCTGCGGGTGTGGCAGTAGCAGAGGGTGTGTCCTCCACCAAGTCTCTCTTCTTGTCTTCTTCGTGCTCTATGGCCTCAGAGGCAGAGAGCCTTTCCTGTGTGCTGCACTCTGCTGCCTGACCGGCCGAATGTTGTGCAATTCTGGGAGGCTTTTCTTGCCTGAAGAGTGGGCTGTCCTGTGCCTCAGCTGACACTAAATCTTCGGGTGCGGGTGCTTTCCTTGCACTGGAAGATGTTTTTGCTTTCGGAACCTCCCGCTTGTTTTTTTCTGCAAAGGGCTGTGTTAGCTCCACCTCCCCTTTGTCTGTTGGGGCCTCAGAGAGCACAGCTGCTGCCTGCCTGACTTCCTCACTGCACATTCTTTCAGGAGTCATCTTTGAAGGAACCTTAGTTCCTGTCATTTCAGAGGCCATGACAGGGCTATCCTTGCATGCAGACTTGAACAGTGTTATGTCAGTGGATGGCAATGTTTCTCCTTCAGTCATAAGGACAGACTTTATGTTTATGGTATCTACTTCTGGTGACACCTCAATCTGTTTTTTCCCTTTTCCTTTTTTCTTTGATTTTGCAGGCTTGTCTGTAACTTTCTCTGCACACAGTACAGCAGTGATTTTCTGAGAGTCTGACTGATCCGCTGGTATTTTTTCCTCAAGTTTTGTGGTTTTTTGCATGAGCTCAACTTGACTCATTTTCTGCACAGTCACTGTTTCCACATTGAGAACAGTTACTTCCTGCGACTTTGCTGGGCCTATATCAGGGGCTGTATCCTTTAATTTGGGGCACATTTGTTCCTGTGTGGTGGTAGTGACAGGTTTCTCTCTTAATTGCACACCTGCAGAGACTGCTGTAGGTGTTTCTTCTGATATAATCTTAGTTTTTGTAAATGTGTCCTTTTTTAGCTGACCATTAGTTTTTTTACAGTCACTGTCTGCTTTAGCCCTAGCACTTATTTTTCCTTCTGTCTTTATGGAGGTAGACACAGTTAAAGACTCAGATGTAATTACTGTTTTTTGTTGGACGATATTTTCTAGCATCCCTTCATGGGAGGTATTTTCTGACATTTTCCCCTCAGTCATTAATGGGGGCTGATCCTCTTCAACTGTGCCCTTGGACATCACACCTGGAGACTTCTTTTTCTTGGATTTGGAGGTCCCTTCACATACTTGCTTTGCATCTTTGCCCTCCTCTGTTGTAACAGCAGTTTGAATAGATACAGATGTATGGATGACATCTTGTTCTAGGTCAAGGTCCTGTCCTAAAACTTTAGAGACCTCTTCTGGTGGCATTATTTCATCCCTCTTGGCATTTGAAATCCCCATAGGACTAGTTTTGTCCTGTTTAGTGATTGTTTCTGGTAAGATAACATTTTTTTTGTTCAGTTGTGGATCTTCGTGTTTGGTCTGAGGTCCTGATGCAGCTGCTATATCCGGATAGGTTTTTACTTCATGTGATGGGGATTCTTTAGCTTGTGTCATCTTATGGGGGATATCATCAGTATCAGGCTTTGCTGTGAGATCTGGTGGGGTTACTTCTGCATGGACTGCTTCCTGAGTCACTCTGATGTTGGAGATGCCAACTGCTTCATCAGTGGTCCATGATGGGTTGCTGGTCTTGTAATCATTTTTGGGTTTGATGGTCTTCTGGTTTACTTCTTCAGTTTTCCCTTTGATATTACCATCTATTTTAGCTTTAACTGGGACTTGGGCCTTTTTTTCAGTTGCTTTAACTGATTCATCAATAGGTTCTTCTTTCTTGTGCTTTCTTTGATCAACATCAATCGGTTTTGTGTTACCAGAGGTGGCAGAACCAGAATAAACTTGAGAGGTTTCCTGTTCACATTCCATTGTAAGAACTGGTTTGGGCATTAGCATTTCATTTGCTGTAGCTGAGACAATGAGTTCAACAGGTTTTGTTTTGTCTTCTTTGACTTCCCCACCTGGAACAATTGTTAGAGCTGGACTGATCTCTTCAGTGGCTTTCAAAGATTTTTTATTTTTAGCAATCTCAGGTTTTTGTGTAATTTTTATTTTGACATTCGTTTCAGTAGCAGAGGATCTAACTGCCATATTTGATGTCATTGAACTTGCAGCCACACCAGCAGCAGCCACAGGTAATGGTAAGGCCACTGAGGAGATCTGAGTGGTCTGGGATGCATCCTGCTTTAAACATGCTGTTTGAAGAGGAACAGAAGTGGAGTTCCTCTTCTGAACATCCAACATCCTTCTCTCCTGTGAAACCATCTGCTTTTCATTTCTTAAATTTGGTCTCTGATGAGTCTCCTCTTTCACTGATTTGCTGTTCCAGGTGGCTCCTCTACTGTAGAGAGGCTGATGCTGGTCCCTAACCTCCAGTGATGGCTTTGGTCTCACTGATTCGTCAGTCAGTGGACGGCCCCTGAACCTAGGGGTCCTATCGGTGTAATTCTCTCGTTCTCCTGGGTCCATCATTTTATGGCGGTAGCCTTGGCGTTCAGCTAATGCTTCTTGGCTCTCTGCTTCATCCCTGCGTCCTGGCTTGGGAACATAAGATGTAGGGCCTTGTACTGACTGGACCCGTGCAGCACGATGGGCAATGGCCAGAGTAGCAGCTGGTTTCCTAACCCTCTGAAGAGAGGCTGGAATAATCTCAGTGGGCAAGTGGAGGTAGTTGCGCAGGTAAACAATGCCATCATTGGTCAGGTACCAGTAGAAATGTCTCCAAGCAAATGTTTCCCGTACATAACCTCTGGATTTAAGAGAGCCCATAGCACGGATTACTTGGAGATTGGTCACCTCTCGCACTTCAGGGTGCTTGATCTGAGGCCTTTTGTCCTTCTTGGCCACCATTACGCCATCTCGAAATAGGACTTCGTAGATGGCCTTTAGTTCATGCATGGGCATCAGCATTCCAGCAACCATTGTGCTTTTTGTCAGTAATTGTTTTATAGTAAAATATAATAAAACAAAAAATCAAAATATGATATTAGAATGTCTCAGGTCTTGTTATGGTAAAGAATCCAGAGGCAAAGCCAGTTGTCGCATGCTTCTCAATTCAAGTTAAAATAAGTTGAAAGATCAAAGCATTACTTATCTTACTGTCTCTTCCTTGTAGTCTTGCAGATCCTTTAGTTCTTGTAAAGAAAAAGAAAATCCTTCCTTTCAAAAGTCAAAGTTTGCTGTCCTCTCTACACCTAGAATGGCCGGGCATGAACAGTCTCTGTTCTGCCGAGATGGCAATGACAGAATGGAAGAAAGGCAGTGAGCGAGGGAGGGAGTGAGGAGCACTTCGCAGCCTGACTCCACCTACCTTCTTATTCTTAGAAAAACATTGGCATGAAACAAAATTCTTAATAAAACAAACAAAAAAGGAGGAAGAAAAAAAAAAAGTTGTCTCCAATAAACCAAGTACAATTTAGACAAAGTCAAAGAGGTGCAGCTACACGTCTAAAAAGTGAGCAAAAGCACATGTTCTGCTGCTCTGACTTAACAGGGAAACCCACCCATAGAGGAAAGCACGCCCCTTAATGAACATGCACACCTCTAAATGCTCACTACAGCCGGCTGACACACACCCTCTGCTGTGTCATACGGACGCCCAGTGAATGTGTTACAGAGATAGCAATGAGAAAATTAGACGAAGGAGTTGTCCCCTCCTGAGGTGACTGGCTGCACACACATACCCGAGTGAAAGGTGTTGAGTTTTACACATTTACGCATCAGGTAGAGCTAAAAGGTTTTCACACGCAAGGTGTGGCTTTATTAATAAAGTTGACACTGACACATATCTATAAATGTTCTTTTGGTCAATCCTAAAATTGTAAAACATTAGAAACTCTTTATAAGGACAAGCAAGGATTTTAACACAGAGGCAGTTTAATATGCTCTATGGATTTTTATTTTCAGAGGGATAACAGTAATTCTATTTATACATATGTCTGTACTGAGGGTCTCCGAGCCCCCATAAAAAGAAGCACACACTGATGCAACAGCTTGTAAAGCAACCTAAAGTTGTGTTGCTTCCTCAAACCGCTAACTTTAGAGCTTCTATTTGTAAATCACAAATCTGTTTTTCAAAACCAAATGAAGAGCTGTGCATTATCGGATTGCCTTTTCTGCTCTGCCTGGAACCAAATATCAGATTTCCATTCCAAGATCACATTTCCCCTCTATACATCTGTCTCCTGTTCGTCTCTCCATGACAGAGAAAGTGTCTTGCCCCCACCAGAAAAACTGGAAGGGAAGGTGACAACTGCTGGTGCAGGAGCTCGTGTTCTATCTATCCTAAAGAGAAGACAGGGATTCACTGCAGAGCAGTGTAAGCAGACAGGACTAGACAACAACACAATGATCTAGTAGTAAAATTATAGTAGTGGCGAATGAGAATCAAAGAAATAATGTGCACCCTGCTGCTGTTTGAAGCCACACTATTACACATCCAAACACTGTTTTGCTTTTACTTGCCATGGCAACAGTCAAATGAAGTGAGCCAAGCCTGAGAGAGACGCTTATTCTCTCCCCAGTCTACAGCAGAGAACCAACAGACAGCTGAACACATGTCTATTAATCATAAGTTAGTTTGATTCCTTCAAATTCCTCATAAAACGTTTCTTGACAAAACTGAGTATAACCAATGTTTTCAAGTGCAGTCAAAAAACTAATCTCTGTAACAGGATGAAGTTGCCTTACGTGCTTCTAATCAGACTAAGAGATGATGCCCTAGGCCACATAAAAAAACAATCCACCTACAGCAGATATGATTTGTCTTTTCATGCTGCATGCAAAGGCAGCACTTCAAAAGAATGGAAGGCGTAGATAAAGGCAGGAATTCTCAGGTGTATTTATTGTACAAGAAAGCCATTTAACATTGTGAAACAAGTATTTTATCACTGACTTGCTGGAGGTGGCCTGGCAATAAAGAAGAGGTCGAGGTGGTAGGTTGTAAAATACAGTTTCATTACAGACAGGTTTGTTTAAGATTTCATATCGAATTGGTAAGCTGCTTAATGTGCTTCTAGCTGTTAATGCAACACTAGAGAATGTCCGGACTTTAATATTTTAATGATACAGTGGCAACCATTGTATACATTTATGAACCCTGGAGTCCCCAGGGGCTAACATCTCCAGTTTCTTCAGGTTAGTTTTATAGAGTGCCCAATATTATACAAAAAAAAAAAAACATTTAATAGATGGATAGACCTTGTAAGTAGATGATTTTAGTATTTGTTATTACAGAAAATTCATCATGTTTAATAATCTTTTTTAAGTTATTATGTTTACCCCCCGTTATCCACCTCACTCCAGTGGTGGAGTAAAGTTGATCTTTGGTTTGGTTGGTTTGAAATTTATGCTGCATACAGTAATTTCATATACTGTCCACAACTACAAATAATGCCCAAATAAATGTCAAAATAATGTAAATCAGAATCATAAAAGAATAATACAGAAACACTATTTTTGTTTATCTCTTGTTTACTGTTGTATTTTGTTTAGTTGCTTGTGTGCTATTACTCTGATTCTTTGGCACATTTTAAAGACAAGACCTTCTTCTACAAGACACTTTTCTGCGTTTCAGTGTGTTTATTGAAACGACAGATAAGTCAACCACTTGCTTTGTGAAGCTGGAGGGTGTGATGGCACAATTAAAAAGGTCTGTGTGACCTGGCAGCCTGGGAATTTCAAGGCAAAAACACTCCAGCACCACTGTCTTGTAATTGAAATTCACTGAACTTCAGCCTACAAGAGTTTCTTTATTAGTGGGGAGATTTAAACATATGGCATGATGTATATAAAACCTTTGAATGGGAGATGTTCAGCATTCATTTTATGCAAAACACCCAGTTCCTCTACACACCCTCTATAGTTTCACAATGCTGTGTGGATTTTTAATAGCTGATGGGTTTATGCACTCACTGATGATTTATTAACAACCTGAGGCAGTTTAGTGGGGATCTTGTCTTTGCAGGTTTATGACAAAAGTGTTTTGTGACAGAGACTAAAGGGTTTATTTTATAACCCTTGCTACAGCTAAAAGCTCAGTCACAACTTGTCACAAGTTAAATATATAGACTTTAAAGAAAATACCACAGTGGATTATTCTTGGTTTTCGTTTTGTAATAGTTGTATCTAAATTTAAAGTGAAATAACTAACATCATTACTGATCTGAAGACGTCGGTTAAGAAGAAATAGGACGTAACAAGATTCTTTAAGACTGTGATACACAGACAGACAGACAGACAGACAGACAGACAGACAGACAGACAGACAGACACAATGAATACTGGTTGATCATGTCAATGGTCATGCTCACTAATATTTGTGGGAGGTGAAAATTGCAATCTATATTAATTCTAGGTTAAAATTTCATCAACAATGCACCTATTTTTTATACCTCTTTTATTCTGCTCAGGATTGTTCAACTATTAGACCCTTTTCCACATAAGATATGTAACACATACTATACATAAACAGGCAATCCAACAAAAAATCAAAAACTGAACAAAATAAGATGTGACTGACTAAAATAGATAAAAGGACAAAGGTTTATAGGAGCAACCTCCTAGTTAGGAGTTTGTCTCTGCTGTTTCCGACCTCCCCTTATCCAAGAATAGACTTGTCACCACCGCCTGATGGCAACTTGAAGCTGGTAAATTGCCCAATGTAAAAGGCCCATTGCCTGGGGTGTTTAATGGTGCTACACGCGTATCGTCTCCACTGATATCAGATCCAAGCCATTGCAGCCTCTTCCTGAAAAAGCAAAGGTCAGCAGGTATTTTTTAGCAACTGAAAACTGAAAAAGCTTTTTTCATTTATCTGTTTTCAGTAATACAGTTTACCCAAACAACAAAACCTCATTTTCCTTCAGCTAAGTCTAAATTTATCAGATCTATGGTTACGTATAACAACAGAGTGGGACAATGCATGACATATTGCTGTGGTCTTGTGAATTTTAATAAAACTTAACTTAGTACAGTTAGTTTCTCAAGTTTAAGACTTATTCAAACCCAAGAATTAAAGATGACTTTTCAGTTTTTATTTCTAAACAAAACTTAGCAGTTGTCTGTTTTCTGTTGATTACTAGCTATTTGTAAGTTGCTGTAAGTGATAGGTCAAAAAGGATCGGATAATTTAGAACATATAAAGTTTGGTTAAAGCTCAGTTTGTTAAAATATAACAATGAACAGATGTCTAAAATCATGATCTACACTTCTACATATGTGATAAATCCCCCTGCAATGTGCAAGTGCTCACTTTTTATCCTGATGAAAAGCCTATGCTAATTTAAGGAGGTTCTCCTAAGACTGTCCTAACACTGGTAGGACAGGTGTGACCATGACAGGACAGGTGCAAGAATCTGCTAAACTTGGAGATCCTTGTAATTAATCATTTTAAGAGATGTAATGCATTTTTTAGTACAAAGTCATCTAAATTCATCTATAAACTAACAGTTTATCAAATTTGAAAGCTTTTCTTTGACAGGAGCCACAAAAGTCAATAAAAAAGTACTTAGAGGCGTTTTTATGAGGCAACAGCCTAGAAACATAATCCAAGTAGGTGGGGGCACAGGTGTAAAGCACGCAATTTACGTACAGAGGCTACAGTCCTCAACAGGGCCACCACGGCCTCGAGTCTTAGCCCGTTGATCTTTGCTGAATGCCTTTACCTTTCTTTCCACCCCATTTCCTGTTAGTCATCTAACATTATATAGGCCACTATTGCCTTTTATTAATATCCGTAATAGCAAAATACGCTGGCAATGTCTGGCTCCCTCCCAGTCATCCTGTAAACCAGTAATCTGTAGAGTCTTGTTTGACTTCAGGGTGCCGTGTCCTATATGTGAACAAATGATGTGGTATTGCCTTCAAGGCTGACCTACATAAAACAACTTCACAGTTTTTTTCTTCCTATTGTTCTCTCTCTGGATAACATTTACAGCTGCAAGTGCATGTCCAGCATGGAGACTTATAAACAAGAGACTGCTGTGTTTTTGTTTTTGACCTACTCCAAAAACACCTGTCTGAATCCATCTAGACGTACTAGTGGGCAGGCAGCTAGCATCTTCTGATGTAGACAACAAAGTGGTGTTTGTACTGCATTAAATATACAGTGCCTTGTGAAAGTACTCGGCCCCCTTGAACTTTTCAACCTCTTGCCACATTTCAGGCTTCAAACATAAAGATATAAAATTATAATTTTTTGTGAAGAATCAACAACAAGTGGGACACAATTGTGAAGTGGAATGAAGTGGAATGAAATTTATTGGATGTGTCAAACGTTTTTAACAAATAAAAACTGAAAAGTGGGGCGTGCAATATTATTCGGCCCCCTTGCGTTAATACTTTGTAGCGCCACCCTTTGCTGCAATTACAGCTGCAAGTCGCTTGGGGTATGTCTCTATCAGTTTTGCACATCAAGAGACTGAAATTATTGCTCATTCTTCCTTGCAAAACAGCTGGAGCTCAGTGAGGTTGGATGGAGAGCCTTCGTGAACAGCAGTCTTCAGCTCTTTCCACAGATTCTCGATTAAATTCATGTCTGGACTTTGACTTGGCCATTGTAGATATGGCTTTATGCTTTGGATCATTGTCTTGTTGGAAGATAAATCTCCGTCTCAGTCTCAGGTCTCTTGCAGACTCCGACAGGTTTTCTTCCAGAATGGTCCTGTATTTGGCCCCATCCATCTTCCCATCAATTTTGACCATCTTCCTTGTCCCTCCTGACGAAAAGCAGGCCCAAACCATGATGCTGCCACCACCATGTTTGACAGTGGGGATGGTGTGTTGAGGGTGATGAGCTGTGTTGCTTTTACGCCAAACATATCATTTGCATTGTGGCCAAACAGTTGGAATTTGGTTTCATCTGACCAGAGCACCTTCTTCCACATGTTTGGTGTGTCTCCCAGGTGGCTTGTGGCAAACCTTATTAAATGAGACTTTTTATGGATATCTTTGAGAAATGGCTTTCTTCTTGCCACTCTTCCATAAAGGCCAGATTTGTGCAGCGTATGACTGATTGTTGTCCTATGGACAGACTCTCCCACCTCAGCTGTAGATCTCTGCAGTTCATCCAGAGTGATCATGGGCCTCTTGGCTGCATCTCTGATCAGTCTTCTCCTTGTTCGAGATGAAAGTTTAGAGGGACAGCCTGGTCTTGGTAGATTTGCAGTGGTCTGATACTCCTTCCATGTCACAGTGCTCCTTGGGATGTTTAAAGCTTGGGAAATCTTTTTGTATCCAAATCCGGCTTTAAACTTCTCCACAACAGTATCTCGTACCTGGCTGGTGTGTTACTTGGTCTTCATGATGCTCTCTGCGCTTTGAACAGAACCCTGAGACTATCACAGAGCAGGTGCATTCATACGGAGACTTGATTACACACAGGTGGATTCTATTTATTATCATCAGTCATTTGGGACAACATTTGATTATTCAGAGATCATCACTGAACTTCTGGAGTGATGAGTGCTGCACTGAAAGTAAGGGGGCCAAATAATTTCGCAAGGCACTGTATCTGTGTGTCATCCATATGTGACACGCGACTGTGCAAAAACCTGAAACGGTTCTGGCAAACAAAAGTAAATAGCTGAATTGAAATGCACACCACATTTTTTCTGTACAAACCGTTTTAAAACCATGTTTAATTTTGTCATTGCATTTCACACTTATGTGCTAGATTGTGTTGGTGTATGACATAAAATCCCATTAAAATAAATGTTTAAATGTAAAAATGTGAAAAAGTTCAAGGGTTATGAATACTTTTGCAAGGCATTGTACAAATCGCTAAACTATATTGTAGGAGTGTCACAAGATTCACATAAAGCTTTAATCCAATGTCAAAATAACCTTCACCCATGTCTGTATGGGTCAGCATGAATGTGACTCCGAAATAGAACTTAACCAGGGAGAGATTTTAGCCTTTGAAATACAAGAAGGGTAAAGCCTGGTTAGCCTAAAAACTCATAGTATCTCTCTTTCTTTGACTGCAGGTTGGCAAGCAAACTCTGCACAGTCACAAATGTTTGGGCAGTATATGGTTGGCAGAAGACACAGATGCTGTGAGTATAAACTTGGCTTTAGAGATGTTTATGTTCTATGAACAAGCGGAAGAATTATGACCAGAAGAGCAAAATAAAGCTCTATAAATGTGAATTGTAAATCGTTACAACTGGGGTTAACCATGGTATGGCCCTAAACAAAGCAGCTCTGTCTGAGAAGAGGCAGTGAAAGAGGTGTCTTTGGCATTTCTCACTCAGCTGAAGAAATAAATAACCAACTCTTGGATGGCTGAGATGAAAACAGGGAGCTAAGTATGTTTGGTGCAGGAGAAAGCTTTGGTCTGCTGCTAAGCATTCTGAATTCAATCAAACTACTAAAGGAAATGTTACTGTGGTTTTGCCAAGGTAAGCTATTTTTGTCTCATACATATCTATTAGTTATTTGAATGTATTAAAAGCAACTTTGGTGTGAGACAGCCGTTTTCCCCCAAAATAAAATCTGTGTAACTGTTTCTAAAGAGAAGAGCAAAACTAGTCAATGTGTCATTATTTGGAAAAGATTAAGCTTCAGATTTTGTAACATGAAGTTGAAGTTGACGTCAAAAGTAGAACTGAATGATGTAGGAGCAGAGAACAAAAGGAAGGTCTGCTTTCCGCCTTTGTTTTCCCAATATAATCGATGCCAGTATGATTCTCCGGAAGTCTGCAAGAAAATAAACTGAATAAAGAAAAAAGGGAGCAAATGATGGTTTCATTTACTGTATTGAAGAAAAAAGCTATCCAAACCAACCTAGCTCTATGTAAGACAGTAAATGTTATTAAATTTAATTTTCTGTAATGAACCAGATCTTTTTGGTTTTATTTAACTAGCCACATTTAGCCCTAATTTCTTCCAGACCTGTAGAAATAAGAAACCACTTAAACAGAACCAATCTTACAACATGAAGTATTTAACAAAAAAAATACTAGACCTCTATCAAAATAATTACAAGAACAGATGATAGACAAAGTCATTAACAGCTATCATTTGGGAATGGGTTATGAAGCCTTTTTTAGGGCTGATACCCACAAATTGACAAAAAAATGGGACAGGGCTGAATGGCTTAAGAGAAATTACTCCAAGATTGCATCATCCAGGTGAAAAAGAAGCCAGAAAACCATCTAAAGCTCAACAGGCTTCATTTTTGTCAGTTAAGGTCAGTGTTCATGATTCAATAAAAAAAAAAAAAAAAAAAGAAAACCTTTGGGAAAAATGGAACCATGAAATAATTTGATGGAACCATGAATTTTGCTCTCTAGCAGAAAATCCTGAAGGAGGGTATTCAGCTATCTGTTCAAGACCTTACGCTCAAGCACACTTGGGTTATGGAGCAGGACAATGTTCAATGCCCATGAACCTTAAACCGTAAACAGATCCTTCAGTGTGGCTGAATTAATGAAGGTTTTGGTTTTAGTACAGTGGCCAGAAGGTACAAACCAACATTACAAAATTTCAAACACTTACAAAGCTTGAGACATATTCACATTTCAGAAAACACTTTAAGATGTAAAATACTTTTACAAGTCCTGAAACAAATTTACATTTGCGAAAATAAATTATTATTTCAGAAACACTTTAACAACACGCAAAACACATTTACAAATGACAAAATTTTATTGTCTGACCATTTGTGATCTCTTATTCATCCTTTTGCGAAAATGGAGTAAATGCCACTCGACTGCTGTTCATCTTGGGTCACCATGAGCGCTCCCGTTATCACTTCAGGATTAGCCTCGGAGTTGGTACGTTCCCTTTCCATTAGATTTTGTCATTTGTAAATGTGTTCTGTGTGTTTTCTGAAATGTTCATTTGTTTTCTGAAATATTTTGTTTTCATAAATGTTAATTTGTTTTGAGACTTGTAAAAATGTTTCACATCTTGTTAAACTGTTTTCTGGAATGTGAATTTGTCTAAAGCTCTGTAAAAGTGTTTCAGATTTTGTAATGTTGGTTTGTGCCTCCCGACCACCACGGGTTACGTTTGGAAATTTAATTATATTTTGACACAGGTCAAGTTGGTTTAAATATCTTTTTTAATTTTATGAATAAAATCCTCATTTCAAAACTGCTTTTGTATTTAGTCAAGTTATTTTTGTCTGATATTAAAATTTATATGATGAAACATAATTGTGACAAAAAGGCAAAAACAGAGAAACTATAAATAGGGAATAATTCTGTCAAAGCTCTGTTTGGTCTTAGCTCCACAAGCAGCGGATCGCACTAAGTTTCCTTTTCTAGAGTGGAACGAAATTCAGTCACAGATTATGACTCCCAGCACTCAACATATTGACCAAAAAATAAGCTTGAGAAACCAAAGTTTGCCAAGTCTTGGCTGCTCAAGTCTCCAGATGTATTCAACCATGCAACACCCCTAGCAGCATTTAAAGATGGATTATAGCCCACCTTGTAGGAGTTAAAGGAAGGCAGGGTGTCAGCACAAACAGAAATATAACTGTTTTCCATAACTGCTGCAGAGGAAATCTTTCTTTCTTCAACATTTTGAAACTATTATCCAGCACTTATTAAACAAGATAGCCTTTCCTCCAGAATATTGCACAAATACCATTTTCTTCTACCATTTTAACATAAAAGTAATTGAAGTCAGACCTTGAAGGTAAATTCCACAAACAACTGGTGAATACAATAACACTTTGTGCTGTAAACAAGTTCCAGCAGTGGGATGAGGACAGAACATTTGAACCAGCTCTCAGCTCTCCTGTTCTTTCTTCTGCAAGAGCTGCATGCCTGCTCAGCTAAACAGCAGCAGGGATCAGACATGGCATGCAAGAGACGACTTGCACCATTTAGAAGTCAGGAGGATTTTAGTGCTGTTGCACAAGATGAGTCAGAACTCTGCCAAATTTATATTCAGCTCCATAGAGAGCAAATTGTGAAAAATGAAAATTGTTGCCTGCAAAAGACCACACCCCTTTGTGTTACCAATGCTGTGAATTATTCACTTCCATCGTCTGCGCTCAGATTCCAGTGCTGCATTATGTCCACTCACCTTTTTTAGGGCTCAGCCAGAACCGATCTCCGAGGGGATCTCCACTCTCCCAGAAGCTTTGAACTGACATTTTCTGCAAAGGCTTCAGTGGCTCCACACCTTTCCACCACACTGTATCTACGTTTTCTTTTCACCCTAGTGAGTCCCACTACCCCTCATGTGGATACACAGAGCAGGAAAAACTGGGCTGAAGAAGTGCAGGAGCGGGGGTTGGAGAGATGCCTTCATGGTGGGGAGAGTGTTTTTGAGAAAAAGAGAACAAGAGAATCTTTTCATCTATGTCCCACAAATGCAGAGGAACATCCACACCATAAATCTGAGACCCATGCCAGGCCAGACACATCCTTTCTGCTGCCCTGGATACCCTGTGCCATTTCCCATACATCTGAAAGAACTGACGCTTTACTCTGGCACCAGCAAACAAGGACTACACACTGGACTCTTTGTTCAAGAAACGAAGCAAATTACAGACCCAGAGATTAAGAGGAAGAGTGTACAATGGAGGAAAATGAGAACAAAGAAACTAAATAGAGATAAACAGCAAGAAAACAAAGAACTTAAAGACATTTGGACCACGTTAGAAACTCAAAACACACCCCTGAATAACGCTAGCTTTGTTTGTTGTTTTCTCATTCTTTGGTTTATGGGGAGTAATTAAGCATTTTGTAAGTTGTTAAAAAAAAACACTGAGTTCATTTACAATTGGAGTCATGTACATGCTAACCCAATGAAAAGTCCATTTACAGATGTTTTGTAGAAACTGCATAACTTTGCAAACAACCTTCAGCACTGTAGGTACTAATACCTTACAAAAAATTGTTACAACCACAAACCTAAATGCATGTTATTAGAATTTCATTTGATAGACTAACACAGGGCAGCACATAGTTCTTAAGTGGATTGAAACCATTAGTTTTTAAATAGTTTTAATAAAAGTCTGAAAAGTGTGGTGTGCATATTTTCAGCATCCCTGAAAAACAGAAACATCTTTTATTGCTGTATGACTTCTGTTTTGCACTTTTAAAAACTGAATTTTTGCTCATATTTCTTTGCCATCCATCTCAAGCTGTTATATTACTTTGATGTTTAGGTTTTGGTTTTCTTTTGTGTCTCTGTTTTAACCATCTTCCTGTTTATTTTCTTCTATAAGGTCTTGCCATTTTCAGTTTATTTCCTCTTCGTTCATTTGTGTCAGTAAGGTCTTGCCATATAGGTCAATTCCCTTAGGTTTAGTGTTTTACTTATTTGTCTTAGTTTCTTTGTGTCTTAGTTTAGCTCCCAGCCTGGAATGGACTTCCAACGGCTCTGTCCAGCTCTCGTCGAGTAACTGCCTGTATCCCGGAATCTCCTCCTTTTTTTGAGACTGCTGGAAACACAGCAAATCTTGGGCAATGGTGCGTATTGATGTGCCATCCTGGTGGAGCTGGACTGCATGTGCAACCTTTGTAGGGTCTAGGTATCACCTCATGCTACCAGTAATGACACTGACCTTGGTCAAATGCAAATCTCTTGAAAACCAGTCAAAAAATAATGAGGAGGGAAAAGTGTCAGAGGCCTCCACCTACAAAACCATTCTTCTTTTTGGGGTCATCTCATTGTTACCTCATTATTGCACATGTTCTTAATTTCATTAACAACAAAACAGCCGACACTGATTAATAACCCCCTCTACTCTTTAATTGACCAGATCATTTTCAAGTTTAACTGACTTGATCTTATAATCTCAATTAAAATTGTTCTTTTAATTTTTTTTTTAGAAGTGTAGTTGTTTTTTTTTTTCAAAAATAGCTTTCTTCTAACCAATCTTTGCTATAGAGCAGGCCCAATATTCCCAAAGATTCTCAGAGTCCTCTCGGAGAGCTCCTAACGTAGCCTAAAAAAGTTTTAGCTTAAGAGTGCTTCAGCCCACTGCTGAGAGCAACTCTGAACAAGGAGACGACCGAAATTCCTATCTTAGTGAGAAGGTGTGGTTGACCTTGTTGCTACGTGTGACACTGGCTTCTAAGAGCTGTGACTGGTTGGTAGCGTGTGTATATTGTTATATACTTTTTTCAGCTTTTTCCAATTTGTTCACAAGCTTTATTTTTTAAAGCATTTTACAGTTTGTGAATAATATTTAAATTATTTTGTACAATATTGTGAGGGCTGCACGGTGGTGCAGTTGGTAGCACGGTTGCCTTGCAGCAAGAAGGTCCTGGGTTCAATTCCCAGCCAGGGTCTTTCTGCATGGAGTTTGCATGTTCTCCCCGTGCATGCGTGGGTTCTCACCGGGTACTCCAGCTTCCTCCCACAGTCCAAAGACATGCCTGTTAGGTTAATTGGTCAGTCTAAATTGCCCTTAGGTGTATGAACAAGTGTTTGTGTGTAGCCCTGCGATGGACTGGCAACCTGTCTAGGGTGTATCCTGCCTCTTGCCCATAGACTGCTGGAGATAGGAACCAGCTTCCTCGTGACTCACTGTGGAATAAGCGGTAGAAACTGACTGTACAATATTGTTTGCAATCTTCTTTTTTTTTCATTCATTGTTATTCATTATTTTTTTCTATTATTTATTAATCTGTCTTAAAATGACCATAATAGAGGTGCATCTTTAACATGTCCTGCTGCTGAAACAATATAATTTCCCTCTAGGGGGATGATAGGGTTTATATTATCTCTGCATTAATGATTGTTATAGAAGTTTATGTGCTCATTTACTCAACTGTTTAGTGAGTGGATCCTTGCACCAATTAGCTGGTAGCGTCTTATTAATTCACTGTTGCTCATTGTACAGAGAATATATATCTCCCCATAATTCAGCATTTTTCTCTGCTTAACTGTTCTGATGAAAAGTCCTCCTTACAACTCTTTAACATTTGTTCACGTTAGGAGCTCTCTTAAGGCCTAATGTGCTTTCTGAATTAGTTTTATCTTATCAAGGTAAAAAGAAGAGAAATTCTAAGATTTTTTTTAGAACAGCTATCCTTTTACAGGATAGCTGTATTTATACTGAAATTAAATTAGTAACATGGGTGCCTTCTAAAGGCAATTGATTATACTGGATTTTATTTCAAGGTATCAGAGTAAAGGGGGCTGAATACAAATGAAGCCAACAATTTTTAGATTTTTATTTTTAAATACAAACCATAGAAACCCTTCATAAATCTGCACCACTTTTTGTTGGTCTGACACATAAAATCACAATAAAATACTTTGCTGTTTATCATTGTAACATGAAAAACTAAAAAAGTTGAAAGGATATAAATACTTTCCAAGGAACTACAGCTTTATTGATGTTGGGTATCCATTGAATTTGACTTAAAACACATAAAGCCTCAGCTAAACATCAAATCTATTTTGTTGTCAAAGCATACTACTAGAATTGTCTTTGGATAAACCAAAACCATTTCAGTTGTGTTAATAAATAAAATAAGGCCGATGAACTGGAAAAATATTTTTACCAGTAAATCATATTTAAATAAAGGTTGGCCTTTACTAAAATGGTGCTTCAGTCCGGCAAGTCAGGAAGGTGTAAAATGGCTGTAGGGTGTGCCTGCTCTGGCAGTAGCAGCCAGACGAGTCCAGCCCCTTGGTGTCAATCAGAGACATCTACGAGTTTTATTAGATGCAAAAACACAGAAACTATAAACACATCTGTGCACATTTTTTTTTTTTTTATAAAAAAGGAAATGCTTGAATAGTTGCCTCTATGACTCAACAACTGCAATTACACCTGGGAGTGGCCCTGCTTCAGTTGCTGTAGCAACACAGCCCACGGGTTTGGCAAATACTAAACGCTGTCCACGACTGAGGACCATGCGGAACATGGGCCTGTTGCTGCTGCCAGGGGCAACCGGGAATCAAACAACAAAACCTGATACAAGATCCAGACATAGGCTTCCTGACCCTGTGCCACACTGTGGACATTTGTATTGTAACCTGAAGAGGCTGGGCTTTATTTTTAGACAAAGATCTTGATGAGCAGCTAATTAAATATAGACAAACAGAATGCAGGTGTCTCTTCACTCGAACAAAAGTTACGATCTCAGACATGCACACTACGAGATTAGATTTATTATCCTCATTCCCATAAAATCCTCTCAATCTGGTGAAAATGAATCAGAGGCATTCTTTCTGTTCTCCGAGCGAAACAGAAAAACTGTCTGCATAAAATGATTTCACAGAAAGAGAGACTTTCAGTAAACTACCCAAATGAGTCACCAGAGAAAAGACCCATTCTGCCACAGCCTTAGAGTCCAGTTACAGACAGCAGTGACTCACCGTCATCTGTGACTTTCACAAATTAACCATCATAGGGTTCTTGTGACTCTTTAGTGGAAAAAAAAAACTTATTATAGCAGAAACAATCTGGGTCAGTTAACTTCTTATGGTCAAGGTACAACTTCAATCTATGTATTTCAGAAAGCCAAAACCATATGAAAGACTCTAAATAACCTGCTGAAGTAAGAGATGGGTTTTCAGATTATCTGAACAAGACAAGCAAGCATGATCACTCCTTGAAATTTTGTCATTTAAGCACAGAGGGGGTTCAGCGCAGGAAAAGACAGTTTTCAATTCAGACGCTTTCTGGTGGGACAAATGAATGCAACAGTTAATGTTCAGGAATGAGTGATAAAAATGTGACTGCTTGTACAAGAAGTGTGTTTACTTTCGCAAGATGTTCTCAAACAAACCTCATAAATGTTGTAGTTATTTCAGCATTGCAGCAGCACATTATAATTTGTAGAGTAGAAATCCACCTGGCATGCCCTATTATGTAGCAGTGTTAGAAGCAGTAAATTATAGACTGGCATCTGTAAAAAAAAAAAAAACAGGGCTAAGAAATATGATAATAAGTAGTGATAAAACAGCAGCCATCCTGTGATGCTTTCCCCCATTTTCCTTAGAATATTTTTAAAACCCTTCTGTTTAATATGAAATCAATAGAAAATGCTAAGAACTATTTAAATGTTAACTCAGTAATGATTCTTTCTTTGTTTTGATATTTCAGAGAAATCGTGTTTAACTGCAGAGTTGTAAAACACCGACTGCAGTTTTCCACACATTGTGAGGCACCGCCTCTGGTAGATAACAGATAATAATAAAAGATTGTTTATAACTGGAAGGCTTATTAAAGCTGGGTTTACAGTAGCAATAAATGAATGGACCATTCTAACACATGACAGTAACTCAGACCTTGTTTTCGCAAATATTCAGTTGAACAGAACTGAATAACGTTCGACATGGTGGAGATTTATATTTTGAGGTTTGCAAAACATAACATCAGTGACCTCTTATCTGTTTTGTAATGGAGTAAAGGAGTTATGCTATATTTCTTTTAATTTTTCATTTGATTTATTTGAAAAGACACATCTGTCCAATAAATTGATTGAATTTAGCTGAATTTGTAGATTTGTGATGGGGAAAACAGATTTGTTACTTTGAGGAATGTTTGAGAATATCCTTGTTTTATTTAATTAAAACCATTTTATTGGTTAGAAAGTTACATTTTCAATGTATTGAAAAATAGGGAAAACATATTTTGTTGCTACATACAGCTCCTAGAGAGAAACTGGAACTGGCTAAAATCCATTTTAGCAGTTCAAGGCTTTATTAAAATCAGTGATCATAATCAGTCTACAGAACCTCTGATTGGTGCATCTCCACTAACGAGATATGCAAATTTGTTTGTTTGTTTGTTTTTTATTGAATTTTGTCAAGTCAATCACTCTAAGGCCAAAGTCTGTGAAACAAACCACTCCACTGATATATGATAAAAACAATCTCAGGTAATGATTAAGTCACATGTTTAAAGTACTGGAAGCAATAATACGCACTAAACATTATCTGGTAAACTTTTAAATACCCAGTTTTATTGAATATGACCAGCTTGGAACTTAGATCTCAACCCCACTCACTCTGTCCTCATTCCTGCAGGCGATGCCATTTTGCTTTCCTCTGCATGGCAGTGTATCCTGTTGTTTTCTTTGTGACACATACAACTAAATGTTCCCTCTGTAAGGTTGAACAACAGCCCAAACAATGGCTAAGTTTCCCCTTCTTTTACTGTAGAACAAACCAATGAGGTGTTGACCTCAGTTATTGCCATCAGCGTGCTAAAGTGTCAAAAACCAGAGTTTACAACATAAAAAATACATTTCTGCTAATTAGTGTCCTTGATGGGTACATGACCCATGTGGGGACAATAACGCAGAGTACATAACCAATAAAGTATTTAGTTACTCTCCCCAACAACTCCAGAGCAGCTTAAATATCATGGTGCAGCTAGAGTGGGATCTTTAAAACATTTTTTTTTTTTTTAACAAAGGGTGGCAGTATTCTAAGTCTACGCATCATGTAGCATATAAAACGAAGATAAGAGCGCAGCTCCACATTCACACAAGCAGGAGTTTCCAGTGTGTGTATTAGTAATGTTGTCAAAAAGTCACTAAAATGATACTATGTATTAAAACTAAGACAATAAGGTAAAATAGAACCACCAATCTAAATGGGAGTCATGTCTCAATGTCATAGTCTGACTGGGAGGCCTTACACCTACAATAAAACATCCTTGCCCTCGTTGGGCACTAAAGATAAAAAAGATACTTTACTGAGGACCTGCCTTTCTCACCCAAGCTGAACCCTAAGCAGTTGAGAGCAACCCTGCATAAAGGAGACAAAAACTCTAGCAAAAATCCAAAGGACCTTGGCCCAGAAATCTACATCTTACAAAACTCTAAACTAAAACAAATAAAAAAAATGAGATTTAAAGTTTTCTTTACTTAATTGTGCTTAATTACATACAAAGCAAAGCCTTCATAACAAGCCACTGGAATGACATCCTCACCATGAGAAGTTCTCTCCTAAACCTTTTGCTATGGTCACAATATTTCTTGAAAAATGTTTGTTTGTTTGTTTGTTTGGCATAATAGCTATTATGATCCCAGTCGTGATTAGGATTTATGAAATATTGATCAAGTCTCGCCTCATTCGTGTGAACCTAATATTGTATGTTGTCTTGCCTCATGGGCTGGATTCATCGTTAGGCCATCGTTATGTAGAGGAAACACCCTCCTCATTTACGCCTTGTAATTGCTGGGCGCAAATGCCTAAGACTAACTTAAAAACATGAGTAATGTGCTAAATAAAATGTGTTCTGTCTTTAATTGATTTATGTATGTGGAACCTTTTGACAAATTCAACTGAAGTCATCCTAACAACAAACTAATTTGGATAAAATTCTTGAAGTACAGTTAAGCACACAATTATTCTAATGCCTGATAGATTTAGGCCTAATTTAATCTTTTAATTGCACCAACATGTTTCTTCTGATTGGAAGAAATATTACCATTTTGGAGCCAGAGTCCTGACTTGAATCTCTTTTTACATTGTTTTATTATATTTTGAGAGATCCTTGTCTCATTTCCTATCAGAAACAAACTTCTTGGTTGAGTGAAAATAATTCTAACACTAAATCTGCAGTATGAATAATTACGACAAACTCCGTTTTCTGAAGGTCTTTCGTTATTTAAAGTAACTATTTATGAATGTTGAAGAAATAGATAATTACTATACTAAAAGTGTGTTCAGTCCAGATAAAAAATGAAGTAAGTTGAGCTTATGGTATGAGCTTAATATTTGCTTCTTAGGGTAGACCACCTTATCTCTTTGGGTATTCATTGACAATTAAATTGTGTTTAATTTGTTGAAAAAGAAATGTGAAGCTCGTGGCATGATATAAGTCTTCTACAATTATGCTAATGAATATGTCAGCAAGGATTAACTATCAGATGCTCGGTTCCTGTAATTACAATGGCTTGGGTCTATACGTACATATAAACCAACACTGACTTCCTCTGTTTCTTCTTCATCATCTGCGTGCACATCTGTGTCTGCAGGTGGAGCCATTTTTGCCCTATGAGTATACATGTGAGGGAATGCTTGAAAGGGTTCATGTCTACATTCAGAATCAGGACTTTTGTTCACCTGAGGTTCCATTTCCCCCAGTAAACACATCTTGGGCTGCGCTTAGAGGTCCCTTCCTCCCTTTGCCAAACTCCAAAATGCTAACATGGGCCTCCAACGCCAGCTCCTTCCCATCATGGCCTCCTCTTACTGCACTACGGCTTTTGACATCGCTAAAAGGCCAGTCGTGCATTGAAGTTTGCCAAAGTGAAGGACTAATCTGTGAACCTGCCTTGTATCGTTTTATCAACACCAAAGAAGCATTTAGCGCGTTGGACCTCCAGTGTGAGGGAGTGGAATCTGAGATGAACCACCTCTTACCCACCTTCTCTGCAGAGCATGCTGAATGCAGTCTACAGCACGATCCACTGTTGTTTAGCTGCTCTGGCTCTAGCCCCAAATACCAACGCCTTTGCCCCTGCAGGGACTATTGGAAAGGACAGGTGGCACTGTGCAGGGACTGCTTATGACCAAAGGACGGCCCAGTTCAGGGCCGTCCTCAGCATAAATGGCAATTTGGCTCACTTATCACTATCCTTGGTCTTGCTGCAAAGAGTTTCATTAACCTCTCAGGGATCTGCATGATTGTATTTTTGATTTTAATACTTACAAACATCCACCTTGTGGATACAATATGACCACAACCACCATTAAAAAAAAGTATCTGTAATTTCACATATGACTTCGAAAAAAAACCATCAGCAATCTGTTAATGTTTTTTTTTTCTTTAGCAATTGTTGTAAATGAGTTTTTATGTGAAACCTCATATCATCTTGAGGAACGGATATGTGTACAGATGCACCCAAAGACATTATCATTTAGAGATGTACTATGTTACATGTTCTGTGGAAAATATACTTGTACATACAGCAGTTGTTGTTTAATAAAACAAAAGAGCAGAAAAAAAACCAACAAAAAACAAGAAGTAAACTCAAAGGTAGATTTCTGTGATTGTAACAAAGAAAATGTGATGCTACTGTTGTGAAAGGTGGCCAGAATGTGTAGCCTCCCAGAGTTTTGTGGACACCAGATGAATTAGGTATAGTATAGTCAGGTATCAAAGAAATGTAATCCTACCAGGTTCCTGAAAACAGAAACCAGTTAGATCACCTGTTAACGTTGAGCTGGTTCCCTTTGTAGCTTTGCCAAGGGTGTGTCCACAATAAATCTTTAACCCCCCTGGTAAAGAAATGTGACCCAGTGTATTGTGAGCTATTGCAAGACTACTGGAGAGGAATATCTGTTCTGTAGAAGAACATATGAACAGAAAAAAAACCCTGACCAGCACATATACAGGTCCTTCTCAAAAAATTAGCATATTGTGATTACGTTTATTATTTTCCATAATGTCATGATGAAAATTTAACACTGTGAGCAGGTGCCAGGTCGTGCTGAAAAATGAAATCTTCATCTCCATAAAGCTTTTCAGCAGATGGAAGCATGAAGTGCTCCAAAATCTCCTGATAGCTAGCTGCATTGACCCTGCCCTTGATAAAACACAGTGGACCAACACCAGCAGCTGACACGGCACCCCAGACCATCACTGACTGTGGGTACTTGACACTGGACTTCTGGCATTTTGGCATTTCCTTCTCCCCAGTCTTCCTCCAGACTCTGGCACCTTGATTTCCGAATGACATGCAGAATTTGCTTTCATCCGAAAAAAGTACTTTGGACCACTGAGCAACAGTCCAGTGCTGCTTCTCTGTAGCCCAGGTCAGGTGCTTCTGCTGTTGTTTCTGGTTCAAAAGTGGCTTGACCTGGGGAATGCAGCACCTGTAGCCCATTTCCTGCACATGCCTGTGCACGGTGGCTCTGGATGTTTCTTCTCCAGACTCAGTCCACTGCTTCTGCAGGTCCCCCAAGGTCTGGAATCGGTCCTTCTCCACAATCTTCCTCAGGGTCCGGTCACCTCTTCTCGTTGTGCAGCGTTTTCTGCCACACGTTTTCCTTCCCACAGACTTCCCACTGAGGTGCCTTGATACAGCACTCTGGGAACAGCCTATTTGTTCAGAAATTTCTTTCTGTGTCTTACCCTCTTGCTTGAGGGTGTCAATAGTGGCCTTCTGGACAGCAGTCAGGTCGGCAGTCTTACCCATGATTGGGGTTTTGAGTGATGAACCAGGCTGGGAGTTTTAAAGGCCTCAGGAATCTTTTGCAGGTGTTTAGAGTTAACTCGTTGATTCAGATGATTAGGTTCATAGCTCGTTTAGAGACCCTTTTAATGATATGCTAATTTTGTGAGATAGGAATTTTGGGTTTTCATGAGCTGTATGCCAAAATCATCCGTATTAAGACAATAAAAGACCTGAAATATTTCAGTTAGTGTGCAATGAATCTAAAATATATGAATGTTAAATTTTCATCATGACATTATGGAAAATAATGAACTTCATCACAATATGCTAATTTTTGGAGAAGGACCTGTACACACTGAAACATGCACACACATGTTTGACATTTTTCCTTAGTGACTAAAGTTCAGAGTAACTGAACAGCCAATCTTGCGCACTCATCTAAACAAGAAATTATCCATTCATATATTTATGTCAACAACCTTAAATAACATACCATGTCAAGCATTTTACATCCACTGAAAAGCAAATAAAAAATCAGGTGACGTGGGTTTAACATGGAAAATTTTCCGTAAGGCTGAAACCCAGTCATCCATTTCATGACATGCTTTGAGGTGTAAAAAGCAATAAATCACAGGAGTAGGATGACTGCTCTCAAATATGAGAGGCCTGCATTTAATGTGAAGGCTCAGCCCTTCTACAGTTTCATCATACTGGGTGTAAAAACATAACAGATGTACTACAGATGAGAGTGAATGCCTGTGAGGGCAAATCTTAACCTGGCCCATCTGATTCCTTAGAGATGTGTTATTATTACAGCTTAAAGCTGTCCTAAGCTCAGAGTAAGGTCTTTAAAAATCGACTTATCAAGTTGGTGTTTCCTCACAAGCCTTAACATTAAACTGTTTGGATTTACTGTGTGCACTGAGGCATTTAGGTAAGTCGTTCAGAGTACTTATTCTTCAGCTGCTCCCTGCTGTCCTACAGTAACAACGGCTCCAAACAAAAAAGGATGGGGGGGCACTCACCTGAAAACACGCATACAGGTCAATAAAAACTGCTCTACTTTACATAGCATGGCAATAAAAGCATGATGATCTATGCTCTAGAGCATATCTAAAAGGCATGTAAGCAGAGATAATAAGGTTGTGCATAAAGCATTGTAACAGCAAAACAACTCAAGGCTAAACTTTAAAGCTTCTGATTCTTCAATGAAAATAAACAGCTGGGAACTGCTTCCTTCATACACAATGTGAGAGAACAGGGAAAGGATATAATTTTTATTCAGCTTTCAGGAAAACCGATTGGGCCACCTTGTAAATCCTGTTGAACAGAGTTAGGGCAAAGTGCTCCTGGGAAAACAGGAGGCTGAGAGGGAGGCTTCTCAGTACAGGTTAACATCGCCATCTACTGGAATGACAACTCAATAGCAGGTTGGCAAATATTGACAATCATTGTCTGGAAGCATTGAAAGCTAATTTAAAGTAGCAACTTTAAAATATTTAAATATATTTTAGAGGTTTGGACAAAACACACATAACATAAAATTAGTTCTTATTTTAGGTGTTTAAATAAATCATAGCATATTCTATGCTTCTGATATCAAATACGGTTTCATGTTAGAGCACTGTCGTTTAGTATTCTCTCTCGGCTCTGGTTTTGTGTAGATACAGGGGTTGGACAATGAAACTGAAACACCTGTCATTTTACTGTGGGAGGTTTCATGGCTAAATTGGACCAGCCTGGTAGCCAGTCTTCATTGATTACACATTGCACCAGTAAGAGCAGAGTGTGAAGGTTCAATTAGCAGGGTAAGAGCACAGTTTTTCTCAAAATATTGAAATGCACACAACATTATGTGTGACATACCAGAGTTCAAAAGAGGACAAATTGTTGGTGCACGTCTTGCTGGCGCATCTGTGACCAAGACAGCAAGTCTTTGTGATGTATCAAGAGCCACGGTATCCAGGGTAATGTCAGCATACCACCAAGAAGGACGAACCACATCCAACAGGATTAACTGTGGACGCAAGAGGAAGCTGTCTGAAAGGGATGTTCGGGTGCTAACCGGGATTGAATCCAAAAAACATAAAACCACAGCTGCCCAAATCACGGCAGAATTAAATGTGCACCTCAACTCTCCTGTTTCCACCAGAACTGTCTGTCAGGAGCTCCACAGGGTCAATTTACACGGCCGGGCTGCTATAGACAAACCTTAGGTCACTCATGCCAATGCCAAACGTCGGTTTCAATGGTGCAAGGAGCGCAAATCTTGGGCTGTGAACAATGTGAAACATGTATTGTTCTCTGATGAGTTCACCTTTACTGTTTTCCCCACATCCGGGAGAGTTACGGTGTGGAGAAGCCCCAAAGAAGCGTACCACCCAGACTGTTGCATGCCCAGAGTGAAGCATGGGGGTGGATCAGTGATGGTATGGGCCGCCATATCATGGCATCCCCTTGGCCCAATACTTGTGCTAGATGGGCCACTGCCAAGGACTACCGAACCATTCTTGAGGACCATGTGCATCCAATGGTTCAAACATTGTATCCTGAAGGCGGTGCCGTGTATCAGGATGACAATGCACCAATACACACAGCAAGACTGGTGAAAGATTGGTTTGATGAACATGAAAGTGAAGTTGAACATCTCCCATGGCCTGCACAGTCACCAGATCTAAATATTATTGAGCCACTTTGGGGTGTTTTGGAGGAGCGAGTCAGGAAACGTTTTCCTCCACCAGTATCACGTAGTGACCTGGCCACTATCCTGCAAGAAGAATGGCTTAAAATCCCTCTGACCACTGTGCAGGACCTGTATATGTCATTCCCAAGATGAATTGACGCTGTATTGGCCGCAAAAGGAGGCTCTTCACCATACTAATAAATTATTGTGGTCTAAAACCAGGTGTTTCAGTTTCATTGTCCAACCCCTGTACCTGTCTAATGCAAACGTGACGACAGCTGAGAAGGTTGTAAAATATTGTTCACATTAACTGCTATGAGTTGTTTTATATTGGAGTTGTTTTCACAGAGTAGTGTTGGCCCCTTTAAGACTAGTTGTTAGCTTTAGCCTCTGTGAACAGCTAGACCGAGTTTAGAAAATCCTTCCTTTATTCTCGCCTAAATGGGGAAATTTAGCTTATATTAATGTTATAAAGAGACAGAGTTATAAAGAGTTATCTACATCCAGTTTCAGATTAACAATCCAGTATATAAACTATCATCCATTTTAATACAAACTGATGGCACAATTAAAATATTATTAATAACTAATGGCATTGAGCTTCAGAAATTGCCATAAATGAACCACAATATGCCTAGAAGCATTGAGGGACATTATGGATTACAAGAGAACAAATAACTCAATTATCTACAGTATATATTGATCAACATTTGCAGTACTGTTTCAGAGATCAAATATGTTTCAGTAAATTCATGATGACTTCATGCTGCAAATTCTTCTCCAGCTTTTAAAATGCTTAAATGTTGGTAGCCCAACTTATTGCCTGACGGACCACATGTATTGTCTGTGTTATTTAATTTTTAATGCTTACCTTTCATGATTATGACTGTCGTTTTCTGTTTTTGATAAGATTTTTTAATATTTAAAGCTTCAAAATACCTGAACTATCCCTTTAAGATAACCACTAAATGTGTTATTTGTTCTGTCTTGAGAAATGCTCTGTGAGCATGCAGTTGTTTATGCTGGTGGTGTTATTTGATGTGAGTGTGAGAGCAGACACTTTATTAGGACTTTGACATATATTTTTTAATTTTAGTTAACATTTGTTTGGCGTTTCAGAATAACTCATTTAACTCTGTAAACTTCCAAACGATGCAGACCTCCCCAGTTTCAGACGAAAGGATTTACAGCTGTCCTTTATACTGAGGACGCCCTCTTCAACTTTTACCACCCACATGGCCCAGCCATCATGCCGGACCTCCCTTCAGACGCAGTAAATGTTTCTGTGTATAAAGAAGCAGGGACCAACCACCAGCCCAGCTTATGTTTCTTATATACAGACTGCTCTGTGTTAAATCATCACCTAATGACACGAAAACATCTCCCTCTAAAATAGGATCTAACGTGTGGTTTGGATTGCAACAGCTGACTGTCACTGTCTAAGTGTTTATGTAGAATATTTATGGCAGCAATATAATATAGATTATATGAAATAATTATCCTGTTATGGTGAGAACACCATTAAAAATGGTAAGGCTTCAGATTTTATAGGATTAATAAACATTTAATTTGAAATGCTAATTTATCTGTATATTCCACAAATTACTAAGTAACAGAATAATCAAGCTGGTTTTGAGGTAAAGAGCCATAACAGATTGTAAAAAAATATGTTGTGATGTGGTAAATCAAATATAAAAGATGTTTAATAAGCAATGTAAAACTATTTAATTTAGAAAAGTAAACTTTTAAATTTTCCATATCATAAAATGAGAAATATAATCTGGATTTTTTTCACACCTTAGCCTTTTTTTCCTGTTTATGTTTGCAAAATGATTTGTAAAAAGCAAATTTTCTACTTTTCCACAAAATTTACTTTCCAGAAAACTTGAAAAAGATATAATGTTGTTAACTCATCTACAACTTTAAATGGCTCCCATTGTACAATCTGCATGGAACAAACCTGTAGCTTTTCTTTGCTTAATAAGTCATCCATGTAAGTAGACCACTGTTTTCATTATTTAATAAGAGATTTACTGTTGAGGTCTGAGAGGAAACTCCATGTTTGTTATATCATGAAATCTAAAGAGATGAGCTATGAACCTACCTCCTCACACAAGGGATATTGTTGTTATTCTTTCTTCTGCTTGTGATCAAGACTATTTAAATAGGAGTCTTATTAAAATGTAAGGTACACACAAACATCATCCAAGAGTCCTAGCGCACCCTAGTGGGCAGAAAGGCATGAACAGAATTTACATCACAGGTTTAGCAGATGTTGAGCAGATGGTAGAGCAAAGAGAGGTAGGAATTTGCCATAAGACATCACGTAGTCTAAAGCAGGCATTGCAGCTAAAGAAATTTGTGGTATGTCAGCGCTAAACATGAAAATGTTTTATAAATGAATTTTATTGCTCACTGATGTAAGAGTTTCTTTTTTCTTTGAGCATAAAATTACCATAATTACATGAAATAAATAAACTTGGTTACAAATTTTTCATAAGTTCATTTTCCACCATTTTCTCAGAGTAGTGATTGTTCCTGCTACCTAAACTTTCCTATGACATCAACATCCAACAAGTATTTCCCACAGAAAACACAACCTCGGAAACCTGCTGTTGGCTTTTTCTCTTCTATGAGGAACAGCGAGTGCTGCCAGACAGAAGAAACCTCTGCCATCCAAACATTCAGAAGCAGGCTAGCACTCCAACACTTCTCCTCACTCTGTGGTAGGTCTAAGAACCAGAAAGTAGCCTGATAGAAGCTCAGTGGAAACTTATTCATGGTAATTCCACAGAGTGTGACAGCAAAAAGGCATGTGAGTGAGAGAAAAAGTCCTCTTCTGTGTGTTCTCCTCAGCAGAACACAGAGTATAATATGCTGCTCAAACTGCTGAATTAGAATTTGGTAGATTAGGGAGCTGCTGGTGAAGAGGAGGCAGCAGTAAATCTGAAGAGGGTCACACAGTCACAAAGAGCTCCAATTCATTGCACAGTGGATGCAGCATGAGGTTGAAATTGGAATGTTTCCGCTACATCTATGAAGCCGGTTATTATAATTAGTGGTCTAAGCTGTATTAGAAACTTTATATCAAAGATCATTTGCCAGATTATTGTGTCCATCCGTCCATCCATCCATCCATGCTTATCCACTGTTGAATCATGAAGGTATACCCTACAGTCCATTCCTAGGGAACCCAGGGTCACTACTCATCCCTGGTTGCCGGGCAAGCTTTTCCATCATTGAGTTATGCGGTCGTCATGACTTTTCGGTGCTGTCTCCCAGCCTCCCTAGACAGAGTCACAAAGAGCCCGCAGCTGGATCCCTGTGTTATGACTTCCGTCTGTTTTCATGACCCCCGCTCCCGTCCTGATGCTATGACTTTTGCCTGCTTTTTGAACTTCAGACTGATGAAAAACAGCGTGCCCCTGGCTTCTCGTTTCTCGCTCCCATGCTTGTTATGACTTGAGCTTGCTCGTTGACCACTTGTGGCGAGGAGTGAAAATGTTAGCATAGTCTATCCAGCAAAACTAAGATAGTTCCACTTTGAGTGGAAAAGTAAAAAGACGTTCCACGTGAACCATGGACAACGAAGTCAAAGAACAAAAGGCAAGTGATGCACATTCAAGTCAAGACATCGAATAAGGGCCTGCATATACCATTCACTCAAGAGTTTCTCGCTCATCTGTAAGCTCATCAGCCAGTTTAGCTGCAGCTAAAGCTCGTGCTAAGCCGGAAGCAGCCAAAGCTAAACTTGAATTTCTAGATAAAGAGATTGACATTCGACTACAAAAAACAAAACTTGAAGCGTCATTACGTGCACTTAGCTTGCAAAAAGAAGTTAAACCAGCGAATGCTGAAGCAGCTGTCTTGGAGGCAGCTGCAGCTGATTTTGGAGCAGAGGAAATTAGCGAACCATCAGGCTACATTGCCTTAACCAAACATGAACTAGCAAGGACAGAGGACTATGTAAGAGAGCAGGCGTCGCATGCCAGTCAGTATGTTTACAACCAGGAAAAGACAGTCTCACTTCCCTATCCTATTCAGCCTCTCGGAGACGACACCCAGGCTTATGCAGAGCCAGCAGACTTTGCTCCCCTTTCACTGAATAGGACGGGAAACGACATCAAACAACAATCTTCTACCTTCAGCCCAATTCCTGTTAGGGAGGGAACACTGCAGAACACTAACTAACCTACAAGTAAAATCCCTCAATCTTCATTTCTAAACCAGCTGACTTTGCAGTCGAAACCAGGAATAACAGAAGGTAACACTCTTGATCTAGCAAGGATTTCTTAAAATGCCTCTTGAGGACCGTAAGAAACTCCTTAAGGAGCATATGATCTGTTTCCAATGCAGTGCTTCCACACATCATATGGCAAAAAACTGCCAAGCCTCAGTGAGATGTTCAGAATGTGCAAGTGAGAGACATGTCACTGCACTTCACCCTATTAGTAGAAATATGATTGAAACCCCACCTCAGCCTTCTCTGCACACAGAGATTGGCGGGGAGGAAGACATTAAAGATCAGATCTCCTCAAGCTGTACCAAGGTGTGTGGTACAGGCGGCAGTGATAAATCATGCTCTAAGATTACCCTGGTCAACGTGTATCCCTCTGGGCAACACGACAAAGTTAGGAGGATGTATGCAATACTAGATGACCAGAGCAATCTTTCTCTAGTGAGAAGCGAGTTCTTTGACATGTCTGATATTTATGGGACTGTAGCACCTTACACCATAAACACTTGTATGGGTACCACACAGACATTCGGGAGAAGAGCTCATGGTTACATGTTTGAGTCACTAGACAGGGAGTCACATCTATCACTTCCCACAGTTATTGAATGTGACCAGCTCCCCAACAATAGAGCAGAAATTCCCACCCCAGAGGTTGCTTGTCACCACAAACACCTGAGTAAAAATAGCTTCAAAGATTCCTCCTCTTGACCCCAACTCTGAGATTCTGATGCTGATAGGCAGAGATCTGCTGAGAGTGCATAAGGTACCCGTACCAGCATCTGATTAGCTCAAAATGCAGTGACATTTGTTATGTGATAAATTATCAACAGGTCATGTCAAAACAGAGAACAAACATTTTTAAGTTAGTGTAACACTTTAGCAAACTGCTCTAAATACAAAAATTGTCAGCAGGAGCAGGAGGCGAGTTTATTATAGACTGTAGTTGTATGTGTTGAGTTAGATATACTGTATCTTTAGACACTAATGAGAAGTAAGTATCAGAATGTTCTTGTGGCTTTCTTAATCTAGTTAGGTCCATGTTAGAGAGCATGATAAAGTTGTGCTTCAGACACTCCAGTTCGAATAGAATATCTGTAAATGTCAACATTATTAGGAAATACAATAATGAAAATACATTTTAAAAATTGATTATCAGGCTTTTATCTACAGTTGCCTATGCCTTGAATCCTTATTGGGGCAAAAAAAATAAATCCTCATCGAGCAGTTTTAATTATTATAAGAAGTTATCTCTATATGTCTGTGATTTTACCACATGTGCTGTCCCATCCAGAGACTCTTTTCATCTCTCAATCTGGATCAGTTTACCACCTGGCTTTGTTTCCTGTCTCCTTTCTCTCGTTTCAGCTGTGTTTTTGTTCATTCCATAGGCTTACCTTTGCTCGAACAGAAAGACTCCATGCTGCACATTTCCTGTCCCGAAACCTTTGGAACCTTAGGAATCAAAGCCATTTTCCCTGGTGGCTTTCCTTAACAAATCTCTTCTATATGATCTCAGTATATCTGTGTATTTTCTCCGTGTTCTCTGTCAAACACGCCACGCTGTGCAGATCAAGAGAAAATGAGTTTCCCTCCTCTTCCTCATACACAGGTCAGAGCCGCCCTCTATAATAATACCTTTGTTCACGTGAGTGCGTGAGCATGAACGTGCATGGAGCTGAAGTGGTCATTAAAAAGCTGAAATTGCAGCAATGAATGCTAAAAAGCAAAGTATGTAAGAGTAGGAAAACCTTGAATCAGACTCAAAGGTTTATGTTGGATTAATCAATCAATGATTATAGTCACCTTAGATTAAGCACTACCTTTAAAATTATTTAGCTGGTTTTGGTTATTTGCATTATTTAATGTATTGTTATTGGGACCCCTGCTAATGACACAAAAAATTACCAGGCAACAATAAGTGAAGACAATTCTCATATTTTCTATCCAAAGATAATATAGACCTAACAAACACAGACGGGATGACAATGTCCCGAAGCTTTGGCACATACTCTGATCTCAGTGACCTGGAACCAAAGGAACCTGAGCATACATGGATCAAATAAATATCAATTATCACACTTGCAATGGTGTTCCTAGCAAAATTTAAAAGTTACAAGTACCCAATATTCACAATTAATTATATCCTGTATGCCAGGTCAATACCAGCTCTAGTTGTTACAGTGCACTGAAATAATGGAGAAGGTGTGAGCAATGTTTAATGATTAACACCTATTCTTAAATAACAGCTCTCAGAAAACATTAACCCAGGTTTAGGACATCAAGTGAACACAAGGAAGAGCCAAACTAAAAACTAAAGTAGTGTTTTGTCCCTGTGATCAGTTCTATTTTAGTGTAGAACTTGTACAGTTTCTGCAAATCTAAGTACAATGATTTAATATCCAACTATTTTAGCAGCATCTAACAGGAAAGGTAAGTCTTATCTCAACATGTGAAAACCACTCTGAGTCATCTTCGTTTATCTAATCTGGATTTTATCTATGATGTTGGATCTCTTGTTGTTTCCTCTGACATGACCACATTCTGCAGAGGTCATAAGGAGACATTTTAATGACTGGAGTCGGTCCTCGTTGTTGGTTGTGAAACACCATCTCAGGGGTCTATGATCTGAAGGTGTCTTAAAAAATTTCAATATTATTGCAAATAAAATATTGTTGCTATAAACTATTGAAGGGGCACAACATTTTTTAATATGCAGTAATTTTCTTAGCTTACCAGCAACAGTTATATATGCTGCCACCAGCCGTACTCAATGTCACAGATTTGGCCATTTCTATATGAAAACTCAGAAACTGGACAAGTTTTTGACCCACTGTTCAACACCACTTTATTGCATTCACAACTGCTGTGTGTAAGAATATTCACATGTGACGCTGTTGAAAAGACTGGGTTGTTGTTGTGCATTGGATGCAGAGTGTTTCTAAAACTCTAGCAAATAGTACAATCCATGCCAGAAATGGTACAACAGAAAATGTCAAAACAAAAATTACCTCTGTCTGATGCATTAAGTTAATTGTATATTATTTGTGTTTTACATTATGTCTGTAACTCAGTGATTCTGGCTCATTTGTTTAAAAAAAAAACTAGACTAGACACTGCCATTGAGCATCTGCCTCTTGCATCAAATCTGTAGGACAATACAGCATGACAGCACCTTAACTTACCAAAAGACCTGGGAATAAATGAGTTACTCCTAACAGTTCTAAAGCAGCTCTTATATTATATAGAATGTCCATTACAGGTATTTTCAGGTAGTTTTTGTAAAATGTTAGAGTGCCATTGGTCAGTTTTTGAGTTCTTCAGTGTTAACTTAATTAATATCCAACTTTTCCTTTTTTCTTTCTATTGTATAAGGCAATGTATAGTTCCCAGATCCTCACAGCATGTCTCTGATCTCCAAAGCCGAGCAACCTTCAGGACTTTGTTGATGGCTTCGTTTTTTTCTAGAAATACAGTGGATCAATTGACTGTGTGGAACAAACCAGCTTATCAGTAAATGATTACAGAAATAGCACTTAATATGTAAATGACAAGATACATGTGAAGTATGAATATTTGGTGAACACTTGGTTCACAGATTCTGTTTTTAAACTATCATTCATAAAAAACAACTTTTTACCCAAACCTGTTCTTCATCTTCGTTCTGTGTAAAGACGGGCCTTTTAAAAAGCATTTATTCTCTGTGTGGAAAAAGTGAATAAGTAAGGTGTTCTGTGTTACTTACATAAACATCAGATTTTATTTACTATGAGGGAGACACTAAGTTGAATCACAGCTGTGGAGTAGCCTTACTATAACCTGAGGATATCCCCTGAGGGTCATCATACTTTGAAAAAGCCTAGCAAAAGAAAAAGGGAAATTGTCGGTTGACGCATTTCCTGGTGGGATGCAGGAAAACTAGCACAGGAATGTCTTAAATTATGTTCAAAGTGAGGCGAGTTTTAAAAATTGGTAGATGGAATGTTTTCAAAGTGCTGATGTACAAGACACAAGGGTTATTAATATTTTTATTTTTATATATATTATTTTTTTGCGGCACTAGAGGCCTTTATTTTTCATTTTTCAACAGTAGGTAGACAGAAAAGAGGGTAAATAGAGGGGGAGACATTCAGCAAAGGTCACCAGGTCTGGGACTCAAACCAGGGACAGACGCATCCAGGACTATAGCATACATATACATGGTCGCGTGCTTAACCCCTACACCACCAGTGCCATGCCCCGACACAAGGGTTATTAAAATTGTCTAAGCTTTGCAGCCTTGCTGACCAACCCTAAATTAAGCAGTGTTAGAACCCAGCTGTAACATGCCAGAAAGCCTACTGTTTAACGTGTTTTATAATTCCTATGTGTATTACTGGAATAATAGGAGGAAAGGATGGAAGGCATGCATGTCAACTATAACAAGAGTCATATCTATTGTCCTGTTTTTTTTTAAATAGGCCACACAGAGGCCATGTCATTGTGTCGCTGACAGAAACAATCCAAACTTTTCACATTAAACTGTTTTAACACATTCAAATGGAAAAAAAGACAAAGCAACAATTATCATTTTCTGATAATTGTTCCTTTGTGTTTTAAATAAAAGCAAATGGATCATGTCAGACATTGATAGGTCAATGCTTTAAAACAAACAACTTAAATATGCAGTTATCATACCCTGACAATCTCATACCAGTCCATGCTTACTTATAACAGGTTAAAATTTTGATTAACACTGGAAGTTTACATTTTAAATAAATCAACAAAAGAAACTACTCTTTATTGAGTAAATATCTTAGCTTTGATTTATTAAAATGACAAAAGGGCAAGTCTGGCAAACAATTAGTTCAGTTAATGTTATTTTAGTGGTTCATGCCATGTTTCAGGCAAACAATTGATGCAGTGAAAACTGCTTTAATCAGAATGTCATATCTTAACTGTAAAAAACAGTCTCACTATTGTAGTCTTACTATAGCTGAAAAATAGTGAGTCATTTTGCCCCAAAAAGCTAAATCAGTTCTCAATACATATGCCAATTGAAGCTTGCAGCCATATTATTTAAACTATGTGACAATATGTGTTTGTGTTTCCTGTGGTGTAAAGTTCAAATAAAAAAGAAAAATGCTTAAAACCTTCTCACAAACTGACTTTTTTTATTTGTTTTGCTGTGTTACTTTCTTTATGAACCAAAGTCTAATTTTATTCGAGAAAATAATTTAAGTTTTTTTTTTTTTTGGTGCATTACCTTTTTTGGGGATTTTTGGAAGCTGGCTGTGCTCAATCAAAGACTAAATATATGTGGACAGATGAGCACATATTACACAGATTGTTTTCCAGACTTGTGAAATACTAAACTGGCAAACATATCCATGTCAATACTAATGCATACAACCGAAGAAGTACATAAAAAGTATTTTTTTAAGGAGATGTAACTTCCTGAAATATCAGAAATATTTTCTTTCTGTCTTAGCACCTTCTGTTTCAGAAAAAAACAGTTTTTTTTTTCTGATTGGCAAGATTCAAAGATCTAAGTTTGAACAATGAGGGTGAAGAGACGAAGAGAAAAAACTTTGGATATCTCGATCCAACCAAAAGGACTGAATCAGGTATTTTTTAATACAGTTAGCTCCTGAAGCTACAATCATTACACAGTTTTAGATATTTGCCCGTCTCCCACATATATCAATATAAAGTGCTGCTTTGTAAGGCCGAGCTTGCCCCCCTTCTCACTCTGCTAACACTGACAGAACATTCATCATACTGCCACACTGTGGCATCTCCTCATGCCACGTAACAAGCACAAGCCTGAAACTTTGCTTAATGCAGTGTTCTCTGTTTTCTGCAAAAATCACCTGGCAATTTATTACTGTCACTGGTTTAAAGAATGTTCATCCAGAGCTGTAAATACTCACACTAACATGTGTCATCATAGGAAAGCAGTATCCTAAAATGTGATAGTAGAAATAACAGTGTGGTGTGACAAACTGAGCAGGCAGGAAACTCCTTTCACACAGAAATGGCAGAAATGGAGAAATAAACACAAGACAGATGCTAAAAATCCACAGAGCACAGAAACTAAAGCATGTGATACTTTTATACTGCTTGAGCTACAAATATAACAAGTGAAGTGAATCAGAATCAAATCACTAGCCAGATAATATGTAGTGAGATCAATATTTGACATCCAAACAGCTGTTATAGGCTCTTGTCACAGTGTTTCAATAAGGTATATGGAAATGAAACAGACTCAATTTCCCATTTTTCCATGCTTGAATGATACAACTAAGAACATTTGTCTTAAAAACCTATTTCCTTCAGACAACAGAAGCTATAGCTTGTGCTTGAGAACCACATCCATTCTCTTACTCCACTGTGGTTAATGTTTTCTATGGACAGAAACTAAGAAGACTTTGATGTTTGATTAACATGACCGAGCAATAGACTTATTTGTTTTCTACATTAGTGATGTAAAAATGGAAATTGCAGGAACCAAAGGACTTGATAAACATTTTTTTGGGTGGTCTAACAATTAGGAAACCAAAATATGCAGATATATTGTTAATCTTTGTGCTTAAGTGAAAAAGATAGATAATTTTTCATCAAATGATTAGAGAATTGAATGACAGTGTGAAGTACTCATATGCAGGAGAGTAGTACGAACAGCTTCCTTGGACTTTTCAAGTTGCATGCAACATTAAGGAATTTATTACAAATTTTACGAAGTTTAGAACTTTTTAAGAATAAATTAAACATGCCCAAATATAAGCAGTAGAGATGTTTATAAAATCAGCTGGTGAATGGAATCAACTAGACCCAGTTGAACCCTAGAAAATCCAATCCTTATCCGATTGGTGAACGCATCATACGTAAGCACTGCTAAGTTGTCCTAACAAAAACACTCTTCGGTGTGGAAGCTGCTACTGCAGCAAGAAAATTCAGTTATTTACAACACCAGTCAGGTGTTTTTAAAAGAAGTCAGAGGAAGCACAAAAAGTGTACGAAGTTTAGATCAGAATCAACTAAAATTGTTATTGGTAGGCGAACGTTTTACATCACTGAAGATTGGAAATACAGATATCTTATTGGTGCATCTCTACTAAAAATAATATTGTTTTAAGCCTTTTAAAAGGGATGAATGCATGTTACTGTCAATTCGGACACTGAAGAACAGGACTTTGATGGTTTCGGTGCGCAGGAAGAAGATGAAGAAGGCAATCAATGACTTTTGACCTGGTAGGCTGCAGTGTATATCAGTTAGGAGATATTGGAATGTTGTTCGTGCTCTGTTCAGTAAAAAAGCATTAGCAACGAAATTTGTGTTACTGATAACGCACGTATATTTAAAGGTTAACCACTGTTTGAAAAAAAGCATTTGTAAAATGCATTTGTTTATATTACCATACGGATTAAATTAAAAGTAAAACATTTCTCATTTGTAATATCTTTCAGCATATATCATATTACAACGTGGGACAGCCACGGCTTAACATCCGGTGCAGCCTGTACAAGTACATCTAAAATTAGAGCATGCGGCTTTTAATCAGGTGCGCTCTGTAGTCTGGAATTTACGGTATGTATCCTTATTAAACAACTGTTTAATAGAAATGGAAAGAAGTATGTCTATGCATCATATCAAACTTGATAAATTTAGTCATAATGTTCCTTGTGGTTGTTTCTGCAGGGTAAAAGTCTGTCTACAAACACAGCCCATCACATACTAACAGAAACAGCGTAATCACACCACACCTGACCTTGCTTCCTTATAAGGGCTTCCTATCTGTTTCCAGATTAACTTCAAACTGTGGTTGTATGAAAGTATGAAAGTCATGGTTACCAGTCTAAGCCTTTGTATTCTCACACTTCTGTGAGATCAGTTGCTAAATAAAAGTCTTCTTTCTCAAATTAGAGCTTCCCAGAATTTCAGTCTCTTCTTATAACTCATTTCCCTGATGCATTTTACTACCAGATGAGCAGAGACTTATGTCTTTTAGTGTGAAACTGCATTCAGCTTTTACATTTTTAATTGTTGTAATTGTAGCCAACGTTTAATGAAGATTTACCAACTGCTTTTATTTTGTACAGCACTTCCCACAACTGATGTGGCTTTAAACATGCTAGAGGCATAAACTTGACTTGCACAGAAGGTAGTGTTTAAAGTGATCATTCTTATCAGCGTCCAGCCATCATATCACCATGCCATCACTGAAAACAGAAACTCAAAGCAACACATCCAGAACTGGTTCTGAGGCGACACAGAAACTTGATGAGTAACATGTCATGGACACGTAACTCTAGCAACATTCAGTGATGTGGATGAAAAAATATAGTTGCTGTAGAAAATCTGCTCACTGATGATAGAAAGTCATTCTATTCCCTGGTTAGAATAATCAAAATGTCTGTCCATATATTGATACAGAGTTACAAATTAGGAGAATTAAAAGCAAAAATCTCTTCCAGTGAAAACTGTCCAGATAAAATCTACTATCTAGTATTTAAAGACAGGCATGAAGAGCACAGTTAAAGTTTTTCAGTTGGTGTAAGCTCTGTTCTTCTACTGCGTTCGAAACAATGACTGCCAGCCACCCCTCCCTTCCTATTCAATAACAAAACTGCAATACAGTGTCTCCCCATTCTCTACACTGAGATGCTTTGTTTCCATGCTACATTATATAATCACAAGTAAATGTTTCTTCTGTAAATCAAAATGAAATCAGAAATACCTTTCAGTAAAGTGATCTCATTTTGGATAGAGCTGAAAAGGTCCATTTTGGCTTCCTAGTCTTTTCTTGAAGAATGATGAAAAATACTGTTGTAAATGTTTCAATAGTCTGGTCTCCTTCCTTTAACAAGATGACAGAGATGTTTCCCTGTCTGAGGAAATTCCTGCATCTGAACTCTTTTCTCTTTTTGGTCACTTTGCTGCTTAGCAGGTCGGTTGACCGGGTCTCTCCTTTCTGTTTTGGTTCCTGTCATAAACAATGTGATTGTGCATACACACACACACACACACACACACACACACACACACACACACACACACACACACACACACACACACACACACTCTGTCATTTACCATGCATACACACATTTGCACACAGTTGAGTATTTTCTGTATAGAATACATAGCTCCTCCCAGTCCCCCTCTTTGAAATACAACTGGATTTTTATCTTCACTCCATTACAAATTTACTCAGTGAGACAGGCAACTATTCTTGACTCCAGTAAGTTAATCAGACTGATCACCTGACTCAGAGAGAGTGATATGAGGAAGAAGCTTAGGATGGAGGTGGAGAGACAAAGATAACTGAGTAAAGTTTCTAGGAAACAGTATGATGAAGATGTGTATGAGTGAAAGGGAGAGAGAAAAGATATTCCACGCTTAAAAACAGTATCCAGCACCACTTCATAATCCCTGCTTTAACCCGCCGGGAATCCAAACACATAAACATATGTAACAATCTTTAGTTATTACTAATTACTAGTAGTAAGAAACATGATTTGTTTTTGTGAGAACTAGCATGTTGTTTAAAAGCCATGCATATAGTGGTACACTCAAAAATATATGATAAAAAAAACAAAAACATTTTTTATTTTTTAGATTTCACCCTTTTCTTTGTTTTTACTGGCTCACAAAAAATAGAAATATAGTAGTAATATAGTGATATTCTTTTGCAGCCCTGTTCACAGACTCTGAAAATTAAATTGTTTTACTTTGCAAACCTTCTGTAAATTATGTCCTTAATGCAAGCAGCAAGAAAATGCCTAAAGCTCCCGTGTAAAATAGCTTTTATGCTAAGTGCTCTGTTTTACACAGCAGTGGTTATCCTTTGCTGTGCCTAAACAACTCAACTGGCCTACGAAAAACAAGAAAAGAGTCATTTATTTAAAATTGTATCAACAATGCAACTATTAATAGAACTACTTTAAAACAGGACAAGAATATTGGCTCAAAATGTAAGGAAATTACAGGTAGATGAAACCTTTGAAATGGTACCTTTGGAGGAATGTCAGACACACCTTTTCAATAAAGAGCATAGTTGCCTTTATCTATCCATGGTACATTCTGAGTGTAGATTGCAAAGATTTCATATCTGTAGGAATGTTGAACATTTAATAAAGAACGTAGCATTTCCTTTGCCATGTCATTCAACCGGTGTCACATATAAAAAAAACGGTACTGCCATCAGCTAATCAACCATATCCTGGTTCTAATCATTTATTGACTTAAATTCTAAACTTTAACCTGCACCAAGAAAGCACAGCTTAGATTCACTGACAGCCTTTTGAGGAAGTAGCAGACACACATTTGGCAGAGTAAAAAAAGGTTTGTTTATCCTTTTCTATCAATGAGAAATCAATCATGTGTTCATAATTCTGTTTTTAGAGTTTTATTTAAAATAAACATTTCTAAATGTCAGGAAATAAAAATGGCTTAAGGAAAGGAATTAGCTTGCAAAACGACCTGAAAGTAAGTCCAAAACTAGTTTGTTTTAATATGTACACCGGATAGATGTGAATTTGTGCGGTTTTCCTCTTGCCAACATGTTAAAAACAGAAAACAGACCAATGAATTACAATGAGCTATAGCCAGATTTAGTATATTGTTTAGATCACGCAGATGGCGGCAGCAGAAAAAGACCCCCTGAAAATCTCTGGCCGAGGATAAACAAACAATTTATCCTGGACTCCAATAATTGTTAAATATTTCTAAAAAAAATACCAGAATGAGAACTTCTGTCAGGAAGATATTGTGGTTCTTAACACATTTAAACTCTACTATATACTATATAGAAACTATGTGTCAGTCTACTTACTACTTACTTTTAATGTATCCTTTATTCCATGCTTTGGTCAACTCTCTGTTACTTATAGCAAACAGTTAATGTAAGGATAGCATTTCTTTATTTGCTATTGTCATTTATGAGTCTTTTTTGCAGTCGATGTGATTACTTTTCCTTGCAGGCTTCTTTTATCCCTCTACTGTAGTGATGAAGTAGAAATGTTGTAACTAGTCAAAGAAAAACTCCTAGCAACTAACTATCAACACACAAAGTAGCTTGTGTTTCATAGTGCTGCTGGCTCTCAGCTCAGCAGCTTCTGTGCTTTGCGAACATCAGGCTGGTAGTCCTGCTGTGGACGTCCAGACAAAACATTCCTTCTGGCTGAGGTCACTCAGCCAGTCAAATCTCCAGCCCAATGTACGGGCTTAAAGCTTGAGGCAGCAGTCAGCAGGAGAGCAATCTCCCCATCAGGAGGGCCAGTCTGGGACAACACGGCTCAGGGAAAAGCGTGGAAACTGCAGATCAAAACGTTTCATTTAGAAGAGAAGGAATTCCATAGGTAAATGAGATCTACATTGTGCAACAATGCCGGTCTTACGGTTTACATTATGTTTAGTGTTGCATTAAATTTATATGAAAACCACCATAGTTTTTAGAAGATATATATATTTTTGTTGGATGGAGTTTTACTGACTTGTTGTATGTGTATAAAAAGCAAGTAAGAACAGATTTATTTAGTTTTAATGCTGACAGGTTAAAGCCAACTGTTAAAACCTCTAAAGGGAGGCTGATTTTCCTATAATACCTGCATACAATTAATAAATGTGGAGTTTTGGGAAATTAGATAGAGATGAAGCAAACTGAAAGAGATTGAACTCCTCTCCACCCGTTAACACCACAAGCAAGATTCCATGTGTCTAAAGTGTCGAGGGCTCCTTCTTTAAAAAAGGACTACAAGCTTGGGGATTTGCTTGCCTGAAAACAGGACCACAAACACCAAAGGCTTCTGCTCGGAGTGATATTTTTTTTACAGAAGGGAGGAAATGAACGCATGATTCAAGTAAACAAAGCTTTGATGAGTGGAAAGGGAGTAAAATGGCCCCCATCCAAAAAGGTTCCCCACCCACGCTAGGTTTCGGACTTCAGTTTTCTGAAGTGACACCAGGGCCACTAGAGACTGCTGTTTAGACTTAACTATAGAGAATAAACAGGCTAATCAGGGTTGTGATTCAATTCTAACACTGGAATCTGCACACAGAGCTCAGAGATATGGGCAATAATCATCTCTCTCAGCTGCTGACACTATTGACCCATAAACAAAATAAAGCTTTTCACTTTTTTAGAATTTTCTTAAAAGTCATCTTGGCCCATTTTTGACAATCAAGTTTGTTGTTGTGAGGACTATGATCCACTAGGGGCTGTGCTTACCCTGTATTGCCTAAATAAGGTCAGCCAAAGAAAAATGAGGCCATAAGAAGAAGAAAGAACACATGGATAACTGCGAGGTCCTAATACTTATTAATATTGCATGGAAACTGTCAAATCTTTAAATTTTATCTCCCACAAACTCATACATTTAAAACAAACATTTAACAATCATTAATTAATGCACAAATGACAGATGTTTTAACCATTCTAAATCTAACCTTTATCAGACAAAACTGCCTTGATGAAGTTCACCATCAATTGTGATCACCTTTATAGAAACTGGAACCTTGGTAGTTTTTGGTCTGAAACAAACAGGTGTGTTAACACAATGCTAAGGACAAATGACCTCAGTGAGGCATCTGTCGCTCCATATTAACAAATATTATATCTGCATTAATATTTGCAAACAGTGCGAGTTTAATTCATTGTCAGTCTTTAAGAACTGATGTCTTGCATGTTTCAGATGTCTCCCTTGTTCAGCACACATGAATCAAATGAATGCTTCATTCTTACTCCTCTGCAGAAAATGATGGCATGCTGAAAAGGCAGGTCAGACATCTGAATCAGCTGTATCGCAGCAGAGGCATTTCTAAAACATGCAGGACACCGGCCCCCGAGGACTGGAGTTGGACACTACTATTCTTTAGTGAGAAACATTATTCACAAGCGGAAAATATTTAGGACAGCTGACACTTTTCCCAAGAGGGAAAAGGATGTCCCAGCAAATTAATTCCAAGGTCAGCCTCTGCAGTGCTCAGAGAAATGATAAAAAAAAAAAACAAAGAGTTCCATCTCACACTGCACATGCCTTAGTTAGCATGTTAAATGTTAATCATGGCATGACTTTTAAGAGCTGGAACAATACAAAATTAGAGATGTTTAGTCACCTAGATGTAAGGAGAAAACCATTTATCGCCACATATCACCACAAACACCTCATTTCAACTGTCCCCTTAAACTACTCTTGATAGTTTTCTAGAGTCAATCACAAGGATATCTATCTAATAGGTAAAGCGTGTCCAAAATTGTGTCATTAACTGACAATGATCTTAAACGCAGCAGCCACTTCACCACATAATGGCCGAAAAAGAAAATGACCAATGTATTGCAAAGGCCAAATTAATGTCCAGACCACAACCAGATTGAATGCTACGGTGGGATGGGGTTCAATCTTAGGGTGTACTTAGTTTTTTTTAGACTAATGCCTTTTTAATATTGCTTCATTTAAACACATTTATTTTGTTGCGCTTTACTATTTTTTTAATTGTGGTGTCGATCAGTATATTCGCTTTGAATAGTAAATGACTGGCCTTTATCAGCACTGAACTGAAAAAATATAAACTGTATTTTAAAAGTGTGTTTCCTATTTGTGTTCTCTAAAATTTCTGTCTTTCAGAAATAAAACAAATCAATGTTTCTGATTCCAAAGTCAGATGTCAAAATTCCACAGCAGAGGGAAGGAGCCCATTAGGAAGGTTAACAGCACCTCATTTAAACATCACTTTCCAATGCTGTTTTTTTTTTTAACATACTGAATAATAAGTATCTGCTTTATTCCAAATAAACTATAATATGATCAGTGTCAGAACAATCTGACTTCTGCTGTTCTGGTATCATATCACTGAATTAGTGGTAACAGCAATTTTGGAATGCCAGTCATAAAACTTATCCAGGCAAAGCCTTCAGTCCTGATGGTAAAACATGCCTGATGTCTCAGCTTACACACGTCTCCTCATGTAAACACAGTTTATTGTGGAGCTAGAAACAACCACAGACACGATCAATGCTAAGTGAAGGGGGAAACTACACCCAGTGGCACACCTTTCCCTTCCTCTCAGAGTAGGCTCTTATATATTTCAGTTTCATTTTCACAGTTAGTATTTCTGCTTCCTGTTTTCCTAGACATCCAAACTTCCAGTGCCTCATCATCTTTTTCTCTCTGTGCTCCACATGACAGGGAGTTTCCTCCTGAGGCGCCACTCTGACTGCTGACCTTAATGTTCTGCTCCCAGAAAAGGTGATAAGATGTGTCCTATGTGTGGGAGGTGACTTATAATGATTCATGCTGAAATCTTTCAGCCTTCCCAGAATTGACACCGGTGACTCATATCTGTCCTGTGACTGGCTTTAGCTGTTTACTGTCTACTAGTGGAAGTTAAAAGAAATACATGCAGCTTTGGTAATGTGTTAAGAACAAAAAGATTCCACATCATTTGATAAAAATGATCAACCCTCATAGGGTTTAATCTGAAGTCACCAAGAAATTCTAACTAAAGAACTGATGTGGCTGGTTAGTCCAATCTGCTGAAATGTCATTATAGCAACTCAAAATGGTACTCAGCAGTTTGTATGACGTGACAACACCTGAGCATGCTCCTTATGAGATGATGGATGGTGTCCTTGGGCATCTCCTCCTAGACCCTAACCAGAGCATCACTGAGATCCTGGACAGTCTGAGGTAAACCTTGTGGCATTAGATGGACCTAAACATGATGTCCCAGAGATGTTCTGTTGGATTTAGTTCAGGGGAGCGTGGAGGCCAATCAACAGTATCATTTCCTTCATCCTCCATGAACTGGCTGTATACTCATGCCACATGAGGCCAGGCATTATTATGCACCAGGAGGAACCCAGGACCTACTGCACCGGTAGAGGGTCTAACAATGGGTCTAAGGAATTTTTTCCCCAATACCTAATGGCAGTCAGGATGCCATAGTTTGTCCTCTGGGGAGGTCTGTGCGCCTCCCCAGAGGCATATCAAAAATAAGAGGCTGTACAGTAAGGGAAACTTTTACAACATAAGAAAAAATACTGTACTGTTATAAAAACAAATAGCATATTTAGATTGAATGAAACTTGCAACTGAGTAGGGTGATTTCCAAAACACACAAAATGTGCATGTATAATTGTATATAAAAAAACAGACTACAAGTAATGGAAAAACTGTGCAAATAACAGAAGGGATGTAAACACTTAATAGGTTTGTTTGGGCCAATGATTGTTATATAGTCTAACATCTGCTGGGAGAAAGGATCTGTGATACCGCTCGTTTGTGCACCTAGGATGCATCAATGTTTCACTGAAAGAGCTCTACCAATTCTGGAACAGCTTCATACATGGGTTGGGTGACAATGATTAACAGTGGTGTTATTTTTGCAAGAGTCCTTCTGCTTGCTACCACCTGCACTGAGCGAGGGGACATCCTAGGACAGAGCTGGCCTTCCTGATGTGCTTATCTAACTGCTTCCTTTCAGCTGTAGATAAACTGCAGCTCCAACTCATTACACTATAGAAGATGGCTGATGCCAAAACAGAGTCAAAAAAGGTCTTAAGGAGTGCACCCTGCACTCTAAAACCTCTCAGCCTCCTTAGCAGGGAGAGTCATCTCGGAACCTCCCTGTCAAGAGCATTAGTGTGTCTCCAGTCCAGTTTATTGTTCAGGTGAACACCCAGGTACTTATAAGAGGTACTTATCTTAATGTCAGTTCCCTGGATGTTCACCAGTGTTAGTGTGGTGGGTCTGAACCTATGGAAATCCACCATCAGTTTCTTGGTTTTCCTGTGTTGAGGTGGTTCTACAGGCACCAGTCTCCAAAGTCCTGCATCCACTGTGTATGAGTCGTCCTCACCAGTGAAGAGGTCGACCTTGGCAGTCACCTAAAAACTTCTGAAGACAGCAAAGGGAGTTGATGGAGATGCCTGCAGTGTAGAGGAACGGTGCCACTACAGTTCTTTGTGGGGCCCCGTACTACACACCAGTTTGTCAGAGACACAGCCCTGTGTCCTCACATTCTACAGGTGGGCAGTGAGGTGGTCCTGTATCCACTGGGGCAGGAGCTGGTCCACCTCTGACAGCTCCAGCTTGTCCCTCAGAAGTCCAGGCTGGATGGCATCAAAAGCACTGGAGAAATCTAAGAACATGATCCTCACAGTGTTAACAAGTTTATCCAGGTGGGTCAGAGCTAGTACAGGAGGTAGATGATGGCATCATTCACACCGATAGCAGGCTGGTAGGGAAAATGCAGCAGATCCAAGACCTTACCAGGGGGTGAAGATAGTTAAGGACCAACCTGCATGTCTTCTCCTCTCTGTCTCCACCTCATTTCCTGACAGTCAACTTAAAAAAATAAAGGCCACAACTGCCATAAAATAAAAAAAAGAAAACCTTGTTCAGATCATTCACCCACCCTAAATCTCCTAAAGTATGGGAGTTTGGTTTGTGACTTGAAATATGTCCAGGCTCTTCCCAAACTGTGCTGCACCTTGTCCTCAGTCTTCTTCCTATAGATGGTTTTTTTTTCATTCTATCCATCTTTTCAGTTCCTTTTGCAAAGCTCTCAACTCTTCATTGTTTCATGATTTAAAGGCTCTTTTTTTCTCTCTTCTAATCCTTCTTCGCTCTACCTCAGAGCTTAAATAACTGCTAATAACATGTTTGGACATGTCTTACAAAAAGTTTAATTTTAGAAGGTTCTTGCACCTTCTGTGCTTTGTTCGACCTCATTGATAATGAAAATAGCAAATGTGGTTTCTTCTTCACTTGGTAGAAGTTACACAGTGTGAGTGAGGAACCAGCTGCTGTAAAAGAAAGTTCAAATGTTTTAAAAACAAGGACAGAATTATTATGCCATTGATATATTCAACTGGATTTAACATATTTTATTAGTGATTAGCACAGCTAGCAGACTTGGCAAAGTTATTACTTAAGCAGTGGTATCCCTGTTACCACTGCTTAAGTGGTCTTCTGGGTGTAGAGCCTTACTTTAACTTTAAAATGTTCTATGCTTTATGACAGAGGTTGAATACACAAAATGACAAGACAGAGCAACTTTGATGCAATACCTCCAGCCTTCCTGTCACCTGCTGAAAGTCTTGCCCTCTCTCAGATATTAAATTAACTGTGACATTTATAGACATTTTTATTTTAGAAGTTTCTCACACCATTTGTACTTCGCTGTACCTCATTGGTACTGGAAATAGTAAATGTTGAGTCTTCACTTGGTAACAACATCCACAGGAGTGTTAATGTCAGTGAAATCTAGTTGTGCTTAGATATTATACATTCACAAGGAGTCAGTCACCTGTCAAGGCAGATCAAGCTGAAAATTGTTTAATTTCCAGTCATCAGGCCAATTCTTGGCAAATCTCTATTTTAAGGTTGATTCATGGTCTTTGGCTTACTCGGGTAGACAACACGCTTTGACTGACAATGGCCGTTATATTGATCTCCATCTACGCTGTCCATCAGGCTTTCAGGTGAAATTATGAATTTGAAGAACAAAGATAAGCAATGAATTATAAGAGGTTGTAACATTTGCCCCCTGTAGATTTAACAAGAGCAATTAAAAACAATTTGCCCTGTGAAAACGTAAAACATTACACCAATCATTAACAGTTGAATCTATTAATACAGGTCCTTCTCAAAAAATTAGCATATTGTGATAAAGTTCATTATTTTCCATAATGTCATGATGAAAATTTAACATTCATATATTTTAGATTAATTGCACACTAACTGAAATATTTCAGGTCTTTTATTGTCTTAATACGGATGATTTTGGCATACAGCTCATGAAAACCCAAAATTCCTATCTCACAAAATTAGCATATTTCATCCGACCAATAAAAGAAAAATGTTTTTAATACAAAAAACGTCAACCTTCAAATAATCATGTACAGTTATGCACTCAATACTTGGTCGGGAATCCTTTTGCAGAAATGACTGCTTCAATGCGGCGTGGTATGGAGGCAATCAGCCTGTGGCACTGCTGAGGTCTTATGGAGGCCCAGGATGCTTCGATAGCGGCCTTTAGCTTATCCAGAGTGTTGGGTCTTGAGTCTCTCAACGTTCTCTTCACAATATCCCACAGATTCTCTATGGGGTTCAGGTCAGGAGAGTTGGCAGGCCAATTGAGCACAGTGATACCATGGTCAGTAAACCATTTACCAGTGGTTTTGGCACTGTGAGCAGGTACCAGGTCGTGTTGAAAAATGAAATCTTCATCTCCATAAAGCTTTTCAGCAGATGGAAGCATGAAGTGCTCCAAAATCTTTTGCAGGTGTTTAGAGTTAACTCGTTGATTCAGATGATTAGGTTCATTGCTCGTTTAGAGACCCTTTTAATGATATGCTAATTTTGTGAGATAGGAACTTTGGATTTTGTATGCCAAAATCATCCGTATTAAGACAATAAAAAACCTGAAATATTTCAGTTAGTGTGCAATGAATCTAAAATATATGAATGTTAAATTTTCATCATGACATTATGGAAAATAATTAACTTTATCACAATATGCAAATTTTTTGAGCAGGACCTGTATACCACTCTTAAACACTACATAGTACACAATAAATACTCCTGAGAACAACTTAGTTCAACACAGCAGAGTTCCGCTGTGTTGAAGTGCAGCTACAGCTCTGCAGGAAAGCCAGAATTACCAGTGATTTGAACTTTGAGATAAGAAAACAAACAGCAGCCGGTTTTTCCAGGGTTGTCACTTGACCTGTGATCTCAGAGAGAACGGAAACACCCCTTAGGGACCCAGTGTTCAACGGGCACGCTAAAGTATGAGAGGTCTTGTTTACTTTTGCACTAATGTGTCATCTTCTAAGGATTTTGAATCATGCCTTTTATGTATCCCCAGTTACTGTATTTCTTTTTGGTGAAACACAGGATATGTTCTCGCCATTTAGGGTAGTTTTTAATGAAATGCATTTCTGTCATCACTGAAGGTATTTGTTGCAGCTAAAAAGCTTTACTCCATCATCAATGGTATCTTTAACCAAAAGAGATTAAGTGCTCTGCTAACACAGAAGAATGTAACAAGTTATTCCTTGTGGCAAAGCTGCTGTCCCATGGGCACATGCGTGGATGTGAAAACCTTGCATGCAATGCCATAATAGTGTACTCATACATGGAGCTAATGCTCCCCACTGTCAGCTGTGTGGGGTGACCTGCTGTGACATTCCTGGCCTGTGTGGAGGCCATCATGCCGAGTGGCTCCAGTTGCTCCAAATACCAGTGGCTGGCAATAAACTCGTAGCCTTTCTGTGTTCGGAAATGACAGGGCTGACTAAGAGAGAGAAGGACACACTCATGAAAGCTTCTTCACACACACGTTATTACCAAGCAACAGATCATGTGTTAAAGATATCACTTTAAATGTTGGCAATAAAGTTGCGATGTCACCCCTACCTCTAGCTTCCAGGGGAATCGGGGGAGGACTGAATGTGCATCACATTACTGAGGCAATAAAAAGTTCTTGTCTTTCTACCACAAAGTACTCCTTCAAAGTGAACAGAGAGATTTCTAATTATTACTGTGAAACAGATTATATTTACTTAAAGATCAGCTGGGTAATCACCGGGGGACCGCAATCATCTCGACGACCTTTGACCAGGCATTGCAAACTCAAAAATCCAATCTTTTAACGATCATTGAATGAACCATGAACATACCAGGTCTCTGTTAGAACAACACTCTTCAGTGTGGTAGCTGATGCTGAATGAAGAAGACTGAAAGTTATTTTCAGTATTAGTAAGATGTTTTAAAGTGAAGTCAGAAATGTAAAAAACTCTTTTAAAAAGGAAGGAAAGTTGGCTGTTTATTCAGGCTGCTACCACAACGAGTTAGAGTTTGTTTCCTTTCAGTCCCTATTTTATTTTTGTAGATTTGGTTTTGTTGTACTAGTTTTTCAGATACCAAAATAATACACACACCGTGGCATGGCAGGAGAATTAAAAAGAAAAAACTTTTAACACTGTTAATTAGGGATTCACTGATAAAATCTGACATCAACATGAAACACTTACTTAAACCAATTGCAGGTAAGACAATGAATATCTCCATTATGAGAGCAGGTGTTTTTCCTCTAACAAACTCTAATGCTTCCTGTTTTACTAACATGTTGTTGGTACTATGTTTGTATTTTCATGAAGACAGAATTTTTCTGTAGACATATACAGTAAATTCTTGTCTCTCAGACATATTGTACAAACACAACTCTATGTTAAATAACTCATTCATTATTAAAGATAATTACATGGGTATGATGGATGGAAAACCAGTGAGAGGGATTGTTCTCATTGTTTCAGAGGTGGAGTTTTTAAAAAGACTTGTCCACATTTAGTGGTACACTGAGGCAATAACACACACAAACTCATACAAAGCCTCACATGCACGCATGCAGCTAAATCCTACCGCCTCTGTTAAGGATGTTTTTGTTTTCCCCTGTAACATTTTCATAGCTCAACAGAGCCTTGAAGCAAAAAACCCAGACTAATAACAGCCTTAATAAAGCAAGACAGCCCTGCCCCATATACAAAGTGAAGACACAAAGAGTCTTTGTATCAGACAAAATACAGGTGTTAAAACCTAAATACTTTCCACACAAATGTTTTCCACCCCCTCGGTTTTCCTCCAAGAAAACCAGGAAGCCATGTGTTTTAGCGCTTGTAAATCTTTAGGGAGAAGCTCAAATTGCTTAAAATACCACAAGGCTTCTTGCTTGTGTGAAAAATAGCAGCAGTAAATCTGACGTGCTGTTCAAACTTGGAAGCCTGTCTAACAATGAGATGATAACTGCCACTCAGGCAGATGTCAGATTTAATAAAATCATTAGTTAAAAGCAAACATCATCATCATCTACAGAACTGCTGAGCAGCATTAAGAGTCTGATTCAGCAATATCCAAACAGAGCTAAGAGTGAAATGTTAAGTCTATATTTAAAGCTGTGTTAAACACATGTATTCATTGGCATTATTTTGTCTTGTAAGAATTAATGGTTAAATAGATATAATAAATCAAAATTGTATGAAACTCTTAAGGAAACTACATATAGGAACAACAAAGTTGTACAGCAGAAATACAAGCTAAAACAACAGCTTGAAATCAATTGGGAAAGAACCACATAAACATCAATCAATTAATACAAATGCATCAATCAAAGGTCTGTGGCGGATTTTTGATTTCCGTTTTTTCTCAAGCTTTGACCTGCTGATCCCGATTTTTGCTAATTTTAATTACCCTTTTAAAAATAAAATTAATAGTGTTTTAAAAATGTCTTTCTGAATTCTGTAGCATGTACAGGTCATCGATCATATTTATCAGCAAAGCTTCTGGTAAAACTTACAGCCTTTCCTGACAGAGAAGTAAAATTTCCAGCAGGTGCCCAAATCTAGCTCTAATACTGGCACTGAAACTAGCAAAGTTTAAGTTTTTTTTCCCAAACTGATAACATCTACACCAAAGTGTTGCTGTTTGCTCGTTCTGTTAGAGCTTAGGTATGATACATTAGATGACAGGAAAAAAAATTGGACTTCTGAGTTTCAGACTAGTTGGCTACCAGTCATGGAGCAAACAAAAAATTGGCGCTAACAATAATTGGGCGGTACATCTCTAAAATAATTGCATAAAAGAAAAGAAAAAAAAGAGATATAGTGTCCAAGTGTTATTAACATTCCAAAATATTAAACTATTTTGGAAAAGTTCGGCCTATAAGGTTACTGTTGTTGCATTTCTTAATTTTTTCTGATTTTTGGCAACCAGCAAAGGACAGTTGAGTTTTAGAGGTGTCTACAAGTTAAATTTAAAGATCCTGATTATTTTACTACCATAATATTTTCTTTATCTGGCTTCTTTTAACATGTTTTTCAGCTATTAGTGAAAGTAGAAAAGGAGCTTAGATAGTATGTAGAATATTATGTCTGTGACTGAAAAGTGTATTATCAATTTTAAACAGCTTTAATCTACAACTAAACTTTTTTGTGCAATCCATTAGTATTTATAGGTAAATTAAAATGATGTGTGAGTGGAAATATTCGGTAACTACAGTGGAACATACCATCAAATGTTACCCTGTCTACATTGTTTTTCTATTTCTAGTAGCTTCCATTTCTCACACACTAACAGTCATAAACACCAGAACATCAGGCATAAAAGAAGTGCAGCCTCTGTTCTGCAAAATCATTGGATGTTTGACATGAAGGCCAACAGATCGGCTGAAGATTGCTGCAGAGCTTCTTTCTCTCCCTTAAATGGCTCTGAAGGAATCCTACCATATTCTTCCTGATGAAACCCTGCCCCAGCTTAACCTCTGCCCTTAGCTGTGTGTTACAACTAATCTATTCCAGGCAGTAGTAGTGCAAATAAGTTAATCAATAAATTGAAACAAACAATTTATTTTGCCAAACTCTGTCAGCTGTTACAGCACAAAGCCTAACCCACATGATTCATTGAGCTAAACCAGACAGGTACCAGCTGTGGTGCTTTATCTCAATTTGAAACACAGTAGCTGGAAAGTGCCATTAGCGAGGCTGTTCATTTCTAGTTTGCATAACAGGTACTGGTGAGCATTAAAAACTTCAAAATGTCCCCATTTGACTGGACTGCAATTGAGACAAACGTTCCAAAACTTTCATGTAATTGTTTATAAACACATAAACATACAAAGTCATCAGTATCCATGAGAAATTTGCCAGAGTTTTGCTAGAGTTAAAATCACATAGAATTAACATTTCCTGAAGTCTAACCATTCAGTCTGAGTTTATGAAAGGAATATAAAAGAGACATCTAACACCATTGTTTAATATAACTATCTAAACATTTATTAATGAAAGGGAAAACAGCCAAAAACATCCTAAAAGTCAAACATCCACCCAGAACAACCTGGAAGCAAAACTAGTCTGTTCTCCACTGTATTGTTGCTGCAGATGTAGATTAAACCTGACAGCTTGTTGCAAATCCACAGCAGAATAGGCTGAGATAACCATTTTCTACACTTTTGAACAACAAAACAATCAAAAAGGAACAACCAGACAAGCAGAAAGGGACATCTTCTGCCATATTTCATGACTAAAGGCTATGTAATATGACATCTGGGTTACACAAAAAAACCGTACAAAGAACTATCCTAAACAGCCATAATATTTTTTTTTTTATCAAAGTGTAGTCTGTGCCCCATAGCAGTTAGATTAAGATAATCATAAAAAGCATAATATAGAGATGGTTCAAACCTGAACTGAAATATCCACCACCAATTACAGATTTTTAAGAACAGATATAGTAATTAAAGCCTTTACTATGTTTGCAAAAAAACAGCTAAAATCTCATTGCATTCTTGTAAGCTCAATGTTGTGAATCGTCATGTCTATGTGAGCTGAATGTATTGTTACATCCTATCAGTGATCATGACATGTTGGTAAAGGCAAGATTTGAACCATGACTACAAAAATGACATTGGCAAAGTAGAAGTAAACATTAGTTAAAAGTAAAATAAAAGAATAACAAATATGTACACACACTCATTAGTGGAGTTAACTCCATTTTCAAGGGCTCTTCTAGAGAAATATTGTTTGGTATGATGTCTGAATACTTCTCAGTCTCTGGCAGTCAGCCAGCTCAAAACAAATAATACATGTGAAAGGCCAAGACATTAAATATGAGCAATTTTAAAAATGCAAAACATTGTGGCATGCATTTATATTCTATGTAGATAGCAGCAGCAGAAGAAGAAATAAATGGAAATAGCTCACTGTTGCCTCTGTTTCCTTAAATAGCTTTAAGGCAACAAACACCAACAATCTGTTTTTAATTCATGACTTAAAGAAAGGTACACATGCATAGTTGGCATGTCTTTGGGAGGAGCTGCCTCATTACATATAAGTGTCAAAAACCACTTTGTACAGTACTCTGCAGCTCATATGTTCATAGTAACAAAAAATGGAAGCAGAATACACTGCATTTATAAAGGAAAATCCACATGATGCCAGTAACAGGCTACAACTATAGAGATGATAAGTCCTAATTGTACTCTATAAAAATCTTATTTTCTATACATATAAAGTATCTGACAGTTACACTTTAATAAAGGATGACTTCCTCAGCTAAGATTCCTTATAACAACAACTTAGACTGCCAAAAATTACTGTTTAATTGAGGAACTGAAAGCAGCTGCAGCTATATTTAGACAGACTATAGGTGTTAGCTGGGGCTTTGGATGTTGAAAAGTACCCCCACCATGACCACCGTAATTCCCTGCTAAAGTAGCCCAGTAACATCAGCATCAGCTGCTGGTACAAATTGTTAGAGGACAGCAGGAAGACAGCCAAGCCTTAACCGTCCAGCCGGTTACACTTCAGAGCAGGCAATGAGACAGCAGAGAGTAACCCTAGACAAGCCTCCCTGATAAACTGTAGTTGTGCCTTAATTCATTTGGAAAATATGTGTGATGTCAAATCTAGTCTGACTTTCAGTTCTGGCTTGTATCTATGAAAGATTAGTTGCTGAATATTTTTAAAGTATTAGTTTTTAATCAGTCATTAAAATGTGGCTGATAATAGTTGGTCTGATTTTGAAAGCTGTTTTAGACATGGCCACTTCATGTCCACCAGGGTCAGCTGCCCTCAGTGTCCTGGCGCTGAGCGTCAGAAGCATGAAATTCACTTAAAAAGACCTCCGCTGAAAGAACAAAAATACTTTTCCATATTTTGAAGAATTACATTATAAACATCATGTTTCTATTTGGATTTTATGTGGTGGGCCAACATTAGTAAAAAGATATATGATTTTCAATATGTTTTACAAATAGAAATCTGAAAAGTGTGGCATGCATTTGTAATTAAACCGATTCTATGTAGAAGCGCCTTTGTGCAGCAATAACAGCTTCAAGTCTTTCGAGATGTGTCTTTACCAGCATTACCATCAAGAAATATCTGTAAATCAATTTCTCAGAGTTGCCACATAGACAGATCTAGATGTTGACTTCTAAAATAAAAAGTAACCATGTGACATTTAAATACGTTTTAACTAAACTTTTTAATTATAGCTCTGGCTGTGTGTTTAGGGTTAGTGTCATGTAGGAAGGTGAACCATTGCATAAGTCTCAAGTATTTTACAGCCTCTTGCTGATGCTGCCCTGTATCTAGTGCCATTAATATTCGCATCAACTCTAACCAGCTTCCCTGTCTCTGCTAAAGTATAGCATTCCCACAGCATGATCCTGCCATCACTGATGTTCTAAGGTTTATGTTTTTTGTTTGTACATACAATCGTAAACATAGCATTTTGCATTATGCCAAAAGGTTTGTTTCAATCTGACCAAGGCACTTTCTAACCTAGCCCAGATTCATTGAGTGGACAGTTAGTGTTTGTCCATTGGACAGATTCTTTCACCTTAGCTGTTGATCTCTGCAATGTCTCTGATTAATGCTCTCATTTGTAAGCCAGTGGATGTCCATGTCCTGGTAAGGGTGCAATTATGCCATACTCTCTCCATTTTCAGATAATGAACTCAACAGGACAGCACTAAATGTTAAAAGCTTAGGATATTGTTTTATAAACTAAACATTCTTGGATTTCACTAAAGTTTTATCCCTGACCTGCTAATTATTTTCCTTAGTTGTTTATGATGCCTGTTTACAATATTATCTAATAAAGTTCTGAAGCCTTCACAGAATAGCTATAGTTGATTGCAATAGATTTTATTTAGGGGTGTCTGAGTAACACAACTTCAGACTCTACCCTTTGTCCTTCCACTTTCTCAACTATGTGATACTTTGTGTTGGTCTATCATATAAAATCCCACTACAGTATAATGACGTCTGGGTTGAAACATGTTTATGGAAAGGATTTAATGGGGCGAGAACACTTTTGCAACGTTTTAGAGTTGCTTTATCTTCAACATAAATGTGCGATGGTAAGCCTTTTTAACAGAAGCATGGACTGGTAGAAAACAAAATGTTCCCTTTAGGAGTTTAAAGACAATATTTAAAGAACCAAGTATCATTTCACTATGTAAAAAACTGAAAACCACATGCTCCATCACACAAAGCAAGGATGGATAAGTAGTAAAATCTTCCTTGCTATGGATCTGCTGCGGCAGGTAGGGGAAACATAGAAACACGAATATGCCAATGAGAAGACTAGGCTACAACAAAGAATATACTCAGAGCATCAGTAGGCTTACATGCACACCTATGTGATGTATCAGGAGGGACACAGTAGTTACATAGGCAAATCACGTCTTTGCATGGTAGCATTTTGAAGATACCATGAAACAGCTTTCTAACATCCAGTAAGGGTTTGTACATGATATCAGCTTAGACTTGTAAGCTGCAGATTGTCTAGTCATCCAAATGTTTAAACATTAAGCAGTCAGATAAAACATTTAATTTGTCTCCCCTCAGTTTTTACATTGGGTGAAAACTTTGTCTTTACCCTATCTAACTTTGTCTTTACCCTATTCTCTGTCATGCTTAGGCATGACAGAGAATAAATATGGAGCTTAAAAATGTGGAGAGGTTAACCTTCCTCTATTTTTAGAAAAAAGAAACGATAGTATACCAGGGAGAGTTTATAGTGTAGAGTTTTAGTGCAATACAAAAGTAATCATAACCCCATCTAAATGTGTGTTAAAGGTGACATTTGACGTGTGTTCGTTGATAATCCATCGTGAGGCTCCAGATGTTGGAGCATTGCTAAAAAGTTAACTGGCCTGCAAAACACCATCCCTTCTCCCTGAAAACACCATCCCCACCGTTAGGCATTGTGGTGTCAGAATCATGATAGGAGGATGCTTTTCTCAGTCTGAGTTTATGAAAGGAATATAAAAGACACATCTAACACTGTTGTTTATTAGAACTATCTAAACATGTATTAATTAAAAGGGAAAACTTCCCTAAAGCAGCAAAAAAAACATCATAAAAGTCAAACATCCACCCAGAAATCATGAAGCTGGTCAGAGTTGATTCAAAGATGAAAGCAGCTAAATACACATTAATTCTGAAAGAAAATCTGTTAGACCCAGCAAAGACTGAGACTGAGGCAGACGTTCAGCTTTTGGCAGGATAACAAATGTCAACTGTTAACCAGAGCTACAATAGAATAGTTTAGATAAAACCATTTTGTGTCAGAATGACCCAGTCTAAATCTAAGTCCAACTGAGAATCTGTTGCCACAGACTGAAAACTGCTGTCCACAGATTATCTTTTCAATTTTTTATGCACAAGATTTTTTGATCACGTATGATTTCTATACTAGACTTTGTGTCGGTGGTATCCCATGAAATCCATAGACTGCAACGTAACTACATGTGGAATTGTTCCCTTTTACAAGTCATTGCTGTCATTATGTTGAGATACGGGTGAGCATCAACTCAGACAAACTGATGGCACTGCCTTCAAATTTTTGTAAATCAAAAGCCTTATCTTGCACATTTAAGAAGAGTGGATGAACATTGACAGAATGTATGCAGTAATGGCATACTCCAGACGTTATTCCTTGACAACAGCCCCCTAAAGCCTTACAGATATGAACATATGAAACACACTCTGAATAAAGAGATGAAGCATGACAAGAATCAGAAAGCTCTCCAACTGGCTGTGTCATCTGTGTGCCTTAATAAGGACAGCTGTACCTTTGCAGAGCACAGACACTATCAAGAAAGGAACACAGAGGAACATGTAACATAAACACCTGCTACAAAGGCAGCTCCTGCTTCTTATCATCTCTTGGTACACAGATTTGCAGCAAAAACTAAGAGAAACACTTAATAAAATGACAACTTAGAAATCACTAATGGCTTTGGTGATTATTTAAATGTGTCAGAAATGTCAAACTGACCATCATTTAATGAACAATAGGCCACACAATCACAGCATATGAAGAAGAAGAACTGGGCCAAAGATTTCCTTCCTTTCAAGTATTTGAATGTAGAGTAGGGAAAAACTTAAATGAAAGAGAAAGTGAGCAAATACAAACATTTGAGGAAGACATGCAGGAATGCCAACTAGGTTTGAAATAAAAGTACCCAGAAGATGCTGACTTCATCAAAAAAAAAAGAAAGTGAAAAAGAAAGGTGAGCTCATAGATGTGTGAAGGAATATGATCCAGGTATGGCTGTGAATTTTCCTCTAATTCATCTTCAAATCTCCAATTTACCTTTATTTTTTTCTAAAGTGCATGATGATTTCCATAAAGAGGAAAGTAATTTATTGAAGCAATGCCCAGCAACTAACTTTGGTATAAAACAGGATTTAAACTTGAGAAGAAAAGCAAACCCTGCTCAGCAACACCTGTTAATATCCTTGCTGTGCCTGGATAGATCAGCAGCCCCCAGACTTCAGCTAAGCACTTTTCATACTGAGGTCAGAGGTCGACACACAGGGTTGGCTGTAATGTTTACACTTCAAAGTAAAGCACTTCTGTAAATCCTCTGGACTTCAGCAATAATGCGCTCCCACAGGGAGAGTAAAAGAGTGACAAAATGCAAAATGTGCCCCAATCAATAAAGCACGCAGCAGCCAAGAGATGCAACATGCGTGACTGCCGCTTTGTTCCACACACAAACACTTTCATACACACACGCATTAGTGTAAGTAAGGTGTGTTTGCAGTCATTTGTTTGCACCTGTGTGGAGTCTAAAAATAGACCAACACCCTTGACCCCAGACTTCCCAGAAAAACACAAATGTTAAGACATCCTTTCCATCATTTACATAGAGATATACTTAATTTGTCATCACTCTAATGCAAGAGCAGGCTCCCACCTTTGTATTTCTCTCTGACATTTTCATAGGCTTGAATGAAGTCCTGCTCCTCAGCGTTGGGAGGCAGGTAGGCAGGTTCGTACATAGCCATGCAGCAGTTTACACCTCGTTGTTCTCCGCCTCCTCCTCTATCTTTCAGCAAGGTTTTTTAAATGAGTGGTAAACAGCCTGTGCTGTCCTTTCCCTTCTGTCTCAGCTGAGTGAAACATCCACAGCTCCTAACTTCACTCAGCAGCCCAATGCCACTCCCACACCCCCGACCCCTCACAATTACCCCACCCTTCTTTTCCTCCATACCCTCCCACTGCCTGAGTCAGGAATACGAATATAAATGTGAAGCCCCACCTTTTAAAGACACACATGCTGGAGCGACAGTCTTTCACTTTTAGGGGTTCTGCTGGTACAGCACCAACACAGCAGTGAAGGTAATGAAACAGCAGCAGAATACTGTCCAATAACTTTTCAACTCTATTAGTCTGGGAGGGACTTTTTAAAGTGTAAGATTCTTCTAAAATAATAAGTAACTATGTGACATAATGATAGTTTTGATAACAACAGTGTGGGGTTGTGAAGTGCCTTGAGACAACATGTGTTGTGAATTGGCGCTATATAAATAAAACTGAATTGAATTGAATTGAATAAACAAACAAGCCATCAGGTTGTCATCCATCATAGAAGATAATGTCAGATTACATAACAATACTTTAACAAACTAGACTGCTCTATATTTCAAAATAGATGAGTTTCAATGCAACCAAAATGTTTGAAAACCATCCGAAACAATAATTATTTATTTATTTATTTATTATTTCTTGTCATTTTACCTATTTGCCATTCCATACTGTTGCAGCTTTAGTCGTTTAGTGTCTGACTTTTTTCTTATACGAAATGCATAAATTTGTACCTGCAGTACTTGTTCTGACAGATTTTAAAGAATCTCTGTTCAGGCTGTTGGGACCCCAGCCATGGGTTACAACATTAAAGGCCAGTAAGAACTTTTCTGGAACTTCCAAAATAAATCGCATTAATGTACTTCCAGCACAGCCAGGAACAGGAACAAGAAGGGAGTAACAGCGGACTTCCCATGATGTCACTGTTTGAATAAAAACCCTGTGTTCCAACAAACAGACCTCTTCCACACAGGTCCCCAGCGGAGCTGGAAGGAGAGACAGCATCTCCCTGCTGGCAAGCAGACATAACTCTTCAACTTGGATCCAGAGTGACTACGATCACATGCAACAAAGTTAAGTAATGATTTGCTGTTCGAGTATCCGGCATTCATTCATATAAAGGGTGTAATAACACAAGCGTGACTTGGCTTTTCTTCTGAAGCCTCCAGAAGCAGCCCTAATCGAGTCAGATTTCCCCACAGCCTGGAAAAGAAGGCCGGGACCACATTGTAGCGAGAGTTTCTCCGCCGCATCACGGCCACTCAAGGAGCTGAACGTTCCTTTGTCGTATAGTTCGGCCGGGCCAGCTAAAAGCCCTTTTCACAGCTACAGGGGTCAGCTGCAAGTTAACCCTTTGTTTACCCACAAGTGGATGTTTTTCCTCAACGCCCAGGACAACTTCACCTCAACGCGGTTTACGTAAGAGATGGTAATAATAATCTAAATAACGTTTGTATAATGACGTTTGTTTTTGTTGACAAACTCAGCTACAGTAAGTGCTAGCAGGCTAGCCCTCAGCTAATGATGTGTTCTGTGTTGTGTTTTTGTAAAGTTAAGACAAACTTTATTTAAAGAGTGCATTTCAACCCTTTTATTGGTGGTATTTTAAGATATGTGTTTGATTCTCATTACAAGCTATAAGCTTCTTTTGTTAGCTCCAATCACTAACAGCTGAGAACACATGCTCGCCCACTTTATGAGTCAACTGAAGATCATTTACTCACAAAGGTTGTTAGTTTCCAATCTCGGAAGTAATATTTTCTTAAATATTATTTTACTAAACATGATAACTAATTAAACACCATTAAGACATTAAGGTTTGGTTCTTATTCAAAATAATATTTCCATAAATATTATTTTAATAAATAAAGACAGCTAATTAAACACCATTGAGAATTGGTCATCCAGAAGGTTGGTTTATTCAGCAAATCATTCTTTAGAATATTATTTTATTAAAATAATGTTTTATCTGATCTTGCATTGTGAAGGGTTAGGCAATACCAATTATTGCCTAAGTTGGTTCCAAGACCAACTTAACTTCATTTCCAGCTTCTTCAAGATAATCCTTGGTTCTCAAACATAAACATTGCATGGTAATATTGCATCACTTTATTGGTCATGGTTTTCAACCATCTTTGATTAACTTGTTAATATTGTACATAGCCCATTAGTCTTCCTTATTCTTCAATCTGCTTGGTAGTTTAGCATAGTGAAGTGTTTGTTGATTGAAATATGTTTGACTTTGAGTTGATCAATTGTTTTTTATAAATTATTGCATTTTAAAAAATTGTGTGAATTCATTCCATGTGTGTACAGAGTTTTGCTGTTCAATAATGTCAGAGCTTGGCTCACCCTTTCAATTTTGCCCTAATACCATCGCCTTATTGGGCTGGTATTCACAGGACAACCCTTAACAGACCGAAATATTATTTAATAAAATATTAAAGTATTAATATTAAATATTAAATAATATATTCATAATCACAAGACTCATGACAAAAACCTTCAATTATCTGTTTAATTTCATGCCAGTATGAGGCTGCAGTCTTTATTAGTTGAATGAGTCATCAAAAAAGCGCAGCTCAAGAACTACTTCCTTTTTACATCGAGATAAGAGTCTTAAATCGATTCAGGTTCTTAAGCCAAAACCACATTCATATTCATGGCCTATAATAATAGTTTAAACTCATTCCACCTCACAAAGTCCCATGCTGAATGAACATGCTTGTGTGGCCTATGTCAAAGACACATAAGCATCCTACTGTGGCTGGTCTAAATCGACTCATGTAAGCTGATTTAGCAGTGTTTCCACTCATTAGAGCAATTTACTTCTAGAACATTTGTGGAGCAGCACTGGCATGCTACAAAATTTATTCACATTATAAAACATGGAGGCTGAAGTGTACATACTGTCTCCAAACAACCATAGTACTAGAATTCAATAATTCAGTGAATTTGGCCCTTTAGATCAAACGGCTAAATTCACAGAATGAGCTTGTGCACATACACAAGCTAATTTCCTGTTTAGGTACACCATCTCTCCAAAGCATTTAAACTCAAACCTAAACGCACTAAAACTCAATATTAGCTTAAGGAATTAACAGAATTTTTGCATGTTTTAACATCCAGTCAGCTAGCAAGCAGGTCAGCTAGTTGCCAGCTAATGTACTGCGATAACTCCATTTAGAATAGCAGTATTATAAAGAAGCTTATTTGCCTGCCTAACACATCTAGACTAGAACATGCCACTGAGATTTCAGGCCTGCCCTACATGCACATATCAATGATAGAAATGTTTCTGTGAAGATTTATTTATTAATGATTTCCCCATCAGATATTGGTGGTTATTGGAATGGTTTCTAAGCATGAAATGTGACAATATATAAAAAATTATTTAGGAATAAGCCAAAGAACACAAGTTATTTATTAAGACAATAGGATAGGGCTGATATTTTGGAATTATTAAGTAAAAGCTTCTTAATTACTAACAAATGTACAGGAATCAGAATACTGGCATTCTAGATGTTAAAATGCTACTGCTGAAATTCCATTTGATTTCCTCTGTTCTTGGCCTTAGACCTTGGAAAACATCCATCCTGCCTGTGCTAGAGTAAAACACTCCAGCTGGTACTTGTCTTAGCCATTATCTGAGAAAACTGACTTGTGCAGCACCATGAATACATTCACAGGCATTCCAGACATGACCTTGACATCCTCCACTAAGATCAAGGTTTGGGGCAACTACTAAATATTCAACAGACTGTAGGTTTCAACTTGTCAAGTCAATGACAGAAAAAAAACAAGATAAAATATCAGTGTAGTCAGAAGCAGTATATATGCCTAATAACAGGATGATTGCAAACAGCAATAACATCTGAGCAAACAGAGATATCGAGTGAGGTCTTGTTAAGGGGTTTTCTTAGTTTTTATAAAATGTTGACACTGAGTGAGCAATCCACCCTGTTCGATTTCCATGCCGCTTAGCATAGGAGACATTGGCACAACAGAAGAAATCTGATGTAGGAATAGGAAAATCCCTGCAAAGCCTCACTATAAGTCATTTCTTTGGCCTGGGCCAAAATGACATCAGTCAGGAGACTTTCCTGACAGGAAACATGATAAATCCTCTCTAAACTCCCTGTGTTATTGCTGCTGTAGAAGCACGTGTGCCTCTAAATATTTAAACTCAATCCAAAGGGATAGTTCACCACCACATACAGAGGGTTTGTTATTTTCTGCGGCGGTTTTAGACTTCACCATTTTGTTTATAAAACATAATTAAAGGATATACATTTCTAGAATTAGCTTTCAATTTCAATTTGGGATGCAAGGTTTAAGCAGTTACAGTTTCAAAACCGAAAAAATGTTATGTCATACTGTCTCTCTGGATCGAAACCCTTATAATCAGTTTTCACAGAAAGTGTTAGCGTGACCAGAGTTTAAAGAGTAAAGCAGAACTGTTTGTCCCTGAGCTGTTGCTGCACGCTGCCAGGCAGCTGGCTGAAAGAAAACCAACACACTTTTGTTGTTGGGAAATATTTAAGATTGCAAACACAGACAGTCCCTGATTTATTGCAGAAATTATCTGTTCTGGAGGCATTAGTTTGGGGGTGGCCTGTTATAATAAAAAAATACAACATAGCCATGGTGTGGAAAAAGTAGCACCACTTTTTACTCTTTTTAAAAAGGTAATACTGTTTTAGAACTACAGTTAGAAAGCTATACTGTAAAGCAGCTGACTGCAGGCTAGCTACCTAAGCCAAAAGCTAACCAACTAACATGAGCTCGTTAGACTCCCAGTATTCCTCTATGAAAAGCAGTACGGCAAAAATCGTATAATGTTCTGAGCCATAAGCACTTTTAATGGAAAACTACTACTAAAATTCGCTGGAGTTTAAATTTTTGCTTAAGTCTATTTTTAAATAGCAGAATAATAATACATACATGTTTAAAATATATTTTCACAACTGTAATACACAAATATGTTATATTACTTTAACATCAAAAGGAATTTCACTGCTTTTCTGTTTTAAGTAAAAGCAGTTAGATCACATGATCAAATTTCCATGATCAAATTTCTAAGTAAATACCATGACACTGTAAAACTGTGGTATTTTGACTAAATGTTATATTGTGATCCCATGCCTAAATGGGGGAAGCCAAAGGCAAAGTTACTAACTCTGTGACATCAGAACTAGTTGTTTGAAATAGTGAGTGGCAACTGCACTGAGTAAACCTTTAACACATCACATGCTATATATAGTCTCTGGCACAGGTTCCTGCAAGACCATGCTCAATTTAAGACACCTAGGAGTTTTATGGGAGATTAGCTTTATTAAACTAACTTCCTATGATCTTACATAAAGCCAGATCTCAATACAGCACTAAGATCAGCGAGAGTTTTTTTAGTAAAGCTAAAAGCCCCAATGATCTGTGAATCTTACTAAGAGAAATTAAAATTCTTAAAGATGCAACAAATATATATATTCATATGGGCAGTTTCCCAAATCTCTGTCAACAATGCTCAACAGGTGCATATGGGGGCTTGTGGCACATGCGCACATTCTTTAAGGAACACACCCAACCTTTTGACATTTAACGATCTAACACTCAGTTTGGGTGTTTCACTGCAGCAAACAATCTGAATGTGCAGACACTAGCCAGACTAGTAGTTATTGTTTGTATTCCAGCTTCATTTGTAAGTGTCTGTTAGGAAAGACCTTAGAAGGAGCTGAAAACAACAATCTAAGTAGAAATTCTGGGAAACAAATCATTTAAACGTCAAAATAAAAGTTTATCATACAGAAAAAACATTGGATGTATAAAACTGCTATAAATTTATAGTAAATAGTTTGTGTTGTTTATTTCGCTGAATACATGAATGTATTTTAAAAGATTTATTTATTTGCAATTTGGATATTTAATATGAATCTGTTAAATTTGTAAAGTACATATGTATATTTTAACTTCATGATATTTTGGAACAAACCCAGTACTTTGTGTTTTCTATCAGTAAACATAAACATTTTGCAACATTGAAATTATTCACTGACACGCCCCAGAGGTTCCCAGTTAAATATGATTCTGTTGTCCCAGTCTTCAGCCTCCATCATATGGTAATCTACATAGCCAGACTAACAAAACAGGAAAATCAACATTGTTTACATTATTTCGCAGCATTTGGTTGGAAAATGAGTGAACAGTTTTTACAAATCACCGCACATACAGTGAGAGGGATCACTACAATATGTTTCTCCAAAACACAAACATTAAGAACCTTTATACTGACCGCCTGATAGTTTGTTTCTAGACGATGAATTCATACCCTTCTCATTCTCAGTTCATCCTCAGATAAATTTTGATGAAATGAAGTGGCCTGTGCTGCTTTGATGTTCTTCAGACACACTTCTTACATTACATAAGAGTTCTGTGTGATTGCAAACCCTGCAAAGAGCATTTATTGTGCGTCCACCTGATATCATATTAAACTTTTTAAACCACTTGAAGTACCTAAAAAATATGGCTTGTCCAAACGTAGAAAAACTAATAAGATGTGTCTGATCTTCTTATCTGACCCTGAGTGTTTGCTTCAACTAGCCCATAACCTATTTTTGGACTTTTCTCAACACCACTGTTGTCATGCCTATATAAAGTGTTTGATGCATTTGTCACAGTTGTGCAATCAGGTGGTATTTTTCGTGGGAGAGCCAAACAAGGCATGTAAGACCATTGCAAAAACAGCCTGGCTCACTCTCCTGGATAGGCCAAAAAAAAAAAACTGCTGCTTTTAAATCTTTTTAGTTTTACACAAATCTGCGTTGACTCATTCCCAAAATTTTTAACTTTTAAGCTTTAGCACTCAATTTTATGAAGAAGTTCAGTATGAAAGGCTTCCCCAAATGGCATGCAACCTATTGTCTGCTGAAATAAAGCAGAGCTCAGTAAGAGCAAGGAGACAAGCAGTTCACTATGCAGTAACTGCTATTTGAGAACAGGATGGAAAATGTGACATATTTTCCAAAGGCAGTGATGGTTTGTTAGAATGAATGCAGTCGGCCACCCTGCCTATTTAGCAGAAATCGCCATCTGCTGGACAAATGAGTTACTGCTGCATGAGAAAGATCCTTTGAATATATGTTTTATAATATGCTTTATTATGCTTTATCATGAAGGCTGCTTATGATGATGATGAACACTTACAGTACATTGCAAAAGTTGTCATGCCCCTTGAACCTCTTCACAATTCTTAAGTATAAAAAATAGCTTAAATGTATGTTATACAGTGAATAATTGTGGTTTACAAATATTTTGTTGTTGTTGTTTTTAGCCACCTCCATTAATTTGATCTGAATAAATTCAGTGCAACCAAATGCCTTTAGATGTTACTGAGTCCACCTGTGTGTAATTCAATCTCAGTATAAATTCAGCTGTTTTCAAAGCCCTCAGAAGTTGGTAAGAAGTGAACTAACAGGATCATAATGATCAAGGAATGCAGCAAGCAAGTCAGAGGGCAAGTTGTGGAAAACATTAAAGCAGAGTCAGGTTATAAAACAATATCCCACAAAACATGGTAATCCACCTACACTGACATGCCATGAAAGAAGAGCTTTGCTGCCTTCATGAAAGGGTGGCAAGAAGAGCGCCATTGTTTAAAGAAAGCCATAGAAAGTTCCATTTGCAGTTTGCTGTGGGCCATGTATGGCACAGCAAACTGAGAAAAAAAAAAGAAGATGCTCTGGTCACATGAGACAAAAAGTTTACATTTTGAGCTTCTCGCAAAATGCCTTGTGTGGCAGAAAACTGACAACACACATTACATTGAACACATTATCCTGACAGTGAAACATAGTGGTGACAGCATCATGCTGTGGGCATGTGTTTCCTAAACAAGGAGTTAATAGGAAGATGTAGCTAAATAAAGAACAAGCCAAGAAAAACTGTTAGAGGCTGCAAAAATCTTGAGACCTTTCAGCAGACAACAACCCTAAACATAAAAGCTACAATGGTTTAGATGGTTTAGATCAAAGCAAATTCATCTGTTACATTGGCCCAGCCAAAGTCAGCACCTCAAATTGAGAAATCTGTGGCAAGACATTGATGAAAAGTGATGTTTACAGAAACTCTCTGTCCAAACTGACTGAGCTTGTGCTATTTTGCAAAAAAAATGGGCTGAAACATTATGTCTTTACATGTGCTAAATTGTTAAAGACATAATCATGAAGACTTACTGCTGTATTTGAGTAGCCTTTAAGTAGTCTTTCTTCCCATCACATTAAAGCATGACAGGTAGTGGAAGGTTTTCATAGTTAGCTTCATAATGTGTGGCATAATAGTGCATAGTACTGCTGAAATATTTAGGGCTCTGTTCATGAACATAATTCATTCCCACATAGGTGTGGGTGAGTGAGACAGTGTCTGTGTGTAGCATTCTCTCAAGACCAGATCATAGCATGATCATCGTCAATTATTAAGCTGTGCCCGGTGGAGAAGTTTGCTGTTAAAGGGGAGATACTCATCCAACAGCCAAGACCTGAACAGACACACTATGGCTGTAAGTTTAGTCTGCTTTTAGCAAATACAATTCAATTAGAGCAAAATAACTTCATTCGACAGAAAACATTGAATTGTGGGTTGTATTTGGCTATGGTTCATATCTGATCCTGCTGCATCATCTGATACCAATTTTCCATAATGAATCAAATAACTATATGATTATGATATGATGCTCAATTTGTTGTGTATATTTCTTAAATTAACTATAAAGCTGTCTCAGTAAGCAACAACCTATGTCCTTTGCTTAACAAAACCAAATTTTCCTAATGAACAGTAGTAACAAGGAAATGAAGCAATAGCAAAGCAAAGGTTCACAAACCCAGATATTTTTTTTAAATAAATATGAGAACTGAAAGAGAAATATGTCAGCTACACCACTGAGGTGTGTAAGTATTTGTGATTGTATGACACTAATATTGTGATATTTACACTTAGTTTTGGCAGATTGCAGGTGGTAATCATACAAATTCAAAGACAAATCCTTACAATGCTGTGTAAAAGTATATCCCGCTAATGGATTTTATTGATTTTTACTTCTTGTCTTATTTAAACGTCACAAAGATAACCTGAGTCAAATCTAAAATGCGGTTTTCAGATGTTTTTATTTAATTTTTTTAATTAATTTCCCCCAAAAACAAATTTCTGCTTGTACTGAAGCATCTTGATGGCTAAAACTGTGATTGAGCATTTGCAATAACTAGCAATAAGTCTTCACTATCACTCAGGAAGACGTTTGGCCCACTCTTCTTTGCAGAATCACATCAATTTACAAACACTTAAGGGTTTTCAAGCATGTACGGTCTCAACTGGATTTCAGTCTGGACTTTGACTAGGCCACTCCAAATGGTTCATTTTTGTGATGTGTCTTTATTTTCATTTTTTTTGCCATTCAGACATTCAGAGGTTGGACTTGTTTGAATTAATGTCCTGCAAAACCATTGAGCCTTGAGCAGTCAGAAATGGGATGGACAGACACTAACCTTCAATATTGTCTTTAGAATACAGAATTCCACAATTTACAGCAAGACAACCAGACCTGAAACAGGAAAGCAGCTGACCATCACACTATCACCACCATGTGTCACTGTTAGTTTGATGCTCTTTTTCTGAAGCTGTATTTTATGGCTGACGTAACAGGATACAGACCTTCCAAAAAGTTCCAGTTTTACCTAGTCAGTCTACACAATACTTACCTGAAAGTTTTAAGAATCATCAAGATGTTTTTGACAAATATCATGTAAGTTGTTGATGCACTCTAGGAGTAATTTTGGTAGGCCGGAGACCTACCTTTTGTTGAATATGAAAATGTTTATTATTTTCATAAATATTTAAGTGTGGTAAAAGCTTAAACAGAACTAATCTGTAAGGGAAGATTTTCACAGCACTGTATTAAAAGTGGTAGTCAGAAGGCCATGAGTGTTTTCAGGCTTTAAAACATTGACTGAAAAAAAATAAACCCACAGACCATGATCAGCAATGATAAAAGAAACTTTGCAACAAGTACCATCATGGTTCTTGAATATGGTGTGAAGTCTCACTTATATTTAGTCAAGATAAAAACAATTAGTAAACGCTCCCAGAACACAAAACAAAATGTCACAAGACATACCTCAGCCAAACATCAAAGACAACTTTTGGCATCTTGTCGTCCTACTGCACCGACCCCAAGGCCATGCTGTGAACACTAGATCCTCTCTATGGTTTGATAAACACCTGGCTGACTTGGATATCTTTCAAGTCAGCAATTTAGGTGCAAAAGACATATTTCTTAACATGAAAAAAAAAAAAATCACATTTTAGCAAAAATATGTGCATTTCTTAAACAAAAACATAAATATGTCAGCAAAAAGACAGAATACAACTAAGCGGTAAAGCATTGGAACACTATAAACCAGATACAAGAGTTACCTCTATTCTTTTCACAGGCCCCCTATTAAGACAACTAGATTCTAAGCTAAATGTATTTTATTTAAGGTCCAGGTTAACAATAAATCCTCATCCTATTTGTGGCATCCTATTTTTTCAACAGTTAATATGAATCAATGCAACTGTATTCCCAATCAAAGTGATGTAAAAAAATAAACAGTACACTTAATCTTTCTACTTCAAATTAGTCATTTTTCAGAACCTTTAAACAATCCTCCGTTACAGCAGAGCTAATGAGTTTAAGAAAATTAAGTTTTTAAAGTGGTTTAACATTTGTTTTTACTTTAATATGTGATGCCTGACATGTAAATCTGCTAAATAATGCCCCAGTTAGAGGATATTTTTAACCAAAAAGAGATATATATGAATTCATAACTTGACCTAGCTGGATTCTACTTCAGCTCCACGTATTCAATCAAGGTACAGAATGGAGACACCCCTCTTCTCTGATACCCCTAAAAAAAGTTCAGTGCAACCTTTAGAAGTCACTTAATTAGTAAAAAGAGTTCACTCAGGTTTGAAAACTAACACTGCACATCACCTTGAACAGAATCCCACTGTAAAAACAGTGCTGGGGTGGTAGCAGCACCATGCAGTAGGAATACCTTTTTTCTCCAGGAAATGGGAACCCGGTCAAAGGTAATTGAAAGGCAGCTGAAGCTAAATCAGGGCAATCATGAAGAAAATTTGTTAAAGGCTTCCAAAGCTTTGAGACTGGGTTGGACCTCCACCTTCCAAGCAGGACAACAGCCCTAAACATACAGTACAGACCAAAAGTTTGGACACACCTTCTCATTCAAAGAGTTTTCTTTATTTTCATGACTATGAATATTGTAGCTTCACACTGAAGGCATCAGACCTATGAATTAACACATGTGGAATTATATACTGAACAATAAAGTGTGAAACAAGTGAAAATATGTCTTATATTCTAGGTTCTTCAAAGTAGCCACCTTTTGCTTTGATTACTGCTCCGCACACTCTTGGCATTCTGTTGATGAGCTTCAAGAGGTAGTCACCTGAAATGGTTTTCACTTCACAAGTGTGCCCTGTCAGGTTTAATAAGTTGGATTTCAAACCTTATAAATGGGGTTGGGACCATCAGTTGTGTTGTGCAGGAGGTGGATACAGTACACAGCTGATAGTCCTACTGAATAGACTGTTAGAATTTGTATTATGGCAAGAAAAAAGAAGCTAAGTAAAGAAAAACGAGTGGCCATCATTACTTTAAGAAATGAAGGTCAGTCAGTCCGAACAATTGGGAAAACTTTGAAAGTGACACCAAGTACAGTCGCAAAAACCATCAAGCGCTACAAAGAAACTGGCTCACATGAGGACCGCCCCAGGAAAGGAAGACCAAGAGTCAACTGTGCTGCGGACGATAAGTTCATCCGAGTCACCAGCCTCAGAAATCGCAGGTTAACCGCAGCTCAGATTAGAGAACAGGTAAATGCCACACAGAGTTCTAGCAGCAGATACATCTCTAGAACAACTGTTAAGAGGAGACTGTGTGAATCAGGCCTTCATGGTAAAATAGCTGCTATAAAACCACTGCGGAGGTCAGACAACAAGCAGAAGAGACTTGTTTGGGCTAAAGAACACAAGGAATGGACATTAGACCAGTGGAAATCTATGCTTTGGTCTGATGAGTCCAAGTTTGAGATCTTTGGTTCCAACCACCGTGTCTTTGTGCGGCGCAGAAGAGGTGAACGGATGGACTCTACATGCCTGGTTCCCACCGTGAAGCATGGAGGAGGAGGTGTGATGGTGTGGGGGTGCTTTGCTGGTGACACTGTTGGGGATTTATTCAAAATTGAAGACATACTGAACCAGCATGGCTACCGCAGCATCTAGCAGCGGCATGCTATTCCATCCGGTTTGCGTTTAGTTGGACCATCATTTATTTTTCAACAGGACAATGACCTCAAACACACCTCCAGGCTGTGTAAGGGCTATTTGACCAAGAAGGAGAGTGATGGAGTTTAATCATGTAAGAAGCAGATGATGTCATTGCAAGTACTGGCAATGACATAACAATATTTATAACATAAACTGCATTTACTTGTTAAATGAAAGCTATATTAATAATACAAGTCATGTCCTGTTTTAGAGGTGATAATTAATATTCCATATGATGAATGACTTCCCCTGCTTATTAAAACTATGTCATTGGTTTATTGTTACAGTAGCATTTTAAATGAGGTTCTCTCTGACCAAGGAGTTCATAAATGGATCTAACACATCAGCCTCAAGCAATAAACACATTCGAGCAACGGTGCTGCAATCTTCTGGGACTGGAAAAAAATGGTTGTCCTAGAGCTACAAATGATTTAATCATATTCCCAACCAATTGCTTAAATGGCTTTCTTTTCTGAAAGGTAACTTATTTATTTCCATTAGTGATTTTCCTTCCCTTAATGTATATTCTCATATTTTCCCCACATAAGAAAGGGTACAAACTCACACTTGTACTGTGTGTGGGTAACAATGATGGTTTTCTTTAAACTACAATAGTATTAATAAAAATAACCTGTTTAATGAACTTGAAAATATGGTAAGATCAAAAGTTAAAAATGTCATCAAGTTCTAAATTTAGGTTGCTGAGTCAACAGAATAGTCTTTTATGGCTTATAGTTATGGTTCAAAAAATGTTGACGACCTAGAACCTTCCAATTACAACTGGCTCAGCAAGGTAGCACAAATAAAATAAAATGTATTAAATTATTAATATGCCATGTTTGGACAAAATGGGCCCATTTTCAAGTAATTTAAAATGTTTTCTAATTTATTCCTTCCTTTTGCTTGACTTCAAGAAGCATGCAATTGCTGAAAAGAGTGTCAAATTGAAATGGTCCTGTATACGACATCTATCTAGAGGTTTGTAAATAGCAATACATTTGTAAAAAAAGCAAAAACTTTTCAATCAATTAACAATACTTCTGCACTTTGGAATACAAAGAGACTAGCAAGCTGAGGTAGATATTAAGCAGAGGTCATATTTTTAAAGCTTACTGTATGTTCATTGAATTATCTAAGTCCAATATACTCTATAAATGCCACTAACGGCCTAAACAAGTGCAACAACTAAACTACATCATTCTGCTCTCGGTGTGTGAGTTCTGGAAGCTTGTTCTTGATGCATAGTCTGTGCAGAACCTTTTTCTTGTGTAGTGGATGTGCTTCAGTGGAAAATACATATGAAGATTGTCTTGTGAAGTATAAAATGTCCTAATTTTGTACTGGCCTTTAATTGGAGGCAATCAATTGCAAATATTGCCGTATTAACATAATTAGAAACTTTGCTTTTCTCACAAATTTTATAGCGGCCTCTTTCCCCCATAGATTAACACAGGTGTAAAATAAGCCCTAAAGAAGGCCTTCGTTAACGTTTTTAGAAACAGTGTTTCACAGCTTGCTTTGATTACTTTCTTTTCAATTAAATTCAAATTATCCTACAAATTTAAGGTAAAGTCTAAACTTATCTGAATTAAATGTTGTACTATTTTGCCTTTAAATTCTGTCCACTAATCTGAACAGTTTCTGAGCTAACAAGCTTGTATTGCTTTTTCAATGGTTTTTTGAATGAGGAAAAAAATTTGAGGGAATTAACAAATAAGTAAGTTACACAGAAAGAAATAAAGCAGACTAAAGCATGTCTATTGTGTGTTACAAGTTATAAATTAGCTTACCAGCTGAAGTATTTCATTAGCTAGCACTTTATCTCTCATTCAAACACATTTGTTTAGTGGCTGCCCTACCTGCGATGCGAATTACAGCCCTCTCTGCTGGATCCAGGACCTCTCCTGAGGCAGATTTGGAGCGTTTGACCCTCTGGAGTTTGGACAGGTTCCAGGGCAGGGTATCTCCAGGAGGAGGGACACTGTATTTCTCTTCATACCTTTCGTCCAATGGGGTTCGATCCCTGCATCTGTCCTTTTGAGCTGCCATCACCTACCTAATGGAAACATTAAAGAATCAAGTTTAAGTGATATAAATTAGGCTGCCTTTATTAGCAGGAAATATGCAGGTCTAGTAATGATGCCAGTTTTCCTCTTAGGGTAATATAATTCAGGGATTCTGGCTATACTTATCACAAATTATTATTATTCTTGACAGATGTGCTTAATGAAAATAATAAAAGTCAGTTAAAAAATCTATTAAAGGGAGTGTAGAACATGAACTCTAAATCTTGTGAGCTGCAGGGTTGCTTCTGCTTCGATCTGCCTAATTTAAAAACCTAGATCATCAATGAGTATCAGCACTGATTAAAATTTGGATTTGCACTGGAATACCATGAGGTCACTGTCTTTCCTGCTGTTTTTGAATCTACCCATCACGCAGTTCACATTGATCAATGCACTGCTTAGATATTCAGTTATAGATGCCATTTCCCACTGAATCCCTAAACACCATTTTCACCCCTGTTACTAAACACTTTTGACATAGCCAATTGGCATTAATAAATTCGGCTCAACAGTCTATGTCTAAATATTATTTGCAGAACTTCAAATGTTTCATGGTTTGCATCTAAATGATCCACTGCATGGCAAGAAAGACCAATGACCTGGCCTCTTTCACCTGAACTAAACCCTATTGGGATCTTGTGGGCCCCTCCTATACAAGAGATGTATGGTGACGGAAAACAATCCACCTCTCCGAACAGTGTCTGGGAGGCTGTAATTGCTGCTACACAAAACGTTGATTGTCAACACATCAGGGTTCCCACAGCGTCTACGAATGGAAAGCTTGTGACAGTTATTGAAAAGAAGAATGGCTTTAGTTGCTTGTTTATTATTCTTTCTTTAACAGATAAAGATAAACAAAGGAGATGGATTTTCATTTTCATTTAGTTGCATAATAATTCTGCACTCTAATAGATGCCTAATAGTTGTGCACGCACAGATATTCTCCTGGGGGTTTATTAACATTTTGGATTGACTGAAAACTGAAAATTATTATTTTTTTTTTTATGTACCTAATATCTGTGCAAGCAATGTAATAAATGTTTTACAGATTTATAAAATAAATTATGCTCAAGCTGAAAAAAACATATTTCTTTATACTTGTGCACTGTTGCCTAACAATGTTGAATGAACCCCCAAAACCCCCCAAAATGTAATAAGTCTTTACTTAGTCTATTTTAAGGCATACAAACACGCCAGATATTTTTCTTCCCACCATTCGGGTTTTTGAGTGATACGTTGGAGCTTCCAAACACCAATTTTGGCAGTCGGTGATTGGACTTACAGAAGGTAAATAGGAATGATCTTTCTAGAGCCTATGCAATAATCCCAGTTCAAATGGCGTAAAAAATCTTAATCTTTTGTTTTACATAAACATACAAGACAATTATGGTAATAATTAGGCATGATCTAGTTAGGTAAATTCAGGTTTTAAAAACTTTATAGTTATGGTTTCAAAATTATCACGTTTCAATGTTTTAAAGTCCTTTCATAAGAAATGATAATTCAAGTCATGACTCTGGTTAAGCCCCTCCAAAACATTAACATTACTTCTAGTCAGGGGGGCCGTGCATGGCGTAGCGGTAGATCGCGTAGACCATATACGAAGGCTTCAGTCTTCTATGCAGCTATCAAGTAACTGGAAACTTTTATGTACAGCTACAGTTTGTTTATATGTTGTTAAGCTGTGAAATACCATTGAAGATAAGATAAGATAAATACATCTTAAAGTACACAGAGGGTCGTTCTTTTTTTACCTGTGAATGGAAGAACAGGTGCTTTGCTTACCTGGATGGAGTGGTATAAGACCTTCTTTTAACACTTTTTATTTGCTGTGCGGTATAATAGGTATAGCTATGGCCATAAAAGACACTTAGGACAAGTGTGGCTGGACAGCTACAGTACTGTGTTAAAGTCACAGGCCCTTCATGTTTAGAGATGGAAAAATAGCATACTCCATCAAAAAGGTAAAAATATCTGCTAAGATTGGCAAAATAAATTGTAGTATTGAAACTGAAGTGGCACCTGCAAACACCCCACTGCTTTTAAGTAAGACATCATTAAAAAAGGCCAGTGACAGTTCTGGACATGGGAAAAGACAGTGCAGTGATGTTCAACCAGTCTATCAAACTGGACTTTAGTAGCTCTGGGCATTACTGCATGAACACGGTGGACAGTGAGAATAAAAGTCCTGTTCACACAGATCAGATATCAGCTACTAATGAGGAAGAAATACTGACTATGACAGACAAGATGAACACAAGTGAGAAGATTAAAGTTATAAAAAAAATTCATTAACAATTTGGGTGCCTCTGCTGGCAAACAACAAAGTTTAGTAATTCTGGAAACATAGACACAGAATGCAGCAGTCAGCTAAAAAACATCATGAACCACTGTGAAGCGTGTCAGAGACATTGTAAGACTGAACCAAAACCTGCTGTTGGCTTCCCGCTGGGGTCTACATATAATGAAACAGTTGGTGTAGGCCTGCATGAGCTTGAACCTGGGATATGGTACCTACACATTATTGACCAGTTCACATGTTTTAGTGCTGGTAGTGTCTTGAACACCAGGAGGTCTTCTGAAATAGTCATAAAAGTTTTTTTCATGATTGGATCAGTGTGCATGGCCCACCACAAAAGTTAGTCGGCAACAGTGGTGGTGAGTTTAATAATGAAGAAGTGATAAACATTGCTGAGAACTATAATAGTGAAGATAAGACAACACCTGCTTACACCCCCTGGAACAATGGTGTGTTAGAATGTCATAATCAAACATTAACTCTATCAATTCAGCTCTATGTGCTGCAAGAAAAGCTTTTACAGAAGAAGAATGTCCAAAAAGAGGACTAAAAAAAACAGCTGCGTCCCACAGATGAACAATACGAAACCGGAGACAAACTATTTTAAAAAACTAGTGGACTGTCCAGAATGGAAAGGATCAGGAGTGGTCAGTGGCCAAGATGGTGCAGTTGTTTTTGTTAGACTCAGCTACTCATGAACATGAGAAACATCAGATTACCTGTGATGAGGAGAACAATCAAGGACAACGTACAGTGGACATCAATAAAGAGGAATTAGGAGAAACTAACCATGAAAACAAAAGAGGGAGAGAAACAGCACACTGGCAACACCAACATACAGATAGGTCACATTGTGACATTCAGAAATGCAGAAGGTGTTTCACAAACAGCAAAAGTGTTGGGGCGGTAAAGCAACTGGAAAATACAAGAACTGGTATAATATGGAGCTGCTTGAGGCTGCAGAGGTAGCTGGTAACAATGAATCAGCTGATCTGTCACAGTTGAAGGACCTCCGTGTTAAGGCATATGTTTCATATACGGATACACATGAAAATGTTTTTGTAAATAAGTATGTGTCATTTGATCACCCAAAGAAAAATTAGATAAAATGCTGGAGACAAAACAATGTGTTTGAAGAAATTGAGGACAAAGGACAAAAATGTGTCTCCACTCATTGAGTGTGTACTCTGAAACAAACCGAAACTGGATTAGTACTAAAAGTGAGGCATGTTGCAAGAGAATTTGAGGAGTTTCTGAGCTACAAAAAGACTCACCTACCTGCCACTCAGAGTCACTGAGACTTCTAGTGGCAGTGGTATGTCAAAGACAATGGGAACTTCATTCAATAGACATTAAATATGCCTTCCTACAGGGAATGAAACTGTCTAGAGACATCTTGATCAAACCTCGTCTGGAGGCCAATAGCGCATGCATGCTCTGGAAACTGAGAAAATGTGGGTATGACTTAGCTGATGCTTGGTATAACAGAGTAAAAACATCATGATGGAAGCAGAAGGTATTATGTCTAAGGTTGACCATGCAGTTTCCTACTGGCTTGATGAGGGTAAGAAAGTGACTGATGTGCTTGCTTGTCATGTTGATGATTTCATATGGAGTGGATTACGCATGTTTTCAGAGACATACCCTACCGCAGAATAAAGTTTAATGTCTGTTGTGAAGCTCACAATAGTTTTTCCTATGTGAGTGTTTCGGGTAAGAAGGTACAATTACACCAAAAGACATACATTCAATGTGCAGCCCATATACCCCTTACCCTCACGAGCAGCAGGGTCAGCTTCACCCCTCACTAAAGAGGAGAGAGGGCAGCTTAGATTAAAGATAGGCCAACCAGGAGAGACAGAGCAGGCCTGATGTCATGTTTGATGCAAGTAATTTGTTATCTGGTCTCAAACAGGCTAAAGTACAGTCCATCCATAAAGCAAACAGATTTGTGCATATACTCAAGGCCAAGTCAGCTGAACTAAATTTTAAACATCTTGGAAAAAACTGTGACTTAAAGATTGTTAAGATGTTCAATTAGTAAAATTTTAAATGGATTCATTTTGTGGAAATCGTTCAAATGGGGGTACTCAAGGCGGGCACCTCATTGTTTTAATGGGTGACAATGGGAGATTCTCTCCCATTTCTTGGCAGTCAAAAAGAATTAAAAGAATTGTTAGAGGGCACTGGCAGGTGAGGCGATAGCTATGTCTGAGGGGATTGATAATGCCATTTTCTTTCCACACTTTCTGAACTTAATGCTGGTAGTGCTGCTTACCCTCTCTCAATAGTTTGTGTCACTGATAATCAGTTCAATCAAAGAACTGATTCAAACCAAGAAAGTTCATCAGGTGTTGTGGTCTCACACAAAAGACCAATTCGCAGACTGTTTAACAAAGAAGGGAGCATCCACAGCCTTGCTTCTTAAGACTCTTTATGAGAGACTGTGTGATAAATTTATTTATGGGTTGTTTCATACTTTTATCATGTGAAAACTATTATTTTTTTGTTTGTTTTTTTTGGGGGGGTTTTGAAGAGAGGGAGATTGTCTTTTGTTTTATGCTTATATCGCATTGCCAGTATTGTATGCCAGGGCACTATGTTCCCAGTGGTAGTGGTTTGGGGAAATAAAAGAAATAAAGGTGCAGCCTTTCGAATGTTCTTAACGGAGAGTTGTCTTTCGAATTTACATCATTTACATCTTCCTTCTTAGATTATTGTACTTTATATCGTCTAGAGAGTGTATTTATGTATATTTATTTCAGTCTGTAAATGATAATTAATTTCTTCTGTACTATATAATTTGTAAACGTTTTTCATGTTTTAATCATGGTTATTTGTTATTTTTTTCTCATTTCTTTTTCCTTCCTTACTAGAGGTGCACCTTTAACCTGTCCTGCTGCTGCAACTATGTAATTTCCCCCTAGGGGGTTGATAAAGTTTATCTTATCTCTATATTAATAATTGTATGATTGTTATAGAAGGTTATGTGTTTATTTACTCGACCGTTTAAGGGGAGGATGCCTGCGCGATCGAGCCGGTTGTGTTTTATTAATTCACTGTTGTTCATTGTATGAAGAATACTTCTCCTTTCTTTCGGTCTTTCTGCCATCTTCCCTGCTTAAGACACTTTCAAGCTCACTAAAAGTCCTCCTCACTACTCTTAACATTTGTTCACTTTAGGAGCTCTCTTAAGGCCTAAGGTGATTTTTCTTAAAATGACATCACTAAGAGCTACTTTTAGACTTAGAATTTTTATGAATACAGGCCCCGGTGTTTAACAAAACACCTGGACATACCCACAGAATAACAACATATTTTGTGTTGGCTATCACATTTAAACTTGTCATCTGTAAGACCTGTATCTATAGCCTCTGTCAGTGTTGTGGGTTTGGTGGCAGGAACAAGATGCAGATCATGGCGAAGAGGCCGCATGGTGAGTAGATGAAGTTTAATAATGAAACTGAAGGTAGACTTACAAAAGGCAGGCAGACAGGCAGGCAGAGTACAGGCAGGTTATCCAAAAGCACAAGTTCAAGAGGCAAAACAGAAAAAAAACCACAAAGAGAAACTCGGGAAGATAGCAAGGGTTGATTGATAACATAAGGAACCAGTGGGGAACAATGAAAACTAAAGAGCTTATTAGCTGAGGGAAGTGGAGAGTGGACGAATGAAACAGGGAGGTAAGTAATCAGAGGAAACATGTAACAGGTTTGGACCAGGCTGCAGGGAACTGAAGGAATAAGTGACACTAATTAGCAGGGGTAACCAGGAACACGAGGAGCGGGGCAAGATACTAAACTACCTAACATAACCAGGGGAAAACAGATCTAAGCAAAACTATAGGCAAAGATAAATAATGACCATTAACTAAAGTAAACTGAGAAACTAGAGGGAACAGAAGAAACACTTGACTGATAAAAAGTAAACAAAGAATAAACTAACTGGGAGGAACACTAACTAGACAAAGTAGGGACATGAGGAACTATACAAAAGAGCAAGGGTGGGAAAGAACAACTAATCTTAAGGGAAACAAGCAACTGGGTAAATAATAACAAAAGGGGTCTATGGCCAGAGGGGAAAAGGAACTAATAAACCAGAAGAAAAAAGCAAGAATAAATAACCTGACAGTAAACAAGCACAGAAACACTAAGCGAGAAACTAAACTAGAAAACCCAGAGAAGTAAGGAGACCTGTACTAATAACCAGAAGAGAAACCCATGAGAAAGCAACCACCAGGGGAACTATGGGCGAGGGGATAAAGAACTACTAAAACTATGAGGCAGGAGAGAGAACAAAATTATCAGCATGACAGAAGGAATAAACAAACATAACTACCAAACCCAAAGGGATAGAAACACCTAACTGAGAAAGTAAATAAACACAAAACCCAAAATGGCAGATCCTGACAGCCTCTTATGATTTCTGAGTAAATTTATGTAGTCTTCTATGTACATTTACATAAAACCAAAAACAACCCAGGTGAGAGAAAATTGTTACATTTCTGTGTGTTTCAGCTACACTAACTGCAATCTAGTTACAGTAACAATAAGACCAAGCTTTTGTATGCACTCCAAAGGGTTCAAGAACTGCATCCAATTCAATCTGGGTACGTTTTTTATATTTGCTCAAACAAGAGCAGAAAGGAGAAGGGAAAGTAGAAGGTAGATAGATGTGATTTAACATTAATGGTATTACCCAAGGTAATATGTCATACAAAGACTGGTAGACAATTAGTTCAACATGTGACACACCAGAGCAAAACAAGTGCCAGACTTTTACTATTCAAAAGCTCACCACTCCACAACTTTAAATTCCTCGTGCAGGTCTCTAGCTAATTATTAATCTACCAGCTGATTGCCAGAAAGCAAAAGGGTAGAAAAAGAGACGCTAAAATAGCCAACTGTACCCATCCAGGATCAACAGTTTTCCTCTGTGTGCTTTAGGTAACCACAGTTTTTAAATGTTTAACAGCCATTGCAAAGCGGAGCAAGATAAAATACAAAACACATGACTGCAGAGTGCCATAAAATGCAACGACACACAATGAACTTTATGGAGTAATATCAGCCACATGTAAGATGCCTTCTGGGACATGCAAAGATGTGGAGTTTCTAAGAAGCGTTCATAAAAATTTGAAGTGAAATCTGCTGCTTTGCAACAGCCCCATGACACACTTTACAGTCACAATTCTGTTGTTTGAAAAGGTAAATAAAATAAATATTGTTATGAATAAAAAGGAAAGAGCACACTTGTAAAGAATGCATGACCCAGAAAAGCTTGATAGAGTAAAACTAATTTGCAGTGCTGACAGTCATCTTCCCTCAGGCTCACACTTATACCTCAAAGTTAAATATTTACAAGTTTGGCATGGCATCAGTTATAAAAAGTGAAGGAATAGAGTTCGGATGTAATATAAGAGATGTTTCATTTCTTCTTTGTGTGGATGCATGTAGAGGCAGAGTGTTTTAAATCCAATGTAGTACACACACACAAAAGGTTACATAATTAAGAAATCATTAGGCTAAAACACGGCCATCTAACTGTTTCAAAGTTAAAGGCACACTACTGAAAATGAGATCAGTCAACAATACATGACTGTTTCTTCAGGACTTATAAGCCCTGTGTGTTTTAGTGTCAGCCGAAAAGGAAAAAGTGTCACATAACACTGTCCCTCACAATATGACATAAACCATTTATATATCTGTCAGCCTGCTCCAAGTCGATCAGTAAAAAGCATGCTAGATCATATTTAACATCTTGGGATATGCTGTCTGTCAGGCAGCAGTCTCAGAGAGGAAATATGGCTGATAAATATGGCAGAGACACACCCACAGAGAGAGATAAACTATGAGCCAGGACCAGCCACTCAGTCCAGTTATGGTGAGTAATGGAAATGAAATGATAAACCTCATTGTTGTCACAATTGATCTACCGCCTACAGCAATTGCTTGCTAACATTTTGTCAATCTATATTTATCAGACCAACATATGATCAAGACACAACCAAATATAAGATATTAAGGTTTTCAGGGTTAATTCAAATATAATTTCTTTATTCAGAAAATCATTTGTGTTGTTTGGCAAAGGTGTTTGTGTCAGTTAGTATTTTTACTTTAACATTTACTGAGCTGAGAGTTTCAAATACTGTATAGCGGCAAAGACAAATGTGTTACTGCTCTTGGTATCACACAAGGAAAACTGCTGGGTTGCTTTCTTAACCCGGCTGAGATACTGATGTTGGGACAGACGTTGGGCAGTTTTAACCAAATATTGAAACAAAACTGTGACCCTGTTTGTTGGGATAGAGAAGAGACCAGAAGGAGCCACATCATTCTTCACAGACCCCCGCTTTGAACTAAACTGCATGAAAGTAGATGGTAAAATTATGCTGTAGAACGATGTTAATGACTTTAGCTCACACTAGACAATGAGTTTGTTAACTTAATATAAGCATTTTCCTTTTTAGCAAAAGCTAGAGCTCCCTATGTTCAACATTCACACTTTGACCAAAATTGAATCAAGTCATCACTTACGATATTCTTGCAGCTGAGTCTTATTATTATAACCATCCTTAGTTTTTGCTGTATTAATTTAATATTGGAGTTTTAACACAATACACTAGAAAACAAGTTTGTGTACTTCAGATAACATTGAGCTTTTACCTAGGAAGTTACAAGTTTGTGTTAGCTATGTTTAACATTCACAGTTCAACCAGAAATTGTCAAGTAAAGTCAATATAAACCAGCAGTATTTTACATATTTATATATTGATGTCTTATTAGACGTTATGCAGTTTGATGATTTTTTATGAAAAACTTAAAGACATTCATTTTCATTTAACTCCAATTGCCTGTTTTGTAGTTTGGTTTACAGATTATTATTTTCATCCCAGTCTTCTGTAGCCTTAATGATAGACATTAGTCACTTAACCCATTTTATGGTTAAAACCCTTCTCCAGTATGGTGCGACAAAACCCATAACCCAACCCGGTTGTGTTAAATTTATCCAGGACTGGGTCAGCCCATATTTAACCCAGGACTGGGTTAATATCATAACCCAAATAGGGTTGTTTATAACCCAGCAGTCTTTAAATTGCACATAATAATGGAATGTATTTTCCACGAGAATATTTACATGTGATATGTGTGTCCTCTTAGTAATTAGAATATTTCCAAGTCTTCCATCATCTAACCTTTCAGGGGGGAAAAAACTGTACTTCTACTTATGTTTCTGTATCTGACAATGACAACTAAAGTGACATGTGTTAGGGAATACAAAACGTAATAGCAGCTAGTAATACTGTTCTTGGGACATTTCTCCTGGCATCGGGTGCCTATTCACCTGCTTTATAGAGGTCCTGCTGGCCCGATGCGCATGCAACAACCTGAGCCAAAACGCACACTGCAAATGTGGCTCTGTAATTAAAAACACACACTACTGTGCTGCCTCTATAAGCAGTATATTCCTAGAATGACAAGCTTTACTAACAAACAGGACCAAGTGAGACTGCGCTCCCCCTTACCTTTCTGCGGAGCTGGATGAGCGCGTAAAAGCCAGTCAAACAGCCATAAATGTGCCGTCGCTATACTCCGATATCAACAAAACAAACAGCGTCTGAAGGCCTCTGCGTGTGACAGCGAGCTGCGTGTGTCTGCCGGTGTCAGGTGAAGTAGCCACTCCTTTCTGGGAATGCAGCGGAGCTGGAGGAGGCTGCAGGGACGAGTCCGCAATCATCTGTGATGTTCCATCCCCTCCGCTTCGCTCAGTCCTGCTCACCCAGCATCCCTCCCCGCAAGGACTGCAACTCAGAATTCAAACACTGAGAGAAAGATGACAGAGCTGAGGTGCTTCACGGAGCCTCTGATCATGACAGCAGAAGAAAACAAGGGAAAGCAGGCGTCCTTCCCAAGGCGATCGACGCCGCTGTGAGGGTTTATTTACCGATCGACAGCAATTAACCGTGTGTCTCCACCAGCAGGGTCTGGCGCTGCGGCGAAAAGCTGCATGACTCACTGTTCGATTAGTTGGCCTGCCTGTCCCGGGCCGAGCTTTTATTGTGTCTACAAACCTTTACAGCTGCACACTTTGAACATCGGGGATGTGTGGGCTTTAATGCTATTAGAATGAGGTGGAATGTCACCTGTAAATAAAACTGAGTGGGACTCAGGACGTGACCTGGAACTGGATTATGCACCTACCCAATGCTAATATGAAACAGCACAAATCTCATGTGGACCTCCTAAACAACTGGATATCAGATCATTTAACAAAGCCTCGCCATTCCTTTCGTGTAGTTAAAGGATCACACATACATTTCTGTTTAAAAAAAAAAAGAATATCAAGAGGCCTCTACAGGCGTTTTCAGAACAGTTAAACAGCTCTGCGTCCAATAAAACCGCCTGTCAAAATTATTCAAGTGTATTTATAAATAAACAAATTGACTTGTTGACAGTGGCATATATATTTTAATTTGCAAATCAATAATATGCTTATTTTCATTACTTTCAGTGTTCCTTTGGTACTTACAGAACTTGGAAAGGTTTTTTTTTTTTTTTTTACAAAACTCCTTTTACTTGGAACAAAGTACAACTACACCCTAAACTGCACAGATTAATTGAACTGACGGCTTTTAAAGATATTTTAAGGTCCTTTTCTTAATATGTTATTGCAACTGCCTTTCTAATTTAATTCGTTGTATTTTTAAGTACATTTTTCAAGGAATTATGCTGACTACATAGGCTGTTTCAGCATACTTTTAACATCTTGTATGTCAATGTAAGGTCACTCAAGAGGTCGCTCTTGAAAATGAGATTTACCTGTATAAATAAAAAAATGGAAAATGTGCTCATGCCTGTATTTTCTCCACCAGCAAGCAGGAGGCAACTATCTGGTTGCAAATGAATAAAAGTTAGCTGTGCCTTGCAAAAGCATTCATACCTTAACCTTTTCACATTTTAGTTGATGGTGGAACCTGACTTTGAAGTGGAAGAATTGGGAATATGTGGAGTTTCAACATTTTCAAAATGTTTTAAAAATAAAAATCTGAATAACGTGTTCAGCCCACTTTAATCTGACACCCCTAACCGGGTATCTATTGCAGCCAGTTGCAATAATAAATAATCCAACCAGTGAATAAAGTGTGTCATTTATTCATTTAGTCATATTATTTTTGGCAGAATTCATACATATAAGTGAACAGATGGCTGCTTTCTGAAACGTGACTGCCCTTAAAACACAATACTATCGAAGACTGTTGCATATTTTCAAAGTTTAGAAAGATAACTTCTAATGCAAAAGGTTGCTCAAATAAAAACAATCTGTAACAGATGCACCATACTGTAAGAATGCAGGTTTTTACAGAAAAAAATAGCTGTAATTATGCTGGGTTGATTAAGAAATATTGGTGTTAGATAATACAAGCCAGCTCAGATCATTATAAAGGAAAATATTTTAGATCCAACAAGAAAAAGATGCCAGGAGCACAAATGTATGAAAGGGACATTATTAATTCCAGAACCTTAATAGGTTAAACGTATGGAGGGCAGTGACATCTAGTGGTCAAAATGTAAAATAAATAACTGTCCTATTTCTCCGTCCATCTGGGGTAGGATCAATAGTAGCACCTAAACAAAATCTAAGTAAAAGGCTTCATCTTATTGGTTTGTTTTTCTCATTCATTTTGCCCTAAAGTTAGCCACCAACATTTGAGTAAAGCCTATCAATTTTAAATTGTCTCCTGACTGTTCTGTTAGGGCATTTTTCAAACAGGTCAGTAACCTGCCAGGAGTCCAAATACAGCCTGCCACGGTCAAAGATCCCTGCTATCAGAACTTGTTGTCAGCATCCACGCTCACCTCTCCTTGTCAAGGAGAACTCAATTATCCAGTCAGTGACAAATGTCTCCCTCCTCCTTCACACCCAGATGTGTAAAGCTTACGCAAGCACATGTTCCAGGCAGAGCATTGGACTGGAAAGTGCTTATCACTAAGAAACTCACATATTTTAGTAATGATGACAACATTTGTGCAGATGCACGGTGGTGCAGTTGGTAGCACGGTTGCCTTGCAGCAAGAAAGTCCTGGGTTTGACTCCTGGCCAGGAGTCTTTCTGCATGGAGTTTGCATGTTCATGCGTGTGTTTATTCAGGCTTCCTCCCATTGTCCAAAAACCTGACTGTTAGGTTAATTGGTTTCTCTACATTGTCATTAGGCGTGAATGAGTGTGCGTGTGCGTGTGTGTGTGTGTGTGTGTTCCTGTCTTGGCATCACAGTGAGAACCGTTTTCCCAATTTCACCCTCAAATTGAGGACCAATTGTACCAAAGTGAGGACATTTTGCTGGTCCTCACGACCTATTTTGCTAACGGTTAGGTTTAGGACTAAGGTGTGAATTGACTTTAGGTTAAGGTTAGGGTTAGGCGAGCACTGGTAATGGTTAGGTTTAGGTTATTGTCAGGGTTAGGGCATAGAAAGGGTTGAAAATGACTGAAAATCAATGGAAGTCAATGGGAGTCAACACATGGTCCTCACTACATATAGCAAAACAAGAGTGTGTGTGTGTGTGTGTGTGTGTTCCTGTCTTGGCATCACATTGAGAACCATTTTCCCGATTTCACCATCAAATTGAGGACCGTTTGTACCAAAGTGAGGACATTTTGCTGGTCCTCACGACCTATTTTGCTAACGGTTAGGTTTAGGACTAAGGTGTGAATTGACTTTAGGTTAAGGTTAGGGTTAGGCATGCACTGGTAATGGTTAGGTTTAGAGTTATTGTCAGGGTTAGGGCATAGAAAGGGTTGAAAATGACTGAAAATCAATGGAAGTCAATGGGAGTCAACACATGGTCCTCACTACATATAGTAAAACAAGAGTGTGTGTGTAGTGTGTGTGTGTGTGTGTGTGTGTGTGTGTGTGTGTGTGTGAGTCTGTGTGTGTGTGTGTGTGTGTGTGTGTGTGTGTGTGTGTGTGTGTGTGTGTGTGTGTGAGTCTGTGTGTGTGTGTGCGTTGGCCTGTGATGGACTAGTGACCTGTCCAGCCAATAGATTGCTGGAGATAGGCACCAGCTTTCCACTATGGCAGAAGTGGTAGAAAATGACTGCCAGACTGATCAAATTTGTCTTGGAAGATGGAAGCAAGTCAAAATGATCCTTACTAAGGGGAAAATATTCAATAATGCAACAAGATGACATGGAAAATATAGTTTACTTGCATTGGGGGTGTCACCATTGCATTATTTTCAATACATCAGTGTCTTTTGTTGAAAAATATGAAAAAAAGTAATCCTCTTTTTTTATTTAAGATGTATGCTTGTATGCATATAAGGCTGATGTTTAGCAAACTTTGTGATTGCATGTTTTGATTATTTTGTGGGATTTCTCTTGAAACTAGATCATTTCAGTTGGCATTGTTTTCCACAATCTTTTTGATTGTCCTTTTAGGGAAAATAGTGGTTAGTTACCTATCATAAAATTTCAAAACCAAATTGTTTGTGGCTTATGTTTGTGGCTTTGCAAGCTTCTGTTGAATTTTGTGTTAAACCAAGGCCCACCGGTAGATGTATTTGAGGGCACAACCTCACACACTGCCCTTGAGTGATATGAAAAAATCTAAACAAACAAAAAACAACATGTCAGAGGTACAATTTCCAGATGCCTAAAGATGCCTCATCTATTGCTTCAAACAAAATACTCAAGTATGCTGCAAACAACAATGTGAATGTACTGTGGGAAGTGTTTTGGTGTGAAATATGAGTGTCAAACTCAGAACAAAAGCAAAAGATTGTTTTAAGAACCTAGTAAAAGACTAGCATTATGCAGAGTGAAGTGAGTCATTTCCCAACATGGGCTGAAGTGCCACTCAGCAAGGAAGAAGCTATTACTTCAAAGGTTACATAAAAAAGGCAAATTTCAGTTTGGAAATGTGCTCAGGGACAGTGACCTTAACTTTCAGAAAAATATCCTGTGTCTGATGGAACTAAAGTTGAAATGTTTGGTCATAATAACCATTGCTATGTTTGAAGCTTCCAAGCCTGAGGACACAATTCTAGCTGTGAAGTACAGGGATGTCAGCATCATGTTGGATTGCTTTTTGTTTTTGTTTTTTTTTTGCTGCAAGAGGGACTGGTGCACTTCACAAAATAAATCGTGTCATGGTGAAAAGACATTATGTGGAAAAAGATGCCTCTTTTTATATAGTGTTTACAAATATCAGGTTTCATTTTTAAAATTTTCCACAAATCTGTTGAATCGTTCTAAAGTGATGACAACATTGACAATTTCTAAACCCATAAAGATGCATTTAAGTTATGTAAATGACATGTTCACTTGTCTTTGACAAGTTAAGCACTAGCTAAGATGAACGTTGTTTTGTCAGAGAAAAAGGAAGTCATTGATTACTAAAAGTTCCCAAACCCACTGATGAATTTAAAAAAAGTGTAAATCACAAAAATAATTTGGTAACCTTTATTTCAGTGTACGTGTGATGAGTACTGTTGATTTAGTAAAATAAAAATAATGTAAAAATATAAATTTTAAATTTTAATATAAAAATATAAACTAAAAGATAACCTGTCATATTTCATCCTCTATTTTTCCAAATGTAAAAAATTTTTTTCTTTCTTGTCAAAATGAGCAGGCACAAAAAAAAAAACTGAGCAGCTAAATTTCCCGCAATACTTATAGTATTCAGTTTAGTGCTATGCAACAAGTGCTGAGAAATAAGTCAGCATGAGTCCTGGTCAGAACAAGCAGATAACATTTAGCTGCCTTGCTCTGAGTTCCCAGAAACAAAGACACTTTATGAGCATCCGGGCATTCTCAACAAGGAGCAGCATGTACAGTAGAGCTAGGTGTCATTTTAGTATTTTTCAGACATTCATGATAATGTTTCATTTGTACTTTCCTTGTATCTGTAATTTGTACCTTAATTTGCATATTGTCTCTTTGCATCCCTTTGAAGTCATGTCTAACTCATCCTGTCTGTTTTAGGAGCTTAGGAAGGCATTTTTTTCAACACTGCTATGTCCTTCAGGACATAGCAGTGTTGACCTTGTCAAAAGTGCTAGTATATATGCACTCTTGGTATATATGCACTATATATTGTCCTTGATTTTTTTTTTTTTATTATTACCTATCAAGTTACCTACCAAGTTGGACTTTTAAATAATTTACAAACACATTACCCAATCCTAACTCTAACCTAAGCCCACGGTCTGTGCACTGACACGTGATTGACGTGAGTCTGTCCAATACTGATTGTGTTCTTAGTGCCCACCACAAACACCACTTTTAGCAAAAGGGAATTTAGCTGAAGTAGTACCACACTGCCTTCTAGTGGAGTTTTAGAAGAACTCAAATAAATGCTTTTGAAAATTTAACTAAGGTCTAGGGAATTTGTGGAATATTTGAACAATTCCATGTTTATTCAGTCTTATCGAACCAATTGGAAGAAAGGTTGTCTCATCCACAAAGCCTCAAACATAACATTTGCTGCATCAATGAAGATAATCTTTTTCCTCAAGCTCTAAATATTCTCCAACCTTCTATTCACTAACATAAATACCATGTGGACCACTAAAGGCTCATTTCTTTTCAAGGTATCACAAGATCGTTATATTTTTGTGTTTGTGGAATGGAAAGCATATATTTTCAGGGAGCAATCAGACTAATGAAGCCATTAAGGACATAAATTTGGAACACTATAGCAAACATTAGCTTTAGTTTATATGATTTACATTATTAAAAAGATTGAATGCTTCTGCACTGTGAGTCACTTTTGGATAAGACTGCATCACCTGGGAGTTTGTTTAGGCATGAAAGAGGGCAGGGCAAAACTTAGTCTTGTGCTTTCGGCAAGGTATGACTGTATATGTACTTTTATATACATATTTTTATACATGATCGATAGATAGGCAGACAGACGGACGGACGGACGGACAGATATGTTGGGACCCAGCCATGGGGACAACATGAATGGCCAGTATGAGCTTTTCTGGAACTTTCAAAATTGCATTAACCGACTTCCAGCACAGCCAGAAACGGAATAACAGCGGACTTCCAGTGACGTCACTGTCCGAATGAAAACCCCACTTTTGCAACAAACAGACCTCTTCCATGCAGGTCCCCAGCGGAACTGGACGGAGGGACACAGCGCGCTAATGTCTCTTTGCAGGCAAACAGACATAAACTCTTCAAACTGGATCCAAGAGTGTCATACGATCACGCGTCATATGTACTAAGTTAAGTAGGAATGAATTGCTGTTTGTGTATCCAGTATTCATTCATGAACGGTGGTAAGGTACAAGCGTTGCTTTACTTTCTCTCTGAGGTCTACAGAAGCAAACTGTGTTCCAGAGAGTTCCCAGCAGAGACCCTGTCTCTACGATGGCGAGTGGAGCAGTTTTCCCGGTCTGAAGGAAGGACAACAGGACCGCATCACCGTGGCTACAGCAGTAACGTGCAGTTTGGCCGGCCAACGGAACGAGCCGCCCCACCCCACAGCTACGGAGGTTAGCAAGTCAACCATTTGTTCACTGTGGATGCTTTCTTCAACTCCGTAGCCCGGACAACTTTTCCTCAGCACGGTTCACGTAAGAGGTTGTGTTTGGGGCACAGAGAAGTAGTTTAGAATGAAATAATCTAAACATTTTTCCTTTATGACGTTTGGTTTTCTTTGTGTTGAAACTCAGCCATCTTAGTGCTAGCAGATTATCTGTTCAGCACATGTGCTCAGTTTGTGTGTTCTGTGTTTGTGTTTTTTTTTTTTAGTGAAGACAAACTTTATTTAAAGGGTGATTTTAAACACAGAAGATCAGCCATAACGTGCCGTCCACGCTTATGCATTTTAACCCTTTTAATTAACGGTATTTTAAAGGTATGTGTTTGATTCTGATGATAAGCTATAAGCTTCTTTTGTTAGCTCCAACCGCTAACAGCTAAGAACACGTGGTTGCCTGCTAAAGATCATTTACCCAAAAAGGTTGTTGGTTTTCAATCCAGTAATAATAATTTTTCCCTAAATATTATTTTACTAAACTTGATAACTAAGTAACACTATTAAGCCCATTTCTCAAAGATTTGGTTCTTATTCAAAATAATATTTCTTTAAATATGTTGGGACCACAGCCATGGGTTTCAACACTAAAACTCCGGTACATACTTTCCTGGAACTTTTCAAAATAAAGTGCATTAACCTTCTTCCAGCACAGCCAGGAAAGGGGGTAACTGCGGACTTACTGTGGCGCCATTACCCAAATAAAAGCCCCCACCTTTCCACAAGTCTTTCTCTTCCACACGGCCTTCCAGAGGGACCGGTTAGGAGGGAAACATAGCGCGCTGAGGTCTTTTGCTGGTAAAAAGACATAAATTCAACTGGATCCAAAGCTATACGATCATCGATCATATGCAAAGTTAAGTAGAATGACATACTGTCTGTGTATCTGGTATTTTCATTCATGAACGGGGATAATTAAGGTACAAACATTGCTGACCTTCTCTCCGAAGCCCGCAGACGCAAACGGTGTTCGAGAGAAGCCCCGGTGGAGAAGCTGTTTCTACAAGCCGAGTCTGGAGGAAAGACTACGGCCCGCAACCGTGTTTACGGTAACGAACAGCTGGTCGATGGACCGAACGAGCCGTCTTGCAAGCCTAGCTCTCCGGAGCTAACTCTATTGTTCACCTTTTGATCGGGAGAAACTGAGGAAGTTAGCGGGAAGCTAACTCTTTGTTCACAATGGATATCTTCTTCAAACTTCGCCCTTGGACAACATTCCCTCAACAGGTTCAGAGGTTAGGTTTGGGAAGATTAACAGATTGGTTTAGGATGAAATGATCTAAACGTTTTCATGTTATGAAGTTTGTTTTGTGGAACTCGACTATCTTGGTGCTAGCATGCTACCTGTAGCACACAGGCCGGTTCGTCTTCTTTGTATGTTTTAAAGCTAAGATAAACTTTATTTATAGGGTGGTTTTAACCAGAACATTGCTCATAACGCGCCGTCCGCGCTTATGCATTTAACCCTTTTATTAACCTGGTATTTTTAAAGGTATGTGTTGGTTCTGGTGCTAAGCTATTAGCTTCTTAGTTAGACCAACGGCCAGCCGGTAGGAACACGTGTGTGCTAGCGTTAAGGCTAGTCAACAGAAAGGTTGTTGGTTTTCAAGCTAGTGAATAATAGTCCCATAACATCATTTACTAGAGTTGATAACTAAGTAAACACCATTAAGCCCCATTTCTCCAGAAAGATTTGGCTCTGTTCCAAAATACTCAATAATATTTCTTCAAATATTATTTCAATAAATAAAGGCAGTTAATTAGACACCGTTGAGAATTAGTCATCCAGGAGGTTGGTTTTATTCGGCAGATCATTATTTAAGCATTATTTTATTAAAATAATATTTTACCTGATCTTGCATTGTGAAGGGTTGTCTAAATGTTGCTGATTATTTCCGAAGTTAGTTCCAAGACTAACTTCACTTCACTTCCAGATTCTTCAAGATAATCCTTGGTTCTCAAACATAAACATTACATGGTAATGTTGCATCATTCTTTTTGGTCATGATTTCCAATCATCTTTAATCAACTTGTTTATATTGTACATAGCCCATTAGTCTTCATTATTCTTTAATTCTGCTTGGTAGTTTAGTTTAATTGTTTTAGCATAGTAAAGAGTTTGTTGATTGAAATATGTTTGACTTTGAGTTGACTTATTTTTGTTAATAAATTCTTCTATTTTAAGAAATTGTGTGAATTCATTCCATATATGTGCAGAGTTTATGCTGTTCAATAATGCCAGAGCTCGTCTCACACCTTTCTATTCTGTCCTAATACCATCGCCTTAATGGGGCTGGTATTCACAGGACAATCCTTAACAGACCGGAATATTATTTGGTAAAATATTAAAATATTAATATTAAATATTAAATAATATTCTCAGATTTCTCATATTTACAATAAATATTATTTTAATAAATAAAGGCAGCTAATTAAACACCGTTGACAACTGGTCATCCAGAAGGTTGGTTTTATCCAGCAAATCATTCTTTAAAATATAATCTTGTTAAAATAATATTTAATCTGATATTGCATTTTGAATGGTTGTCTAAAGGTATACCAATTATTGCTAAAGTTACTTCCAAGACTAACTTAACTTCATTTCCAGATTGTTCAAGATTCTTATAGATAGATAGATAGATAGATAGATAGATAGATAGATAGATAGATAGATAGATAGATAGATAGATAGATAGATAGATAGATAGATAGATAGATAGATAGATAGATAGATAGATAGATAGATAGATAGATAGATAGATAGATGATAGATAGATAGGCCAGAGGCACACTTACAAGTCTCACGTACTACTTTTTGCATCCACGTGTACATACAGTATGTTTATTCCACATAAACCACATTCATATGAGTGGGCACACTCCTGCAGTGCATTCCCCTCAACTTCTGGTCAGAACCCAGACGCTGCATACCAGTGCACCTCACTCTCTGAGCCACAGGCCGCAGAGGAGAAAAGAAACAGATGGGCACCAGCTGTTTGGATGTGTGCCCTGCGTGTACATAGCTACTGTATTGCACCACACACACACACACACACACATGCATAGACACTAATCAAAGTCTTTTAATTGCTTATGGAACAGAGTATTTACTAACACAGCATTTGTTTTTGTTACTAAACATGTTGATTCAATGATTTGAAAAAGAGAATCACACAAGATTATTATTGGCCAAAATGGCTTTATTCATCTTTGAGACACAAATAAAATCATTTATGCTTATCTTGGTAAGGCCTGCTGGACAAGGAAGGCAGAATTGGTACATGTGGTTGAGGTTCTGCACAGAAAATTCCTTCACCAGCATCCATTCCTGATGCTGATAACTGGATCTTTTTAGCACATAGCTCTGCTATTTACTGTTAGAGGATACAATTTCTTGAGGCTCGTTTGGAGGTTCATCTTCCAGCAGGATAGCAATCCTATACATACCACCAGCCCTTCAATGGAGTAGTGACACAGTTGTTAGCACTGTTCCTGGGTTCGAATCCTGGCAGGGGTCTTTCTGCATGATTTGAATTTTCTCCTTGTGCAGTCTTATACTCTGGTCCACAGTCCATAAACATGCAAGGCACAATAGTCATTAGGTACGAATATGTATGTGAGTGTGTCTGTGCATGGCTGTTGTTCCTGTTTGTCAATGTATTGTGACCTGTTCAGAATGCATCACGTTTCTCACCCAGTGTCTGCTGGAGATAGGCACCAGTCCCCCCTGCTACCCTGCAAGGACATGCTGGCATAGGCAATGTTAGACAAATTAATGGGTGTTAGAATGGTCCATTCAGTCCAGAACCTAATCCAGTTGTAAATCGGTGTCAAGTGTAAAAACTGATATTCTCTGACATTATGTATAAAATCTGACTTTGCTTGATTTATTTAGCAAAAACGAATGGCCAAATATTTCAGTATCTAGATGTGCAAAGCTGCTAGAAACATAACTCCAAAAACTTGCAGATGCTAATTCCCAGGAATATGGTTCTATGAAGCATTGACTCAGGGGGTAGTAGATACAAATGCACACCACACTTTTCAGATTTTTATTTGTACAACATTTACAAAACAATTTTGGGCTTAACAGTAGACTGAGCACTTTTGCCTTTCATTAACATCTTGGGGCCTTTTTGTGTGGAGACTTTAATGCTCTTCCCATGCATGCGTGGGTGGAATGGTTGTATAAGTTTTCCATCCACTTTGCAATTATGTTGCTTCTACTTTGAGTTGGTTTATCATATAAGTTACATTGCCGTTTTCTGGTTATAGTATCACAAAATGAGGAGAAAGGTTAAAGGGATATAAATTATTCTTCAAGGCATTATATGTTAGTTCCATAGAAACAAAAAGACAGTAGTGAAAATGCTTATTAACAATCTACAAAATTCATAGAAATTTTATTTTAGCTTTGAATAAAAAAAACAAACAGGAATGTATGAAACAAATCCCACTTTGTAACTTTCTTTAGCTTTTTCATGAATGTCAACTTTCTACAATGAGGACTGTGGATGTTGTTCACAGATTCTTTTTCCTTCTTCTTCTGTTGCCATTTTCCGAACATAGGCAGCTCTTTCAAATCTAACCCCAGCCACCACGTTCCTCTGATTCAGTTAAACTTGAGACTCTTACAGCCCATTACAACATGTCTTACTCAAACCAAAACTCTCTTTCAGCTTCCTGAGATGTAAGCTTCCTTTAACCCAATGGCCTTACTAACTGCCAGCAGTTTCATGTTTTTATTAAGCTAACTTTAAACACAATGTGTCTCGTTAAATAAAAATAGCGAATTATTTGAAGTATGGCAAAGTTATGGATTCATTCATTTGTGTTTGAAGGTGCGGTGACAGTTGAGCCACTACAAAGGCGACATTAAACATCACAGAGCTCCATCTACACAGCTGGAGAAGATCCTGGAGCAACAAGCAATTGAAAACTGCAAAAAAAAAAAAAGAAATTATAAATGGAACTGGTAGTGTGTATGGTTGGCCACGATTGTCTTTTGATTTCCAGCTTCTGCAGTAATGTGGTCTGGCCTGTGTGGGTTTAGAGGGCAGGCCAACAGGATATCTTTAATGAACCCCAGTGCATTTGAGCTGTCGCATCTCACAATGCACACAGTGCCCAGCACAAAAAGGAACACTACGTGAAACATGCTAAAAAACGAGTATGTGTCAAACCCAGAAAATGCAGCCTTTCAGACAAAGACCACAAATAAAATGCTATTGACTGTGGTTAAGCTGTCCTCGAGGTTTTAGAAGACTGAGGCAGCCCTGTTCTCGTCGGTCCCCAAGATACAGGTGTTGGACAATGAAACTGAAACACCTGTCATTTTAGTGTGGGAGGTTCCATGGCTAAATTGGACCAGCCTGGTAGCCAGTCTTCATTGATTGCACATTGCACCAGTAAGAGCAGGTTCAATTAGCAGGGTAAGAGCACAGTTTTGCTCAAAATATTGAAATGCGCACAACATTATGTGTGACATACCAGAGTTCAAAAGAGGACAAATTGTTGGTGCACGTCTTGCTGGTGCATCTGTGACCAAGACAGCAAATCTTTGTGATGTATCAAGAGCCACGGTATCCAGGGTAATGTCAGCATACCACCAAGAAGGACAAACCACATGCAACAGGATTAACTGTGGACGCAAGAGGAAACTGTCTGAAAGGGATGTTCGGGTGCTAACCCGGATTGTATCCAAAAAACATAAAACCACGGCTGCCCAAATCACGGCAGAATTAAATGTACACCTCAACTCTCCTGTTTCCACCAGAACTGTCCGCCGGGAGCTCCACAGGGTCAATATACACGGCCGGGCTGCTATAGCCAAACCTTTGGTCACTCATGCCAATGCAAAACATCGGTTTCAATGGTGCAAGGAGCGCAAATATTGGGCTGTGGACAATGTGAAACATGAATTGTTCTCTGATGAGTCCACCATTACTGTTTTCCCCACATCCGGGAGAGTTAAGGTGTGGAGAAGCCCCAAAGAAGCGTACCATGCAGACTGTTGCATGCCCAGAGTGAAGCATGGGGGTGGATCAGTAATGGTTTGGGCTGCCATATCATGGCATTCCCTTGGCCCAATACTTGTGCTAGATGGGTGCGTCACTGTTAAGGACTACCGAACCATTCTTGAGGACCATGTGCATCCAATGGTTCAAAAATTGTATCCTGAAGATTGATTTGATGAACATGAAAGTGAAGTTGAACATCTCCCATGGCCTGCACAGTCACCAGATCTAAATATTATTGAGCCACTTTGGGGTGTTTTGGAGGAGCGAGTCAGGAAACGTTTTCCTCCACCAGTATCACGTAGTGACCTGGCCACTATCCTGCAAGAAGAATGGCTTAAAATCCCTCTGACCACTGTGCAGGACTTGTATATGTCATTCCCAAGACGAATGGATGCTGTATTGACCGCAAAAGGAGGCCCTACACCATACTAATAAATTATTGTGGTCTAAAACCAGTTGTTTCAGTTTAATTGTCCAACCCCTGTATACACACTGCTCAACGAATTAAAGGAATGCTTTTTAATAAGAGTATAATATCAAGTCAGTCAAACCTCTGGAATATCGATCTGGTCAGTTATGAAGTTAAGAAGAAGAGGGGGTTGTTAATCAGTGTCAACTGTACTGCCGATAATTAAATCAACAACAGGTGCACTAAAGGGGCAACAATGAGACGACCTCAAAAACAGGAATGGTTTTTCACGTGGAGGCCACAGACATTTTTCCCTCATTTTTTTGACTGATTTTCAGTAGTTTTGCATTTGACCAGGGTCAGTGTCACTACTGATAGCATGAGGTATTACCTTGACCCTACAGAAGTGGCACAGGCAGTCCAACTCCATAAGAATGGCACATCAATACGTGCTATTGCCAGAAGGTTTGCTGTGTCTCCCAGCACTGTTTCAAGATCATGGAGGAGGTTCCACGAGACAGGCAGTTACTCTAGGAGAGCTGGACAGGGACATCGGAGGTCCTTAACCCATCAGCATTACTGGCATCTGCTTCTTTGTGCAGGGAGGAAATTGATTAGTACTATCAGAGCCCTAGAAATTGACCTCCATTGGGCCACTAGTGTCACCATCTCTGGCCAAACTATTAGAAACAAACTTCACGAGGGTGACCTGAGGGCCCAGTGTCCTCTAGTAGGCCTGGTTCTCACTGCCCAGCACCGTGGAGCTCAACAGGAATTTGCCAGAAAACACCTTAATAGGCAGGTTTGGCACTGGTGCCCTATTATTTTCACAGATGAGAGCAGGTTCACTCTAAGCTCAGACCTGTACAGGATAAACAAAGGCACCCTGACTGCCATTGAGTATCGGAATAAAATCCTTAGACCCATTGTTAAACCCTCTACTGGTGCAGTGGGAAGTGGGTTCCTCCAGGTGCTATGTCTGGCCTCATGTGGCAAGAGTATGGAGACAGTTCGTGGAGGAGGAAGAAATTGATACCACTGCCTCCCCTCCACGCTCCCCTTGCCTAAATCCAATACAACATCTCTGGGACCTCATGTTTTGGTCCATGCATTGCCACCAGGTTGCATGTGTGGGCCATATAATCTACTGAGTACCATTTTGAGTTGCTGCAATGACGTTTCAAATGGGATTAACCTGCTGCATCAGTTTTTCAGGTAAAATTCCTTGGTGACTTTGGAGTTAGTCCTCTGTGTGTTGTTAATTTTAATTTTTATCAAATGACGTGGCAATTCCGTACCAGTATGGATATCCAGCATGATTTTTATTTTCCCCAGCAGAGATTTGATGTGTTTTCAAAGTGTTTCTTTAATTTTTTTGAGGAGTGTCTATGTAGCTGTTTATCACACGCCCCTGTGTTCCAGGACTGACCGTGCTTGATTTATGGTGGCTGGTGGGTGAGTTTCTCTACTATGCCCACCAGATGGTGTTGCTGGTGTACCATTTAACTGGGGCAGATGTAGTGCCTGGCATTGTGGTAACAACAAAAAAAAAACCAAGCTCACATCATTTTCACAATAACTACAGAGTGTGGTGATGGTTCAGTAACTGGTAGTGTTGATATAGTGCATATTGTTTCAATTATTCCAAAATGTCGTTCCAGCCAATGCCTAGAAAAATGCTCAAAATATCCATGTTTGATCTTGTGGGTAGTTGTGAAACTGGAAATGAATGGTGATTAACTATAATGACGACCGTGGTGGTGAAACATTTTGTGCCACAGGTTGTTTGACTGTGTGATCTGTCTACATAGACTAGTTCTACAAGGTAAAGGCCCTTTAGGATAGCAGTAGCATTTAGGGCAAATACATCTATGTTGCACTTTGTCAAACAGCAGCAAGTCATAATCCAAGCTTTAAATGGAGATCTAAGTTATTTTACTTTGTTTTTATTTACCTCTTGTTTAATTGTTTGTAGATAATGCAAGAGTGTGTGTTGCACTGGAGGCTTTGCAATCTTGACAGAGGAAGAAGGATATGGCCATGATTAAAGTAGGCACTAAAGCAAAGGTGGTAATTGGGATCATAAACACTCACAGTTCCATGCCGCCCCCTAATGAAGTATTCATGTTATTTTTCCAAGCGAATGCTCCGTCAGAGAAGCAGCGCCCATTGTGAACCAGACTTGTTTAGTGTTTAGCAATCTTAAAATATTTTGATGTGATGATGAAAGATGCCAACAAACACAATTGGTGTGTTTCTTCCGCAGCATTTACTGACTTGTCTTGTTTTTCTAGATTGAAACTCCCCTGTGCTTCCATTGAAAAATGTGAAAAGTTGTAAGAAGTTTCCCATCATTTCCGAAAATGAAAAGTTAAATAAAATTATGTTTTTCCCCCCACATTTATAGGAATATAACAAAGTGTGTCTGAATGAACAGCTGGAAACAGTTAATCTCTGCCAGTGGGCCACTAGAGTAATTAGATGTAAAGAAATACCGCTTTTTAAAAAAATGCTCACATACAGAGCCTTGCAGAAGTATTCATAACCTTTAAATGAGCAGTGGTGGCCTAGTGGTTAAAGAGCAGGTCATTTGCATCCTGGAGAAGCAACAAGTACCCTGGTTTGAATCCCACAGCTGGGCACTCTGGGTCCCTGAGCAAGACCCTTAGCACCTGAATGGTTTTTCAAATGTATCAACTAAGAAAAATCTGAAAAGCGCATACCAATCATTTGTATTCAGCCCCTCAATGTCAATACTTCATCAAACCAACTTTGCTACAATTACAAGTCTTCTGGGTATTTCTTAGGGCCTGATCTACTAAGATCTCAAATAAAGAGTGCTAAACTGCGTTGGCAAACAAGAAATTGCATGTGCTATTAGTGGGCGTGTTGCGGGTGATCTACTAAGATTGTGTACACAATTATTAACAGGTGCAAAAATGGTGAGGACCGCTGTGGGCCATTGTTGTGAGCATGAGGCAGCTGGTCAGCACTGTGTCTGGGCTGAGAATGGCCATAAATGCCCTGGCAACAGTTGGGAGATCATTCGGTGGCAGTGGTCCTTCAACTGAGCCACCGGCGAATGAAGAGGGAGGAGAGAGCATGGGTGGACACCAACGCAACCTGCGAAAATGCAAAGGCCTAATTAAAGAAATTATTGTGAGGAAAAGAAAAAAAATGGAGACACTGTCAACAGCACTATTAAATTTTTTTTACAATTCTTATCTATGTTTTCCTGTTCTCTGGTGGCTATTAAAGTTTAGTTTTGTTTGTTTCAATACATGCAACAATATTTACGTTCAGTCATGTTTTTTTTTTATTTTGGTATAATTGCATATAAACTGTAAACAAAATGCATACCCCAAATGGCTCATGAGAAATGGCTTTAAATTAGATTGGCCTGTGCCTGCAGTCCTGCTGCATTAATCTGTCTTGCATGTGGCCAAATGTTATTTTCCTACACATTCATGGCATCATGTTCCAAACCGTGGCATTTTGCTACGGAGTGTATCCATGCCTCCTCCTTGCCATAATGACTGCAAACATTTGTTCGTGACGCTGTGCCAGTTTGCACTTGCCTTCCAAACGTGCTAAATTTAGATGCAAAAGCAGCACCCGCAATAGCTAGATCAGGCCCTTACATTTTTGCCCTTACTTCGTTGTAAAAATATCTAGGATTAATAAAACTGGATGGAGGAGTTGCTTGAGCATCAATTTTCAAGTCTTGACACATATTCTGAATTGGATTTAGGTCTGGACGTTGACTGGGCCATTCTATCAAATAATTTTGTTTTGATCTAAACTGTCCTATTGTGGGTTTGGCTGTATGGTTAGGGTTGTGGTCCTGCTAAAAGATAAACCTCTACCCCCGGTTTCTAGTCTTCTAGAGGTTTTGTTTTTGAGAGTGACCTCTATTTAACTCCGTCTGCCACCATTATTTCTCTCTGTGACTAAAAAGTTAAATTTTGGTTTCATCTGATAGAGCACATTCTGCCACGTTTGGTGTAAGCTGCAAATTGAATTTATTTCAACAAGTATTATTTTCTTGTTATTACCATAAAAGCCTTAAAGGTCTACAAATAATCCTCTCCTTACCCTGCCTGTTAGTTTTAGGTGGACTGCCATGTCTTGGTAGGTTCGCAGTTGTGCCAACCTCTTTCCATTTTCAGATGTCAGACTGAACAGTCATCTGTGAGATGTTCAAAACTTTGGATATTTTAGAGCATTAAAAGAAACACACACACAAGCTTAGTGGTGTGAAATGTGCAGACCAGTGTAGTCAGGGATGTTCAAATCTTTACATTGGAGAAACTAAACAGTAGGTACACAAAATGATTGCACTACACAGAATAGCAGGCTCATGGGTTCAAGGCTCTGCAGTTCATGTACATCTCATGGAGAGGGGGAAATTGTTTTAATATATTATGGGCAGATTTCTGACAGGGAAGACAGATCGTTGAAGAGAGAAATGAAAAGAGAGAACTGAAAGAAGCCATGTACATTAAACAGGAAAAACTAACACTAAAACAAAGGAGGTAGCCTCAGTTTCAATCTTTCTAACACCTACAGTGCAGTGTTCACTTGTCTTTCCAGGCAGTTCTGCAATGATTGACAACCTTGAGACATGTGACCTCAACAGCTCACATGCTGGTTTCATTAGGAAGCATTTCACAAGGAGCAACGACCAAAACACTGAACCAAATGGAGAGTTAGACCAGTGACTCATGTCAGTGTTGGCACAGTGACCTGTCTGCTGTGCACCTCAGTCTTTATGATGCTGTTTGTTCATTATTGTTTTCTAACCAACCACTGAGGCCTTCACAGAACAGCTGGATTTATACTAAGATGCAATTACACCCAGGTGGACTCTGTTTAACACTTAGGGGAGTTCTGAATGTAATTTGCCCTAATGGATTTTATTTAGGAGTATCAGACTAAAGAGTCTGGACACTCTAAAAAGAGTATTTGCACTGTAGTTCATGTTTGGGATTTATTTACATTCATCTCACTTAATTCGTTTGGTTTAGTGATGACAACTTACTTTTATAAGTTCAGTTAACTAAAAGTCCCACATTTTAATCTGAAAGTAACCTTTTACATTCAGTCTAAGTGAACCAGTTAAGTTTCATGCAGCTTTAGTATCCTATGTGTGACATCATGATGTAAACTTCGCCCAAGGCTGAGACAGACCCCATAGTATCGACACTGACCGCGTGTGCATGCAACGACAAACGTTGCATTTGGTGTCAGTATTTAGACGTTATGATCAGGTGCAGGGGAAAATTCAATTCTGATCTGTCTAGCTTATTGGTAGGACTGCCATAGTGTTACATTAAGAAGGTGCTAGACTGCATCAACGCCCGGTAGCGGCTCATGTGTTGCAGTGGCCACCAGACTTGACTTTATATAAGGACATGCTACAATGCAGACACGGATGCGGTCAGCTTTCCTGGAGGTGGAGGTGGTGGAGATGTGTGGGTGAACTTTATCATGTGTAGCGCAAAGTTAATTTTAATTTAATTTAATTTGAATTTCTGATGCAACCCACTGTGCCTATGTGAGCTGCTGCTGCTGCAGCCAGTGAAGCTATCTCTCAGGTGCCTGCATGATATGATGTAAAAAACATATAATATCCTGAACGGGCATTTTGTGGTGGTGGCACAGCACCAGGCTGTTGTGAGATCAAATCCTGCCCTTGTTGCATTCCTTTCCCTGCTTTCTTCCCCCTATTTCCTGTCAACCTACTTAAAACTAAAAAAATAAAATAAAGGCCACTAGTGGCTACAATAATTCCTTGAAAAAACCTGGCCCTCATCAAAATTTAATTTCTGACAAGAATCTAAGCTAATCTACTTACCTACCTAGAAGGCAGCCATGGCAAAAGGCAATTTTTCATACTGTAAACCAAGATGGACCCCAATGATCAGCAGTTTTGAATTATAATTTACAGTTGCAAAACATCACTGGTAACAACCAGTCTGCATACAAATCTTGGCTTCAACAAGGTTTCACATTCTTTGTGGTTAAGAAAATATCACATAGTAATATGTCATTTAAGCATCCACATAAAGTTTCATTCTTAGGTTTGAGCTGTTTGATGTGATGACTTAAACATTAAAAATCTTCCACAATCTAGAATGATGCTGACAAAAACAATAAGTATTCATAAATACTTGCAACCACACTTAGTGATAAAAGCAATATCCCTTGTGAATTTTCAAAAGAAGGCCTACATGGTGGCGCAGTTTATAGTACTGTTGCCTTGCAGCAAGAAGTACCTGGGTTTGGTTCCCTGCCAGGGGTCCAATAACAGACTGTTTGGTTAATTGGTATCTAAATTGTCCTTAGATATAAATGGTTGTTTGTCCTGTGTGTTTCTGTGATGGACTGGTGATCTATGTAGGGTTTTCCCCTGCCTGTAGACTGCTTGAGATAGGCACCAGCTTCCCTGTGACCCTGTACAGAAGAAGTGGGAATAGTTCATGTATGGATAGAAGTTTCAGAAGAAATATCTAGTATGCCTAGTCATTTGTACAAAACTGTTCATGAATTCAGGATGTTTTCTTTTTTTAGCCAACGTGAATTTCTGAATTTGTTTGGTAGACCGGCCACCTCAGGGAAGGGTCACTCACCTCTGTTCCATGTTTTCTCCATTTGTAGACAATGGGTCGCACTATAGTTCACTTTTATTCAATATCCTTAGAAATGACTTTGTAATCGCGTACAAACTGATATATGCCAATGACTTCGTTTTTAATCTGTTGTTGAGTTTCTTTAGATCAGAGAATTATGTTTTCCGTTTTTAGACTTTTTTTAGCTTGCTTGATGTTGTCATTTTCTATTTGAGGGTTTGCTTTGATTCCAGAGGTTTGGCAGTCATAAGCCAACCTGGGTGTGTCTAGTAAAATGGAACCAAATAATGTGATTATTTGCATTATTAATGATACAACCATGCTGCAGTTACATTTTCACATAGGGCCAAGTTGGTTTGGATAGCTTTGTTTCTTTATGTAAAATAATCATTCGAAAACTGCCTTTTTTATTTACTCAGTTAATCTTTGTCTGATCTAAAATTTTATTTGAAAGCTGAAATATTTATGAGTGACAAAAAACCAAAAACAGAAAAAAACTGTAAGGTTGCAAGTACTTTTAACAACGCTGTAATTCTATAGATTATTTTAAGGCCCTTGCATGTGTTTGTGTCTGTTCTTTCTTGGTTGTGTCGTTATAGAAGCACAAAATGCAGGAGGAAAGAGTCGTCATGCTCTCCAGGTACAGACTTGTTTTACGGTGCAGTCTGCCAGACTCTCCACACACCCTGGTGGCGGCTGGTGTACTGCACAAAGCCAGACAGTAGAGATATAAAACCCAAGGTAACTGACAGCTCATAATCGTAAATTTCAAGAGGGAATTTTCACTATTGCTTTTCTCATCAGGGTAAGGGTGTTTTTTGCCGGTAAAGGAAAAAAGTAACAGGGGTTTGGATGAGGACATTAAACTCAGAGATGTTTGGCTCAACTGTGAGGTGGTTGCGGTTTATCAGTGTTTTAATGAGACGTGTCCCGTGTCTGCAGCATCAGAGGATGCAAGATGTGAGAGAGCCCAAAACATACATGCCGCTCATCAGCTCAGAGTGTATTTCCTCTGCTTTGACGGATGTTTTGTTATGACTGGATGTGTATACCTAAATATTAGACTTTCCCTCTGGCTGCTTAGATTAAGATCAGTTTTACATTCTTCTCTTACCCTTCAAAAAGCAATATATATCTATCAGACCATCTGCATTTCCAGCTTAGCCTTACTTTTAAACACAATTCTGTTTGACTTTGCCCTTCACCCAGTGCAAGGGCTACTAATTTATCTTCATCCTTTGAAGAGCAAACCTAGAGGAAGCTGACCTAGCCAGTGAGTTCCCTTCTCCTTTCCAAGTACAAATGCTGCGTGGCATGTTTGACAGAGCAAATGCAAAAAATAACACAGGTTGTCAGGTAAGAAGGAGCCAGGCTGCGGGAAAAGTTACTGCAATCAGGAAAAACTCAGTCCGGCGCAAGGCATGACTTCAATAAAATACCTCCAGTCCCACTTTTAAAAGCATTAGTCCAGGCCAAATTAAAAAGCGGAGCACAATTAAAAGAAATCACTTTGTAAATGTTAGCATGTGGAAGTTTTCCTTTTCCCTTTTTTCCACTTCCTTCTAGCCGAACAAAGAGTGCCCCTGAGGCAGAGCTGTGCAGCTGCTGAATATTACAACATCCATGTGTTTTAAATAAGACCCCATTATAATCAAAATCATAAAAAAGCTAATGTGGCTCTCTTAAACAGTTAAATGTAACCAATCTTCAGTTGAGGCCTTTGTGAGCTGTTGTACAGCTTTTTATAAAATAAAGTTTTGGAAGATTTTAAATTGGAAAAAAAAAAACGTTTCCTTCTTTTGCAAATTTAACAATGTAATTGTGTCTTCTTTTAAACACTATGCCTGTCACTGCTGAGGAATATGTAGTTTTCTATCAATCTCTCCAGAGTGCAGAGAGGTCACAGAATTCTGTCCATACACTCAAATGTATTGTTAGTCTTTTTGTGAAGTCTGGATTTGAAAGCTGATCAAAAACTGATCCTTGGAGCAGTTTAAGCCACAGAATTAAAATAGATGTACATTCAGGAAATAACCTAAACTTAGCTATGTTGACAAAGCAATCCATCTTCCATGTTCTAACAGAGTCGAGGGAGCTATAGCCCATCTCATATATTGCAAGTAAGAGAAGACATTAATCTTCTCCTGGTGGGCTCCAGGGTAAGGTACACCCTGAAACCTATGGAGCAATAGCTGCAGATTTTGCTGATTGGCAAGTAGTGCTCTGATGTTTACAGCTTTCTTTGAAAGTAGTTAGAAACAACATAAAAGGTAATAATAATGTCATGAAAAATAGGTTTAGCCCAATATGATCAGATATACACAGCCCACATACTATGTCTACAGATGTAATGTGAAGGGGATTCATTTATAAGAAACCAGAGATAGATTCTGTGGGGCCCAATGGTCTGCTGAAGTCTGCAGTAACCTCACTTTACTTTAAAGTAGCTGAAGTTGTTGTCTTACTCCAGAACACATGAGTTTTCATCAGAGGAATGAAGATGTCTGGCCAAATCCACTTTTCCCCCTTATTAAAATGGATATTTCCGAGCTGTCAATTGGTGAAGTCAGGGTTTGCAAAGACTCTTGCTTCCATTTCCTATTCATTCACTGTCTCCTGCAACTCCCCCTCCATGTAGCATGGCATAGAAAGTTTATTTTGGGGTGTTGGATGGCGGGTAAAGCGGGGTGGGGGGGGGTGGGGGGTGGGGGGGTGGGGGTGGGGGCGGGGGCTTGGGTGTCCAAGCCAGCACAGTGCTGGTAAACTGCTCACTTTGCGGCACACACTAATTTACTGAGACTCAACACTGTTTTAGGTCCGCGGTGCAATTCCCACGTTCCAGCTGAGAAAATATATCATTAGTCCCTCATCGTGTAATGCTTGCCATGTTACGTTATAAAAACCGGGTGTAAAACGACATGGATAAAACAGAAGCAATTTCCAGGGTGCCTCATTTCGAGCGGCTGCACGGAATATGTAGTGGCTGTTCAGAATCTGAAAAGGGGACAAGATGCGGTGCTGAAAAGGCCATTTTGCTTACTAAACGCTCCTGGGTGGCTGGAAGACTAAGCATTTCCACTGCAAATGCCTCCAATAACATATTCCAGCCATATGAGCGGAGAGCTTTACAAGCCTTCCTTGAAAGTTATATGGATTAATTAACTTTCCAGGCAAATTAAGATTCCATGATAATTACATTGTAGGTAATTTTATTGAGATCTGCATGAAAGATGGGTTATTCACAAGTACTTTCACAGTTCAGCTGATATTTACTTTCTGAAGTAAGTCTTGATAATGTAAAAAGAAACTGTTTACTTCTGAGGGGCTGAGTGACTTCACAGAAGACTGATAAATAAGACTCCCTGAGAGCGACATTTGTTCTCTGTCATTAGGTGCAGAGAGGGACTGAAGAGCCTTTTTTGGCACAGGACCGCAGTTTTCTCGGTTTTTCACTTCACAAACATTTTTACAGGCGTGACAGGCTTTGACCGAGCAGGCCGCAACAGACAGCCCTGTTACCTCAAAACAACCACCCCACAGGCCCACACGAGACGGCTAAATATACTGCCTCCCAGGAAACAGCAAAGCAACTGTTGAGTCTGACCGGCTTATCTTGTGGTTTAATTAACAAACCCAGGAGTTGGCTGAAGCAAATAAGAGGCCACTGGAAGCTCTTTGATTTGATGCTTTTTTAGATGTTCCTGCATTGCAACACAAATGGCATGTCATTATCTATCAATATACACTTACATCCCACTTAATTAGATACATCTTGCTTGTACTGGGATGGACCCTCTTTTGTCTTCAGAATTGTTATTTAACTGTGTTATTTAATTGTAGATTTAACATTGCTCAGTAAATTTGCTTAATGGAGACAGGATTCCATCACATACTTGCTGCAGATTTGTTAGATGCTCATCCATGGTGCAAGGCTCCAAATGCCACCACCTCCCTAAGGTGCTCTATTGGACTGAGATCTGTTGGCGTTGGAGCGCATTGCAATACAGTTTTATAGTGAATCCAGTTTTTATGACATTTTGCTTTATCCTGCTAAAGGTATCCATCAGAGGGGGGGCCTGAGGACCAAGGTTGGGAACCACTGTTAAGGTATTCTGTAGTATCTAAATGATGCTAAATGCCCCAAAGTGTCATGCAAATTGTAGCCTCAGTTTCATATTCTTAGCTGACTGTTGTGTTCTTTCGCTGCTGTAATCCCTATGCTTCAAGGTTTCATGTGATTTATATTTAGTTATGGTATTCAGCATACTTTAGTTGTAATGACCAGTTATTTGAGCTACTGTTGCTTTTTAAAGTTTAAAGTCACTTAAATCACCCTTTCCCCCATTCCGATGCTAAGTTTGAACTCCGCATTTTGTCATGTTACAGACAGAAACGTCAATCTTGCCACAAAATCTTAATTGGATTTAAGTCTGCACGTTGACTAGGCCATTCTAACTCATAAACATAATCTAAGCCATTTTATTGTAGCTCTAGCTGTATGTTTGGGGCCATTTGACCCCGTTAACTGTGTCAAGTCAGGGGCACAGGTTCTCCATTTATTTGTTCCTTCAACTTTGACCAGTTTGCATCTCCCTGTAGGAAAAAGCACTCCCACAGCATGCTGCTGCCAAGATTATATATTACCACTGGAATGATGCGTTAAGAGTCCAGGGTTAGCTTCCTTTTTTTAAATATAAATTTTGGACTTGGCCCAAGCACCTCCTTCTAGATGTTTGCTTTGTCTCCTTTGTAATTTGAGATAAGCAGCAAATTGGGCTTCTTCTGGTTTTATTTGTACAATGGCTTTCTTATTGTCAAAGTTTCTAGAAAGGCTAGATTTGTGGAGTGTGTGAGTTATAATTTGTCTCTTGAATGATTCTCCTACCTGAACTGTGGATCACTTCTGCTCCTCCAGAGTTACACTGGGCCTCTTGGATGTTTCTTTGATTAAATCTCACCCTACCTGGTCTGACAGTTCAATCGTTACATATTCCTTCAGTTTTCAGATGATTCATTTCAATTCAGTTTTATTTATATCGTACCAATTCACAACACATGTCGTCTCAAGGCACTTTACAAAGTCAGTTCAATTGAATCATACATGATGGGCTGAACACCTCTCTTCAAGCCTGACCGTGCTTTAACTCTCCACAGGTTTACTTTTCACCTGTTTGAGGTGCTTCTTTGTCTTCATAATGCTATTTGTTCACTATAACGTTCTCTAAAAATCTCTGAGACCATCAAAGAACAACTGTATTTATACTGAGATTAAGTTACCTTATATTTTGGGTCTTTTATTTGTTAAAATAAAAAAAAGGGAAGTGCTAGTGTCCACTAGCGCTTCAGAGTCCTTGAACTTGATAAAGCGCAGGCCATTTACCATTTAAACCTATACAGAAACCACATATCGTTTTCATTCTACTTCACAATTATGCACTGCTTTGTGTTGATCTGTCACAAAAAACCTCAATAAAATACACTGTAGGTTGGGTTGGAAGAGTATGTATACTTATGCAAGCTACTGTACACCCTGCTTTAAGAGCGTATAGACATCATTCATGTGGCAACAATTTGATTCCGCCTAGTGGCAAATGTGCCTGACACCCTTTCTGCCCCCCCCAGCCTCCTTTCTCCACCCTCTGGAAAGCCACATCTATCACTGCAGCACTGGTTGAGAGAGCCCATCAAAACATGCAATACTGCTAGGACTTTGTGTATGAGTGTTACTGATTCAAAAATCTTTTCTCAGCTCATACTTATACGAGCATGCCAATTTTCTGCTCTGTAAGAAACACTTAACCTCTTGAACCCACAAGTCCTCTTTTAAGGGGACTTGCCCTCTTTAACAACAATAACATGCTCATAGCTGACTAACTCTGAGACTGACACACAGTTATCTTATATCCAGATCTTCATCTGAGACTCCCCTACAAAAGTATCTACTTCGTTCTTGTATTCCCTGACCACAGCTCCAACACCATGCAAAAAAGCATGTAGCTAGCCAAAATGCAACTTAAGACCAAGTTTCTGTTTCCGTGGGCCTGGGTTCCACAACACACAGAGCAGCGCCAAAAGACGCATTGCTAATGAAAGCCAACAATACACTGAATAGATAGAAGTCAAACTCATTTGCATAAATCTCAAACTTTTCAGCTGGGCACTCAACAAATCCCCCCCAAAACATAAGCAAAACCAAGCAAAGCATATGAAATCTGTCCTACCTATGCTGATTTTTTTATCAGATTTTTTCTTTTTCGAAAAAAAGTCTGTTTCTTGAATATATCCAACGATAGCATGTAATCCTGCTTGTACAGCTATTAAAGTTGCTTAAACCAAAGCTGTAAAGCTGTGAAGCACTTTGGTCAACTGAGGTTGTTTCTAAATGCGCTATATGAATACAATTTTAATTGAATTGAATTACAGCTTATCTAATACATTTTTGAAGGTTTGAAGCAATTGTCTGGTCACTCCACCTCAGTAATCCCCAGGAAGATGAGGATAATGAACGGCAAAAAACCCCAACCGAACTACGATTGACTTTTCAAGATAAAGCCTCTTTACACCGAGCTTGTTACTGCCTGCCAGATGCATTTCCATCTGTACAAAAACATCTGTATAGGTGAACGTATGTTGATACTAGATCCAATAAGGAACCAGATCCTAAGATAATTTTTTCTTTATCATAAAATCAAGTTTTGTTCGCTCTTGTTAAATTATTTAATTCCCACAGAAAGCAGTGTCCTTTGACTCAATGCCGAGGACATGATCTGCTACCAATAAAACCCCAGCGTGTCATAATAAGCCCCGCTTTGTTTCTAATACATGCAAGCGAAAACATTTATTGGACTAATTACGTTGCTCCTGCATTGGATTTTCTTCCTGTGTTACACATGTTTTGGCAGAGTTCCCAGCATTGTGTCAAAGTGTCTCACTGCTCATGATTGCAGTGCTAAGTGCCAGGCAAGGAAGGCAAGAAAAAAGTGAAATAGAGAATAAACCAATTATGACTTAGTGCACCATATGGGTATACAATTTTCCCATGTGTAGAATGAAACTGAACGTCTTGGGGGATAAACATTGTTCTGCTGCAGATGCCTACCTTTTATTTTCTGAGTACCATCTGAGTGCATTTGCAGTTAGCTGCAAGGAATAAAAAGAAGGATAAGTATTAAAATTTAATTGAAATTCAAATGTCTTGTCAAAAATATTGTAGGGTTACAGTGGAGTTGATAACTTTCTTCAGCAATCAATGAGTGACAGAAAAGTTACACCCTGGAGCGGTCACCAGTCCATCGCAAGCCAAACAAACATGCATGCACACACTTAAACCTCAGGGCAACTTAGAGTGGCCAATTAACCTAATATGCATGTTTTTAGATGGTGGAAGAAAGTCTGAATACCTGGAGAGAACACACATGGAGAGCATTCAAACTGCACAAAGAAAGGTGCCAGCCAAAATTGAAACCCAGGACCCGCTTGTTGCGAGGACACAGTGCTGACAACTTCAGCACTATGCAGCCTTCAAAAGTAAATAATACTGGACAACAATAAATACCGTATATTGATTGTGAAAAATCTGAAACTAGAAATAAGGCCAGAGATGGGCATTTCAGCTGATGTTATTGATCAGCAGATTCTTACTCAGACAGTATTTGATACAATAAGCTAAGTTTTTCAATTCCGATCAGTTTTGCTTAGTGACTAAATAAATAGACAAAGTGTGGGTGTTGATTATGATGACATACAACAACCTGTCTTTTGGAAACTAGAATTATTTTGCTTTCATGGTGTGGTTTATCCAAAGATAACAGATCCAGATGCAGTAAAACTCTAAATGTAAGTAAACCAAAAGCTTTACACTTCATACTTCTCTAAATCATGCAATTATATTGGAAAAAGCATCTATATTTTACTGACATGGTTTCTGTCATTTGGCTCTACATTTAAAGGTGTTCATCTCTGTGTCACTCTGTACAGTCACTGCACTTCAGTAGAAATGTGATTTTTGGATCCTCTATATGAAATGTATTTACAGTACAGTCTCTTATTCTTGTTTTTATGCTCTTATATATTTTATCTTTTTGTGTATCTGCATGCTTCCATTTGCCTTTCACCTTTGCTGCTGGTACACTAAAAGACAATAAAATATAGTTCTATTCTATTCTATTCTATTATATTCTATTCTATTTTTCTGAAAGACTCAACCCCCATCTGAATGAGGCATAATAAACCTAATGGCAACAAAGTAAAAAGCAAATAATCTCCAATCCAATTAAAGGAGGGCACGGTGCCATCCCACCTGCGTAGATAGGCTCGGGTAGGCCACGAGAGCCCATCGGAGTCCCGGCAGCCGAAAATCGACCTGACAAGAGCCACAGGCCACCAGTCAGGAAACCCCCACACCAAACTGCTCCACAAACAACCTCAAAACCTCCCAGCTGCCCCCCTCCTCTTTCTTCGTTTAAGTGGTCTGTTTTAGGGCTTGGACTATGTGATGGCCACACCTGCAGCCACACAGTCGGTAACCCCACACACAAAAATTTTTTTTCATTTTGAGTTTTCATATACACATTCACTGGAGCAAAAGTACATGGGTTTCTGTTTATATTTTCATCTGACAATATTGAAATACATTAGTTCTAATTCTAGCGCGCACATTTGGTTAACATTTGTATATTTAATTTTGTCAAATATTTAAAGTTTTTTGTGTTTTCTTTGCTGGTGCTGTGGGGGAGTACCTTGAACAGAAGCAATGGACTCTGGCTGGCACGCTCCAATTCCAGATTGACTGATTGGGTGATACCATCTGGAGTTCCACCATGGGGGAAGACCATGGAGTCTTTATTCTAATTTTCGCATAAGCTCTTTTTGCTTTTGTGATTTGCTTATTTTGTTTAGTTATTAGTCTTTCAAGTAAAATTTTTAAGCTAACTGTGTTTAGTTATTTTTGTTAGTTAAATTTCTGTATATATTTTCCTTCCCTCTTCCTCAGTGTGTCAGTCTGGTCTGATCAGCCAGTATTTAGGTCCCCTTTGTGTGTTGTGTGGGAGGTCAGTTTGTTTGTTTTGAGCAGTTAGTTTCAGGTTTTGTTATGTTAAACCCTGATTTTTTTTTTTTTTTTTTTTTGTCTTGAATTTAGCTTTTTCATTGGACTTCTTTTAAGGGCCTTGTAACTGTTATTTGAATTTTGTCATTTTGGGGAAATAAAACCCATGTTCTTTGGAAATTATTACTTTGTCCTCATGCTTGACCGGCTCGGTCCCTCACAGACTATAAAAACAACACCACCAGACCCCCGTATGTCATCTCCACATCACCAGTCCCTGTAGAACCAGTGCAAGTGCAGAGATAAGGACAAAAAGGGCCAGTCCATCCCCTCTGCACCCAGCTCGCCATCCTCCTCCCTGGTTAATACATCTGTGCCTGTATAATGTTAAATGTTGCTATTAATGCAGGTATATGTTTAAAGTACATTTAAAATCAGGGTTGCATTCAAAGTGTTGCTGACAGCAGAGGCTTCCCCACTCCAATCCTAAAAGCAAAAAAGCTGTCTGCAATATATTGAATTTGAGGTGCACATACTCGAAGCCGCTCCCAGTGCCAATGCCAACACTCCCCTCGACCCGCAACGCAAGATGGCAAGGCCCAGAACTCAGCACCATTAAATCATGTATTTAATTATTAGAGACAAGATAAACTTGAATTCATTATGTTGGTTTGCCTAACAAGCAGACATTCTCTCAAAAGAAACATAACATAAAAAATGTTTAGAAGAGCCAGAAACATGTGGGATCAATTCATGACCTTAGACTGAACTGAATTTCATCTGCATTTTAAGTTATTGAAATGTAATAGACTCACAATTTTGCTCCTGATGAGACATAAAGGATTGACTTTAGGTCTGTAGATTGCTCTCACTAGAGTCTGATGGTGGGTGCAAAAAACAAAGTAAGAAAATGAATCTAATCTAAAAATCGGAAAAGAACATTGAGACCTGCAGTGTGAGATGTTTGAGTTCAGAACAAAGATGTGCGTTAAAATGAATGCAAAAATGCTGTAACATGCTTAAAAAACTGAAGCAAAACTAAGCTGTGCATTTGGTTTATAATAACAGATAAACAAATATCTAGCATGAGGGCCACAGAAACTGCAGCAGGAATATTTTATTTTATTGGGCAGGTGGAATAAGAGGTTAAAATGTAATCAGTTTGCTCTGATCTTGATGTCAGTTTGTTGTTCCTACCTGTCTGATTACTCAAAGTGACTAAAGTACTGGATTTAAACTGACTTCAGTATCTGTTATTTCATCACTAACAACATGCACTGAAGCAACTTGGTATTTCTGGCTGTGTGATAGCAGGAAGATGTTTCAAACAAATGGTTATTTTTTTAATGTTGATTAGAACAATTCTCTTTCTACACTGTTAGAATAAAACACTTTTGGTAGAGAATAATGTTTCTTTTTCATAGTTTTTTGCTATAAAAATAAACATGGGTATATAACTATTTATTTTAACTAAATCCATTATTGTAATTTAATTCCAAGATCAGAGTTTCCTTTTTATTCCTCACATCTTTTAAAATATTTTATTTTTGGTTTTTTAATTTGTTTTTTCTGTTAGATCACATTACAAGACATGAAAAAACCTGAATTGTTGTGAACCACGAGAAAACATTTTGTACTGTTAAAGTCACTGCTTTCTAGAATCTGAGTCAGTGTATGGTGTTTATTACAGTAAATGAATTAGTTTAGCCGTTTCATATGCATACAGTTTAAATTATAATCAAGGTCCATGGTGGTAACAGTATCATCCTCCAGGGTTACTTTTATTTAGATGGGGTTTGGCTGTTGTCAAGACTATTGAAATTATGAAGTTTCAAATAATCAGTTTTTACCACAAATCTGCAGTCCAAGCATGCATTCAAATTAACATAGATTTGACTAAAAGAAAAAGAACTGTAACTGCCTAGCCAGTGTCTAAACCTAAACATAACAGAAAATCTGTGGGGTCACCTGAAGAGGCCTAAGGACAGGAGATGTCCTCACAATCAAACAGCTTTAGAAAACCTTTGCAAAGTAGACTTGCCCAATATGTCTGCTGAAATGTTGCAACTGAATCAAAAGGTGCTTTAGCAAAGTTTTGTTTAACAGCGATCACACTTATGCAACCAACTAATTGCACTGTTTGTCACACTGTAAGTAGAGACAGTTTTGGAATTATTTATTATGGCCTCATTTTTTACATTTCAAACACCTGATATTTTAACAAATGTGAGATTTGCTTATGGTTCTCTGGTATTGTTATTAAACAGATCATAACCAGAACATCACAGAGCAACCCAGAAACACACTGGAAAAAAATACCATGCATGGACACTCAGGCCTAATGGCAATTCAGAGTGTCCGGGTAACCTAACATTCATGTAAAAAGAAGCACCCGGAGAGAACCAACATAGAAAGAACATGCACTCACTGCATAAAGACCTCAGGCCAGTATTCAAAGTCAGAACCTCCAGGCAGCAACTTCACCTCTGGGCAGTTGATGGTTATGCTGCTGTATTTTATTGTTGTGTTAAATTGTGATCATAGCAGCTCAGATTCTTGGAGTTTCTGATCAGGTTTCTGAGTCCTTTGGCCAAAATGTTTGTTATTTAATTCTGACTGTCATGTCCCAATAAAATCCTTGCAAATAGTTAATCTATTTTGTTCTAAATTTGACTTTTTTTTTTTTGCAGATTTACAAAAAAGAGCTCAACCTATTTAAAAAACAAACATAGATTCTTAACTACATACAGGTCCTTCTCAAAATATTAGCATATTGTGATAAAGTTCATTATTTTCCATAATGTCATGATGAAAATTTAACATTCATATATTTTAGATTAATTGCACACTAACTGAAATATTTCAGGTCTTTTATTGTCTTAATACGGATGATTTTGGCATACAGCTCATGAAAACCCAAAATTTCTATCTCACAAAATTAGCATATTTCATCCGACCAATAAAAGAAAAGTGTTTTTAATACAAAAAACGTCAACCTTCAAATAATCATGTACAGTTATGCACTCAATACTTGGTCGGGAATCCTTTTGCAGAAATGACTGCTTCAATGCGGCGTGGCATGGAGGCAATCAGCCTGTGGCACTGCTGAGGTCTTATGGAGGCCCAGGATGCTTCGATAGCGGCCTTTAGCTCATCCAGAGTGTTGGGTCTTGAGTCTCTCAACGTTCTCTTCACAATATCCCACAGATTCTCTATGGGGTTCAGGTCAGGAGAGTTGGCAGGCCAATTGAGCACAGTGATACCATGGTCAGTAAACCATTTACCAGTGGTTTTGGCACTGTGAGCAGGTGCCAGGTTGTGCTGAAAAATGAAATCTTCATCTCCATAAAGCTTTTCAGCAGATGGAAGCATGAAGTGCTCCAAAATCTCCTGATAGCTAGCTGCATTGACCCTGCCCTTGATAAAACACAGTGGACCAACACCAGCAGCTGACACGGCACCCCAGACCATCACTGACTGTGGGTACTTGACACTGGACTTCTGGCATTTTGGCATTTCCTTCTCCCCAGTCTTCCTCCAGACTCTGGCACCTTGATTACCGAATGACATGCAGAATTTGCTTTCATCCAAAAAAAGTACTTTGGACCACTGAGCAACAGTCTAGTGCTGCTTCTCTGTAGACCAGGTCAGGCGCTTCTGCCGCTGTTTCTGGTTCAAAAGTGGCTTGACCTGGGGACTGCGGCACCTGTAGCCCATTTCCTGCACACGCCTGTGCACGGTGGCTCTGGATGTTTCTACTCCAGACTCAGTCCACTGCTTCCGCAGGTCCCCCAAGGTCTGGAATCGGCCCTTCTCCACAATCTTCCTCAGGGTCCGGTCACCTCTTCTCGATGTGCAGCGTTTTCTGCCACACCTTTTCCTTCCCACAGACTTCCCACTGAGGTGCCTTGATACAGTACTCTGGGAACAGCCTATTTGTTCAGAAATTTCTTTCTATGTCTTACCCTCTTGCTTGAGGATGTCAATAGTGGCCTTCTGGACAGCAGTCAGGTCGGCAGTCTTACCCATGATTGGGGTTTTGAGTGATGAACCAGGCTGGGAGTTTTAAAGGCCTCAGGAATCTTTTGCAGGTGTTTAGAGTTAACTCGTTGATTCAGATGATTAGGTTCATAGCTCGTTTAGAGACCCTTTTAATGATATGCTAATTTTGTGAGATAGGAATTTTGGGTTTTCATGAGCTGTATGCCAAAATCATCCGTATTAAGACAATAAAAGACCTGAAATATTTCAGTTAGTGTGCAATGAATCTAAAATATATGAATGTTAAATTTTCTTCATGACATTATGGAAAATAATGAACTTTATCACAATATGTTAATATTTTGAGAAGGACCTGTATACTGTACTGCAAGGCCAGAATTAAAAGGTGTGTGCACAGTTGTTAGATCCACTGTACATCCTTTTAAGGAGAAAAAAGAAAAAGTCAAATTGCCAAACCACTGGTCCTTTCAAAGTGAAATTAAACATTTCAACTCTTTACATTTGCAATTCTTTTGAAATATCTTACTTCTGCTCTGTCAATCACAGAGTGGAAAATAACATGTTGCAACAGCAACCCAAGTTAGTACAAATACCAGCACCTTTCTCACATTCAGACATCAGAATCAAAGAAACTCGATTTGATTTTGAAACTCCAGCCAGACCAACACTCCTAAGATGAAGGCGTTCACTCTTGCAGTTGCCGTGGCCATCATGGTGACAGTCATTGGGATTCAGGAGGGCTCTGCTCACCTCATCATTGAAGTAAGAACGTCATTGAAACTGTCATGTGCAGTTTATGTTAGTGATAATATGAACTGTCTTGGTTTAAATTAACAAAACTGTCTACAGGGACCTGAACTGATGGAAGGGCTGACTAATGGCAGCCCAGTCACTGGTGGTCAAGACATGCCAGAGGACTCTTGGAAGGTAGGGTAAATTAATAAATTAACAACAGTTTATCATATTTTCATTTGTGGACTTTCAATGATCATGGATCGGGGAACATTGTCAAACAGGACAGGGAATATAGGGATCAAAGTAACAAAGTATGTTTTATTCAGCATGATATTGGATCTTTGATTTATTTATTTAATCTTTTAAATGAAATCTTACTCATGTCCCCAAACAGATGCCATATAACTCAGCTATGACGAGCCGTCGCTGCCGTTTCTGCTGCGGCTGCTGCCCTGGCATGAGAGGCTGTGGCATCTGCTGCAGATTCTGAGAAGCCCTAATACACCAAAGAGATACTTCAACTACATAAAAAAATTATTTCTCTACATTTGGTCATTTTAAATGTGGTTGAATATTACATTACTTTTCAAGGATGTAAGGGGTTTTCAGTATAATACTTGTGTGTGTGTTTTGCGTTGGCATCCAAATTGCTTGGGGAATATCCACATATATAGAACGCAAAGTATCGCAACAAACATTGTGACTAATGTATAACATGCATACGAATAATGTTTAGGCTCAGTGTTTGAAGAATGAATGTGTTAATTTGATCAAAGGTGTAATATTTGTTGTCATAATAAATTTTACCCCCCGATACATTTTTCTTGCGTGCTTCTTGGTCTTTGGTTTTGCTAGTGGTTGTGTGGCTTGCTTTCAGTCTACAACAGATAAACAGTTTGTTGTTAAAAAGTAGATTAAGGCTTGATGTTCACAGTATTGAAAATACCATGCAGCGATGAGGCATAACAAAGAGAAAATGGTTTAGGGAGCACAACAAAGAGTGTGAGGTGTTGACTTGGCCTCCAACTTCCATAGATCTAAATCCAGTCAAAGATCTGTGGGATCAGCTGTTAACGACTTGAAAGAAGATACCACAGCACATCTTCAAATATATCCAAATATATAAACGTCTTCTGCCTCCTCAACCGACATCGTAGTCAAGCACACAATCTTGCAATGTTGCCAGGAATCCATTGTGTATCCAGAGAAGAATGTACCAGCTGGGCAAAAGGGTTCTCCTTTACCCTGTCTTCCCGTGGAAGAAATTTGATCAATTGCATTGAGAGACCAGCTGACCAAATCTATAACTTGCTGACCAAATCCATAAATTGCAAGTTTGGAAGATATGTAAAGTGAGGCTCTGAGAAAAACACAGACAAACGCAGATGCAGAAGCAGGCAAGAGGGAGGGAGAGAAAACGCTTGCGCCCTCCACCTAGAGCAGAGCAAAAAAAAAGAAAAAAGTATAATAATGTCAGAACTTGGCTTATCCCTTTCAATTTTGTCCTTATACCACCGCCTTGTTGGACTGGTATTCACAGGACAACCCTTAACAGACTGAAATATTATGTAATAACATATGAAAGTATTAAATAATATATTCATCTTCATAATTACAACAATACCACAGCACATCTTCAGGGGTTTAATGGAGTGAATGTTTCATCAGGGCTGTATTGGCATCCAGCAGTTCAGTGAGCCTCAGAAGTTTGTTAGAAGACAGTAGCAAACATAAAGCATCATAAGGACTAAGGAACACAGCTGACACTCAAGAGAAAAAGCTATAAAGGCCTTTAAAGCGGGATTCGTTTATAAAACAATGTCCCAAGCATTGAGCATCTTACGCAGCTCTGTTAAAACCGTTATCTCAAAATGCAAACTGACTAAGACATTGCCATTCACCTATACAGAAAGGTCAGGCAAGAAGATCAATAATCAGAGAAGCAGCCAGGAGGCCTGTGGCAACTCCACAGCTCAGGTGGAAGAATCTGTTCACATCTATTAGATGTGCACTCCACAAATCTTTCCCTTGAGGCAAGAAGCCAGTGTTGAAAGAAATCCATGAGAAGTCCAATTTGCAGTTTGCTGCAAGTCATGCAAGCGGACACAGGAAATGTGAAAGATTTAATTTTTTGGCCTAAATGCAAAAAAATGTGGTATACAAATCACATCATCCTGAGCACACCATCACCACATTGAAACATCAAGTTGGCAACATCTTGATGTTGGGACAGGGAAGCTGGTCTGATTGATGGGAAAGTGGGTGCCACTAAATACAGGACCATCTTACAACAAAATATTTTGCCAGCTGCACATGACTTGAGACAAGAACATCAACCCTAAACATACTGCCTGCGCTATACTGATAAAGATCAAAGTAGATTCATGTGTTACAATAGTCCTGTCAAAGTCCATTTCTAAATCCCTTGAGCATTTGTGGAGAGACTTGAAAAATGATGTACACAGATGTTTTCCATTCTGCCTGTCTGAGCTTTAGCCATTTTTCAAAGAAGAATGTGCAATGCTGATAGAAACAAACCAACACCTGTAGCAATAAATGTTACCTAGATTACAGAGATAACAGAAACACAAACATTGAGGCAGACAGCTGAAAGGAGAAGAGAGAGAAATATTCTTCCTGTTAATCTGCATGAAAAACAGAAGCAAGTATAATGTCACCACATCTAGCTTCTCTTTCATAGGCAGCCACAACTAAAACCAATCCCTTGGATCAAGTGGACATAAGATCCAGTCTCTGTGAGCATGAGTTTGAGCTTGATGTCCCATCAAAATGACAATAGCTCTTAGGTCATGTGCTGAACATTTTGTTTGACTGGTACAAAAAAAAAAGTCTAAAAACAGGACAAGCACGTGAAAGGAAAGACTAAAGATAAACTTGATAGTTGATGATTAAACACAGGCAGACACCACCATCCCCATAACAAATACAGAATTCCCAGCATCAGACTGCTGCTGGTGCACTGCCCAGGATTAGGAAACTGCTGCTGAAGTCACTATAAATACTAGAATGCTCAGGATTAACCATCACACAGGAGAACTCAACACAGCAGTCATCCAGATTGTCAACATCCAAACTTTAGCCCTTGAAACCCTCCAAAGATGAAGAGATTCAGTGCTGTAGCTGCAGTGGCTATTGTTTCAGGAGAACTATACTGCTCCACTCGCAGAGATAAGAATACAGTGTGTGTGAGTGTTTTGTGAATTTACATGTGGTTCTAATGATGCCCGCTTAAGCTTGCTTGTTATGCGTTTGTAGTAAAAGACACTACTTCAAATATGTCTTCCTGGGCTGGTAAAATGTGGAGAATGTCACCAAAACTACAAGAATATCTTCATCTGTATGATTTTCTTACATATCTGCAAAGTATGAACAATAAAGTGAATCAGTACTTCAAAAAGAGTGTTTGTTTTGTATTTTCTCTGAATAGACAGCAAATTATCAGTAATAAAGATATTATAAAATATAATGTCTTTAAATTGCATAATAATTAGCTAGGTATAATCATCTTTAGATGAGCTTTCAAACAAACTTAGCTGCACGTGAAAACATAACAATGTTAATGACTATGACCTTTTCCAAACAATTTTATTTTAAAGCAGCATCAAGGTGTTTAAATCATAAAACAAGTGGTATCATTGTTTGTTGTGTTATTTATGTGACCTGACAATTATAACAAACTTAATTATCACTTGTTATCATTATATCTGCAATCCACACAAGCACCATAATTAATAATACTACATGTGAAAAATGTTCCTTTGTAGAATGCCTTGCAGAAGTAATTACACTCCTTGAACGTTTCCCCATTTTGTTATATTACCACCGGATAGACCAACAGATTATAGGTGCATTATTGTGAAGTGGGAAGAAAATAAGAAAAAGGTTTTTTAAAGTATTTTTTTAATGAAAATTTTAAAAATGTTGCTTGCATTTTTTTTTCTGTCATTAGTTTTTCACCAGGATTATCGTGTCCTCAGCTTGTCTTTATCTTTGACCAGGTTTCTACTCCCTGCTGAACAAAAGTATCCCTACACCGTGATTTTTTGTTGGGATTTTGGGGGAACGTAGCTCAGGTGGTAGGGCTTTGTCTCGTAACCGGTGAGTTGCCGGTTACGAGACAACCCCTGCGAACACTCAGGGGGTTTGCAGCAGGTTACCCTCATAATGTGAGTGTATCTGAAGAGTAATACATGTTTAGTATGCCAGTTGGAAAAATGAATATTTACATTGTGTTTTGAATAATTTCAGAAAGCATCAAAATTACAGTGTAAAATTAGTGGGACATTGAAAACCACATTCATATCCACCACACAGGAGATTATGGTTAGATAGGAATTTAAGCGAATGTGTTGAAGTGCTAAACAGGCTCCACAACTAAAACATAAAGTCTAACCCTGATTCAATCTTTATGAGCATGACTAACTGTACAAACTGTAACCGTGTGCCTTGCAATATTTGATATGTTGCAATTTTAAAATTCGTCTATTAAATCAAAGCAAAACATTAATAAAAGGTACAAAATTGGGGTGGATCAAGCACATTTAAACATTATTAAAAGTAGCAAGGTTTAGCTTTGAATAATTTTCTTCCTAAATGAGATAGAAAGCCATAGAATTTGTAGAAAAAACACTATGGATACAGTAAATACTTGTGACTTTATTAGTCACAAGTGTTTACTGGAATGTACACACACCAAATAATGCATTTGTAATATAGGAGAGAAAGATTGGTATTTCTTTCCTAAACTGACCAAAATGTAAAATGTAAGCATAAACAAAAAAAAAAAATTCAAAAGATACAATTACATGGAAATATACTGTGTGTCCTGTTCCCACCATTGATCCAGTGTACTAAAATGAAGTGACAAAGTATATTTATTTGGGATGTTTGTGTAGCGATTTTTCTGAAACTGCTCTCATTCCCAAAAGAATAGAGTGAGAGAAGGTGAGTTATCCAGTAAGTTATAAACTCTGTCTTCATGTCCCACAGACACTGTATAACTCAACGTCGCGACTGATGCGTCGCCGCCGCTGCTGCTGCTGCTATCATTGCTTTTTCTGCTGTTTGGACTTAATCATCTAAACTCTTAACTAAATATACACAGATATTACAATGTATTTGTAAAATAGATTTCATTATCACTAAGTAGTAATATGTTTAAAAAAAATTTGGTTTGGACATTTAGGGATATTAGTTCTGCTTATTTAAGCAGACCTAAACATAAAAAGGGAAACCTTTGTCCATGACTTAGATGATGTATGTTTTCACAATAAACATTATCAATCTTTCCTGTTCCTGTATATGTGCCTCTCTATGAGCAGGAGCGGGTATAACCTACAGAAATCACAGAGACCAAAAGAAGAATACACTGAAAATAACGGACTATGTTGTAGGAAAAAAAAAACATTATTAGCCAAGCAGTGTTATGATGAAGATCACTCAGTCAGGTTTATTAAAGACCTTACAAGATGAGAACAAAGAATTCCAACCAGAGCACTAGAGAGTTTGCTCTGTCATTCTTTTAGAGAGTTGTTCAAACCTACACAGTTGTAACATGTCTCTAATACACAGAACAGGAGGGGTGTGAAAAATATGCCAAATTAGTGTGGGAAACTGACTTTCTCAGTAAGTCACAGTGAGAACAAACTTTACTTACCTTTCTGCTGTACAAGTGACCTTCAGAGGCAGAGTCTCACTCAGTGTGATAAGCATAATAAAATAAAGACATAACATAACCATAAGTTAACAATAATACGACTATGGAAAGCAAAGTTCAACCCATGAGAGTGACTGAGAATCAAGAAATAAATTTTCCATTACAATAGTTCATCTTTAGATGAAGAAGAGGTTAGGGTAAATACCGTCATACAAGAACTACTCTAAGTTAACTGTGAAGAATTAGTCTTCACAGTGTATGCTGAATGTGCTGGATGCAAAGTGAGACCATCCCCACATCTTGTTAGAAAGGTGACAAACAATGATATCTGGTAAGCTCACTTTCTAACCTTTCATTATTTCTGCTTTATTGTGAATAAGCATTTTCCAATGTTTCCACTCTTAAGCACTCTGTAAAATGTTAAAGTGCAATGAAGATGCAGTAATGACACACCTAATGTCATCATCATGAACCTGGCTAACTTTGCAAATTATAATGAATTAAATGTAGGTTCTCCAGAAGCCAACATCTGTAAAAGTCTTGATGATGAAGTGATTATGTCTTCCTATGAATACATTTGAAGATTAATAATATAAGGGGAATATAATATAAGGGAAGGCTGGAGATTAGACATATATATGCAGGGGATACACATACAGGCAGGGTCAGGGTTTGTTGGCACAAAAGCTAAAACATGTAAAAAACATTGAAACATATTTTTATTACAAGAGCATAATCTCACACAAATATTAAAAACCCAACCTTTAGATTTTATTTGGTGGGGGAAAATGTCAGGTTAAGAAATAATTGCTTTAAACTAAATTTTCACTTTACAACTACAAACCTCAGTTTCATTTATGAGGATTTTATGTGATAGACAGTACAATGTATGGATAAAAGTGGAAGTAGAAGCAATATGATACATGATTTAAAATGTGTTTATGTATGTTCCCCTGTCCACCATCCTTTTGATGAAACATGGTGGTGGCAACATTATGCTGCGGGTATCCTTGTCTTCCAATGAAAAGAAGGCGTGAAGGTTTTTCTACCACCATGACAATCATCCAAGCCTCTGAGAATTCTTAAAGATAAAATGGGACTTTGTCAATCAGAACTTTCTAGGTGACAGGAATACGTAAAATTGTGCTGTGGAAACATTTTTCTTTTTAAATCTCCTTTTTAAAAAATGTGTTGAATAACCAGAAAATAAAAGGGAAATCAGTAGTCCAGCCAAGTAGTTAAAAATGTTAAATATAATAGTTTCTGTATCAACCATGAGCAGGATGCTCCAAATTCTGCAGTATTCAATTTTGTTATGGTGACATGTAACGTCTTGGCCAGAAAAATATCTAATTCTATGTTTTCTCTCCTTGGTTTCTCCCATCTCAGAGAAACTTCTAATGCCAAAAATACAAAGTTTGCACAGTCATGCTGCATTGTTAGGTAAATATTTTAAAGTGCTAGAAACACTTTTGAAGTGATGCAACACTACAAACCTGACTAGGCATTTGTAAGACAGAATTCCCTCATGCATCAGAATGTTTAGGATTTCTTAATTTGTTAATATCTCCTCCATCCAAAAAAAAAAAAAAAAGACAAACTGAAACATTTGTGGTGAAAAGTCTTGGTTTATTTTTAGTAGATGGACTCTAATAACACATTTTCAATGCTTGTGTAAGATCCAACCTTTGGACCAAATTGCAGTTTTGTTGCTTTATGAAACATATTGTTTTTAACTAGAAAACAATTATTAAAATGAGAATAATACAGACTCAGACTTTTTAAATCTACAGATATTTGGAAATATCCCACTTCTATTCACACCATCCCACTGTGGGATAGAAAATTCACTAAGCTGCAGCTTAGTGAATATAAATATCAGCAGATTTCTCAAATTCAGTCATCAGATAGGAGAACTCAAGAACTGATATCAAAATTAAAGCAAATCTATCAGATCTAAATCCTTCAGCCTGTCCAGCTCTTCTGACATGAAGACATTCACTGTTGCAGTTGGCATGTCCCTCATGCTAACATGTTTCTCTATTCAGGACAGCTGTACTGTCCCTGTCACTGAGGTAAAAACTTCATCTAAAGTTGCATTTATTTATTGTTATTCAGATATTGAAATGAACAAAACTGTCTATGGTGCTGACTTATGACAGCCCCCTCACTGTAGGTCAAGATACGCCAGAGGATCCCTGGAATGTAAGTTAACTCAATGAATAAGTTGAATACAAAAGTACATAATTTGGAAATGACAGTGGACAGTTTTACAGAAACTTGAAGATGATTAAAGAGGATAGAATATTTACAGATTTAACAATTTACCATTGCAATAAACTTCATTCTCATTATTCTTATGTGGTGTCTCTTATGTGGATAATGAATACGTTTATTTTACCAGAGATACATTTTGAGCAAACCCAAAGGAAAATCTGAATTCTAGTTTTCTGAAAATGTGAATTCTAGTTTTGTGAATTGGAAAGATTTTGTCAATCAGTCAATATCAATGGTGTCAAATTCAAATTAGACTGAGAGTGCTTTTAAGTCCCTTTGCAAGTTGTCAGTCTGTTAGATCTGCAAGCTATTGCATTTTAGACAACAGTTCTCCTGAATTACTGCATATCACTAGGAAAACTGACATATAAATTATTTGTCATGTGAGCATGCGTTTGACCTTGGGTCATTACTTTTGCTAATATCTTCTTGAGTGGCCATTGTAAGTTTGGAGCCCCAAACTTTCCGTTGTCATGCTCTTCGCAGCATGTTCAACTCCCTTTATACTTGCTGTGTGTTTGTTCGAGCCTTGTTTCCAATTACAATATTTGAACTTTAACACTCTAATTAGGGCAAATTGATAATATAGAGTTCAAAGATAATCACTGAATGGCTAAAAATATTTTCATAAAAGTTTAATTATTCTTACACTGACATAATTTATTCTTTTGGCATTTTGCAGTATATTTATCAGTGTGCTATATTTGCTAAATGAACAAAAGTTGTTGTAGTTTCACCCTGAAAAGTCATGTAGTAGGTTAATTTTTAAAGAAGCACCAAAAAAACATTTTAAAAAGGTCAGAACATTGCTTAGATGTTTTTTTGTTTTGTTTTGTTTCTTACTACCATTGCCAACATCACATACTGTTCTCATATTTATGTGTTTTCACAGGAGAGTTCAAATATCGATGTCAGAATTTTGGCCAAGTTACAAAAAGGGATTCCTCAGTTAACAGGTGGAGGAAATGGAAGTGCCAGTGAGCTTTTACAGTCAAGCTCTTGCACACATAAAGGCATCAGCAGACTTGTTGGATGTAGAATTAAGTTAGATGAATGAATAAGTTTGGACAAATGTTTATTTTTTTACGAAGTAGCCTGATGTGTGCTGGTATTTATGTGCCAAAAGAAGGCTGCCTCTAAATGTGGCACATGTGTGCAATAGCAACTGCTGTGACATTGAAACTGACATAATTAGTTTAACACTTGCTCTATACCTCCAACGTGTGTGAAATATAAAAACTTTAGCACAGCAATGTTTTGCGAAAAAAATTGTTTTAATCTATAACGAGTCATTTTATAAGTTGTACACATTTAACCATTTTGTTCTTGATTGAGATGTTTAGAGGTCAGATTTTGTGAAGGAATACCTTGGTGTCTCGTTTACAAGTGATGGTAGGATTGATTAGCAGATGGATGGATAAACGGAGGTTTCATGTGCAGCAATATAGGCACATTTCTGCTTTGTTGTTATGGGGAAAGAATTTAGCCAAAAAGTGAATCTTTCTCTTTCTTGGTCTGTCTATATTCTGACTGTCTGCTGTAGTCATGAAATATGGTTTATGATGGAAAAAAAACCCTAGAGAGAAAATCATGAAATAACCTTCTTCTCTAGGGTGGCTGGGCTCACCCTTAAAGATCGAGTGAGGAGCTCCATCAATGAATGGGTGGATGGACCAGGTACAGCACTATAAAACCAACATACTACTCTGTTATTTTAATTTACCCTTGGATTTTCTTTTATAGTGCTGTGTCCCATGCATTACAGCTTGTCTATGCAAACATCCTAGCACAGGTTCAACAATACCTACTGGGGGAAAGGAAACGGGATAAAGACAGACTTAAAAACTGTGACAATGTCATGGAGATTAAGAATGGGACTCTGTGCATGCAACAGGCCGCTCAGAGTGTAAGAAGCCACTACTTCAAAACTAACATAATTAGTCAGTTTATAGTCTTCAAATGTACAGGGAGGAAGACCTGCAGTTTTGGTCAGATGAAAGTAAAACTAAAGTGTTTTCCTTAATAACCATCATTACATTTGGAGTGTGTGGCTCTTTTTGTGTATGTAAATATCTGGTTTACGCTGTAAGTTTTCAGTAATAATTCATAGGTCTATTGTTTTTTGTATACTTGCTTAATCCTTTTTCAAGTGTTGCAGCAGGACCCTGATGAAGTCATCACAGGGCAACACAGCAGCAACTAGGATAGACAACCTTACACACCCACTCAAATTTATAGCATGACTAAATATTTTTACTGTAGCATACGCTCTGAAATTTCTTCTTCAAATGAGTATAAAGAGGTGGAGGAGCTGCATTGGAGCATTGTGAAATCACTGCATGATGTCACAAACACAGGTATCTCACAGGTTTTGTAGGAACCCATGAAAACAAACCTTTCACAAAGAGCAAAATGTCAAAAAAGAATTTGTTCTGATATGACAAGGGACGTATGTCTCTCCCTGGATGAGCTTAGCAGGTGATTAGATTTCTGCAATGAAATCCAGGGACATTTCTCAGTGCTTGATTAAGAAATCATCACAATCAGATTTTTCTTTCATTGAACATTATGGTCCAATGGTCAACAAACAGGTAAAAGCACTCAAAGGAAAGATTGACAAGGATAAAAAGGAGTTGTAATAATTTGAAGTGAATAATCAATTTATGATAATAAAGGGCAAAAAGGTTAAAAGCAGCATATTGTTTGAGTTACTAAAGGTATTTACGTTCTGTATATTATTTTAGCTCGTATGATGTGTGTCACATGCAAGGCTCTGTCAACAAAAGATTGTAAAATATCCATTTGAGAGACCATCTTTTCAACCGGGACTACAGGATGTAAAATCTAAAACAAGTCAGTCGAGAGAACGATATCGCAGTAAAAGAAGGATATACCGTTCCAGTTCGTGAGGAGACTGGAGCGGAAAAAAAGCAGTTTGAGTTTTTGGCCGGGCAGGAGTGTTGGAAGAAAGGAAGAGAGAACAAGTGAGCTCTGATGGCCGACTGAGCCGCAGGAATCAGAGGTGACTTGCATCATGATAACATTTCAGTGACAAGAAAAGACCAGTCTAAGCAGACTCCTGACTGAGCGAGGGTGGATGCAGCTTTGGTGGAGAAGGATTGTGATACTGATAGAAAAATCAGGAAGCTATGTTTGAAATGAAGGTCGACGACGAAGGACGGATAGGTATCGCGTTTATTCTATAATCGGTTAACTGAGCAGAAAACATCTCTGAAATGCTTAAAGGCGGCCGCAAGTTTGCCAAAAGGGAGATATTTAGTAAGGCGGGGATGAGATGATTTAAACATAGCAGTAAAGCCATCAGGGGAGACGACACAGTGGTCAATCTCAGGAGACAGTAAAATGAGAGAAACCAGATAAATGAGTTACCCCTGCAGGATTTTGGAGCAGAGCCTGAATGAGATGTTAGAATGCATGGGAGTATATGATCTACTTGAATGTAAAAGAGGAGTGGGAAACACAATGTGCTTGAAAGGCATATGAAAACTAGTATGGCCAGCTGGATTTAGCTATATTGCTTTCATATGGGCCATAGAGATGGACCTTATTGGAATATTTAAATGGGTGTTTGAAGGATAACCTTTTTAAGTATTTTGTTTTGATTTGAGTCCTTATGTTCCTTATGTTTGTGAGATTATGTCTGATATTGTGTGTTTGCTACCCTGTCCAATCCTGCCAGGAGTAGTAAAGTGTCATCTTACCTGCAAACTTCGAGCTTCTGGAGTTCTTCCCCGCTTATTGGTTCAACAAAAAACCAAATTATGACAGAAGGAACCAGCCGGGGAACAAAGGAAACAAATGGGCTTAAATACATAACTGAACAGCAGGGGGAACCAATGACAAACGTGACCAGACAATCAGGGAAAAACACAGAACAGGTGTGGGTTAGGGTTGCAGGGACACAGAAAACAAAAGACTAGACCAGGTAATTTAACAAAAACAACAACTCAAAACACAAGCAGGTACGACATAACTTCCTTCACCGAAGGGTGATCACGCCAAGTGAGAAAACGAGCTGACACCTTCCTCTGGGTTTCCACTCCACAAGCAGCCCAGCTGATTGCTGTCAGATGAGCAACACATGTGCAGCAGCACCTGCCAGTCACACCCTGCACAGAAAGAACACAGCACACAAAAACACAGCCTGCAAACAGCCTGCACACAAAGCATCGTGGATATGACACACTCAGCCAGCTAGCTGCTGCCTCAGCAGTTGATCATGCAAAGTGAATCATAGCACAAATACACTCCACTATTATCAAGGATCAAAACAACTTTGCAATAAAGTGAATTAACCTATAGGGAAGTGTTCCTGTATTGGCTCTATCCAAAAAAAAAGAAAAATTCAGAAATCGCTCAATTGTTTTGAAAACATCTCTTTCATTGGTTTTCTTCAAAAATACAATACATCATATTTTTGGAAATGACCTCTTCATGTTTGGAATCAAAATACAGCTACAGAAATTTCCAGTAACTATTACCAGCATGAACAGAGGAGTGATACATGCTGTTTTTTAAAATTTCCATGCCAGTGGTGATGCAACATTTACCCATGTACAGTGCCTTGCGAAAGTACTCGGCCCCCTTGAACTTTTCAACCTCTTGCCACATTTCAGGCTTCAAACATAAAGATATAAAATTCTAATTTTTTTGAAGAATCAACAACAAGTGAGACACAATCGTGAAGTGGAATGAAATTTATTGAATGTGTCAAACCTTTTTAACAAATAAAAACTGAAAAGTGGGGCGTGCAATATTATTGGGCCCCTTTACTTTCAGTGTAGCAAACTCTCTCCAGACGTTCAGTGAGGATCTCTGAATGATCCAATGTTGTCCCAAATGACTGATGATAATAAATAGAATCCACCTGTGTGTAATCAAGTCTCCGTATAAATGCACCTGCTCTGTGATAGGGGTGCGATTGACTTCGCAGCTCGCAAAATAAGCTAGTACGCAATCAGGTTTAAGGAAACGAGACGAGATGGAGATTTCAATAAAACTGGAAATAACTAAGGCCACAGCTGCACTACCCCAGATATTTTTATACTCATAGTTCTTTTCTCTGTTTTTCTAAAAAAACAAAGAATTCCGCTTCTACAATATGTTTATGAACCAAAAGACTGTAACACCCATGCTGCACCAGACGGTGAGAATAACATTGGTCTTATTGACATAAAAAGTAGATTCTGAGCAGGGATAAAGCCGTGGAAGGCTAAAGTTTCTCCTAAATATTTGCAAGACTGCAGGTTGTGTTTCCTTTGCCACTGTTTAGGATTCCTCTTAGTCATTTACTTCTGCCTACATCTGAAAATTAATGAAAACATGGTGAGGTTGAAGTGAGACAGATGCAGAAAAAGCAATAAGAAAATCAGCTGCACTGCTATTATGGTGTCCAGCACACACAGCAAAAGTGAGCATCTACAAAGTGTGGCCCTTTGTCATTATTTCTAATACTCTAGTCCACAAGTATACATGAATATAAACAATTGATATTTCAAAATTAGCATCTTTGGATGGCAAAAAAAGATTTCATCAAATTTTCTGTTTGCATATTGACTGGAGGTGCAAATACAGGACTTAATACCCTCTCAGAACCTGAATATTTGTTTTAACAGGTTTTAAGAGGTTTCACAAATTTCAAACTGTGTTCAATAGACCCTGCTGACAGATATATTCCAGTCCAGTGGTCGTAAACTTCAAAAAAACATTTCAAATTCATAATTGTTTTCAATAGAAAAAAGTTTTATTCATGGCAAACTGTGTTTAGTAGAATCCATCTTTAGTGTCAAATTATCCAGTTAAGGTTCAAATAGTACTTTAGATTTTTAATTACAGATGATCAATTGCAATCAAGATACAAAAACGTTAAAATAGCCCTTAAGTGTAGTGGCTAATGGTCTCATTAGTTGCAATACTTGCACAGTATTTACTTTGTGTTTACTTTGTGTACAGTGTTTTATTATTCGTCACTCTGTTGCAGTTTCTTTATTCTACTTAGTAGCTTCCAGTTCTAATGAGAAATGCTGCTACTTAAGCAATATAAAGGCAGTAAATATCTCTGTTGCATGTCCCGTCCATAACACATTTTTTCAATCTAAATGTTTTGATGGTTAGGGCAGAGGTTTTCAGTTGATATTTTTAAGTTTAAGGTAATGCCAACAGCATTATAGTCAAGCTACAAGCAGATAGTAAGACTTACATTATCAACATTGGGTCACAACAAAGACAGAAAAAATTGTCAGGTATGCACAGTAGAACCACACCTGTGCTACCTGCACCAGCACACTCACACAGACACGCACCCACACACACACACACACACACACACACACACACACAAAGAGGAGTCAGCCAGCTCACTTTGAGGGTAAATATTTTGCATCTTTTCTGCAATAAATATGTGCCTCTGAAAAAAGTTCTAAATCTTTCATTTACGCCTGAATAGAACGCTGTGAAATGACGTCTCCTTGTTTGTCACGTAAAAACAGCTGGACAGAGTGAACGCGTCCATGCACAACAATGGATAAAGTTTCACATGACAGATTTCACTTAGACAAAAACTGTTATAGTGTTTGAATATCTTGAGATCTTCTAGCCCTGACCTTGTTACACCCCTAGTGTTTTTCTTTATAGATCAGGGGTGCCCAGCTTTTTAGATGCATCTCTGCTTCAAAACACCTTAAACTAACAACTGAATTACCTCATCACCATTTAGTTATTCAGCTCAGCAAAGGCCTGGTAGCGAGCCATTAATTTAATCCCGGAAAGTTGGAGAAAGGATGCATTTAAGGGATGCAGAATAGAAGCTCTGGAGGACTGGACTTAGGCTCCCCTGTTATAGATGTTGCATATATTGTGAGGCATATAAGGATCCGCTAAGTACAAATACCTGGACTCATCTTTTTTGTCTTTCATACAGATGCCATATGACATAAGGGAAAAAAATTATCCTTCCCCCATTAGATGCTGGTTTTGCTGTGGCTGCTGTCTCATGGCCGTCTGTGGCTTTTGCTGCGAATGAAATTCTGCTGTGCTCAGAATTTTAGTAGCTACCACTGATAGTTATTCTTGTTGTCTTCAATTAAATATGTGAGGTCATTGAATGTGTTCATAGGTTTAGACTTCACATTATTTTCCACTTACTTTTGAATGTAGAGAAACCACCTACTGTAAAAAAAAATAAAACTGTTTGTACATTATGTGAGTTATTTACATTTCTAACTTTCACAAGCAAACTGAGCCTGTGAGGGCCTTGGAACTTCAGCGCTATCACATGATTTCATCACTTTTGCTGTTTAGGAGATAATATCCTGTGTTAGCTTCCAACAAACAATACTTCCAGCAGAAATATTATCTTCCAAGGGAGTTGTGCTGTCCCATTGCAAACCAAGCTCAGCTTCGTGGCGGTTCACTTATTATCCAGCAGAGAACAGGGAGGTATGGCATTCGGCCATGGCAGTGTGGATATTATTGTGTTGCTTTCAGCTTGGCTTGATTGTGCCTCACAGTTCTAAGAACCACACAGGTCAAATAACAGCCAAGTGTTAAATTTGTTCAAAAAAAAAGATTAGGGAACACACAGACTCAGACAAGCAATGTGACAGACTGGTGAATGGTGAAACTCCATACAGAGAGGTCAACACATTTTAAGTGACAGGAAGAACAATAGCCAACCTTTGGTTACTGGTTAAGCTTGTGTGGTTTCTCTTTAATTGCCCATGTGCTCACAGTAGTGCATATTCATGCAAAAACACATGTATGCTTGCATCCACACAGGCACAGACTGGCGGTCTGGAGCCTAGCAGGCTTCTGCTCTGATCCCACCCTCATGCAGCCTTGCAGGGGGCTGCATGCTGTGCCAGGCCTGCCTCACGTCCAGACTTATGCCTGTTGCACAACCCTACCAACAGCGCTACTGCCAAACAACACAAGGAGATAGTAAATGAATGCAAAGGGTTCTAGTCAGCTTCCTCTCTCACACAGACACCATGTAGTTAATTTTTCTCATTCATACCCACACACATGCAGAGGAGATGCAGACCAGGCAGACAGGCAGCAATTAAAGGCCTCTTCATCAGTGAACTGCAATACAGAATCTCTATAAATCTCCATGCTGGTGTTTTAAAGAACAAAGCAAAATATCTAAGTGGTAACCAGGAATTTACAGAGGCAGGAGGGCAAACAAGTAGAAGAAAATGAAAGAAACCCAACACATACTGGATGTTAGAGTAAAGCTCTGTGTAGATGAAATGTAATAATGCCTGCATCTTTCTGAATACATGTTCATCTTTAAGCAGTCCTTCGGTTGGAAAGTTTGCAGTTTTCTGAACTGGAGGAGGATGCTGCAGATACAAATCCCAGCTGAAACTTTGTTTAAGTAAGGCAGACTTTATGACAAAAACAAATGTGGGCGATAGTGGCAGTCTGTAACCAACCAGAAGAAAAAGAAGGAGCTAATTGGGTATTATGGAGATTCTGGGATTTAAAAATAAAAAAATATGACACTGATTTCCTTATGCAAGAAGCACATCTTGATGCCTTTAGATTGAAAGCACCTCCTTCGACAGATGAAGCTAAAAAGCTGATTTCTAATTAAAACAATCAGTTGATGTGTTCATAATGTAATCATAATAGAATGTTTTTGGAACGATTATAAATATATGTATTGCTTATGATGCTTTGTTTAATTATCTTATTTGAAGAAAAAACAATTATTGTTTGTTGCGTCTTTGATGTAAGTAAGGTAAAAAATTAATTAGAAAGAGTTAACTTGCTCAATTTACATTAAGTTAATAATGCAACACGACATGTGTCTAGTGTGGTTTTTAATAGAGGTAGGTTTATCCCAAACTGGAGTGGACGGCTGGGGAGTTGGAAGCACCTGTGGAGGCCCACTGGTTCCTAGTTTTCTAGACGCTGGGGAGAATCACCCTGCTGGCATGCGTGGTGGTCTCTGTGGTGCATTGTTAGCAAGCAGTGGGGTATCCCATACCCTGATTGTAACTACAATTCCAGTGCGGTTCAGACATACACACCTGCTTCCACAGCAACACTGCACAGTGTTAGCGTAGCAATCCACAAACAAGGAGCAATGCTGGGACACTGGGAGCTGCTGGTGCAGCATGAGAATTTTTTTTAACCTATGCCTCTGTCTTTGCACTGGTTTGGCAGGGGTTGTGGCGTGGGTGTGGCTTTCAGGGCTCTGTTGATGTTGTGGGGCGGTGCATGGTGGTGCTGTCTGAGTGAGGGCTTGGACCATGTTGCAGCATAGTGGATTTCTAGTTGATTGCCCATGGTCCTCTGAGATGTGTTATGGTAGAGGTCGCAGTTAAAAATAATGAAGATAACAATAAAGAAATTTCTCATAGTAATTTTTTACAGGCTTTCTCACCGAGACATCCCCAACTGAAATTCTGCATATATATCTGTACTCTACTTTTCTTACTAGTTTGTCTGAAAGATGGCCCGACATTAGTTTGGATTGGTCTGAAAAATATTGCTAACTACAGGATCCCATCCCCCGACCCTAAGCAGAATCCCCGTATGGCAGATGACCTTAACAGCTTATACTGCAGGTTTAAAAAAACTGTTGTTCACACTTCCTGTCAGCTTGTCCATATCTCACTCTTACACAAAAAAGCTTCCCATGCACCAGCCACCCTCCTCTCCTCAGACCCTCTGCCAAGACATAAGATCTTTAAAATGGCTCTTTTAGTGTCAGAAGTCCAAAAATGCTTCAAGACCTGACAATGTCTCGCCCTAATGCCTGAGAGGCTGTGCTGACCAGATCTTCAACAAGTCTCTGGAGCTGTGTGAGGTTCCCCACTGCTTCAAGCATTCCATCATCATCCCAGCCCCCAAGAAACACAATACAGCAGGGTTAAATGATTACAGACTTGTCGCCCTGATGTCTGTAGTAATTAAATCGTTTGTGCATCTGGTGTTGACTCATCTGAAGGACATCAGAGGCCCCCTGCTGGACCCCCTGCAGTTTGCATCAAACAAACAGACTGACATTGTGCAGTCAATTTAGGACTACATTTCACCCTGCACCACCTTGACCACCCAGAGACATCCGCCAGGATCCTTTTTCTTCATGGTGCCTGCCTCCACCTCTGGGTGGATCACCAGATTCCTGACTGATAGCAGCATATGAGACTGGGGAGCATCTTTTTCCACACAGGAACCATCAGCTCTGGCGCACCCCAGGGGTGTGTTCTCTTCCTACTCCTATTCCATCTGTACATTCATGACTGCACCTCAGTGGACCCTTCTGTAAAACTCCTGAAGTTTGCAGATGACACAACTGTTACTGGTTTGCTCTGGGACAATGATGAGCCTACATACAGACAGGAGATGGATCGGCTGGTACTCTGGTGTGGTCAGAACCACCTGGAGCTCAACCTGCTCAAGACAGTGGAGATGATGGTGGACTTCTGGAGAACACCTGCCCACACTGGCTCCTCTCATCATTTCCAACAACACTGTATCTGTCAAGGATCCCTTCCAGTTCCTTGGAGCAACCTATTCTCAAGACCTAAGATGGTCCTCACACTGTTCGGAAGAAGGTCCAGCAGAGAGTGTACTTCCTGTAGCAACTCGAGAAGTACAACCTTCCGCAGGAGTTGCTGGTCAGTTTGTACACTTCCATTATTCAGTTTGTCCTATGTTCATTCATCTTTGTGTGGTTTGTCTCATTACCAAAATGGGACAGGTCCAAACAGCAATAAACAATCAGGTCTGCAGAGAAAATCACCAGTGCTGACCTTCCTTCCATCTAGGACTTATACAGGTCTAGGGTCAGGAGAAGGGCAGCTAACATCTCCGCAGACCTCACACATCCTTGAAACAAACTTTTTAGTCTTTTACCTTCATATGGTGCAACAGAGCACTACTAAAAAAAAGAAACGAGCCACCACAGACACAGTTTCTTCCCCCAGGCTGCCTCTCTGATGAACATTTAAAAATCAGAGAGCCCAGATCAATACCATGCATATTTGTACTATTTCAACCTTGTCTTCCTTTTGTGAGGGAACTGTATAGTATATACAACAAAATGAAACAACTTTATAATTTTTTTCTTCCATTTCTTATATATTAATATTTTAAATGGCTTCATTCAAAGCAAGAGGAACTGAAATCCAATCTTTGTTTGTGTGCACAAACTTGGCAAATAAAGCTGATTCTTATTCTGAAAAACAAATTAAAACTGAGGCAGTTGAGACCTAAAGGACAAGATTATTTTTACAGCATTCAGCTTATCAGATATCTTGGATCGTGAAAGCATTAGCTAAAGTTTATTAACAATGTTTTCTGGAATCTCATTTGGCTGTAATTGTCACTGTTTGTGTAAACCAGGAGATTACTCATCATTTTCTCCATATGCTTGCTTGAACCAATAACATCAGAAAGTAGATATTGATTTAAAGGCTTTACCACAGGTCACACTCCACAGCAAAATACAGTAAGTCTTTCATGTACAATCATGCATAAGAAGACACACATCAAGCCATGAGGTCGAGACCTCCTCTCCAACTGACTTGATTAAACACATTTCTACAACCCACAAACAACACAATTAAATCTGTTGAGCGGAGGAAGATGATGTCTATGTCACATTTTCTGGCAGCATCACATCCTCCAGTCTTCTCAAAGATACTTAGATCACCACTCTGCAGTGGCTGCACTCCCACCTCCTCACCATGTCTTGAGGAGGCAATCAGACCTGACTTCTCATTACGTGGGTAATGACTGTACATGTGGATGTGTATGAATGGATATTTCTTCCACAAACCCTCCAAAAGGAGGCAGAGGTTGCTAGGGAGGCATGCTGCTGCATAATCCAGCAGGGTGGTTGGGGAATAAACATTCCTGGACAATGAAACCCTACCCCCTACTCTATTCATACCCACTTAAAATCTACTTAAACACAATGCAACATTTGGCCCAGGTGAATTGGCCCCCTGCAACCAATTCCGTACCGCTATATAGCAACAATATCCTGACTCGTAGAAGCCACAAGTGTCAACTATGGCTTGCATGCAATCCTTCTGGGCCCTTATTGAGCACATAATATCCAATTCAACTGGTCTTAATATACTTTAATAAGATCTGTTTTGGATTAATTCTCCCCTGAAACCGGTAGTGGCAAAGCTACTAGGCAGTGAGCACATATAAAAACTGAATGAATGAAGTGGGGCTGCCAGAGAGTTGTGAGAGGGAAACAGGAATCCTTGTAGATTTGTTCTACTAGCTGGCACTCCAGCCCAATATAAAGGTTGTATGTATAGCTCTCGAAGCAGGAAATGCTTGCTTGTTCCGTAATGTGTTTAAGGTGGGCAGTACGATTCAGTTCATGTGAGTCGTAAAGCCCCCCATATCACATCCTGAGTGGTGGAAGAAACTAGCTACCTTCCATGTATTCCCCTCAAGCAAAAAGGGACAATGGCCTTGTGTTGTGTTTGGATCCCAAAGCAGAAGAAAAATTCAGGTATTCCAGTGGAACATGGTGTTGAATAAGCTCTGAAAAAAGTTCCAACTGCACCCTTAGGAAACGCCACACAAGGCTGGTATAGAAGGAGCAGTCTGTTCCATGGAATGGATGGTAACAAAAATAGAATGATATAAAAAATTTCCACATCCCACCTCTGCACCTTTTTTAAATGGATCCCAACTGAATTACATATACAGTGAGTCATTACATATCCCTCCCTATTCCCTCAGTGTTCATACACATCCAGTGGACTTGAATTTATGTGTAGAATGAGCCCAAATCTGCATATTCTGTCCTGCAGGTGTAGCAGAGGTGCATGAGCTGTATGCATGCAATTAGCAACTTAACAGATTTACCAGTTCACTGCTTGTCTGGCTGTTAATCTTTTTACAATTTCCTTTTTCAAATACTTCTGAGGAAAGCAAATAACTGTCACACATAATCAACCTTTATTGAAGACCATGTTTGTTTAAGGGATTAAACTTATTACATAGAAACTCCAAATGCATCTTAAATCCTGCACTGGCAGTTTGGATCACATAGTTGCAATTAGGAACAACTTTTGCAATAACAGTCACTTATTATTGCCACCATTTCACAAGGTTGTACATACCATGATTTCTAACATATGGCAAAGTAGTTGGAAATGTTAAGATCTGCTACTCCGCTGACACCACTTCTTGTAGCTGTCATGCCAAATACGATGGCTAACCCATAAAAAAGTTATTGATTCCACATTTCCATCAACTCTAAGGGCAAGTGATGGGTTATTATACAGTTATTAAAAAATAATATTATTACAATAATTTTCATCCACAGCAGTCATCTTGCCCAACCAATGTCATAAGTTCCATTTCTGCCATTTGCATTGGAACCTGTGTGTCATAAGTCTTACAGATGCATGCAGTTTAAAGACTCCAATTTGCAGAAATACAGCGCTTTGCAGAAGTATTCCTTGAACTTTTTAATTATTTTGTCATGTTAAAACCACAAACTTCAGTGGGTTTTATTGGGAGTTTATGTGATGAACCAACTAGTGCACAAATATGGAGTGGAAGGAAAGGTTTGCTAGCTTTTTAAGGTGTGCATTTTATATTAAAGTGTACATATCATGCATTTAAATACTGCCTTTTCACACTTAAATCATTCAGTTGTGGTCTATATAAAATGGAACTGCAATGCTTTGGTCTGAATTTCTTGTTATTGTAGCTCCACAGGCTCCTCTACTACTCCTGTCCTGAGGTGCTCCTGGGAGCAACTTGTTTTGGTGCCATCTCTTTAAATGCTTTTGAGGCCCTTCACACTCCACGCCCTCCAAGTCAAGTTGCGCTCCACTTTAACCTGTTCGGCCATTTTTGTAGTTTGATAATTATCTAGCGCTGCAGAAACAAGACAAAAACGGCAAAACAATGTAAAACTGTTAATGTTATATTACTATTCAAAACACGCAGCACTGTTCTCTGCTCAAGGAGCTAAAAGCAGCACACAGCACTAACATAGGCAGAAGGCATGATGCTACTGCTATCAGCACAATGGCCAGGCATCAAATCATCACACAATAAATTCATGTCTAAAATAAAGTTTGCTGTCATTTTAGCATTATTTGAAGCTTACCTTTTATGTGTCCTTTGTTCCCATAGATAGAAGGAACTGAGCCCTTAATCAGATTAAGTCTTTCAGCAAATCCTTGATACTGGCGGAGGTTGCTGCACTCATCCTTGAAGTGGGGAAAATAAGAATTTCCCCACTGAAATGGGGGCATTTCCATGAAAGATATAATTTAATCAGGCAGTTTGAAGAGGTTCTGATGCTACGAAAGGGTGTAATGAATTGTATGGGTTAATACACCCAACAACTGAACCGAACTTATCCTCTTTCAGCGTAGGCATACTTGAGCTTAGACTACAAAATCGCAGCCAGAAATAATTATGGCGGATACAAGAAATTCATCAACTGGACGTTCATGACCTTATTTAGCTGTTCCGCAGCAAATACTGTGATATAGTAGTTGGAAAAAAGTAACAGATGATAAGAGAAAACTAAACGGACTAAAAAATATGACCCAAACAGAATATAAAAAATCTCTGCAACACCTGGAGAAATTCAAGTTTTCTGCATTCTATTGTGTTTCTGCACTATTTTAACACGTGAAGATGGTTTGATCCCAATCACTCTAGCTGTGATGTAATGTCCTTCTGATCGATGAACAAGCACCTCAGTCTCAAGGATTTTGCAGCCTCAAACAGTTTGTCTTTCATAATTTTTAGCTTGGTCAAGCTTTCCATCAACTCTGAGCGGCCTCTCTGCATGCTAAAGAATAACATCTCCACAGCACAATTCTCCTACCACCATAGGTTTTTGGCCATACGTTGTTTTGCATAAAAGCCCCTTCTTCCATGTTTCCTGTGTCCTTTTCTATACATGGCTTGCAGCAAACTAAAAATGACTTCTTAAGCAATTCTTTCTACAGTTGCTTTCTTTCTGTGGAGTGAAAGGGTTTCCTGTCAGTGGCATCTCTCATCTGAACTGTGAATCTCTGCAGTTACCATGGACTGCTTACCTGCTTATTGTTCTTCTCTCACACAGCCTGTGTGTTTTTTGGGATGTCTTGGTTGGATTTCAGGGGAGCCATACTCGTTCCATTTTAAGATGTTGGTTTGATTTGGTTGCTAATTTTCTCAAACAAGCCTCTGAGGTCTTCGGACAAAAATAGGATGTATAATTGGCACAGAGGTCAACACTATTTACTAATTCAGTGACTTCTGAAAACAATTTTTTTGCACTGGATTTTATTTAGGTGTATCAAAGTTAAGGGACTGTATTCAATTGCAAGCCTCACCTTTTGATTTATTTTTTTTAAATCATGATGTTTTCATTCCACTTTATAATTATGCATAATACCTCAGTATAATATGTTGAAGTTTGTGGTTTGAAAAGGATGTGAAAATGTTCAAGGGGTAGAAATACTTTTGCAAGGCACTGTGCAGAAACTTTTTTTCTGATCTGTCTTGTGAAATACACAACTTGTAATACATTCAGTTATGCACTAGGCTGCTTTAAAAGCAAACATTGCTATCACTGATCTATACAGTTTGAAGCCCACTGGGTCATTTCCTGTTGGTGGTTTCACTTGTTGGGCCTTTGAAGCAGGCTTTAATAATAGGACCCAACAGAGCTAATGAAAATGCTCTCTGTCAGATTAAAAGGGAGCTTCTGTCTCAGCCACCTAACCGCATTCAGCACAAACATTAAAACACACTCAGAGGAAAGCATGCACACAGTTTACAGAAGTGGTTTACACAGTGAGGACCACTCCTTCTGATGTGTGCATGATGGGTTAACTTCATTCACAGCATGAAGAGTGCCACCAGTGTCCAGTTTCTCACAGTTGTATGAAGAAAAACAATCCAGGGGATAACAAAAAAGAAAGCTAAAGAGAAATGTAGATGTCTTTTCACCGGAATATGCTATGAAATTCTTGGTTTTTTAGCATTTCCCTTCCTAGATGCTTTAATGTGTGCCTTGGTGGCTGTCTGGTTAATAAAACCAGTTTAGTGCAGTTCCTCTCCATGAGGAGCCTTTAGGTTTAATCCCCCTGTCTGGAGCAGTGATAGTCTGGCCCAGAGGATGACATCTGTGAATCGTTCATTAACTTGTAACCAGCAGCAGATGTCCTCAAAAAACAATGTTGCTTCAACTTATGTTTTCTCTAAACAATCTAATTGACTTACATTTTGCAGGACCCAGCATGATGTATATTAGCCTTACTGATGATTTTGTAAATATTAGAAATCAAAATATCTGAAAAAATTTAAAACATTAATCCCAACTGGTACAAAACACAAGTCTCATGCATGCAGGTCATGTGCATATCCCCACCAGTCCCTCTTAGATCATTAAACAGCCACATTACTTTTATTTCAAATGAGCACTGCAGAGGGACATTTCCTGTTGGAGTTTACTATCGGCAAAGTCAGCGTGGCACTTACAGCCTGCTGCTTACAGGACAACTGGGAATATGCAGCTGCAAAGCATTGGAAAGTCGCAGTAAAAGGATAACCACTACTCTAAAAATTGAAGCAAGCAAAGGCCTCTTGGACAAACATCATAATTTAACAAGTTGGATGTGAAAATGTATTTGGCAGAAAGATTTGCATTCTCAGCCCATCATTCAAAGAAATGTCTATTTCCTTTAAAGGGAATGTCTAAGAATTTCAACATTGGTCAAGAACATTAACTTAAAATACAATTAAAATGTAAAGATTCTTAGAGATTAAATGATTTTATTTAATATATATCTAGTTACAGTACATATAGATTTAGCATGTGTGGTTTGAGCTCGTCCATTCTTTTCAGCTTACATCACATTGTGCTTGTAAATCCAGCTTTGGAACATTGAAGAAATAAAATTTTGGTTTGTTCACCTGTTAATAAGAATATACATTTGAAATGGACTTTTGTGCACTATATTAAACATATAGCCCAGCTGCATTCTACATGTGCCTCTTGAGTGATAAGTATAAACTTTGGCACAGATTTTAAAGCTAAATTGAATTGGGTAGAAATCACTCAAACTACATCAGAGGAAAAGCATCCCTGAAACATGATTCTGCCATCACCATGTTTCACTATGCATATGACGTGTTCAAAGTGATATGCAGTGTTGGCTTTCAGTCATACATAATGTTTTGCATGTCTGAAAAAAAAGTTCAAAAGAAAGAAAGTCTTATATGAGCAGATCACCTTGCTCTACATATTTGCTGTATCCCCTACATGGCTTGTGGAGAACATTGAACAGGACTTCTCAAGGCTTTCTTTCAACAATAGAATCTCTTTTTAGCACTATTACATAAAGGTCTGATTTGTGAATTCTAACAGTAACAGTCATCAACCTATTCTCCAAATTGGCATGTTGATCTCTGCACCTTCTTCAGAGTTATCATGGATCTCTTGGCTGGTTCTCTGATTATCACTGTTTTTGCTTGTCTGTCAGTTCAAGTGGGGCGCCATGTCTGTTAGTTTTGTGGCTGTAATTAAGTGTTTACAAACTGCATATGACTGAACCACAAATGCAAATCCTTTCTACAGTGTCAAAACACATGCTTCATTAGCCCTTTTACTTTGCATAAATAAAAAGTTTGATTTAATTTACTGACTAATTTTGATCCAATCTTTTGCCCATAAGTTTTAATTGCAGAAATAAGGTTGAAGACCAGATTTAATTTGGTTTGTTGGGAAGTGTTTACTTTTTGATTTGCGTCTTCAGTTATACCTAATTGCATAATAAAATTCTTACCTCCATGGCAAATGTATTTCACATTTATTGTTTTAGTATAGTTCATTTGTCATTTCACCTAATATGCTCTAAAGGGACATAATTTTATTCCGTATGGTTCAGCCAGAGCAGAGAGAGTTTGGTCTGATCTTCCCAGGACAGAGTGTGATACAATGTAATCCATCTGCTACTGTGCATCCATAAGCTGTCTGGTTGATATGGATTTTTCCCTTTTTTTAGGACAATGATTATACAGTACAAATCTTGGGCTAAATTAGCCATAACTTGCATTAAAGTGTTTTCCACTTGCCCTGAAACCAGGCAGATTTAGCAAAAAGAGGATTACAAAAATGAATAAGTGGGTTTCTAATAAAAGGATGATTGATTAGGTGTTGCATGATGAAAGACAAGTTCCACACCCATATGCTTGTTGGGGCATTACAGCATGATAGCGTTCATGAGAATACGTCACTGTTAACGGTGCCATCATGTCGTTAGTGCCCAATCGACCATATCCAATCCTTTGGCAGGAGGCAGAAACTGTGTCATGTAGAGCAACATAATGGTTTTCCCAAATGTTTTCTAATTCACATGCAGCATGGAAAAAAAGTACTGAACGCTTCAACCTTTTTTCAAATATATTTCTAATGGTCTTATTGACGCACATGCAAGGAAATCAACAAAAAATACAAATGAATCAAGTTATGTTTGTGGTGAATGAAAATGGAAAAGAAAAGCAATAAAGATAATTAATAAAATGTATTTGATATTTTTTTAGAAAAACCATTGTTAGTAATAACAGTTTCAACATTTATCCTGTATAGAGAAAACAGTCACCTGCATTGCTCAGGTGTGACCCATTCCTCCATACAGTCTGTCTTGAGCCCTGAAGATTCTGGGAGCTTCTACCATGCACTCTGATCCTTAGATCTTCCCATTAATATTCAGCTTGATTTAAGATGGGCAACTGACTGGCCCATTCTAGGAGCTTTTAGCTTTGTTTGAAATCATTGTTTTGCTCAAACATTTGCCCTTGGTTCACCTTCATTCTCAAAAACGCCTCTGTACATTTCTTTATTCATCCACATTCTAGTATATGAAGACTATCACCTACTAAAGAACAGCCCCACACCATGATGTGCGTGCCTCCAAACATCACTGTCAGTATGATATTTTTTGGATTGTGCCATGGCAGTGCCATTTTTCCTCCATATGTTTTTCTTTTTCATGCGTCCTGTCACAGCGTTTCAAGCATACCATAAGGAGCATATGATTGCCTACATGTGCCAGGGCAGTTTTTCTTTACAAAAAGGATACTTCAAGACAGTATCCAATTTGTATGAATAACTTTATTAATTCTGGATTCAATCCGGCATGAAAGTAGACAGGCCACATTGATGTTATAACAACCTGCATTCGTAAGACCTTCAACCATTTGAGTAATTGTGTGTGTGTGTGTGTATGTGTGTGTGTGTGTGCGCGTGTGTGTGTGTGTGTGTGTGTTGGGGGGTTAGGTGGGTGAGCATATGTGTAGAAGTAGGTGTGTTTGTGCTGAGTGTATGTGTGTGAGTATGTGTGCAAGTTATTACCTAGAAGTGTACATTTGTCTTTTGTAAGTGTGGTGGGAATGGTAGAAGGCCTGCATATGGAAGCAAATCGTTACCATATTTCAAATGAAAAAGCATTTTCAGAAATGCTTTTTCATTTTAAGAATGTGGCTGCATTGTTTGACTCATAAATGAAATTAATAATCGATAATGCTATTTGCATTTTCTTCTTCACGACTGCACATTTTATGCCATAATCAAAAAGAAAACAAAGCAGACATTGCTTTTTCGTTTTCGTGGTCTACCCGCAAAGTACTGCCCAGAACTCGAAAACGAAAAAGCATTCCGAGCAGCGAGCGCAGCAGAGTGACGTCACAAGCCGCTCTTCCTCAGCTCCCTGCTGGCCGAGCTACCCACCTTGTTCGGTAGGGGGCGCTGTGCACGTCTGCATTGCCTTACATTGCAAACATGCCGATAAATTGATTGAATTGCAGCAGGGCCGAGCTCTTCCACAAAAACAGCGGCAACCGCATTGGCAAGTTTTACGGCCGGTCTGGCACCTTCTGGCATCCTCGCGGAATCCCGTGCCACCCTGCGGCAGGCTGTGGCAGTTCCGGTGGCAGCTTCGGTGGCAGGCTGTGGCAGTTCCGACACCGCCAGTGGCGGAACTACCAGTTCTGCCTGCCACTGCCACAAATTGAGCTTGGCCCTGCTGCAATTCAATCAATTTCTCGGCACGTTTACAATGTAAGGCAATGCAGACGTGCACAGCGCCCCCTACCGAACAAGGTGGGTAGCTCGGTCAGCAGGGAGCTGAGGAAGAGCGGCTGTTGACGTCCCTCTGCTGCGCTCGCTGCTCGGAATGCTTTTTCGTTTTCGAGTTCTGGGCAGTACTTTGCAGGCAGACCACGAAAACGAAAAAGCAATGTCTGCTTTGTTTTCTTTTTGATTATGGCATAAAATGTGCAGTCGTGAAGAAGAAATGCAAATGCAAATAGGATGATTGATTACTAATTTTATTTATGGGTCAAATAATGCAGCCACATTCTTAAAATGAAAAAGCATTTCTGGAAATGCTTTTTCATTTTCAAATTTTACATTTCAAATTGAATTTTGGTATCTATTTGCTGGGGCATATTTTGAAAAATAAATCTCAAATGTCTTTTTCTTTTTCATTTTAATTAAGTGAAAGAATGAGCAGTCTTGAAGAAGAAAATTAACATGCAAACAGGATGATTGATTACTAATTTCATTTATGAGTCAAACAATGCAGCCACATTCTTAAAATGAAAAAGCATTTCTGAAAATGCTTTTTCATTTGAAATATGGTAACGATTTGCTTCCATACCTGCAATCCACAGCACCTAAGGGCAACAATATACAGTGCCTTGCGAAAGTATTCGGTCCCGTTGAACTTTTCAACCTCTTGCCACATTTCAGGCTTCAAACATAAAGATATAAAATTCTAATTTTTTGAGACGAATCAACAACAAGTGGGACACAATCGTGAAGTGAGATGAAATTTATTGGATGTGTCAAACGTTTTTAACCAAAAAAAATTTGAAAAGTGGGGCGTGCAATATTATTCGGCCCCCTTGCGTTAATACTTTGTAGCGCCACCCTTTGCTCCAATTACAGCTGTAAGTCGCTTGGGGTATGTCTCTATCAGTTTTGCACATCGAGAAACTGGAAGTCTTGCCCATTCTTCCTTGCAAAACAGCTGGAGCTCGGTGAGGTTGGATGGAGAGCGTTCGTGAACAGCAGGTGTGTCTCTCAGGTGGCTTGTGGCAAACTTTAAACGAGACTTTTTATGGATATCTTTGAGAAATGGCTTTCTTCTTGCCACTCTTCCATAAAGACCAGATTTGTGCAGCGTACGACTGATTGTTGTCCTATGGACAGACTCTCCCACCTCAGCTGTAGATCTCTGCAGTTCATCCAGAGTGATCATGGGCCTCTTGGCTGCATCTCTGATCAGTCTTCTCCTTGTTCGAGATGAAAGTTTAGAGGGACGGCCGGGTCTTGGTAGATTTGCAGTGGTCTGATACTCCTTCTATTTCAATTTGATTGCTTGCACAGTGCTCATTGGGATGTTTAAAGCTTGGGAAATCTTTTTGTATCCAAATCCGGCTTTAAACTTCTCCACAACAGTATCTTGGACCTGCCTGGTGTGTTACTTGGTCTTCATGATGCTCTCTGTGCTTTGAACAGAACCCTGAGACTATCACAGAGCAGGTGCATTTCTACGGAGACTTGATTACACACAGGTGGATTCTATTTATCATCATCAGTCATTTGGGACAACATTGGATCATTCAGAGATCCTCACTGAACTTCTGGAGTGAGTTTGCTGCACTGAAAGTAAAGGGGGCCGAATAATATTGCACGCCCCACGTTTCAGTTTTTTATTTGTTAAAAAGGTTTGACACATCCAATAAATTTCATTCCACTTCACGATTGTGTCCCACTTGTTGTTGATTCTTCACAAAAAATTAAAATGTTATATCTTTATTTTTGAAGCCAAATACTTTCGCAAAGCACTGTAGATCCAGCTCCGGAAAAGAGCAGCAGCTTTAGACAGCCAGATATAAAGCATCACTCAGGTCAACCCAGCACAGAAGCAGGTCGCCAGGAAGGCACAGGAGCAGGAGTCCCTAGACCAAAGAGGCACAGACCGAGATCCAGGGCACAGAGCTGCCCTGACTGAGCCACACCACCTCCTTCAGCCATGCAGGCTAAGCCCAGGAACTGGTCCCCCGACAGCCCAGGGCCCGCACAGTAGGACCCAAACACCAAACAGGGGGCTTGGCTCACGGACAACTGTTGTAGTTATTCTTTTAATTCCTGTTAGATATAAGGAGCAGCGCATGGTACCTTATTTATGATAAAGGATGTACTGGATCATGGCCCCAATAGTCTTCACTGGAACATTCAGAAGTTTAGAAAGATGTATAGAATGTAACTAATGGTATTCGTTTGCCCTGCACAAAAAGGTTGCAACTGTCTTGATATTGTAGCCTTGAGATGCTTCTTGTACAATACCTTGGTAATGAGAAACATTTTTATTTGCCATCATTTAGGACTAAATCAGGTAGTATTTACTGTCATTGGCAGGGACTAGAATAGCTTTTTAAATACTGATAGATCCCAGCGATTTCCTTCGCTTTTTATACTTTACTGAACCTTGTGTTTCTCATGTGTTCAATACTTTCTGCCTGTGTCAGTCGATTTTATTATGCATGGCTTAATTTATAGACTAATTCATTTAGATTTCATTTTATGTGTGGATTATTTGGGTAGCTATTCCCTATTCGAAACATTTATTGAGTAAAACAATATGTTCAATACTTCTAACCTCCACTGTTATTGCATTGAGAAGTGAGACAAAGATACGACAGCTTCAGAGTTTAGCCACATATATTATAGCCACAGACAGTAATAAAAGGCCTTATCATACAGTCACATGAAATGCAGTTTTAATAAAACACAATGTACACATATGCAGTCCTATGACCATACATTAGCTGGAGCCTAATTATTAAACCTAGAATACATCAAAGCATAGTTTCATTTTTTTCTCATTTTATAAAGCATCAAAAATCAGTAGATGAGGTCAAAAAAATTTTACAGCCTACAACACTTTTATGACAGACAAAATCTTTTCTGCATATATATAAGGAAAGGATATCTTAGAATAACACAAACAGTGTGAGGCAAAATTTCTCACTGAACAAAAAAAAGTACAAAACTGAATTAATAAATAAATCAAATATATACCATATGAATGAAATAGCTATGAGGTGGCTAAGTTTATTAAGTTTTTCATTATTTTATTCTGTAGCTTGTATTACAACCTTTTTCATTTCTAAAACAATTAGAATGGTGGATGACTCAATACTGAAAATACAGTAATAGGCTTTTATAATTCGATCAACTATGTACAAGTCTGTTGCCATGCTAGTTGAACAACATAATTTCATCTTTTTTTTATTAGGTGACACTATACAGATACAGCATTAAGCAGTCTGAACGTAAACAGTTTGTGCTGAGAATAAAATATTTTGCAACTATGCATGGGTTTGTTTTCTTAATATTACTCTGGAAAATATACATAACATAAAAGGCCACACATGGAAAAACTCTGTTTTCATTTAGAGGGAAGGAGGACGAGGGTAGCTTTGACATAAATATATGAACAAAAAAAACTGTCTCTCTTTTTTGAAGATGCCATTTTTTCTGTCCATTAGCATCATTGCTCCAACTGAATCTTCTCTGCTTCTTCATCCTAGAGAATTTGTCACATCCTTCTCTCCGTTGCAGGTTAGCTTCCAGACTCCTTGACTCCCTCCTCTATCTGCTGCTCTCTTCCTGGCTCTCCTGCCTCCACGTTACCTCCTGGTTCCCCTCCATCTTCTGTCACCCTGTACAGTTAATGGTGTCGTTAATGACGTGAAATGAGTTCAGTTATGTTAACTGTGAAGGTCCACAAGGCAAAGGATGGCGCTGGAAGCAGCAGAGTCACCTGGCTGGTCACAGCAACAGGAGGGGGAAGCAGTGGGAGGCAGAGCATGTACTGGTACTGATATCTCACATTTACAGTACATATTATCTTGGGGGGGTAAGGGGGGTGGATTTGTGTCATGGTGGGCAGAGCTGAGGAGGCTTGGGGAGGGCTAGAAGGCAGGTGGGAATATGGATGGGGTTGGTGATAGTTGTCAGTCAGAGTATGGGTGCAGCAGCGGTTAGCAGCTTTGCGTTTTTTTCTGTGTTCACTGGGAGGTTTCAGTCCTTACTGGCTGGAGCGCGCAGAGGCCAAGTGGTCGCTGTGCTGGTTCTGGGCCCTAAACCGCAGCCTCTGCTTGTTGTTCTTCTTTGGCTCTTTGGATCGGTGCTTCCCTGAATTACCTGAGTAAAATAAAAAAATAAAAAAGACAGATTAACTTGATTTTTAATGTGATTCTACAAAGTAAAACAGCCTACCTGAAAAGACATTCTCCAAATGATATATCTGACTCTGGTGGATAGGGGGCAAGTCCACACCACCTTTTCCAGACTTTCTTTGCGCCTTGTTACTTTATGTTGATCTATCATAAAATCACAATAACATATGTTGCACTGTGTGGTTATCCAGGACCAGGTCGCGGGGGCAGCAGTCTTAGGAAATGTTCAAGGGACATGCCTGCAACACTTCTTATGGGAGGTGTCCAGAGGGCATCCGGAACAGATGCCTGAGCCACCTCAGCGCCAATGAACTTGGATGAAGTTCATTTCAGCTGCTTGGATCCAGGATCTCATTCTTTTGGTCATGACCCAAATTTAATGCCCACATGTGAGGGTAAGAATATAGACCGACTGGTAAACCGAGAACTTCGCCTTTCAGCCCAGCTCTCTCTTCACAACCTCTGTGGTTCTGTGGTTGTATTGGGACAGAAAGTCCGTTATACATACTTTTGCAAGACATTGTATTTTTTATTTGCCCAAATTGTATGTTTTTCTGAAATGCAAATTTAGGAGCATCCTAAAAGCCGCTATTCAGTCTGATTTCGGCTGTGCAAAAGCCGAAATCAGTTCAATATTTTTTGCAGATCCCTGGAAAAGCATTAAAGAATAGGTCTTCGTTAGTAAACCAATTACCAATTATTATTTGATGCAGCTAAAATGGATTGATAGAATTAATTAGCTTGAATTTTGACTTTTAAAGGAACTACCAGCAATTCGATGATTGATCATACTGTCTGCATTGGGTCTTAGCTTGATTCACCTCTGTGGACCAAATGTCTGTTTTAGAGAAATGCCTAGCCTGACACAAGTAGATGCTACAAAAATAGACAGCATAAACCTTTTTCAAAGTTTGAAAGGTCCCCCTGCCCAAGAGTAATTCAAACCAGGTTTCACAGGAGAAGGGTAAAGCACCCCGGGGGACTGTGTGCTTGTGTGCTTAAGGTTATGCTCTCTTTGGGACTGCGAAAACTTTGGTTACTGAGCCACAAGGCAACAATTTAGGTGCCAGGGCCACTAATAAAATAATTAAGTGTGTGTGCAAGATGTATGTGTGCAATGGGGGTCGGGGAGGGGGCAGCAAGTGTGAGGGAATTTGAGGAAAACAAAAGACAATCTAATGCCGTGGGGAAAGTAGTGCGGGGCTTGGATGCTGAGACGGTATCTGGTTTTTGATCTGGAACACAAAGAAACAAGCCACGCTATGGTTCGCCAAAGGGGAAGGAACAGGAAAGCGCACTACAGCGAACTATAGTTCTCACATGCAAGCCTCATTCTGGGTCCTATTACTGCACTTGTTAAAGCTACAGTATTTCTCACACAAAATGTAGGTAACGGTGTGTGAAATGTGGCATTATCTTTAATTGCCTCCTTACATGTGCAAGCATCGTGCTGGCCCACTAGGGCCACTCCTACAGAAGACCTGTTTCTCATTCTCAGAATCACACTGTGAGGTACATTTAAAAATATTAAACTGATGCACATGAGAAAGCGAGATGTTGCTTTGCAAATTGGGTCTCCTAGCTATTTCCTGTAATTAATCTAATCTTGTTAATCTTGTTTTATTTTTTTATTTTTTTTGTTGTTAATCTGTACTGTGGTAGTGAAGTTTCCCGCACACAGTTCTATGAAAAACTGTCCTTTGAAAACTATCCTTTCATATCTCTTCCATCACACTCTCATGCCCTTAAATAGAAAAAGATTGTCAGGGGACTTTGTACACTTGCTGATTCCACTTTAGATTTTCTGTGTGAATTACTGTACAATAATGTTTATTGTTTTTTGCCACTCTGAAGCTCAAAGGCACTCTGGTCTATATGTTCATTTTCCTAATTGCTCTGTAGAGGGGTCATTTTCATCCAAAACAGTGTTGCTAGGTGCCTGATAAACATGGCTTTCCATGCAATCAGCTCAAAATGAATTACACTTGATGGCAGTAAAGTGCATATTGCAGCATTAAACTCCCACTAAACGGCTAAGTCCTCTTGGGCCATTTCTCATATGCAAGGCTTCATTTAAAAAGGAAAAAGCTTGCATTTACAACAAATGCTTGGAACACAAAGAAATACGTAAGGGTGAAGTTGAAAAGTGGGCTGGAGTTCTTTTATCTCTACAGTGTATACAAAATGTAAATTCAGACTGCATCTGAGGTTTAAACTAAAGGTACATAGAGACATCAGTTAGTGACTCAGCAGATTGTCAGTTCGCCTGGCTCTGACTGCTGACAGGCCAGTTGTAAACACAACAATGACATTTTTTCCAAGTTGTGACTACATGAAGCACTGCCAGGTTGCACTAACACACGAGGGTGGACATTGGTGTTTAGTGAAAAAGATTCAGTTAGCTATTTTCAGTGTCAGAAGTCAGAAGAAGCATAGGGAGATAAGAAGCTATTGAAAGGAAAGTGTATTTTCTACAACAGTCTGAGACATACCTGCAGTTTGTTTCGGCTGTGAGAGAGAACACCATTGAAACAGAAATTGCTGTTTTAGTATGACTAGCCATGGTTTCCGTGCTAATCGCTAAAAGGTAGAGAAAATTTTAAGTTAAACTAAAATCAATATCGGCAGGTCAAAGCTTTACAAAAACAACAGATTGGAAATTGACCTCAAGATTATGATCTTTAGTTGAAACAAAATAGCAAGCATTCTTCTATCCTGGTTTAATTAAGATCTTCGTAGTTAATATGATTCCATTCCTTATTAAAATCTTATTACCAAAAACGATTGTGTCAGTTTAGATATTTTAAGTCTGAATGTATTATGGGTATTTAATGTAATGTGCAGTATTATGAAAAGGTTTTGGGCAGTAATGAAAAAATGCATCTAAGAATGCTTTCAGAAATATAAAATAATGTTTTTTTCCTAACCATTTACAAAATTAAAATTAAGCAAACAAAAGAAAAAAAAAATCTAATTCATATTTAGTGTTAGTTGCATCAGTTCAGGATGCAATATAGTTCATCAACACGGTGTCTCCCAGAAAAAGATTTTAAAGGCAGACTTGGGTTTCAAGATGTGCTGTTTAAGCTCTTTTGAATAAGCACGATTAAACGTGCAACACGGAGGATGGTAGACACAATGGTTGGCTGAAGAACCTTGATGCAGCAGATGACAAACACAAAAATCTTATTCCCTTTCAAAATCCAAAGACATCCAGGATTTTCATCAGCTAAGAACGGCTGCCCGAAGAAGTCTGAACTGAAGTGGGAATCTTGGACAGGTTGCAACCAAAAACACCATACCACAGACATGGAAATAAAACCAAAGGACTAAACTATGCACTAAAACATCATAACTGGGGCAAAAAATGCTAGCAGGTCTAGACTGGTCACAATGTGAAATATTTGAAATATGTACTATAAGGCAGTTTTTTCACACAAGGGCTGGTTAGTGGCACAATAATGAGTGTCTGGCTACATTGAAGCATGTTGTAGACTTGTTGCAAGTTCGGATTTTTCTGAAAACAGATTTGGAAATTTGGTCCGGATTAACGATGTCTCCGGTGCCAAGAAATACGTGCAGGTCCTTATCCATCATGGAGGCATAAGATAGGCACCAAATTTACTCTGCAGCAGAACAAATAATTCAGTCATGAAGAGGCATCTTCAGTACAAAGAAGAACAAAAAGTCATGGAAGTGATGGTATGGCCCCCATAGAGTCCTGATTTGAACACCACTGAATGGAGGAAGCTTACGTCCGCTAAAGATCGGTGGTTTAGTTCTGTAAGATGTTTGAAACAACGTACCAACCAACCAATTAAACTGTGTGCAAGTTTATGTAGGATTGGTACAGAATTAATGGCAAAAGGTGATCAACAAGGATTTATGCTTTCTTTTTTATGTATTAACTACATGTGGTCAACTGATAAAAATAATAAACGCTAACATTTTTTTAAAGGAGTCTCGGTTTACACCATTTTTCACACCTTTTTCAGCTACTGTACATTGAGTAAAACTATTCTTCCTGTTTAAACAATCAGTTTACCTCAAAATGTTAATCATCTTTACTACCTCCTTCATAGACCAGTTTTCCCTCAGGGGCTTTATATGGTTCTTTGTGTACACTCTCTCCCCCAGTCTTTTCTGTACTTGTGCTTAACTTTCCCCTTGCTTGGAGATTTATTCATATTTCTTACTGCACTTATTCACAAGATGTTGACAAGTTTTGACTTTTATGAGCCAGCACATCCTCAGCAGAGGCAGATTTCTTCCAATTATATTTCTCCCTTAACAACCTTGTTATTATAAATCAAGCCTTAGGTCAGGCTCCAGCAAATTAACTGATGTCACTTAATAAACCCACCTCAGCAGAATCACATTTTATCACACAGTCTCAGTGTTGACAGCTAGAGGGCAACCAATCCCCACATAAACCCCGTCCTCTTGCATTGAATACAGTCCTGGTTAGATTGTCCATCATATCCACCTGGTGAACTCCCATTTACCCTCTCCTCAGGGCGCTGCACACTCGCAACGCTGAGTTCTCATCATCTCATATTTACAAGCGATGTAATCACTTAAGCTGATTACCAGAGTTCATGGGGGAAACAGTTTAATTTCCCTCAATTGCTTTCAAAACCAAGAACAAATTCATAAATCGTGAGAATGCAGAGATAATTTTGTCTTGGAAGGCTCGGTGGGTTTCAAATCTTTGTCTGTCTTTGTTTTGCGTTGTAACTGGCACTGTAGTGGACTGAATGAAAGAACTGTGGCTTTTATAAGTAAATCACAATCCGTCTTTGCAGTTTCTTTCCGCTCTGCCTGCACTTACTATCACTCCAACAAACCACAATTTTACCAATGTTTGGTTGTTTTTCAGAGATCTTTCCTTTGCCTGCTTGAAGTTTGTCTGATTTGGAAATAAAAAATAAATCAAAGAAACAAACAAAAATCCCTAGAGCAAATCAAAATCTTGTTCTGTTTTTTAATTTCCAAATCAGAGTGAAAACCTGCAGTGGCATGGGTTTTGACCACTGCTACGGCAGCTGTTTTTTATTTTTGTAAGAAATACTGTGTATATGAGAAGCATTTTCCCTTTAAAGATTTGTTTTTCTTTTGCCTTTTTATCACATTAAATATTTCATAGCATCAAATGAATTTATATTTGACAACAATAACTAAGTAAATAAAACATTTTGTTTTCAAATTATGATTTCATTTATTAAGAGAAATAAAAACCTATACAAACCAACCTGTGCCTATGTGGAAAAAGCAATGTCCCCCTTAATCTAAATCCTGCTTCTTCCACTCTTGGCAGCAATGACTGCTATTAACTGTGCAATAGCTGGAAATCTTTTGCATCACTGTGGAAGAAATTTTGGTCCTCTCTTCTTGGCAGAATTGTTTTAATTCCGCAACATCGGAAGGCTTTTGAACATGAATGGCCTGTTTAAGGTCATCATGCCACTGCAACACAATCAAATATAAGCCGAGATTTTAACTAGGTGCCTCCAAAACCTTTTTTTTGTTTTTTTATTTGTCAGCCATTCCTATGTGGATTTATGGGGGACGCTTTGGACGTGCATAACCCAAGTGTGCTTAACTGATGGCCAAACATTATGCTTCAGGGCTTTCTGGTAGAAAACAGTTTTTATAGTTGCATCAGCAAGGGCAACGTGTCCAGATCCTGATCTAACCAAGCAGCCTGGGGCATCACACTACCACCACCCCTATGTTTGATTGATGGAAAGTCATATGTGACAGGATGTGTCAAAAAAGTTCTGCTTTTGTATTGTAAGTCCACAGAATATTCTCCCTCAAGTTACTGCGATCATCAAGATGTTTTTTGGTAAATGTCAGATGGGCTTTAGATCGGTAGGTTTTTGCCTTGTAACACTCCCAAGTAGGCTATTTAGCCCAGTCCCTTCCTTTTGTAGAATCATGAAGACTGACCTTAACACTTTCGTACACGTTGGGCTGGAAAAAACTTGCTTTTAAAATTCAGGTTGCTTTTCTCAACATTTGGTGTTTTTTTAGAAATCATTTACAAGGCAATTCAAAATGGTTGTCATTGTGTGGCCGAAAAGTAAAAACATAAACAACTCAATAAAATGCATCCTTGCACTCATAGCATTTATTCATATATTTTGAAATACAGTTAATCTGTCAAACTTGTTCTTATCAATCAGTGATAGTCATTGGTTTCAGAAGTATCACTGACCAATGATATTGGTCAATGTTAATTCTAAACGCCCCAAATTGGGTTAAGAGTTCATCTAAGCTACACTGGTGTGTTGGCCTGAAGGCCTTCACTTGTAAGCTTTGACTTGATGGTTAGAGACAGTATCATGCTGAAGATGGAAATATACACTGCTCAAAAAAATATAGGGAACACTCAAATAACACATCCTAGGTCTGAATGAATGAAATATTCTCATTGAATACTTTGTTCTGTACAAAGTTGAAAATGCTGACAACAAAATCACACAAAAATCATCAATGAAAATCAAATTTATTAACCAATGGAGGCCTGGATTTGGAGTCACACACAAAATTAAAGTGGAAAAACAGACTAGAGGCTGATCCAACTTTGATGTAATGTCCTTAAAACAAATCAAAACGAGGCTCAGTATTGTGTGTGGCCTCCATGTGTCTGTATGACCTCCCTACAACTCCTGGACATGCTCCTGATGAGACGGCGGATTGTCTCCTGAGGGATCTCCTCCCAGACCTGGACTAAAGCATCCACCAACTCCTGGACAGTCTGTGGTGCAACGTGACGTTGGTGGATGCAGCGAGACATGATGTCCCAGATGTGCTCAATCAGATTCAGGTCTGGGGAACAGGCGGGCCAGTCCATAGCTTCAGTGTCTTCATCTTGCAGGAACTGCTGACACACTCCAGCCACATGAGGTCTAGCATTGTCCTGCATTAGGAGGAACCCAGGGCCAACCGCACCAGCATATGGTCTCACAAGGGGTCTGAGGATCTCATCTTGGTGCATAATGGCAGTCAGGCTACCTCTGGTGAGCACATGGAGGGCTGTGCAGCCCTCCAAAGAAATGCCACCCCACACCATTACTGACCCACTGCCAAACCAGTCATGTTGAAGGATGTTGCAGGCAGCAGATCGCTCTCCACGGTGTCTCCAGACTCCGTCACGTCTGTCACATGTGCTCAATGTGAACCTGCTTTCATCTTTGAAGAGCACAGGGTGCCAGTGGTGAATTTGCCAATCCTGGCGTTCTCTGGCAAACGCCAAGCATCCTGCACGGTGTTGGGCTGTGAGCACAACCCCCATTCATGGACGTCAGGCCCTCATACCATCCTCATGGAGTCGGTTTCTGACTGTTTGTGCAGACACATGCACATTTGTGGCCTGCTGGAGGTCATTTTGCAGGGCTCTGGCAGTGCTCCTCCTGTTCCTCCTTGCATAAAGGTGGAGGTAGCAGTCCTGCTGCTGGGTTGTTGCCCTCTTACGGCCTCCTCCACGTCTCCTGGTGTACTGGCCTGTCTCCTGGTAGCGCCTCTAGGCTCTGGACACTATGCTGACAGACACCTAAAACTTCCAACCCTCTTCTCAAGGGCAATGGCGCTTCTATCAGTGTTGACAGTCTAATTCTTGCAAACACACTCAGACTTATATATATTCGCACCCTCAAGATTCCACCGTACCCTTGCTGAATCTTTACTTATGTGTGTGTTGCTTACCCCTGCTGAGGTTTTTTGTACTGTTTCAGACTCTATTCTGCTAAGAATAGAGTCTGAAACAGTATGATTTTTTCGCTTCTATCTTACTTTACCTAAATGTTTGATTTCATTACTTTTCATAGATTTTACCAGTGAAAACCAAACATTATTAGTAACTTAGACTTTAGCTGCTCTTACACCATTGACGCAGCTTTCTTAATTAGATTACTTAGTTCAGCTTCAGCACCAGTAAAAGCAATATATTATTAGCACCTGAAAATGTGGATTAAAGCTGTTTTGTACCAGTGACTCAGCTTCACTAGTTAGAATTCGGTGGAATGATGAGACTTCTTAGCACAAGATGCTTTCCCCTACATAGAGGACTTAATGATATAATTACCTCTTTAGAAAGATTGGTTTAGAACCAGCTCTTACCAGTAAAACCCCAAGGATTATTAATGTTATCTATATCATTGTAATATTGACCAGAGATTTTTAGATTTCTTAGCATTTGATTTGTTTTTCTGTGTTCTTTGTGATTGCATTGTAATTGTATGTACAGCTCTTTGAGTGTCTCATTACTGAAAAGTGCTATATAAATAACCTTACCTTACCTTACCTTACCTTACCTTACCTTACCTTACCTTACTTTACCTTACCATTGATGTGCCATCCTGGATGAGCTGCACTACCTGAGCCACTTGTGTGGGTTGTAGAGTCCATCTCATGCTACCACGAGTGTGAAAGCACCACCAACATTCAAAAGTGACCAAAACATCAGCCAGAAAGCATAGATACTGAGAAGTGGTCTGTGGTCCCCACCTGCAGAACCACTCCTTTATTGAGGGTGTCTTGCTAATCACCAAAGATTTCCTCCTGTTGTCTTTTCCATTTGAACAACATGTGAAATTGATTGTCAATCAGTGTCGCTTCCTAAGTGGACAGTTTGATTTCACAGAAGTTTGATTTACTTGGAGTTATATTGTGTTGTTTAAGTGTTCACTTTATTTTTTTGAGCAGTGTATAAAAAATACAGAGAAGGTAGGAGGCTGATCTGGAGTTAAAAGCATGGATTGCTAATGTCCCATAGGATGACACCACAGCTTTGCAAGTACTATAACCCAGCAATCTGAGCACAACTTCATAATTTGAAAGACATGGTGCAACAAAAAAAACCCATAAAATCATAGGTCCTGTTGTGTTACATAATAAAGGACCAAAAACAACATTAACTGAGGATTGCAACATATGTCACTTGTCACAATTCTGTTAATGCAATCAATCACTTGTCAGATAATACTGAAGATGAGGTGGGAGCATTCAAACGTTTCCGCAGTTAATATGACAGCATGATTAGAAAAGCAATATTTGTGTGTTGGTTATTTGGTTGCTGCATTACATACTTTGTGGGGAGCCTGTCTGTTTTCACGCTTTTAACATGAGTTTCAAGAGAGGTTGAGATTTGTGCTGTTTTTTTTTAAGTGTTTAGTTTTACTTTTTTATTTAGTTTAGTTTAGTTTTACTTTATGTTTGGGCTGGAAACTCTCAGTCAGATCTGACAACCTGCCGTGTGGTTTTGTTATGAAGTTTTGTATTTAGTTCATATATATTTCTATTGTGATTTGAGTTGCTGGCTTTAGTTACAGTTGATAGATCTTAGTTCCTGATTTACTGTTTCGTTGTTAGCTATTGGTTAAGAATCTGTAGTATTTAAGTTTTTGTGTACTCCTAGGTTTGTTTCTCTGACAGTCTTCACTTCTTGTTTCTCATCTGCTATTGAATTTCTTTTGATCTGATTATGATATGTTGCTTTTGATATCTTGCAACCTACCTCATGTTGTCAGGCAGGTTCTATTCAATTAATTTTTTGACTCATAGTTTGGGTCTGGCAATATTTGGGCCTGGGTGTGGCCATTGAAATTAAAATCAGCTTTAAAAAATCCTCATAATTTAACATGGGGGGCTATCATGTTTTTTTTACAAAGGGCCAGGGTTGGTTTGGAAAGCTTTTTTTTCTCTTTATAAATGAAATGGTAATTTGAATTTGAAAACTGCTTTTCTTAGGTTGTCTTTGTCTGATAATACAATTTAGACATATAGATGATCGGAAACGCATGTGACTAAGAAGCTAAATCAGAAAAAATCTGTAATGGGGCCTATACATTTTCACAGCACTACATCTGTATATGTGTGTGTGTGTGTGTGATTGAGACACAAGGCATTTCAGTGACTGTATACTTCTGTATCACCTATGCGAGCTTGAGAAATACTTAGTGTCATTTCCAATATTTCCAGTTGCAATGCCCGTGTGAAAAGAAATATTAAACCTCCCTGTGTTCACTGTGATGACGTTCCACCGTAACCTCTCTAAAACCAGTCCACAGACCATTTTTTTTCTTTTTCATATTTCTCTTTTTTTCCTCTCTCTGTGTCCATCTGATGTTATTCAAGCAAGTCAGCAATAAGTGAAATGTGTGTATGCTGAAGATCCTGCTAAGAGTTAAGCAGTCTAAGATGTATCATATTATTAGGGTAGAACTCCAGAATTATATCTCCTTGCGGAATGGCAATATGACTACATGCCCAACTGATTCACTGAAAGATAATCAGTCAAATCCATATCCAGAAGGAAGGAAGCCAAAGCCAAAGCTCTCCTTGTCTGTGTCAAAACTAATATCTTTGTTTTGGAAAAAGGGACTAAATTCAAGATGTTTACTTTGTCACCAACTGGGTTTGTGGGATTTCTCTGCTCAAAAGTAGAAACAGTTTTTATTACTTTAATTCCTGTTTAATCGCAGAAGCCATGACCCCAAGAAAAATAAAAGCAAAGCACCAACCGTTGGCATGAGCCGAGTGCCGTCATCCACTAACGCTCCAGTGACAGTGCAGGGATCGAAAGGTCTAATCTTATCTCCTTTGCCCTGCGGCTTGAGAAAAGTCAATGACTGACCTCAAGAAAGCATTAAGACGTACTGTAAATGAGATCGTGTGCTGCTGAAAACGCTCCCTTGCTCTCCTGTTACTCAATCCCTCCAAGCGACGCAGACAGTCAACTAATACCTTTCTAAGGACATGGAGGAGACATGGGAGGCAAGGCAGCAACAATAACAACATCCAAACAGTTTTGGAAAATTCTCCTGTGGACTTATAGAAGGTAGGGCTGGAGTTTTTTGGCTTTGTCTTTTTCATAAACAGGCCAAAGCGGAGGCCATTATTTGTGAGGCAAGGAGAAAACTACTGGCGCCAGTGAGATTTGATTTCAGCGGCAGAAATTGGATTAGCAGCCATTAAGGGTCTCCTCACACATACATTTATAATGCTGTGAAGGAGGAAAGATCTGCAGCCAGCCAGTACTCTCCTCAGTAACCCACTGACAACCCTTCTGTCTGGGAAAAGGTTATGGATGCTGACACTGCCCTGTATTAACTGTTGAACTTAGTTTGCAGCTGATTTATAGGTGAGACTGAGTTATATGACCTTAACTGACCCATAGTTCATTAAGGCCTAGGCCAGAGGGGTAGGCAAAAACTTATAATGGTGCTTTGTGCTGTGGTCTGAATGCAGGGAAAGGCTCTAGAAGGGCAATGTGACGTTCGTTATGGAGAAGAACTTGACATTGATGAAAATGCACATTAAACGACTTGCTTGGATGGGAGCTTGGATGGGAAAAGATGCTTAGTATTAAATGGAAACTAAAGGGGCAGATGTGCAGACGAGAAAGAACAATAATTACAATAGGCTCATCTTGCGAGACAGCTGACGGGAGGTTCTCTGCACAGTGTCACTTAGCACTAACAGGGTTACTCTGCATGACACATTTTCGTTCAAATGTTTTCAGTCTGTCCTCCAGTTTCCCTGTGCTCTGCTTACTATCATTGTGCCACTGGGTGAGAATGATTTAAAGCATACACATCCGAGTTAAAAACCTACTGTTGAGAGAAGACTGCTCGTTATTTTCTCATCTATAACTAGTTCTGGAATAGCCAGAAGATTTAAGAAAGCAAGTTAGCTCACTCTTCAGCGCCTTGACACCTCGTTGCACTGACTGTAAGTTAAAGCAAAAGCCCAACTCAGAGATTGATGTCTCTAAGAGGAGAAGTCCTTTCAAAACATGCGTGACTGACAGTGAATAATGTTCCAGTGGTGAGTGCTGAAAAGGCCATTTTTCTCCCTCTGGAGGTGGTTCATCGGCAGCAAGAGGCAACCACAGTCTGTCTAGAATGGGTATGCCCTTGATGCCCTTGAGTAGTAAGGTTCTTTTCCAGTAGTCTACAGAGAGCTTATAGTCCCACTCCATGATTTTCTCAATACAGTAAGAGAGAACAGTTCCCTCATGTTGTTCAGGTTATGACTACTGGCTCAAAAGCTTGGGGAGTGGTCATCAAACAGGTACCAACCATGACAAATGTCAAATTAGACCAACCTCCAAAAGATTTTAACTTGAACTTGCATTTTCCAGTGAAAGGTTCTGTACAACAAACTTGTATGTAAACATATGTATGGAAAAACATATTTTTGGTGTACACAAAAGAACCGCTCTGTACAGACAAGTTAAAAAAGCCTTGATGCAGAGAAAAGCAGAGTGTCTAAGCCATGTCAGTCGGGAATTACAAGCAAGAAAAACTAAAGAATGCCAGAGTTTGAGAAAACACCAAGAAACATATTCGTTGCAGTCCACCATGCTCTGTGGGATCTTTTGGACTGGTGCTTATCTCCAGTGGTCCTTGAGCAAGAAGCAGGGTACACTCTGAACAGGTCGCAAGTCCTGAATAATATTCCCTCAAGGCAAGATGTTATTGAAAATATGTCACTGAATATTGTCTAGACAACGTGAAAATGTGGTTGAAAATTGAAAGATGAAAAGACCACCAGACAAAAACGGTTGTTATCACTACATGTGGCTGAAAAGTTGCTAAAGTTCTTTGGATGGGTTAACCAAAGCTGACTTTCAACTCCTTTGTTCACAGAACAAAGGAGTTTAAGAGAAATTTGTTAAAAATACTAAAATATTTAAATAAAATATTGCTAATAAAAAAGCTTTTTAGAATATCTTTTGTAGCTCTTAACGTGTACAAGCAGTGCTGATTTATCTTTTTGGTGCTCAGTTGAGCCATACTCAACCCGATTTACTGAACAAAATAACATCAAGCTTTAACAGCAGCAATTAAAAATATGTACAAAGCTGCCTCACTCTTTCAGTTTGTACATAACTACACACTATGTCATCAAGAATAACTGATATTTTTAAAATTGTCAGTCAGTCATTTTCTACCGCTTATTCCATAGTGGGTCTATGGGCGAGAGGCGGGGTACACCCTGGACAGGTCGCCAGTCCTTTTTAAAATTGTAAAAGTGAAAAATATTTTTAAAATTCCTGTATCAGTTAACTGGTTGTAAGAGTTATACGGGACTGAAATAAAAAAGGAGAATAAAATGGGAAATAATATTGGCCAGTTTAAATTCCTTCCCATTTTATTTGAGCTTTACACCAAGTAAGATGCATATTTGAAGTCTAAAATGGAGATATCTGAGCTGAAGACAACTAGGCACAGCAACAGGGGGCAAGATTTCCTCATCTGTAGCAGTAAAGCAGTTCTGTCATTATTCCAAATCGTTTGGTGGGGGTACCAGACAGAAAAGAAGAAACTGGGTCTGTAGAATTAGATCATATGACGGAATATGGTTTCTGGTTTGTGACTTCCTGCCAACTGCTACAATTTTCCCACTTCCACTTGGAGTTGCCAAAATATAAAGACACAGTTTAGCTTTAAAGCAGAAATCCGGGTAAACATCGGCACCCCCTGCAGCAGGGAGAGATAATCTGAATGGAGGCATGATGTTTATGTGAGTCACTCTACACAAAAAACTTGGAAAAGGACTCAGTCAGTAAGATATGAGACTCAGTTTTCATTTTTTAGTTCTCCAACAAATGGAGCCTTGCATTATGCTGTGGCTTTACATGGTCCACTGTGTCATGAAGGTACTGTCAGCAACCGGGATGTGAACAGCAATCACACAAGGGGCCAGCATAGCAAGATGCGCTCTGAAACCGCAAGACTCAAAAGAGATGGAAGCAGTCCCCTCTGCAGTCAGCTATCTCCCAACTACTCGTCAACACATCTGGGCCAAAGAACGTGGGGGCTCTCCTGCCCCACAGGCGCTTGGGTAAATGAGGGATAATTAGCTTTAGTTGACTTTAATGAATGGCTTAATGTTGCGTTTCATTTCTGATGAGAAAAATATAAAGTCAGGCACTTATCAAAGAGAGGCCCTGTGCTGATGTTCCAGAGGGCGTGCTGCTGGTGTTGGTCTTTATGTTATTCTGTTTGTTGTGTGTTAAGGGGAAAGGCACTGCAGGGAGCGGCTTGACATGCGACCACAGATCCAGAGTTCAGGAAACCTGCTGGGATATACAGTAGCAAATTCATCATCTGAGCCCGTAAGTTACTACAGATGTGAACTCTGTTTGTTTTTTCTCAAAGATAATAACAACCATGGCACTCAACTTTAATTTCCATGTTCTCTATGGCAAGATGAGATCTCCATAAAGCCTTTGATCCATCTTATAATTCCCACATGCTGAGATATAAAGCAGGAAATGTCTTGCGGAGTTATGATAGTCATCCATCATAGCCACCGGTAAGTGTATTGTGTTCAACTGATGAAATTTATCATTTTTCAACAGACACACGACTCAGCACATATTTATTTGCTTGATTTAATCTTTAGTAAAAAGCTACCCTTATAGCTGTGATATAACTGTCATTACATTTGCACTTCTTCACAATGACACACCCACTGGTGACCATTGCTTTACTGTTAAAGTGTGAAATGTCAATAAAAATTGACATGACAGTTTATTTTGGTGAACATGTACTTTTTATAGCAAACCAGGCCTTTTGTTCACAGGCAAATGGAACATACAGCAAATGCTCCCTCCAGTTGACTTTACTAATCCTTCTGTAGCTCTATAAAGCAGCACCTCACCAGGATTACCTGTGCAATTTTAAAAGCAGCTCTGTGGCTGCAATGGATCAAGGCAGGAAAAGCAAATCCTGCAATGGAGGTGAATTCCTCCCAGTGGCATTAAACAAATATGTGGAACATTCATTATTTGTTTGGGGGGGTGGGGGGACTGCAGAGCTGGGATATATCGGGTATAATGTTAGTCTGGACTTTGAGTAACAGGGGGTTACTCAGGACCCCCAATGGATCATTATGGCATGGGATTTACCTGGCTCAGCCATCTCCCATGCGCCTGTAAGTCTTGACCAAAAGCCCCCTGCATGATAGTGCCTGAGCCCTCACTTTAGAGAGGAATAAAACAGTAGCTAACAGCTAAGAAAAGACACGCAAGGTGGTGTACCAGAGGTACTAGCTTGTGTGCACCCACATGAGGCCTTGCTCTGCATTGCTTTTATCTGTCATTTCTTTCCTTGAACTGTGCAATCTACAAGCCATTAACACAGAATTTGTTCAAAAATGGGCACAAAGAGCCCCTCCGTAACCTGCCACAGCTATCTCAAGTCAACATCATGAGCTGTCAACATTTCAGAACAAAGTGTGCATGGACAATTAAAGCCAGCCTTCCATAAGCAGGGGTTGCAGCAGCTCTTTTACTTAGTTAAAGGGATTTTTGAATGGGAGTCAAAAGGGGGTCGTTCATTTCCTCTTTGATTACATGCTTGCATTAGTTGAGGGATTGCTGCAAAGTCTACAACTCAATGTAGACTTTGTTGTTCAATGTCACTGTAAGCTTGCTGAGGTGGAGGGATTGTTGCAAGGACAATGATTCAATGTAATCCACTGGTATTCCTTATGTAGATAACAATTTCATTGGCATTATATTATCAACTGACTTTGATTGTACTGTACAACAGTTGGAATTGAGCTGCACTTGAATTTGAATGAGTCTATAATTGTAGTATATCGGAATGATTTGTACTAATATGAATTGAGGTTAAACCTGTTTTCTACAATAGGGCTGCAGTTGGTACTGTTGCTCTATGGCAACAGTATAGTGGGTTTGAATCCTAGCCTGAGGTCTTTCTGCATAGAATTTGCATGTATTTCCCATGTATGCTTGAGTTCTCTCTGGGTACTCCGACTTCATGGTTTTTTCTCCTACAATGGATTGGAGACCTGTCCAGGGTGTACCTTGCCTCTTGCTCAAGTGCTCCTGGAGATAAGCTCTGGGTTTTTGTTGGTGGTATAGAAGTTGCATAGTTTTAGATCAACAATCTAAAACTATGCAAAAATTGTGAAAGTGTGAATTTTGACTTTTTGTCAAGAGCATTATTTGACATGATGAGTTGTTTGTATTTATTTTTTAACTGATAACTTTCCTTGTAGAATTAAACTACATATAAAGATGATTCATTTCAATCGAAATATTACTTGTTCAGTCATTGCTGTGCCCCAGCCATTGATAAAAACTTAGATTAAACATGGACTCATGTGTACATGTACTCTAAAATGTGCACAAACAAAGATGCTGGTAGACACCTCTGCACCTTTAAATACAGTTTAACCTATACTTAGTCTAGCCCAGGAAGGATGAGTCACAGATTGAACACCCGTGATGCCATGCAGTCACAGACAAAATCACTTTCCTCACACCTTGTTCTATACCATACAACTCTCCCAGAGAGGCGAACAGAGGACTAATTCTTCAAACCTGGATCCAGAGTTGACTATGATCTGATCTTAGCAAATCCGTTTATTGAGAACAACCAAACATTAAGTATGATATGCTGTTAGAGTACCCAGCGATCACCCAAAAGGGGAATTAAGGCAACCTGTCTTTAATATTTCTTTCTGAGCCTCTGCAGGAAAGCAACTTAAGAAATTTCCTCGAAGAGACATTGTCCCAGTTGAGTGAGTTTTCCTCCTCCCTGCCGAGTGGAGACGACAGAACTCGCAATATTGCATGTCTTCCAACACGTCTGTCTGGGTAATGGGAGCTACCCCCTTAATGGCTACTGAGAATAGCTGCCCTGTTCCTTTGTTTGTGCCCGCCACGTGGCTGGACTAGGTCAACTTCGCAACCCAAACCACTGCCCTTTGGACCTCCCATCCTCCTTGTTCAAAACAGTGCATGTATGAGGTAGTTCTTTGGCAGAGAAATTAGTTTAGGATGAAACAATCTAAATATTGTTAACTTCATGATGTGTTGCTTTGTGTGTGGTTCAGTTTTGAGTGCTAGCAGGCTATCTGCTCAGCTAATGTGAACAGTCTGCTAAGCTTTAAGGCCAGTTATTTGTTCTGAGATTTGTTGTAAAGTTATGACAAACTTTATTTTAATGGGTGGTTTTAAACACAGATCGACCATAATGAGCACCCAGGTCTCATACATGCATTAACATGTATATGAAGGGTAATTAAAGCTGCAGTAGGTAACTTTTTTTAAAATGTATATTTTTTTACATATCTGTTAAAACTGTCACTATGTCCTAACAGTATATTATACAGATAATCTGTGAAAGAAATGAAGCTCCTCTGGCTCCTCCAAGTTGTCCTACTGCCATTTGCAGAAGTACACCATGAGAAACAACCCATCAGAACCAGGAGCAATGCTTTAGCAGTGCCAATCACACTGCTGTACCAGCTGCTCACACCCCTCCCCCGCACTGCACGTACTGTCATTTAAGATCAAGATTGCTGGTGTGCTGCAGCTGTGCTAATGGCGGAGAAATAATCTAACATTACAGAAAAACTACCAGTGAATGTGACATAGCTGTTTATCCACCATCATATGTGGCCCTGCCCTTCTAGCCGGCATTCACAGCAGGCTCTGCTGGGGGGGAGGTCCTGGGGAGGAAGGTGTCGTAAGCACAGCAGGGAGCAAGGGGGAGGGACCTGTTAGGGTGTGCTTGTTCAAATTTTCAGGCTAAGTCCACGGTTTTCTCAAAACTCCCAACACACCTTTAAAGGTACTTGTTCACCACTTCTTTAAAGTCAACCAATCATTAAGCTCTCCTTTGTTAGCTAAAACCACCAACGGCTAAAGCTAGTACCAGGCAGGTCACATATCTACATATGACTCGTTGCCATCTTATAAGAGTTTATAGATGTTCCCTGTCCCCATTTTAGTAGTCCACTACTCCATGTGTTGACTAGTATAAACATTAAGATCAATTGTATAAAGGATTATTGATTTTTTATTCATAGCAAATAATATTTCGTGAATGTTATTTCACCAAGGATGGCAACATTTTATGTTAAAATTAAATTATCCAAAAGGGTTCATTTCTGATTCAGGTAACTTAGCTTGACTAGCTAGTTATCAACAGATGCTAAGTGCTAATATGATGTTGTAACAGTGTTTTTGTGAACCCCAGAAAGATATGAGCGCAATAAATAGTGATCCAAAGAGAAACACATGATTGTCAGTGTGCTAATGGCATCAAATGGGCCATGCCAACTTGTTTCTGGGAGGTTAAGTGTGAGAATCTCTATGGCTGCTTAGCAATACTCTTTCTGGAATGTATTAAAGTGCGTGTCTCTGTGTGTGTGCGCTCATAAACTACAGGCTCAGCTCATGATGTGTGACCTCTGGTCGACCTTGTCTCTGCAATTTTAAGCGAGTGGTCTAAATGCTAGCCTGGGATGTAAAACCACTGAATAGAATTCCTAAACATTGTTGCAAATGCTGTTTCTTGAGAAAGTTGTAAATATTGAAGGCGAAAAGCCAGCTGGTTATATATAATCACAATGAACTCCTTGTGATCAGTTACAAGGTAGTCCTTTTCATCATTCAGTATATTGATGTGCACTGGGGATGAAAAATACTATCATGTTTCAAATAGCTGTCTTCAACTCTACCCTCTCATCCAAACATGCTTACTTCTAGTTCACAAAAGACCAAGATGCGGAATGCCAAACCCAAAGCTTCAACACCGCAGTTCACAAACCAATGGAAGAAATTGTAGCGGTTGTGTCCAAGTCTTAAATTTGGTATATGTATACGAACTGTGCAAGAGAGTTTGACAGTTGTAACAATACAAAATAAAGTGATATGGAAATATCAAGACATAAAAATGAGACCATATGTGGCCTACAAAGTTAGATATAGCTATGTCCTATATTAGCGTTTTCCACAGTGAGGACATGAACACGGTCTCTTTTGTTTTTTTTCCACCATGTCTGAATCCCTGTGGTCTCAATGAGACTCCAAGGAAACAAAAAGGATGTAGAAGGAAATTGTTCAGCATGATTCTCACTTCATATTTCATCTCCTTTCATGCCCCCTTCTCTCTACAGGGAAATTCAGAAGGAAATCCCTCCTGGTCATGGAGTACAACTGTCCCGAAACAAGATCAGCTATTAACAAGTGGGAAGCCACTCTAAGTCCAACAGGCTTAGACACAAAAACAGAGACAGGGGCCATCAGGATCACTCCACAATCCCCATGCAATGGCTAGTGATGAAGGAATCAAGATTGCCTGGCTCCTTTTGTTTTCTTTGATCTTTCGGCTAACGTTCAAACATAGTTTTTGTTTAGTCTCCTGTGATGATCCAGCGGACTGCACATATCTTATGATAAAAATAGTATCTTAGTTGACATTGGAAGAAAAGAGGAGGGGCTGTTTTTTATGTTTATAGAGATCCTGTTGCACAGAGACAGAGGTAAAAGCCAGTGCAGGAAGGGCTTGATCCTCTTTAAGGCCTGTGCTGCATCAAATACTTGTCAAACACCAGGCAGACAGACAGCTGAATGGCTCTGACAGATATGATCACAGAAAGGGGCAGTTAAGAGTCACCGCCTGCTCCGCTCCTCTATCAAGACACAATACTATTGTCAATAATACACCTTCAATTTACAGGAACACAACAGAGAGCCTTGAGGCAAATGGCAGGCATTTTCTTGTTGTGCTTAACTGTGTATGATTACAGTGCCATTTCCACGGTTGTTTGAGGGTCTCACCTCTCCAAAGAGAGGTATGCAGCATGTCACCAGGATGTAGTATAAACTCCCTCCTACTAATTCAAAAGGACGTTCTCAAGGCTAATCGAGATCACGCACTTGAACCCTGCCACTTAGTGGGACAGTCCGTTTATGTTTTGAAAAGATTTGATACGGTACCATGAATGGCTTGAGTATCATGACACTGAATGTTTAATCATGTTCTGAGGTTTTCCTTGAAGAGACCTCACATTCAGGCAATATGGTATCTACTAAAAGTAGGTATACAACTAGTCATTTAATGGTTTTCTTTATTTTCATGACTATTTACATTGTATGTAGATTCTCACTGAAGGCATCAAAACTGTAAATGAAAGGATATGAAATAATGTAGCAAACAAAAAATTGTAAAATAACTTTAATTATTGTTTATATTTTAGACTTCTCAAAGTAGCCACCATTTCCTTTGATGACTGAAATATTAACCTTTGACCTTCACTCAATACACCTGTGGGACGTTCTTTCAAGAGTCTTCAGAAAACCATTCAAGGTGCCTACCTCGTTAAGCTCATTGAGAGAATGCCAAGAGCACTAAGCAGTAATCAAAGGGGAAGCTATTTTGAAGAATCAAAATTATTATTTTTTAGGCAGTAAAGAGTTATTTCACATGTTTTGTTTACTAGATAGTTCTAGATGTGTTCCTTCACAACTTCGATGCCTTCGGTAAGAATCTCAAATGTAAATACTCATGAAAATAAAGAAAACCATTCAATTAGAAAGTGTATCTAAAACTATCAGCCATTTAAGTCAGGTGTTTTGGACCAAGGATACATCTAAAAGGCACAAGACACTGACTGGCCTTCGTGGACTAAAGTTGCCTCCCACTGTTTTAAACACATGAACTGTTTTGAGGTTATTATCCTGCTGGAAAGTTAACACCCCAGCCTCAAGTCTTTTTCAGCCTCTAACATGTTCTCTACAAGGATAGTCCTGTATTTCATCCATCTTCCCATCCACTCTAACCAGCTCCCCCTGTCACTATTCATAGAAAAGGATCCCCCGAGCATGCTGATGCCGTATCATCATTGAGAGGACAAGTTAAGGCTATTTTGTAGTATGACTTTTCTCCCACCCACAGCTTTTTTCATGTGGCCTACAAAGTTTCATGAAATATTGGGAATGTGTGGCATTCTAAATCTTTGTACTGCATATTCAAAATTCTGCATATAGTAAAAGTAACATAGGCTAACTTTGCTAAGAATCAAACTGCGATAAGTCAGAACCATTGCTAGTTCATAAGTCAGGACTGGTGTGTTGAAGCAAGTGGTGTTTCATGTAGTGAGAAATCACGCTAAAGTCAAAAAACTGCAAATTTCTTGTTACATCACTTTCTGTTGTGCTTTTCATTCTAATGAAAGTGTGGTGCTTTTAAGAACCTTTAGGCTGGCTCTGGCCTCTACTTACCACTGTAATGGTGGTGGTGTGAGTCAGCACCCCCTGTATTTGTCACTGTCAGTTCATAGAAACACCCAAAAGCACAAGCAGACAAGGGCCAGCAGGCCTATACTTGAATCTTTGTTGTGTCTGCATGTCGACACAGTGGGTCCACGCTCACCAGTATGAGTAGGTCAACAGCCCTCTCTCGGAATGACCGGCTGTAATTAAAAGCCATGATGTCTCTAATAAAGACAGCCTCAAGAGATAGAGAACTGGAGGGAAGGGATGTGGGAAGAGGAGTTAAGGGAAGAGGAGCTCCTGATGGCTCAGCCAGAGCAACTGTTCACCAGATGTTTTCAGGCTCCCCTGTTTGACTCCACGCCTTTCTTCTTTTCTCCTTTAGTGAGACAAATGGGGAGAGAGCACTGCAGAGCCCGAAAAGCGTCTCTGTATGATACGTTTCTAGCAAACCCACTCTTCCCTGTGGCACATATATTGTTCCCCCAGCCAAGCACAATGATATGTGATACACTAGTAAGCGTGTGTCATTTGAGTGTGAGACAGGGAAAAACAGTGAGAACTGGGCTGGGGAAAGGAGTAGATAATGTGGCCACTTCTTCTGCTTGTGCGGCCTTTTCAAAAATATGTCGGTGTCTATTACATGTTTCTCACATTCTGGTTTTGTGGATGTCTGTGTGCATGTGCATCCTTATCTGTCTGGTGTGTTGTGGATGGGGAGATAAAAGGATCCCGCAGGAGAGCTGGCAGCAGCTCTGGACTGGAGGTCTGGCAGACAGAAAGAGGAGGTGCAATGAGCCTACTCCAACCATCTCTGCTTATCTAAATATGATGCGAGGACATCCGATGCAGGGGCCTGCTTCAAGCTACCATTAGTCTAATAAGGAAACTTGACTTACTGTCAACCTAAATCTGTTCCAGTCCAGGACAAATACAAGTAGACCATCAATATATTCCCTATATCAAGACAAACTACCTTGTTTTAATGAGCTGGAATAAGCTTTATTACCAATTTTACAATTTGCCACAATTGAAAAAGTTCAGTTAAAACCAAGCGGCCAGTGAATATAAAAGAAGACACTATCAACAACCCCACTGGCCTAAATCCATTTTGGGGCAAACATCAATCCTTTATACAACTGGAAATCTGGAATCATGCGTTTTATTAAAATTTCAAGCACACTTCAAAGATCGTCTCACAAGCTGTTGCAATCAACCCTTGTAAAGATTGCATTACAATTGCTGTAAAAAGTTCAATCACACATGGGCAACTCCAGTTGCCCATGAAGGAAACGTCTGGTGAACGTTGGCTTTACATCTCTGACTGTGTCATGGCCAATATCAGCTTGCATACTGCACGGGGAGGCATGAGAACAGGAAAACATTCCACTTCGGGAGTCTGTTCTTGTTCTTTCCTTTTCTGCAGTTTGCAACCACTTTGTTTTCTACTGTATGTCAGCTGCTGTGGGGTTGTTGATGCTGACTCATACCCGTTAATTCCTCTGCCAGAGAAAGACAACTGAAGTCTCAAACACCCTTCCAGAATCCCTTGTCTTCATTAAAGTCATATTAAGAGACTTAACAACTCAATGATTAATTTACCCCACGTTTTATTTCAGATTGTAGTTGCATAATATCTGCAGGGGTTAAACAGACTCCACATCAAAATCAAAGATGTACTCTTACAATGTCTGCTGAGTAGCCAACAGCAATAATATTAACAGAAAGTTGAGGTATTTGAGATGTGAAGATGAGCCTACAAAATGCAGCTTAGGAAAGCTACCCCTCTTTCAGGCCAAATGATGTGAAAACATCCTTCACTCGCACCCCTCCTCTTTCTTCCTGCTTGGAAAAGACCAGATGACAATAATGTGGAGTATGGAGCACTGCTGAGCGTGGCTAACCCTTCCTCTCCTACCTCCCTCCACCCCATGGTCTTTGAAAGGCCTCCACATGTTTATGGCTCATGCCTGTGGTATGACGATGGATTCTCCATATAAAAGCCAACAGGATCATGGGGTGTTTAAAATATTGCCCTCTGAAGACAGTTGCTGACAAAAGGACAGCAGTCATATTTATTTTGGTCAAAGAGTAGATTTCACTTAGCGAGACGTTAATCAAAGACCCCTATCCAGTTTCTCCTGGTCCCCAGCATCATAAAAAACCTTCCTCTGCTCAGCAACATAAGGAAAATACCCACAGCAGAAAATAATATTTTTAGTGATGTTCTGTTGCACTTAAATATTTAACACTGGCACATGGCAAGACGCGGAAAACATACCCAAATGATGGTTGAAGGGCCATTTCCACATAGCCCAGACATGAACATAGACTATCGGTTAAAGATAGTTCTAAAACATAAAACTTTTTTCATTTGTATGCATCACAGTGTTGACTATGTCTGTGAAATTAATTAAATGTGTATTTTAAGATTTTTGCTCCACATCATCAAAAAAACAAAAAAGCTGATTATCAATAAAATCATTCTGTTTCCCCAATGACTTCTCTGATGCAGAGAATGCTGATGGAGAACTCAACAGTTTTTTTGAGTTTATCCAACAAATTAAGAGTTTTTTACTCAACATAATGAAAGTGACAGACAAAGACCGTAGAGGGTCAGTGCAGCATCCATTTTGTCTGTTTGATGTGACCCTCTCAGACACATGTGGAATGCACAGAGACTTGCTAAAACACTAGTCCTTAAAAACAACATCTGAAGCAAGGTGATACATGTATGGAGTTGCAGAAACACTTTGTATAAGTCTAGTCTGTTTTCAACTAACTGTAACTACAAGAACACATATTTTGAGCAAAATTATCAAAGAGTTATATAAAAACTGAGAAGAATCAAGCTACAAACTTCTCCCTATCCATTGGGAAACAAGCATTTATTTATTGAGGACTTAGTATTTGTATGTGTATTAGACCATTCTAGCAGCTTCCTGAATCCCATGTAATGTTGTTTCCTCTATTGTGTGAAATACAACACTCCATCCTTCAGAAAAAATCCTGTCACCCAAGCACTTTACAGTTGGAACTGTGTTTTCAGGTTTAAAGGTTTCTCCAAATGTATTTCTATGGCCAAATACTTCAAATTTAGTCAGACCACAGAACATGTCTCCAACACTTTGTCCCTGAGTGAATTTGGAAACTTTAATCTGGATTCTTATGTTGCCTTTGGAGTATTGGTGTCTTCCTCTGAGTGGCTTTTCAGCCCATTTCGGTACAATGTCACTATGGATAGTGACACTGTCTTACTTGTTTTTACCATTATCTTTGTAGAGTTATCTTCTATTGTTATGGTGTTGGTGTACACATTTTGGACCAAAACACACTCATCTCTTGATCACAGAACCTGTCTAATTGCAAACCTTTATGATCATTGGACTTTTCCATTGTGTATATGCTTGCACATGATTGTTTGAAAAAATTAATGTGGCCCCTTCAGGCATCTGGAAATTATATCCAAGGATGAACCAGACTTGTGTTAATCCACATATGTATTCCTAATATCTTGCCTGATTTTCTTTTTCATGATGTCACATAGGCTAGAAAAGTGTCTGATGTGTACCTTAAATTACATCTATAAGTGTGCCTGCATTTGACTTACATGTTGTAAATGAAGCTATTAGACTCCTACAAAACCATGACATAATCACCTGGGCCCTCCCAAATTGTTTATTGGCATTGTTAGTATAGGGTAAGTAAACTTTGATTTTGAAGAAAGTAATGACATCCTCTAAAAACTCTCTACAAATCAGTGAATAAACAATAAATATATTAAATTGACCAAAACAATTGTGATTAAAATTTGTTTTCCATAGTCAAGCAAACCAAATTATGAACATAATTTCCCCTCGGGGATCAATAAAGTATCTTTGAATTGAATTGAATTGAATAACTACAGCAGGCATTTAGATACTGGAGACCTTCCTAAGCAAATAGTTGGGAGATCTATGTGCCGAATCTGTGATTTTTTTTTTCCCTTTTATATAAAACAACAAGGCTTTCAAAATACTATGTCCTACCAGTTTCACAGTCTTATGTACAGACCCAAGAGTTCATTTCACTTCACAACCAGATTTAGGGAGAATTTTTAAAAGTGATTTTGCTGTCATGGTGGGTGGCACTGGTGAGTGAATTTTAACCGATCAGACACCAGTCTAGGCCTTGTGCCCACAGCCAAGCTGTCACTGCTGTTCGAATGAGGCAGAGTGCCTCTTCAAAACCTTCTTACCAGCTACTGTGTCAGCCCCTACGGAGAGGCCTTATTAAATGAAGATTAAGCCGTGGCTCCATCAGTCCCAATAGTTTGCAGTGAGGGGCACAAATAATCACTGTGACAGAGTGGCGGCCAATTAGTGCTCTCCTTCTGTCCTGGGAAAACGCTTCTTGCTCCGCTCCCGCTGGTGGGAAAAACTGATCCGGATTGTCTGTGATATTAGCCGGGCCAGAGATCACTGTTAATCACCACCTGCTATTCCATGGTGGCAAAAATCAGAGCGGGACTTGTCAGCCGTGCAACAGCAATCTCATTCAGAAGTTCTGAATTCATTTAGACCCCAAATATGACTTATTAAAGTAAACAAAGTTCAGAAACTCCAAAGATATTAGTGGTGGCTCTATTGGTGCCCTCTGAAAACAGTTGCTGATGAAATGATAGAAACCTGATGTGTTTTGTTCAAAAAGTCAGACGTTCGTCTACCAGTGCAGAGAAAAAGCACTTCTAACTCCTCTGCAAACTACACTGTGTGCTGTGGTCCTGACACAAGAACACGCTCCATAAATTAGGCTCAAGTTAAAAGTCTGCATCTGTTTTATAAAAAAGCAGGCCTGATGTAAGAAGGCTGCATTTGACAAAAAGAAATCCAGAAATCTGTTTGTGTGTCAGATTTCCAAGCTAAACACAGGCCATCCTCAGATGTGACCATGCTGTGGGTAATTAAATGCTCAGAAGTGAGTGGCATCTTTCGCCAGGGCTTAAACCCCTTTGGCATAGTTAGAATAAACAGCAAAATTGTGTAACACAAGGTCAAACACATGCATAAGCATTCACTGAGCACTCATGTGCTAGGCTTGCCAGAAACAGGAGTTGCTGGTGTTGCAAGCAGCTAGCACCACAGGCGAAGCAGCTCAGTTTCCTCCAAAGCAGATTGTGCATCCTTTCACAAGAGCAGGGACAGGGGCAGATGGTCGGCATACGGTGGGATCTAGAAGGTCCATTGTACTATGAATGCACAGACCAACCAGTCTGACTGTAGACAGGACCTGGCATAAATACAATCCGCCAACTAATTCCTTCTTTGGTCCGCTCTGGATTTATTTTTATAGGACTAGTGGTACAAGATGCAAAAATAATATTCAAAATATCCAAAAAATATCCAGGGACCTGGGAGAGTTTTATCAGCTTGATTTGTGAAACACTTCCTTATTTCATATAAACAAAAACTGATAATTGCCACACATTTTGCAAAAAGTTAATTTCATATCATTCTCTTCAAAGTGTATCTGCGATTGATGTATCTCTGCATCCCTATTCATTATATTTTGTCATACTAGACTGTATGATTTTCGCCAGTAATTCTAACAAGTGGCCCACCTTTCACTGACTTCAAATGGCCTTAATTACATCCAAAGTCCTGCACATCCTTCACATCTTTGTCACGCTATAGACGAGTACCTAAGTAGTTCACTTAGTGTAGGTAGATTTTTTGTAATTTTACAGCAATGATGCAGAACATGGATCAGCACTTCTGAGTTGTAGAATTATTGGTAGTTGAATTAAAGCAAATGACATGGACAATTACAGTATAAAAACAAACTGCACAGAGAATTTATGACTTAGAGAATCAGTGCTGACTGAATCCTTACAGTCAGATGACTGATGAGATGGATGGCTTGGCCTCGGCGAAGGCCTACAGCAGCAAGAGGTTCTCTGGTTACACCACGGGAGATCGATACTTCCACAAAAGGCCAGTTAGCCCTCTCAGCTCACAAGCTTATGCAGAGATCCAATGACCGAGATAATCAGTATATGTTTCTTCTCTCTTATCCTTTGCCTCTTTTCCTTATTCCTCATTGCCTCTTTCTTTCCATGAGGTCAGCATGGTGTTTGCGAGCCTTTGTGGGTTCAGAACCGCAGTCAAAGGCAGAATTTTTGTATAAATTGCAATGCACTGCACTGCACTGCTCTGGAAAGTCAGGTCTTTAGTGTGTTTTGGTTATCAGTTCCAAAATTTGCTATCCTATAAATCTGGTTTCATAACTGCATACTGCAAAATGTCTGTTCTTGTGTTGGGTAAAATGGACTTGTGTGAGGAAAATTTCACTTTTATTGTACTTTATAACAAACATTTTATTGTGTATTTACAATCAATCTCAAACCACAACTCAATCACTTTGTTTAAGAAGAAAAAGTATGTCACACTATTTCATATTAACACTAGAACTCCCACGGCCGTCAATTTGACGGTTTTGAAAGTTTGACATGCCATAACTCTGGTTTATTAAAACTCTTATCTTCCTGGCATCCTGATTTTTTCTAAACCTGTGTCTTGTGTGTTCCTATGTTTCTTTTTTTTTTAAATAACAAAGTAAATAAAAGATCTAAGTATTTCTTCCTGTAACTACCACAGCCGCTATTTTGACGGCCCAATTATTTACATTGATTTTTTTTCCCCGCGGCTGAGTATACGCACGAGCGTTGTCTAGCAACCGTCACTCTAGAACGCAGTCTGAGAAGGAGATTGTTGGCATCGTACAAATGGCTTCTAGAAGGATATTTTCTGCTCAAGAGGCATTGGAAATGCTTCAAAAATTAGATGATTGTGATTCTGGGGTCGAGAGGGATTCTGACGGCTCTTAGTCAGCATTCAGTTTCAGTGACAGCGGGTCAGAGAGTGAGCCTCCCCCAGATAAAAAACACGAGTCATCCCGTTAGCAGGAGGTTGTGGCGCATTATTTCAAGGTAGTAAAAGACTAGCCTATGTAACGATATTATCATATTAGGCTATAGTTTACAGATGAGTAAACTAATAATATATAAACTATAGCAACAGTGCCACAATCAGCACAGGTTCAGAGACAGGGAGACGAGCCAGGTGCCCAGTTCCCAGCTATAAACCCAGCAAACCAGCCCCCTGGCAGGAGATAAACTACAAATCAAGGTAATGATAATGGAAAAAGACATAAAAAATAAGTATAGTAGCCCAGTAGCAACAATCTATTCTGCGCTTTACAGTGTTTTCATCGCAAGACGAGCGCAGACCTTGGAAGGAGGAGGAGATAGGAAAGGATGGGACTGTGTGGACAGTGGTAGGGGAGGAAGAAAGTAGAGGGAGGCGTCAGAGTCAGAAGGCGTTGACAGAGCGCCAGATCCAAGATGCCCAGACTGCGTTCCTCTGCTTGGCGGATGCCGAAATGCTCATCCACATTCAGGGTTGCAGGGTGGCTGAGGCCCGCAGAGTTTTAGGAGATGATTCCTCCTCGGACATGAGTGTGGATGAGCTGAAGGCATTTTTAGCACTAGTTTATGTCCTCAGAGTGAAAGGGGGTGTAACATGGAGCTGTCCAGCTTTTGGTCAGATTAGTAAAGCTTTGTTTCTTAAATTTACCCGATAATCTGTATTATTTTTCAGTACTATTTATAAATAATACTAAAACATAATAGGTTTTGATCAAATACTATTATTAATTCTTGTCAAAACCATAATTTTATAGCGATGACGTCATCACCGCCCTCGCGGGTTTGGGAGTTCTAGTGTTCTAGAGGGTTTGGGAGTTCTAGTGTTAAAACACCCCAATGTTACTCATCAGCATATGGTCTAGCGCTACTAGTTTCTTAATATGGATAAGAAGGTGAGTTCCTCAAGCTTCACTCCCCCTGTCCATGTTTAGGGCTCTTGAGGTAGGACCGCAATTGTGTGAAAACAACCACATAAAAAATTTATTTTAAGGGAAAACCCTAAAAATCAGCGGCAAAGAAGCTCAAGAGACAAACAATCTAAGAGCCAGTTGGTAGTGTAATTATGTTATTCTTGCTGTGCAACAAAGCCTTTGAACAAGTTGACTTTTACCAGCAAACCTTGCAAGCAAGGCATCAGTCCCTCGAGGCCATTTGTAGGTATGTAGAAACTGTCGGATATCAGACCAACTTCTAATTAGACGTTATATTGAACTTTACACCCTCTTAAATCTCAATCCAGAGAGTGATTGTTTTATTAGAGCTGCAGTTGCTTTAACACCTTTAAGTTGATTACACAACATCTAATATCACAGACTTAGTAGGAGCTGCTGCTGGTCAAAGATTAGTAGGGGCAAAATGCAGATACAGAGACAGAGACACAACAGAGAGGAATCCGAGTTGTCACACATATCATTTTTTTGCGAACCAGTGAATAAGATGATTTGCTGGGAAATCTCTGTGGGGATTTCCTTGAAGACATCAAATACTGAGCAGCCAAGAGTGGCGATGTTATCAGCGTCCTCCCTTTGGCGCATGAGACAGAGAGGGAGGCTCCTCCCTGTCCATCTATCACTGCTGATAGGGCCAAAGCAGCTCTCTCTATTGTTTTCAACTTGTCTAGCAGCGATCCAGAGTAAAGATGTGTGAAGACCTGACTAATTACTCCAGAGATTGAGTTAAAAACACAAAATATCTAAACTGTTAAATATGCAGCTTAGCTGCATGGCTCTAAAACTTGCTCAAAAATATTTTGCGAAATTTCATTTTTATTTATGCTGAACATGAAAACTTTGGTTGAACTAACCCTGTTGGTCGGCCAAATGCAATATTGTTAAAAGTAGTTATTCTAAGCTCTTTTAAACATTTTATTCACTTCTGACCATTGAAAATCACATGGTAAAATTAGATATATTTCCAAAAAGAAAACGTACTCTACCACATTGCAATAGCTTCTCTTACTGTCTCTTACTGAAGTTTTTCCCATTTTGTTATGTTAAAACCACAATGTTCACTGTATTTGAGTGGAATTTTATGTGATAGAAACAATAAACTGTAGTAGTAGTAGTGACGGTGCTAGTGATAGGAAAATGATGCACGGTTTTTAAAAAGTTTGAAGAATAAAGTATGGCCCTGTTTTCAGCCTCTCTCAACAAATTGTAGAACCAACTTTTGCTGAAGTTACAGATGTACGTTTCTTCCTGCTCTGCGCATTTAGCTGCTTAGGTTTTGGCCTTTTCTGCTTTGCAAAATTGCTTAAACTCAGTAAAAGTGAATGTAGAGAAGACATCAATTCTTTGGTCTTGCCAAAAATTCTTGATTGGATTTAGGTTTGAACTTTGACTAAGCCATTCTAACGCACAACTATGCTTTAATTCCAATGCTTTGTGAGCTGTTTTGACTGTACATTTAGGGTCGTCATCCTGATTAAAGTTAAACCTCCGCCCCAGCCTCAAGTCGTTTGCAGTCTCTAACAGTTTCTTTTTACTTTCACCCCAGCATAATGCTGCCAACCTGTTTTATGCTATCTTATAAATCCACAAATATTACATTGAAGTTTGTGGTTCTAATGTGAGAAATGTGAAAAGGTGTGTTAACACTTTTTCAAAGCACTGTGAATATCTATTTACTAAAACCGTTTCTTAGTATTTTCCATTTTCTTACAAGCTTAAGAGACCTTTTGGATAAACCCCATTATAGACAGTGCCCTCTCTCCTGCCTCCTATGCTTTATTATCATGCACTGAAAGTGATCACGTCATGGTGTATACTCTCAGACTTCCATGCAACAGACTTGCATCCGTGGAGTGTTCCTGCTCCCATCCAACCTCGGGGGCTCCAATTTTTCCTTCTATTTATTTGAACTGTAGAGTTGCATTTCGCTGGCTTTTGCCAAGTGAGGAATTTTTCACAGGGAGTGTGGAGTTAACAACACAAGTATGAAATGTTGGACCACAGCACTTCACATGCCTGAAGAGTCCTAAGATGATTACATTGTGACACTTTTACACACAACTCATGGCCACCACAGATCTCACTGTCTCTGGATGAGGAAATTCAAGAAGGTTTTTCATGCAACTACAATCTGGGGCGCTATAGATTAAAGTTGTGTCCTGGTTTCTACGTATTTTTTACCATCAGCATCTACATCAACAAGGAAACAAAAACAATCCCGTAAACAGCATTGCCAAATTTTAACTTGGGAGGGTCATAAAGCTTCTCAAAAAAGGTCAAGTAGCCATGCCAGAATCATGAGGAGGTGCATGGCTGTTGGCGAGAAATTCTCTGACAAACAAGACGGGACATTAAGTACTAAATGTGCCATGGGATCACAGTTTCCAATCCAGTCAGCAGCCGTCGCCATGCTGAAATATGAGAAACTATCAGGGTTTATTTCAAGTTTATTTACTCTTTCGCTACTTCACTAAGTAACCCTTCCATTCAGCACTTCCATCTAAAAATGGAGAAAAATCCTCAAAGTTAGAATATGTCCTTTTTTTTCCTTCTTTGACAGACTGACTGATATCTGCCATGGTAACTGCTTCCTTATTTGGTGACTTTATTATTTACACTTGGCCTATCTTAATCCCAGGTTTAAGAGACATTAAAGTACATTAAGGGAAAAATCATTTAGCACTGCCAACTTAGGCTCTCATCTCTAAATGGTGTGTCTGGACCATCTGAGAAAAATGGTGTACGCTTTGAAAAAAATATTTCCTTTAGCCATATGTGCACACAGAGAAATTCCATTGACTTTTCATATAATGGCCTGACATACATGCTCTGCGCACCACAGAAATCTCTCAAACTGACAGGAGGAAACAGAGACGGCCATTGAGGAAACCTGCAGATTGTACTTTGAAGGATACCACAGAGGAGATGAAGGGAGATGGAAGAGGGTGGAGGGAAATATGCCTTAAGAAAAAAAAAGCTGTCTAGAACTAGGCCTGCTTTGGAAAATCGCTGATATTTCATGCAATGAAACACCACTGTGAACTTAAATCACTCAGATAGTGACAACAAAGCCAGAGTGTGAGGGTTACATGACACACGTGAAAGTAGAAGAGGGGTTCACTGCGAGGATAAGCGTCCTCTTTTGTTTAAAATACACAAATAATAAATGGTGTCATGCACATCAACATATTCCTGTACACAAATCTTACCTCTCCTGCAGTGTCTCATGGCCATTTTGCACATCCTGGACTCAGCAATGGTGGGACAAGGTATCGTGTCCTTGGGAGGTTTCTTAGCAATGTGCCGCGTTCGGGTCTCCAGACCCCACTTATAGCCACAGGTTTTGTTTCTCCTGGTGCAGGCTCCCCACTCACTCCACTGACCCACCTCACAGCCCTCTGCACGGGTTACACAGAAACAGTGAGGTGTAATGAAATCACACTGAAGTGCTCTTTAGAAGCAACTCAAGGACTCACAGATCAAGCTTTTATGCTGGCTAGTGGAGCTTTACTGGGATGCTAAAATCTCAGACAAATTGAGACGTAGAAAGTTTTTTCAGAAATAGCATGTGAAAGAGCAGTTAGTAGTGGTTATTTTGATAATTATGATTAACAGCTAATGAAGAGCCCAAACTCAGACAATTCTGAGTTACACACAAGACCAACAAGAAAAGTATTTTTAATACAAAAATATATTAAAACTGAAATAACTGCAATATAATGTATGTCCATGCTGAGTGTGTGCACTCAGTATTCAGGCTCTGGCTTTTCCATGGCGTTGAGGAAGCTTAGGTTGCTATAATGACAGCCTCAGGCTTGACTGCATTATTTGGGCTGGTATCTCTTATCTTCCTCCTAATGTTCCCAAGATTCTCTGTGGGGTTTAAGTCAGGTGAGTGGGAAGGTGCTAAGTTCTGCTGTGAAATGAAATCAGCATCTTCATAAATTTTGTCAGCAGATGAACTCCTTTAAAATGTCCTGGTTCATCGTTTAGCAAATGTTAGGCTTGATCAAACAGCAGACCACATGGCGCTGCCAAATCATCTCTAAATGAGGAAACTTTATACTTGTTCTGACTATATTTAGAGTCGGTGCCTCTCCATTGTTTCTCGTTAGTCCAGGTAAGGTGGCTGTGACGTTTTCTCTGATTATGGAGTGGCTTAACCCAAGGAATGTGAGTTCTGTGGCCCATCTGCTGGATATATTTCTGTGGTGGCTCTTGAAGCTCTGACTCAGCTGCTCTCCTTGCCTTGTGAATGATCCCGAAATCTCTTAAATTAGCTTTGCTTCAAATCTACACAAGGCTGCAGTTATACCTATTGCTTTTACATCTTTTCCTACCATACCTTTTCCTTCCACTCAACTTTCCATTAACATGTTTTGATACTTGCCTCTTTTAACAACCAGCTTCTTTAGCAATGACTGGACAATTGTGTGAATAAGTCAGTCATTTTTCCTATGACTGCTGTTGCCATAACATGGGCATATCATTATATTTCTGTAATAGAGAAATCTATTCTTATTGGTCTGTTATGGTTTTCATTACCTATAAGCATTACTCTTCAAAACTGACAGAAAATAAACTATTAGAGTAATAAATAAAATTAGTTTTTGAATTGACGTATTAAAGTAAATGAACTTTTTCTTGATATTATTTTTTTCTTTTAGATGCACCTGTATTTGTCCAGTTTTACGTACCTCCACACTCCATTGTGTCTTCCAGCGGGGCAAAGCCCTCAGGGCACTTATCAAAACAGCGCCCTTTGTGTAGGTAAAAACCAGATTTGCACTTGGTGCAGAAGTCTTTGCTGAAGCAGGACTCACAGTTGTCTATCCTGCACCCTGGAAGAAGAAACAGAGAAAGAAGAAAAGTCATCTGGGTCTCAGAAATCCACTCACATGAAGTTGTATGGGGTGCTGTTTGTAAAGTTACACAGTCAAAAACTGAGAGCAAGGTTTTGGGTTCTTTAGCCTGTCATAAGAGAAAAAAACAGGTTCAGTTTTCAAAGGCATATTTTCAGCAAGCCAGTTATAAATTTATAAATGGCACAGTTCCCAACTAAATATACAAGCTAAATAACTCAAAATATTGCCATCGGTTTTTGACTGTTTAACTTTACAAACGGCACCCCAAAGACTTGATTCAGAGCTAAAGAGTTTAGAGAAAAAGGGTTGTTGAAGGGATTATAGTCTCCCTCGTTCAAAAATAAAATAGTCAATGATTTGTGAGTTATTTCCCATGGGAGCATGACTGTATTGTTTTCTTGGAGAACTGACAGTAGTTTGTTTTCTCCTTTCATTCCTGTTTATCCTCAAAGTGAGTAAATCAAAAGTGTGAAAACACAAAATGCAGAAATAATAGCAGAAAGGGTTCTTCCAAAACTATACATGCAAACACAACATCTCAAATGTTTTCAACTGCAGGGTGCTGCAAAAGGAACAATAAGTGTCAGTAATGCTATCAAATCTTCCCCACTGTTCATATCTGTTCCAGAACCAAAAGATTATTGGATAGTCAGCTTTCCATTAAACTCTGAATGATGGGTTACGATCACAAAGTTGGTTTTGAGTCCTTTAGATTTTGACTTCAACGCTGAATGAAAAGAAGAAGGTGGTTTCGTAACCAAGGAGCAGCAAAGAGAGACGACAACATCTTGCCAAATAAATACAGAATGGTTTCGTCGGCAAACACAACGGCAAACTTTGTGTCTCACGCCACACCCTGCTGACATGCATGTCACACAGCTTCGTTCTTGCGAAGAAAGGCACGGTAATGTGTCATCAAGGTCCCTGCAAATGACACGTCAAGCAGAGCTAAATTACAACAACCACACCAACAGGGCGACGTACAGACCCACAGATTAGAAGGAGCCTCCCAGAGCTGTCTAATTTATGCTGCTTCTCAGAAACTCCATGTACCCCTTTGGCCCAATACCCTCAATTTCAAACCTGAAGCTACCATCTTCCTCTAGTTGCACGGGGGCTTCTCAGGTAGACCGTCATCTCTTGCTCTGATTGTTTATGGCGCATAAACCCGTGTGCTCCTCTATCCATGTTGTCTAAAACAGTGTGATTTTCCACATGTCTCTCACAGACAGAGGCTGAGGCCTGCTCTTTCATCTGTGACCTTTCCAGAGACCGGGGAAGGGAAGGTTCTCACAATCACACCCCTTAATTACACCATCTCCAGCTAACCATCAGGCCTCCTCCTCGACATTCCTGCAAAACGAGGGGGTCCCTCCCCGCATCACTTTGAACCCTAAAGTATGGCCTCTGCCCACTCACTCTGGTCTCACGCTTTCCCAACCAGTCTAAACAAACCGTGAACACACATGTTTGCACAATCACACACATACCAATAAGATATGGTTGGAGCAAGGCCCACTCCACTATAAAGCTGTGCTTTGGAAAACATGGCTGCGCCGACTATAAATCAGTTCCTTTCTACCTCACATCCCACATGTACAAATTTAAACATCAAATGTAAGTATTAGGTGTGTTTTCTTATCTCTTGTGCAACCTTAAACATGTATTCAGACACCTTGAGCTTTTTCACATTTTGAATTCAAATAATTGTTTTGAGATTTTATCTAATCGATCAACTCAAAGTATAATTGTGAAGTTGAAGAAAAAAATTATGTATAGTTTTTAAAATTTTTTACAAGCAAAAATCTCAAAAAGTGTAACGAGTTTTTGTATTAAAACCCCTTTACTATAATATATTAAAAAATCCAGTGCCACCAATTGCCTTAGCAATCACCTAATTAGTAAACTGAATAAACACAGTTCTGCTCTGTAAAGGCCTCAGAGGTTTGGTAAACAACATCAGTAACAGTAACAGCATCATGAAGATTAAGGAACAAAACTGTAATCCTTCAGTGACATGACCATCCAACTGACAAGGCCAGGTAAGGAGAGCATAATCAGAGAAGAAACCAAAAGGCCCATGGTAATTGCAGAGCAGCTGTAGAGATGCACAACTCAGGTGTCCATCAACAGGAAGGCTGTTAGTTGGGCTATATATCGGAATGAAACAATTACATTACATGTCTTATATGGAAAACAGTGTGATAGAATAGTAATACTACATATCACCCTAGACATACCATCCTCACTGTGAAAAATGGGGGGGGGGGACATCATGCTGTGGGTGTGCTTTTAGTTAGCAGGCACATGGAAGCTGATTCGAGTTGATGGGAAGCTAAATGGAGCTAAATTCAATGCAATCATGGAAGAAAACTAGCAGTACAATGATTTTAAACATAGACTAAATGGTTTAGATTAAAGCATAGTCTTCTGTGAGAATGGCCCAGTCAAAGTCCAGACCTAAATCCAATAGAAAATCTGTGGCAAGACTTAAAAAATAAATCTTCACAGATGTTCTTCATTGAATTTCACTTAGCTTAAGCTAATTTGCAAAGAAGAATAGGGCACAATTTCAGTGCTTAGACTCAAGTGGTCAGAAACCAAATGCCAGCCGCAATTTTCATCTTTTTTTCTGACAGGGAGAAACTGCATCTCCATTCAGACTAAACACAGTCTGCCAAACTGGGAGTTGGTACAGCCTAACTGCAACACAGGGAGCGAGTTAGTGGATCACAAATTGAAAAGCACAAAGTGTTCTTTCATATTTACAACATACAGTAGACTTCCCAGGCTTGTCATCACCTGACAGATTTAGCTCACAAATTATTAGCAATTCTTTTTAAAAGTAAGCATGAGGCAGAAAACATCTGGCAGCGCTCTTATGCACTGAGTTTGTTGTGCAAGACTTGGTTATTGTTAGCAAACATCACCTACATATCCTTCCAACAGTGGTAGCATTTAACAAGGTTTTGATTAAAGTGTTACTTTTGGTTCTCTATGTTTGATTCAAACAGGGTGTAGTGTAAAGGCTTTTGTAAGGAGATTATAATACCACTCTGTAAGATGGATTAGGTGGAACACATTCAAATGAGGCACCATGAAAGTTGCAATGAAGGTAGAGGAACTTTGGAGGGACAGAGGTTATCAGAATGGGTTGGGGATCACCACAACGGGATTGACGGCTCAGTCCAGCTATCAGCCAAAGGACTATCTGGATCATGAGGGGAGCTCCCATACGAATCACTTGGCAAATCAGTGGTGAAGCAACATGTACAACAGTGCCAGAAACAGATATGGAGGAGTGGGTTCATTACCCTGTAGGATTAACCTCAGGACCACCTTTAAAATATCCATCTAGGTGCCACAGATAGACTAATGAGAAATAATGAGGTCACTTTATCCCAGTGAAGGCCTCCTGTTCCCGGGTCTTAAATGTATTATCTTCATTATCTCTTAGCCTGGTTCTGGCCATGAGTTATTATATTATGAGTGCTTGTGGAAAAGCCTCATGACCATGCTGAAGAGCTGCAAAAGATGTTGTTGAAGTAGCTGAGGGTTTCACCAGTTACACTGTGATCCCATGTTACAGTTGCACTCCTTTTATTTGTTTTTGTATTGTTCTTGAGCTGAGAAATGAGTCACCAAGTATCACTTGGGATCTAATAGCCCTGCTTGGCAGACGTTGGCCCCTCAGCTGTGGTCTACATGAGGAAACCGTTAATTTTATCATGGACACTTAGAGCCACGTGTCAGCTTCCTTCAGTTCCTGTTTCTTCACAGGCTGAAAGCTCCATGTGAGATCAGTCAATTCGTTAACATGAATGTTCAGTGCGTTGAGACAGAGGTTGGTCAGGGAGAACAGATAAACCTTTCAGGTTTGTTGTCAAACTCATACCCGTTTGACCACTGGAGAGTTTACAAGTGTCAGATCACTACAGTAGGATACCCACGATGTGAAAATGCCTGGCAGAAAGAAAAGGGGAAAACAAACCATTTTATTCCATCGTTTACCTCCGACCTAAGTTTAACAGACCTGACCAACTCTCTAGGCTCAAGGTTTGGCTGACTTGGAGGCTGTTTGGCTTTCTCACTGCCACCCAGCCATGTCGTGCAGGGCTGCAGATGGCAGGAGTTCATAACAAAGTTTAGAGCTGCTATTTTCCTCCCAACTCTCTCTATTCTGTTTATTTTTTCCACCCGAGTGCTCCTCTCCCCCCTAGCCAGCAATAGGTGAGGCAGAGGTGGTGTTCCTGCCAATCAGGACCCTCCAGAGGGAGATTGGGGATGACAGATGTGTCAGTGGTGCTTCTAGCTTTTTCACACAGTCTGTGATATTCCCAGATTCACTTATTTATGCTCAGGCAGCCCTAGCGCTCATGCATACTCACACAGCTCAAGCCTCATGTGGGCATTCAAGCACAGACAGTCCACAGTTTATGTATTTTTTAATAAGAAATTATGAAATGAAAACAGTTCAATTCTGTTTCTGGCTACCGTTAGCATACAGAAGGGCTTGGCTTTATGAATCCATTCAACTGACTGGTGAATCTAAAAAAGCGGTTAGGAAAACTGTGATGATTAGATGTCCCTTGACAAAGCTCAAAGGCCAAAAGCAACCCGTTCTTTTACTTGGCCAGACTGCCTGGTGGAAACACCCTCCAGTTCAGATTTAGAACAAGAAGGAGCTTGAATGAGAGAGAGATGATGGGAAGACAGCTGCCAGTGTATACAGCCATTTGAGTCTTGCAAAACTCAAAGGTACTTCCTTTAAACACCCTCGCTGTTCTTGTTACCCCGCATTGTTTCATCAGACTGAAGCCTGTGCCAAACTATGGCACATGCACCTATACTACATATCATTAGCATATTGGCAATGGTGATCAGAGCAGTAGGTACTGGTATAACTAAGCTTTGAAACCTGCTTCTGTGTGGCAAGGCAATAAATTCTTTGCTTGAAAATGTACATTTGTGCATAGCTGCTTTGGGTCTTTTAATACAGTCTGAGGAAGAACATTTTAAAACCAGCCTTACTCTCAATGTATGTCATGTAGAAAGTACAGCTCTCATAGCCATCTGTTGGCTCATGAGTCTTTCCCCCAAACATTTTGCTTTTGATACAGCATGATGAAAGGCACTTTAGCTTGGGGATTTGCATTAAACTTAGTATTAAAGTATTGTGAAGAATTGTGACTTAAACCATGATTGCCCATCATTTACATCCATTTGATTTTAAACAGACTTTAATGTGAAACTGTCACAAATCTTTCTTGCAGAATAGCAGGGTAACACACAGACAGTGGCAAAGGCACAGGGCCTGGACAGCTGATAGAAACCTCTGTGCAACCCACTAGAGCTACAACAACATAATAAAACTAGGTTTGCCTCCAGGAATGTAAGCTATGATCATGTAGAACAATGTTATATAAAAAGATGTTCCTAACAAATCAGCTCTATAATTGCAATTAAACTAACAGCAGTGTTCCGACAACAAAGAGGTGGATCTGCTGCAAGATATAATGCTGTGGTGAAAACCGGACTTGAAAGCTTACACACCGATACATGTAGTGTAAATTGTGACCGCATTACAACAGTTAGTTACCAACGAGACTGAATACAGTCTGGTGGATAAGCACTGATACACATGGAGTTACCCTGGATTTGCACAGCGTCCATATACATATATGTATACATGTATATATATATATATTTTTTTTTTTCAGTCAGTCAGTCATTTTCTACCACTTATTCCATAGTGGGTATATATATATATATATGTATATATATATATATATATATACATATATATATATATATACATATATATATATATATGTATATATATATATATATATACATATATATATATATATATATATATATATATATGTATATATATATATATATATATATATATATATACATACATGTATATACATGCATGTATATACATGCATGTATATATATATATATATATATATATATATACATACATGTATATACATGCATGTATATACATGCATGTATATATATATATATATATATATATATTATATGTATATATGTATATATATATATATATATACAGGGGTTGGACAATGAAACTGAAACACCTGGTTTTAGACCACAATAATTTATTAGTATGGTGTAGGGCCTCCTTTTGCGGCCAATACGTCAATTCGTCTTGGGAATGACATATACAAGTCCTGCACAGTGGTCAGAGGGATTTTAAGCCATTCTTCTTGCAGGATAGTAGCCAGGTCACTACGTGATACTGGTGGAGGAAAACGTTTCCTGACTCGCTCCTCCAAAACACCCCAAAGTGGCTCAATAATATTTAGATCTGGTGACTGTGCAGGCCATGGGAGATGTTCAACTTCACTTTCATGTTCATCAAACCAATCTTTCACCAGTCTTGCTGTGTGTATTGGTGCATTGTCATCCTGATACACGGCACCGCCTTCAGGATACAATGTTTGAACCATTGGATGCACATGGTCCTCAAGAATGGTTCGGTAGTCCTTGGCAGTGACGCGCCTATCTAGCACAAGTATTGGGCCAAGGGAATGCTATGATATGGCAGCCCAAACCATCACTGATCCACCCCCTTGCTTCACTCTGGGTATGCAACAGTCTGGGTGGTACGCTTCTTTGGGGCTTCTCCACACCGTAACTCTCCCGGATGTGGGGAAAACAGTAAAGGTGGACTCATCAGAGAACAATACATGTTTCACATTGTCCACAGCCCAAGATTTGCGCTCCTTGCACCATTGAAACCGACGTTTGGCATTGGCATGAGTGACCAAAGGTTTGGCTATAGCAGCCCAGCCATGTATATTGACCCTGTGGAACTCCTGACAGACAGTTCTGGTGGAAACAGGAGAGTTGAGGTGCACATTTAAATCTGCCGTGACTTGGGCAGCCGTGGTTTTATATTTTTTGGATACAAACCGGGTTAGCACCTGAACATCCCTTTCAGACAGCTTCCTTTTGGGTCCACAGTTAATCCTGTTGGATGTGGTTCGTCCTTCTTGGTGGTATGCTGACATTACCCTGGATACCGTGGCTCTTGATACATCACAAAGACTTGCTGTCTTGGTCACAGATGCGCCAGCAAGATGTGCACCAACAATTTGTCCTCTTTTGAACTCTGGTATGTCACCCATAATGTTGTGTGCATTTCAATATTTTGAGCAAAACTGTGCTCTTACCCTGCTAATTGAACCTTCACACTCTTACTGGTGCAATGTGCAATCAATGAAGACTGGCTACCAGGCTGGTCCAATTTAGCCATGAAACCTCCCACACTAAAATGACAGATGTTTCAGTTTCATTGTCCAACCCCTGTATATGTATATATATATATATTATATGTATATATGTATATATATATATATATATATATATATATATATATATATATATATATATATATATATATATATATATATATATATATATATATACATATACATATATATATTAGTATGCGTAGAAATACACTTTTTCTGCATCCAGAGAGTCCAGAGACATACAAGTCTAAACTGTGGTAGTTTTGGACCTCTGTACTTGCAATTTATTAGGACGTTCCCAACAATCACTGTGATCTAACTCATGATTTATGTCCAGGACATTCTCCCCTAATGTTGGATAAACCTCCCTTAATTTACAATCTAAATGTGGTCTTTCCTTAGCAATTAAAACACTTTGCACTTTGCTGGTCCAAAACGTTTAAAGTGTATTAATATCTTCTTTCCATTCATAACCCCCTGTATAACATGCTTGTGGATCCTCGGGGACATCTACTAAAAATCTGTGAGGTTTCAGCCCAGCAAGTGGCTGAGTATGTTGGCCTTATGCTTCTCTAGATTTTGTTTTCCTTAACCCAGGCATTCCACAAAAAAATCTTGAATGAGATAAGATCACACAGACAAACTCTGGAGTAATAACAAGCAGCTGCTCCTTAAGTGATTTCAGAGGCTGTGTTTAAAAAGCTCACGACAACAGAACCGTAACACAAAGTCTGGGCCCCTGTGGAAACCAAAAGCACAAGGCAGCTCTCACCAACATGGTGATGAAATTCTCACTGTCATTTGATGATGGCATATTTGAGCATTTGGATGGACCAGCTTAAAAATGTTTAAATCGAAAACAATAAAACATCAGTTCATGGAGGCTGGACCTCAATGGTTTCATAAAGAAATGGCACATGGTGAGCAGCTGAGGAAGAAGGCCAAATAAAAAAAACTGGATTAAAAAGCAACGCGTGAAGCAAGGATCACATCAAAGTGAGCCTCATTCTGAGATCTGATGATACGTGACAATATGAGGGGTCCAGATTAACCCGACAAACTTCAGAAACTATAAGAATCAAAATGCAAACACAATGAGGATACAGTGGACTGGAGGCTTCAGCTGAAATAAAATCACTTTTATTTCCCAATAACAAGATGTCTTTCTCTTTCAGTTAAGTAAGAAACGACAATGGTTCATAATGTCTGAGCAGTCGGGGACTTTCCTTCTAATATGGTAAGAATTAATAAAGCTGGACTGGAACAGTGGTGCTGATGTAGCAGGCAGACAATATGTATCCTGAGAATACCAGCTGTTTGCTATTTTTTCTGGGCTGGATGAAGTTACTTTTAAAAAATATTATTCATTGCGTGAAACTGTATTTCAGACAGACTAAAGAATTTAAAGCTGATTAATATCTGCATCTAGTTAAACACAAGCATTCAAGGACTCCTGTCATTGTAGTGAACTTAATGGTTTAAGGGGGAAAACATGGTGAAAGCCCTCAAACCCTCATTTATATGATAGTACTTTTAACATACATAAACTGCTGGATTATCTTTTAAATGTGTTGGGTAGATTTAACCAAACATTGGGTCAATAATTGACATGCCAGATTGTTGAAGGTTAGCTGCAATTTCTAAAAATGCTGCAACCTGATCAGACTTCACTGAACCAGGTCCACAGAATAAAATAAAAAATTGTTCTACTGTAACATTTTGTTGTGTGACAAAAATTATTTCTAATGATCCATATAGAGACACCACAGAGATAAGAGGTTTTTTTTTTTTTTTTAAATCTCAGTTTTTCTTATCAAAAGCTGTCAGTTTCAATGTTCAAATGCAGCAGAAATCCTTTGCAAAATATTCACATTGGTCTGGGCAGGGACTTCAAGCTGTCCCTACTCCAGCACATCTGATTAAAATGATTGAACTGCCTCCTTAGACTGTCAACATGTTTTACTGAAACCTCTCAATAACCACTGATTTAAATAAGGTGTTCTGAAGCAGAGGGAAATCTACAAAATGCAGGACAACCATGCACACACCCACTCAAACCTACAGGCAATTGAGAAAGACCAATTAATCAATAGTTATGTATTTGGACTGTGGGAGGAAGCCAGAGTATCCGGATAGAATCCACCATGCACGGGGAGAACATGCAAATTCCATGAAGAAAGACCCCGGTCAGGAGTCGAACCCAGGATCTTCTTGCTGCAAGGCAAAAGTGCTACCAATGATGCTTTTTGATGGTATAGTGTTGGGTAATGATGTTGGGTTGTTAAAAGGACAATAGATTAATTTTGCAATATTGTAAAAAATCAAAACAATGCAACAGTGAAAGTATTATGTCTTCCTGGGAGGTCTATAATTATGTTATTTTGCCTTCTTAGAAAATGGCAAATTTTTCTCAACATAGGATGTATGTGCAAGGTTGACATCTATTCAGGTCTATCTTCAACCTGAGATATTCCTTGCATCAAGGAAGAGATTAAAACTTCAGTTCCCAAAAAATGATATAGAGTAAATTATTGGGGAGTTGAGAGAACACACTGTTTAGCATGCCTCCCACAACTTTGTCAGGGATGAATGACATTAAATTCTAGATATATCATATTTTCTAAAAACAGCAACATGCCTCATTGAATCTTACTCATCTTTCCGTAGTAAAATTAATACAAACGATTTATTTGTTTCCAGGTCAGCCATGACAAGGTAGACAGGATGCAGTATTTTTCTGTCTCTGCAGTTGCTACATGTTCATATATTTCAGCCTTAAGGTTCAGATACCCTCCACTGGGTATACTTTTTAGTGTGTCTGTCAGAAGTTTGGCTGAGGAAACCAAAAAGCTTCAAGTTTCTCACTGTTTTCATATGAAACACTCAGCCAACGCCTTGGGCTCTGTATAAACCTACAAAGTCCCTCTCCATCTCTCAGAGCATATTCAATGTTAACATAAGGTTATGAGATCAGGGTGCTACATGAGGAGGAGAAAGGTACTTTTCATTAATTGGATTTGAGTGTTATTCTTTAACAAGTATGGTTGAGAACATTTTGATTTGTCAATGTTATTGTTCGGATTTTTCATTAACTGTAAAGAAGAATTCCACAGCGTGGGAGACTAAAGGTGTGGCCTCTTTTAAAGCTGGAGACTAAAAATACTGTGCTCCATTAAAATCTTTAACAAAGGGGTAAAAATTGACAAAATATGGAAAATGCACTCATCTCGGAAACAGTGAATAAACTGAACCAAGGAAAAATGTAATAAGCCGTTCTTCCTCATAAGTACTTTACCAGTCAAAATTGTTCATGCTTGTTTGTAATTCATTTTTTCCTATATCTGTTTTCCACTTTTATCTTGTCAGTCAACAAAATATTTTTCCCAAACTCTTGGGCATCATTTAAATGCTTTATGGTAAATGAGACATGGATATTTGTGTTATTTTTGTTCGGCCTCTTTCTTTAACCTATTGTTGGATCATGAGCATTGACGTTAACTGATGTAAGGGAGACCTTCATTGCAGTGTTGTTCTGGGTTCTTCTGTGACCTCTTAGGTGAGTCTTCGATGCACTCTTGGCTGGCCACTCTTAGGAACATTTACTCCTGTTCCATGTTGTTTCCATTTGTGGATAATGGCTCCCACTGTGATTCACTGGAGTGCCCATTTGTATTCTGATAGATGTCAAGGACTTTGTTTTTGTTCTTGAATTTCTTTATGTCTGACCATGATGTGTTGGTTTTTGGGATTGTTTTGCCTACTTCATGTTGTCAGATAGATTCTGTTAAATATATTCCTAGTTCTATAGGTCAGGCAGTAATCAGATTTGCTGTTTACTGATTAAAAAATAAAATTGGATGTCCACAATAATGTGTTTGACAGTTACTTTATGATTTAACAAGCAGGTCAATTCCTTTTTCATGTAGGGCCAGGTTGATTTGGATAGCGTTTTACCCTAATAAATTAAATTATTATTTGATATCATTCTTTGCCTGATATTAAAATGTATTTGAAGTTCTAAAAGATCTTTGCTGCAAAGAAGCAAAAAAATAATTAATGTGTAAGGATTTAAATACTTTTTCATAGTACTATGTTGCTCATAACGCCACCTGGCTTTTTTGCCTTTAGACATCCTCAAAACTTGAGCAAGTTTTGTGTTATAGGGTTATAGTGGGGTTTCAGAGGGCTCATCCTAACTCTAGATCCCAAGAGACATGATGCTAAGATGAGGCTTCACTAAGAACATCAACCTGTGTGAACAGACGAGCCATTCAAATTGTGAGGTATGTGTGTCTCCTCTTGATAACTGACAGTAAATCAAGCACTATGGGAAAATGGGAAATTAGGGAGGGAGAGGTATGTTTATGTGCACGGTGGGATGGAAAGTATGAAGGAGGTTTGGTTGACGGAGCATCTTACTGGAGCACATGTTGATTTCAGGGCTGCGCATGCCGTAGTATCCAGCTGGACAGTCATGAAGACACTCGCCATACTGCCTCATCCTCTCCCTTCGCAGGAATAGGAAGAGTTTGGGTTGGCAGTTTATGCATCCATTATCCCTGGAGCACGCTAAGCAGCCTTTACAGACTGGGTATGCTGCATAGCTAGCTGTAAGACACAGGAAAAAGAATGATTAATAAGATATCAACGATAACCTCTCCAGTGTAGCTATGACCTGCTTCAATAAAAAAAAAAAAAAAAGGTTTGCTTTTTTCAATTTATATTTAGGTAAATCTTAACCACAGCAAACTTCTTGGCATTCTCAAAAACCAAAGCTTTACAGATTGCAGAATGCATGGGAAATTTTGCAAATGCAGTAGGCTGGTGTTAATTATGGAGCAGATGAATTATGCTGCAGCAAGCATGTCGCAAAAGGTAAAGGCCAATTTTTACAAAGAATGTCTTTACTCAAATAAATATTAAAATAATTTTGACACTTTTTTTAAAAATACAAATGGTATGACTATGAAATGTTTCAATAGATGGTTCACATACCAAGTTTAATAAACACATTCCAAAGAAATTATTGTAAAGAATTAATGTAAAGAAAATCTGTCTGTTTTGTGCCACTTGTGTGAGGCACAATGAGGAATGACTTTGTTGGGCTGAGGGTGATGGGAGGGACTATGGTGAGGAGGGTGGTCCAACACAGGAGGTAGCAAAATCAAGACACTTTTTAAATGTATTATCTGGCAATTAACAGGATGTAACTGTCCTCAACTGTTCTTTTTTAACTGACTGGATTACATGTTATTACTTTTGTAGTATATTTGTATAGGTCACAAATTATATTTTATGATCTGAGACATTTTTAACTTAAATTTGTGCTTTTCATCTCTGACTCAATATGTGAAAGGGAAGCACCTCACCACTGTCTTATAATCTGCCGCATCATTAAATAATTTAGAAGCGTCACTGCAAAGTTTTTTTTCCTCCAGTCTGATATTCTTACTCAAAGTTTTAAGGAATGCCTCCACAGGTCAGAAACTAGAGTTCTTCAATTACTAAAACAATAATTTCTTTGAAAACTTCTGCACCCACTATGTTTGTGGCAGAAGAGAGGACAACTTGACACACAACTAGGTGCTGTTGGATTTGAGTGGCAGGCTTGCTCCAGTATATATTTAGTGCGATCTGCTTAGTGAATCTAGTGAAGGAATAAAGCAAATCATTTGGATGCATGATTTCAATAATTCATTGGGTTGGGACTTGGCAAAGACATATGCCTTTTCTTCTCATTTTTAGAAACAAAAGAAATACCGATCAGTATATCCCTATCTTGTACATATACATGTCTTAGATACAACAGTAGTTACAGAGTGGGACACAGACCTAGAAATCTTAGGCCAACGTATCAGAATGCACTTCTTGATAACCTTGACATCACCCAAGAAAAAAAGTCAGGGGTTTTATAACAGACAGGGACAACTTAAGGCAAAAATTTTACTGTGGGAGGGCTGACCAGTAGAATACAGCGTAAGTAGACCATAATACCCATAATAGATACGTCAGTAGGATATTCTTTAACTCAGAGTAAACATGTCCAACTCAACAATTTGTCATTCTTGCAAACTCTGTTTCCCCTCTCAGTATTCAAATGATGATTGGTTATGGATGTGAATATTGCATTAATTCTGGTCAGAGCTGGCCTCCTAAATGATTGTGTTGAGACAGCTGATGAAAGCCCACAAAACCTCTGTGGCTCTGGCCACGGCCTGACTTGCCTACCAAAGACAAAGGAGCCAGTAAAAAGACAGTCCATTCTACAATAAGTGACTTTCAATGTAAACTCCTCAGCGTCCCATTTACAGGAAAATGTCCTTGGGCAAATCCAAACGAAAGACACTTAAGCTGATCTGGGCCAAGTTTAAAATATTAGATGTGAGTACCGGGTAACGGCAGAGCTCACAATGAGCGACCTACCACGACGCTTTATAAAACATTGTGGAGTGAGCTGGACGAAACCTAAGAGGCAGAGCAGAGCACGTCTGCGTTACTGGCCATAGATCTGCATATTAGGTTACTCTTTTCAAAAAATCACCCAGAACAAACATTACTGCTAAGTGGGTCCAGAGAAAGCAACAGTTAGCAATCAGGTGAAAATCAGTTAGAGAATGTTTGTGGTTTTTTTTACATTCATCTTAAACCTTAAGAGCAGAGACACAGTCTTTAGACAGGTATGTTGGCTCAGCTGAATTACATTCATATTACTGAAGACGCAATGGATGACCTTAGTAGATTAAGTGTTAATCAGAACATGTCTCTCACGGTCTGTAGGGATGGGTTTAAAGTGACACTCCATCAATTATAGGGGTCCTGGGATACACTCTCCAGTTCTATTTATCATACAGACTAGTGATGGTTCATCTCCAGTCGGCACCCGCTCAGGAAGACATGAAGGAGGGAAAAAAAACAACTCATTTTGGCTCCTCCAACTCTCAAATGGAAATCTCTGTTTCATGTTCAACTGTCAGTCCAGTGTCTTAGGTGTTATTTTTTCCAATTAGAGTTGAGCATCCTCAGCCTCCTCGGAGTCAATTGGCTCTAATAAGCAAGCACAGCTGCTGATTTATCCCATAGTGTGTGTAGCTGCATTAAAGCTACCGAGCAGGTAACACTACAGCCCATATTTAATATGTTTCATATTTCATTTTTGTCAGCCCTTCCATTCTGTAAAACTAAACTGCACCATGCAAACTTCAGACCACACCTTAAGACTTAACTTTATATTTCTGTGTAATACACAGTCTAAATATGTTTACAGCAAACTGACAATCACATTAACGTGGTCACATTCACTGAGGCTGCCCTCGCCAAGCTTGTATGCAACACTGACAGAGTGGGTAAGCCAACTTGGCAAGAGCAGGGAACTCTGAGGCTGGAAAGCTTCTCTCTCCAGCTTAATTTAAGTGGGTTCATTCCTGTCACTACTGACAGTGTTACTCCCTAATAAGAAAATACTGTGCAGGCATGAGGTCATAAGATCACTTGCCGGTCAATCAGCGCAAGGGTTCATCATAACCCAGTTTCATGAAGCCCTGCTCACTTTTTGTTGTCAAAGCTTTGTTTTGTTGGTTGCTAATCTCAAAGTTCACGCTGATTGAGGATAACGTGACCGCACACCGTCTGAACTAAGCATATCCCACATCCTGGAATTACCATATGACTGGGGGAAAATAAGAAGAGGGGGAATGGCTGCACACAGTGAAGAGAGAGAAATCCTTGGTGCTGATTTTGGGAGATTAGCTTTTGTGTGTGTGTGTGGAAAGGTTTGGAGGTTCAGGCCACAGGTATGTCAGGAAAGAGGCCACAATTCACAGTGTCTGGAGCAGCGCTGTCCAACTCACGTCCCACATGACAGGGATAATGTCTAGCGAGCTTTACGTCAATCTGTCAACGGCCATCAGGTTTCAGACATTCTTAGGGATAACTATTATTTGTATGGATCTGATTTTTCAACTTAAGTGAAAAACTTTCTTTGTCCCTACTGCATCTTAACTTAATTTGGTGAGAACATAAGCCTGCATGTTTAGTTTGCTGTGGAACGCATTTGCAGTTGTTGATGTGGCCTCTCTCCTTATTTTTGCACATTGAAACCCAGTGCAAATGAATTCAGACTGTATTTTGACACATGCCCAACAGCCCTCTACAGCGGTTTTTCCCCCTCAAAAATCATGTAATGCCTTTTGGCACGTTCTTTAAAACCAAAGTGACCCAGACATCTAGAAAAGATGCACAGAAAGAAGCCACTGGGAGATTATGGGTACAAGCTTTAACACTTTAACATACATACTTTGCAGGACTGTAGAGGAGAACACACATTAGAAGTGGTAGGCCTTACACATGATAAACTCTTGTCGTTTACAGTTTCAACCACAGAGTGCACATTACATGAAACAAAACAAATTCACAGTTCCCACTTCTGAAGTATTGCTGTGGGCCTCAAGTATTGTATTTACAGAAAACAGGGTGTAAACGATCAAAAGCGAGGAAGCCTACTCAACCTTATTAACACAAAGACTCAATAAGTGCCTCAGTTTGTCATGTCTACTAGGCAGAATGCTGCTACAAAGCTGCTGGTGCTGTAAAGGAACCACATGAAAAGCCCCTTTCACATGAAAAGCCCCCCTTGATCCTCTTCCTTCTTCACCTCAGCTATCAATAATGCTGTCACAACCAGATTGTTGTGATTCCAAATGGAGTGAATTACACTTTGTTTTTAACTGCTTATGTATTTGTTAGACAAAGTTAGACATGTTAACGATTGAATTTAAAGCATGCCAATGGAAAACTTTACCTATATTTGGAAATTACAAGGCTACCTGTGCTAATTATTTTTAACAGTTTGCTAGCAGTTGGTGACTACAAAAAAAAGACAAAAAAAATCAATCTCAAAGTAAGCACGACATTCTTGGAAGTCAATATCTTAACTTTCATAAATGGTATTTTGTCTGTCGTGAACAACAGCTAATTTTGGAGCTGATATTAGCAGTTAGCCTTCCATGCTCCAAGTACAGTTTGCTAATGTATGATACACAATTTGTTAGCTGCTAAGTCGAGAAATAAAATAAAGTTAATATCAAAAGACTTTCAGAAACAGCTCTGTCATAAATCTTTAAAGGCTAACCCATCCGCAAGCTACCTGTGGCCCTCCATAAACCATTAGTCAAGCTTAGAATGTCCCACCAATGGTCCCCTCAGTAAGGAAAGTTGCTACTGGGTGTCCTAAAAGTCACTAGATGTCACATAATCACCTTATTTGCTAAATCTGTCATTTTTATTTAATAGAAATAGACACTGTAGGAAAGGGGAACTATGCAAGCCCCTTCCTTTGTCCTAAATTAGGAATCAGTGACCCAAAAAAAGACATTCTGGCAGAGGTGCATTTATATATTTTGTTACTTTCTGTTTTTTGGATTTATTTTTTTTATTTTGTTTTCTTAACTCTGGTTATAGGACTAGATGGTAAACATCTTCTATTTTGAATGCAGCTGGAAGGGACCAGTGTGCGAGGACTGGGACACCTGTGAGCTGTGAGTGCTTTGGAATGTGGGAGGGGCATCCTTTTTGGCTCATTGAGAAGAGTAAGAACAACACTTGCTTTCATACCAGTCTCCAAAACTGTCCAGGAAACTGTCCAATGACTGTTAATAACAGGAATGAGGTATGTCACAAACTATACTGTTTCACACAGACTGTCATCTGTACATCACATCCTCAAGCCTCAAATTTGGTTAATAATTAAATATGTCAGCTATTATGGGGCTGTGACCAGGTAGCTCAGAAGTGTAAAAGTATCATGTTTATTTCAACCACCCTTGTTGCCTTGGTCTTTTACAGAGATGGCCAGAAGGTGTCTAAGTCTTGAATTGTTGTAAAAGAGTCTAGGTGAGTAAGATTTGAAGGATATTCAGTAATAGAATGACCTTAAGGTGAAGGTTTGTGCTCTCTGAATATTCATAGTCCCAACTTCAAGAATGCATGTTTGCATATATACAAAATGAAAAGGATGAATGGATAACTGGATAGAATACTAAAGATTATATTGAAACACAATTGCTTCTGTTCTCACAGAACTAACCCCTTTCTCCAAGGACCTTTGGTATGTAAATCTAATAACATAGACTGTGAATGCAACTATCCAAACAGCACACTGTCTATTGTTGGCTCTTACAGTACAGCATGTAGGGAAACACGCTCAACATGACAAAATTGTTCTTTTGTTTTTCTTTGTTAACTACAACTATATTATCTATGTCATATGCTGATGAAACAGCAGTAGAGAACCTCGGGTTTGAAAGCATCAACAGGTCGAAATGAGTTGTGTTCTCATGTGGAAAGCATCACATCTACCAACAGAATTATATGCTTTCCTCATGGCACAGAGACAAAGAGTGTTTATTGTCTTCCTCACTTGTTCCTCTCTAAATAATGGTGTAGGCGTACTGCTGTTCCTCTTATATAAAAGGGCAGATACAGGACAATGTTGTACTGCAGCTAAACAACCACTTTCTGGAACTCTTCAAACCACTAAACTGTCCAAGCTCACACTCTTTAGTTGTAACATTGTCTGCACTCTGCCAGGTTTCAGTTGACATTCTTGACACTATTCAAGCTGGTACAGGGGAAATGAGATGGAAGTGCACACATAACTTTCTGAAGATGATGTAGTCTCAGTTAATTTAAACATTGTAGGCATCAAGGAAAGAAGGAAAACAGTGGAAAATATCCAAAGATGCTACATTTACGTAACTTACACATGGAAGTGGAGAGGTTGTGAGATCTACTTTTTTTGTTTCTCCAGTTGCAATAACATACTGTAAACTGTAAACACATGTTTATAATTCAGGACAGTGCTTCTTGTAATGATTTTGCTGCATGAGACTAAGCAAACACATTTGCCTCTTAAAAGTCTCCTGCGACACATGGGTGAAGCGGGAAGTGCATGCTCCTGAAGTACAAATGTAAGGCAGTGTAAGGGAATCACAAGATGTGTACAAGTGAGGAAACAAGATTGTATTCATTATTTATATCGCTTAAATAGGAATTAACTATATTAGGGTTTGTATTTATGTGAAAAGCCAAGCTTTCTGGATGTCAGACCTATCTAACCAGCAGATCAGATTGTCATGTTTTGAGAAGTTGGAAGATCGCTGTATCACTTCGAACCACTTTCAGGGAGTGGGATTGCCAGCCTCGAGCCCCAGAAAGGTGATCACTGGTCCACTAAGACCTCAGAACGGTGCGCGTTCTTCTCCGCCTCCTGTCGGAAATACTCAGAAAGAGTAATTACCTCGATGCCTGTTGCCTGTCCCTTCTTTTGGCAAGATTCTTCTGTCATGGTTTGAGGAGGACATCGGCAGACGCATTGTGAGGATTTATTTTAGCGAACAGGATGATGAACCTACAGAACACGAAGGAATACTGAAGACACGGACCAGGACATGAGTAAAGGTGAACAGAGAATCCAGTTACGCAGGAATAGAAACCAGGAACCTAATTACTACCAAGATCTGAAGAACTACATGGAAATCAGGAGAGTAAAATTAAAAGAAACACAAACAGGTGCAAATCATGACACAGACGGGCTTTAAAGTGTATAAACCATTGCTGTTAAACTGCAAAAAGGTGTTGCCCTCACACACAATGTATTGCTCAGGTAATGATAAATGCCAACATTGCAAAACTGCAACTTAAATTTGATCTTCTGCCTAGTTGTAATTCCTTGCTAAAACCATGAACGCTATTGTGTTTCGGCCTTCTGTTTCAACGGAATAAGAAACCTCAGATGCTGCAGAACAGACAGCCTGTCACACATTTTACTATTTGGTATGAACTAAACCCTAATATGCCAGATATCTATCAGAAATTCACCACTGCTACAAATTTGTGCCTAACTTAAAATGTTCTAATTAAATGTCAAAGTTATAACCCGGTAATAACATTGCCTATTGTCTGAAGAAGCTCTGTCTGCACTGATGAAGCTTCTCTTACCTCAGCTTGCTGAATGCTTGGAGTGGCACTAACTGATGACAGCCCACATCTATTTTCAGACTACTTCAGCAAATAAATAACCTTAAAGACTTAAAGAGTATTGAACTTTCATCCACATATGGTTAATTGATTCTTAAATACAAAATAAAACACAATGTAAAATCACAGGAATGCAAAAACTGTCATTTTTGCACCCTGCATCACAATAAAGCCCCCACTTTACAAAATAGGAGTGCATTGAAACTGACACCAATACTTTAAAGATGTGACGACTAAAAATGTGATAAAGTGTGCTTCATTTTCTCACATTTGGACCCAGGTCACATGTTTTTTTCCACTAGCATGAGAAAGAAAAATCTGTGGAGCTTTTAAAGGTGAGCTTAGTTTTTCTCCATCTGTTAGATAAAAAAATATTTCTACTTTGCATTTGAGTTTAAGAATTTAATAAGTAAAAATAGCTAGTTTTTTTCTTTTTAACATCTCCTTTCTTGACCACAAGAGAAATTCTGACATCTTTTGCACATCGTGTAGGCATAATGCAGAGAACTGAATTTTCTGCATTATGCCTACATCCTAGGCTTGCTCAACTCTTAATAAACCCCAACTAATATTGATGGATTGTGATGTAAGTCTGATGTTTTAGGTAAAATCCTGATGTTAGAGATGCTCTACAAACTAACTTTGCTTAGCCAATTTTCGGCTTAGGAAAGCTCCATGAGCATGTTGGAAGGAAAAAACTAGAGGCCTTGATGTGGTGGTCAACTAACAGAATTGCCTTTTCACTTTGAGCTGAGGTCTCATAAAATTTTTCATACTTCATCTGAGCTTTACTAATAACAGAAAATTGTCTCGCTCAGTGTCAACATAATTGAAACAAAATACTCAAACAATAAAATTCTAAAACTCTTGTTTCAGCAAAGGGAAAAATCCATCCTACAGATATTTTATGGTCATTTATGGGTCCTTTTTATTTTTTTGTGGCGTATTTGATATGTTTACAGCATTGCTTTCAAGTGGCTTCATTTAAAACAAATGTGTTAATTAAATCCCTTAGACACAATTTAATGCAAAAACATTACAAACAGAATGGGATTTTTTTTTTAATGATGGAGTGCATCTCTGCTTTACCAGAAGTCATGCATTTATGTCATTTTTTACATGCTACTTCTAGAACATGCATGTCTATTGTAAATGTGACTCCTATTGCTACTTGTCAGACTTGAAGTACATAAGCAAGTATGATCGGAAACTAAATGCTTTTGGTCTGACCTTGAAGCCTCCCAGTGAGTTAACAACTACAGACACTGAAATCTGTCCAGGAATAAAGTATACTGGTATCTATATATACACCTTGTTTCTGGAATTTTGCTGCACTAATACTTTTTTATATAATACAATCCATGATTGAGTGTTAAATATTACAAGGATCAGATATTAGACATTAAATAATACATACCTACCCGTTCTCAGGTATGACCAGCTTTACACAATGGGAATATTTAAAGGTTGCATACCTGGTAAAATATTCAATTTTGGAGAATGAACATTTTAAAACTTTTCCCTGCAAATTAGCTCAAACTAGGTCAGACTGGATAGTAAACTGGACTTATGAACATAAATTTGAAAATCTTGCTAAAGATTTTCAATTGGATTTAGGACTGTACTTTGACTGGACAATTCAAGCACATAAATATACAGTGATCTAAACTATCCCAATATAGTTCTGGCTGTTTGTGGTTCTGGTTGTTGTTCTGCTAGAAGGTTTATTATAAACCTCCGCCCCAGTCTCAAGTCTTTTTCAGCCTCTAACAGGTTTTCTTTCTTTCATCTCCATCCATCTTCCCATCGGCCCAACCAGCATCCCTCTCTCTGCTGAAGAAAAGTATCTCACAGCATGATGCTCCCACCAACACAGTGTGTTCAGAGTTTTTTGAGCACCTTCTACCATGTGTTTGCTGTTTTCCAGGTCTTCCCACTGTCTTTTTACCTTTCAGTGTGTCTTTGAGAGTCATCCCAGTGTAAGACAGTAATAAAACAAAATATGTGAATCACCTATAAACACACACTATTGACATAACTATAACTGAAATATGTTTATGTTTGATATATGTTTGGTCCCAATGCCTCCTTTTAACACAAAGACTGGCCAGGGCCAATGTAAGAGAACCAAGTGTCGAAGCACCTCAAGTGTTTACCTATGATTCATAAGGATGGGCTTTATTGCTGTCTACAGGCAGCAGAAGACAAACATGTGGTTTTTGTTTTGTGCCAGCTTTTTTTTTATTCATCTGCATTAATTCTTTCACAGAAAAATACTGGTGTTGAAGTGAAATGCCCAAGTTATTTTGTCGCTAGATCACACCAGTGTGCCAGTGTCGCTCTACGGTATAAATGATCATTGTAGGACTGATCTCTACAAGGAAATTGGCAGGATCAGCATCATCAACAACCATGCACTTGAAAAATATGGTCCAAAGACAAAATATGGATAAATCATGACCCTCTTCACAAATTATTGCCAAAAGCCTCTGGCCCTTTGCTGCAATACGGCATGACATGTAATAAATCATCCTATAGTTCCTATTCCTAAGAGTCTAGAGGTGATGCTCATCGCATTTGGAAAGAATTAGTTCTGCTGTCCTGGAGGTGTTTCGCAAAATGTAGGACGTTTTTTTTATTTTTTTAGAAATTCAAAATGATTCCAGTGTTCCAAAGGTGATCAAACTACTTGCAAATGATGGTGCTTGGAGAATTTGTAAAAATACCAAAGGTGTTTCCGTGACAGGCAGACAAAACCTACTTGAAAGGAACCTACTTTTCAGTTCAGAAAAAAAAAAATTCTGAACTGAAAATGAATCAATATGCCTAAAGGTATCCAAGCACAGCAAAGTAAGAAACAAGTTCCAACAGTAAAGGAACTATGTGAAGATCTCATGTGAAGATTTTTGTATTTACACTGCCTCAAATTCACTCAAGCTGTGGAAGAAATGTGTTTTACACTTGCAAGAGAAGAAAGAAATTGCAATGAGAGAAAATCTGGATGTGGAAAAGGTGGAGTGGCTCCTATTAGCCCACATGTGGGTGATTTATCACACATAAATCTAACACCTAATTCTCACACCTGTAGCTTAATGTTCAGTGAGTTTAATAACTCACTCACTGAAGCACTTAAATGGGACTTTGCAGGCATTTTTGTTCTTTAGCGTGGGAGGGGACCTACAGCATTCTAGAGGTGGAACAGTCAAGCTGACGGGCATACTTGGCATATTTGCACCCCATGTAGCATTCCTTCATATCTCCCGCCCCAGCTCATGATCACTCCTCCATTTGTCATCACCTTGACTAACCCCATCTCCACTTCCAGATCATGCAAAGATATAGAGCTGGCAGTGGAGTTTTTATGCAGGCCAGAGTGCACAATCTTATGAGTTGAGAAATGTTTTTTTATTTTAAAACTATTCTATATTAGAACGTAAACAACTGCTACAGCTCTTATTTTTATTGCTGTCGCTAATTTCTTCCCTTTTTTTAAGTATTTTCTGCCTCACAGATTTTTTTCTGTTTCAACAAATTTCAATATTTCAGATCATTAAATAGATAGCCTGAGAAAATACAAAAAGGAAATTAAAATGTAATTCATTAAGGGGGGAAAGTTACCCAAACTGACCCTGTATGAAACAGCAAATTCTTTAAACCTAACTGGTTCTGGTCATAAATACACTTGATGTACCGAAATACTTGCATTGCACAGATTAAATATGAGTACCCATTGGCTGAGAAGAAAAATGGTCTCATCCAAGCAAGCTTAAGCTTCACAGGAATTTAAAAAGAAGACATAACAAAAAGGTAAAGGGAAATAAAACAAAAATCTGATAAAATTTTTCTATTCACCACAAGCCATTTTTTCTGACTTAACCAACAGAGATCTCAATTTGGCACAGCCTCACACCCCCTCTGACCCACTGGGGCCAAGGGGGAGATCTAATGTGATCTCTAGGGTCAAACGTTGGATCCACTACAGGGGACGGACAGAAGAGACAGTGTCATTTTCAGTTTAAGTGCTTGACACTGAAACAAACTCGTCAACATCAAAGGCACCCTCATCTTACCACCAAAAGTGAGGCAAAAACAGGAGGATGGGTCCGATGTCCACATTAAAAAAGCAAGTTTGCTTTTTTTCCTGCGTTGCCGGAATCTGTTTTTCACAACAAAAACTGTCACACCATTACTTGAGCATTTTAATAAGTCTTAGAACTGTCTTTACTATGATGACGTATTGGTAGTTACCCTAAGAACTGGCCAAAAGATGCTTTTCTGAGGGTTTTCATTGATTTATCTAGTGGCTTCCTCATGTAGCAGGTGTCTGGGTTACATCTGGGATTTTACTTTCACACCACAGACCTGCACAAGCTGCAGTTGCATGGCTGTAACAAGAATCGCCAGCCATGCCAGTTTTTTTTTTACAAAAGCTAAGAAGAATTTGGACAAAAAAAATCAATGGCATAGAGGAAGATTAAATTCACTTCACGAAATGGGATACATGCACAGAAAAGAACTACTTTGTACATATTCATAAGAAAAATCATTAAAGTATATATACAACTTCAGTGAACAGCTTAAAATTAAAACGTTTTACAAGGTAAATAAACAAGTCATATCAAAACAGAGAATAAAATAGACTAATGTTATCCTACCATTTCAGATTCTCATGAAAACATAGCATTGGTAAGATGTGAATTTGTTGAAGACAATCTGGATGTGTCGATTCAGAGATATTATTAGGCTGTAGCAAGGGAACACCTGTTGGGACAAGATATTTGAAGCTGTGAAGAAACGGGGTGCTGCAGCATCCGGAACGTATAGGGATAAAGTGGTGGAACAATAATGTCTTCATTTGCAATGCACAGTTCCAGGACATAGATCCGAAACCTGTAGCAGCACCTGTTCCAATTAGGCCCGGTTGCTAACCTGATTGACAAGCAGGATGGAGGTAGAAAAATTCTTGTCAGCTTGGATTTTTCCAGTGTATTGGGTTGGAACAATTGGAATAATGCTTGGTGTCCGATAGTTGGAAGATAAATGATTGATACTCTCTAAAGGTGCGGTTTTGGATAAACTCCTTTCAATTTATGCATTGTTTGCAATTATTGCTTTCATTAACTTTGTGGTCTTTGTATTTCTTTTTCATTGAAAGAACTTCTTCAGTGATCAGCAGTTTCCCTTTCCTTGGCTTCACCGTTGAGCTTTTGCCGCTACTAATTTTGGATACACTCATTGTTTTTCTTCTCAATAGAAAGTAGTCCTGATCCAGTCCATCCTTGTTCAGTGTCTCCTTTAAGTCAGCTCAGATGCCACAGATGACTAAGTGAGTGGTTCCTTTCCACTGTACCCTCATTCGTGCTCAAGGATTACTGCAGAGTGACATTACAATGAGGGTACAACCTTATGCAATTAGCCGACCTTTTGGATGACATTTCACAAATTGATATTTTATGATTAACAGCATTTATTTTGTTATGTTACGAGTTAGACTGGATCTAAATTTGACTTTGTTATTGGACTGTACTAAAATGAGCTGCACTGATTTGAATTTTATCTGGAGGGAAATTAATTCTAAATATTTGAATAAGAAATTAGACCAGTTCATCTTGTAAAGTGTTTTATGATAACATTAGTTGTGAATTAGTTGTGTATAAATAAACTGAATGAAATGAAATGAAATTAAAGTAGCAGATTGTACAGGGGACCTTGTATTAATCAAGGTTTTTCTTTTAACGTATCAGGGTGGCATGAAGTCCCAAGAGTATCAGTACAATGGACACAACAAATCAAGATGGGTGGTGCCATACCTGTCTTGCACCAACACGCTGCTTTTAAAGTGTGGCAAATCAGGTTGCCATGTCTTGGATGCTGTTACAGCAAAGCTCCAACAGGCTTGATGGGCCAATAATAATAGGAATTGTCTTTTCTTGTCAAAAATATTTAAAAAACGTCAGGGCTGCTCATGTCCACGAATGCGCTCAATCACATTGCTGATGCTTACCAGCCCTCCTTTGTCAATTACACTTTACTAGTTTTCATGACAGCACGAAGGCTGTGCCATCTCTAAAACCATTAGCAGGTAAACATGTAAACTACATGTGACCCCTGTCCACCAGTACCTATTAGTTATGAATCCCTCTGGTGACAGCTGTTTACGCAGCCAAGGCTTCCCCTGAGACCTGGTCCCAGTCCAAATAAAATAATATCCAGTTGAGGAGAAGTCTGCCAAGCTGTAACACAAGTGTGTAACCAGAGGCAAAAGAAAGGGGGAAGAATTTCAGAAATGTTAATGGGCTTCTTTGTCTTTATGCATTTATGCAGAGAATTTTTTTCTTTGCCACCCAAGTCTGTCTGTGTGTCGTGGGGTGGGGGGGTTAGCGATGGTGAAGCTTAAGTCTGTACCATTTGTGTCTCTTGCATGCAGATAAAATCATAGCTAATCTAAACAGAATTTTTATTCAGGACACCCCTGTAAATGTCTGTTGTTCATAATCAACAACTCCTTAGCCTAGCCACTGAACCTTAACCCTGTAGGAATGTCACAGTAACAAATTAGAACTCATATTATCTGTCGCGGCAAAAAAAGAATGCAGTCAACCACTTTCAATTTTTGCACTGTAACTATCCTGACTGGGTTTTGGTGAGTGAAGCCATTTATAAATGCAGACTTTTAAATTACTAATAGATTGTTTAAAGGTGGGTTATAATGCAAAAAACAATTTTTGAGCATTTAAACACATTATGTTGTGTATTTGGAGTCTGCTGGAGTGCAGTTGAGTTTAGTCTCTTGAGGTGCTATCTATATATTCTGTATGAGTCATATTTTTCAGTCCGTTCAGTTTTCTCTATCGTCTGTTACGTTTTTCCAACTGTAACGTCACAGTATTTGTGGCGGAACAGCTAAAAACTGTCATGGACTTCCAGCTGATCAATATCGCTATATTTATTTCTTGCTGTGATTTTGTAGTCCAAGCTCAAGTATGCCTACGCTGAAATAGGATAAGTTCGGTTTGGTTGTTGGGTGAATTAATCTGCACAATTCATTACACCCACCCCCAGCATCAGAACCTCTTCAAAGTGCCTGGTTAAGTTTTATTTTTCATGGAACTGTTCCAACATCAATGGGGAAATTCATCTTTGTCTGCACGAAGCACTTCAAGGACAAGTTTTTCAGCAACCTCCGCCAGTATCAAGAAGGATTTGCCGAATGATTTCATGTGATTAAGGGGTCAGTTCTTTCTGGCTGTGGAAACCACGGACAGAGCAAAGCAGTAAGTTGCAAATAACGCTAAAATGACAGAAAACTTTATTTTAGACATTAATTTATTGTGTGTTAATATGACGTCCTGGCTTTTGTTCTGATAGCAGTAGCATCGTACTTTCTGCTTATGTTAGTGCTGTGGGCTGCTTTTAGCTCATTGAGGACATAACCGTGCTGCGTGTTTTGAATAATATTATTACATAAACAGTTTTGGATTGTTTTTGCCATTTTTGTCATGTTTCTGCTGTGCTAAATAATTATCAAACTACATAAATGGCCGAACAGGTTAAAATGGAGCGCACCTTGACCTGTAGAGGGGTGGGTTGTGAAGCATTTAAAGAGACCGCATCAAAAGGAGTTGCTCTCAGAAGCACCTCAGAGCAGGAGTAAAAGAGGGGCCTGTGAAGCCACAATAACAGGAATTCAGACCACAGCATTGCAGTTCCACTTTATATAGACCACAACAGAATGATTTAAGAGTGAAAAAGGAAGAATTTAAAAGCATGAAATGTCCCCTTTAACTATGCATAATATAGAAAGTAAAGATGTAGTGAGTAATCAGCTAAATTTGTATCTTTACCGGCAATGGCAGGTTGATAGGAATTGCAAACATTAAAATTATCTTTTCTGATTAGTGAACAGACCATACCCCAAGCGCAACCACGTTACGGTAACAACAACACTCGTTGGTGTAGAAGGTCTTACTGGAGGAACAAGTTTCAGTGATTTCCATAGCTGCAAGGTGCTTAAAATGAGAAGAAGTAAGAAACAATTTAAATAGAAATTTGGAAACTTGTCATGGCTGCAAAAGAGCGAGAGAGAGCAAGACTTTCACAAGATAACAAGAAGGCTGAACAGAGCTCATCAAAGTTGCTCTGTGTTATCCTTTTGAGCTTTCAAACTGTTTCATGGAAATGCTGGACTTCAAAATGGTGGCGGCATTTGTTTAATTTAAAAGTTAAGGTAAAGATCAACATTCTCCAGATTTTACAAACAGATAATGATGTTTTTGTAAATCTAACTGCATGAATACCTAATACAAGATGGTTCATGGCAGGAAGCCTATAAAGCAATATTTTGCATGCTTTTATAACTTTACTACCTTTTAAAGAAGGTCGTGAAATTGGATAAAATTGGTATCATCAGGTCAAACCTTTATAGAACCAGAGATTGGAAATCAACCATATATTTTGGTTAGAGCATGTTTAGCAGAAAATGTTTCCCAATTCCCACAAATATCTATCACCATAGATTTTTTTAATTAGTCTATATTTACTCTTAGCTTGACTCTGCACAATCTGCTTAAACTGGATTCATGGCTCACAGATTGGTTGTTTAAGGTTTGTATTTTCATGAATTGAGAGACCAGGGTCAAACCTACCTCTAAATTGTAAGTGTCCCAATATCTCTAAATCAAAAGTCACAATACATAGTAAATAATGATTTTCCATACAAAATGGGAATCCCCCTTCAGTTCTCGTCTATTCATTTCACACAAACAGACCTAGGTTTTGTTTTTTTGTTTTTCCAGAGATCTAGTATGTAATGAGATCTAGTTGGCTACAAACACTGACTTACAAAACTATTTTCATGCTTGTTTGAGAATGTTCGCCTAATGTAAAATGTAATCTATAGGAATAACATCAAAGCAGATATTACAAAAGATTATATCAATTAAATATTTTAAATAATGAAAACAAAGTGTGTCCACATCATATCTTTGCCTTACTCTACACTTGTATTTACACATGTTGCATTATCTGCTCCATCTGCTGCCTGATGAACAAAGCAAATAGCACTAATGGTGTGCTGGGAACTATCAGCTGCAGCAGGCGTAAGCAATTTATACTTGTTTTGCATCAACTTTGAGGTAATTGATTGACAATTTAAATACAACCTCCTTAAATGCAGGCAGCATGAAATTCCTTATGAGAAAAGGAGAAATGTGTAATCTCAGAAAGATCCACGTCCGTACTCTCCTCATAACTGCACAAAAAACATTGTGTTGTATAAGCAAAATAAACTACTTCAGTCTGGGCTTGTTAATCCGAAAAAAAGAAGGATGTTTTTATTAGTCCATTTAACTCTCTTGGGGATAAAAAGCAGTGACTTAAATTAAAAAATTTATTAGATCATACACATACTTTATGTAGCTCATAAAGATATTTATCTAGTCAGAATACTCTTATTTTTAGTTAATAAATGCAAAAGGTTCCTTTTCCTCATCACGTTTTCCCTCTTGTTCTCAGCACAACTCTTGGCGGGGACAAAGTGTTCCACTGGACCCTAGCCACAACCCGCAATGTGGACAGGTCTTATTTACAGAGTTAATTTATTTAGCTTCTGCTTTTTTAACCTCTGGGTCTAAAACACTATGTTGAAATGCTCAATAATCACAAGGCTTGTATTCTGAATATAAAAAAACAAGACTTTATTCCCATACAATTTACTTTTAGATTTCACCCATCCTTTGCAACAATATGAGGCTGGTTTTACTGAAGGACAGAAACATCTCAGCCTTACTTTCGTATAGTCAGCGCTGCAGACAGACTTTTTTTTTTTTTTTTCTTCTTCAGGGCAAATATGAACAGATTTTAAGAGATGGTAACATTTTATTTTATCTGCACATGTTCTTTGGCAATTGTTGCATGAATAGCATCCTGGGCAAGACTTTCCTTTTGATGTACGCTATGCTTTAACCTAAGCTGTGCTAAACATGCCATTTACTTGGACTGGCAAAAGATCTGTTACACCTGCTGTGTTTCTCTATTAGCCTTATATTTTATCTTCCTCATGGCTGCTTATATGAAACAAACACCCACAGAAACAGTGCCATTATTGAAAATGTCATGTCTACATCTTTCTCAGTTTGGCATAGCGAATAGTCGCATTCAGACACTTTGGCTCAAAGAAAAGAAGATGTAACAAGAGAAAGTTATCCCCCCCATGTGGACACAGTGTTAAAGCAAACACAGCTTGATCTCCCTATTCTCTGGCCCCCTTTTGTATTACCACCCTGGGCAACTGCCCATATGACCAATATCAAAAGCAGTTAAGTCAAATAGCCCTACTACTTTGACTTTTCCCTACATCACAAAAGATCTGGGACACATCAACTCTTTACATGAAAGGTAGGTCAGTGGCAGTGGCAAGGGTAAAAATAGGACTAACTGTGTTTTTGCCACTGAGCAGGGTAAAAGGTTAGGCAAAAATCAACTAGAGCCTATCAAAACTTTCCTAGCCCCAAAATACAATCAAGGTTTCTTTAAATGTGGGAAGACAACGCCAATCGGGCCTAAAAGAAGCTGTTTCCACAATGCCAGGAGAAACCACTACACAGTTAGAAAGTTGGACATTTTTAACCCATACTCCCAGAATTTCTGCACCAAATGATTAATAATAGTCAATTTAATGCTTTAAGTGAGTCAATTATAAAATAGATAGTAGATTCAGCACATTACATTCCTTGATTTTAACATGTTGTTTTAACAGCTTGTTGTGCTGCCCCCCAGTGGCAAACAACATCACATAATAGTCAATAAACAATAATAGACTTTGTTGGCACATGGAATATAGAGTGAGAGTTCAAGACAACAATGGCCCTTGATTAATTAGATAAAAGTTCAGAATCCCATTTGCAACAGTAAAGTTGGATAAATAGGTGTAATCAGAAGAAAAGCAGGTGGCGTATAAATATTCTTCTAAAAAAGTGTATATCTACTTTCTCTACAAATTCAAAAAAGGAAAAAGTTGAGAAAGAAGAAAATTGCACAGACTCACAGCCTGACAACTCCAGTGCAAGCCAGTTAGCAAGGTGTAAATTAAAGACAGACAAGGGTGATCTATCATCTGTTAGGACACAATGAGCCACATGGAGCTGAGTGATGATCATTTCAGAATGAATCTGAAAAACTGACCAGAGTAGATACCTTTTTTATGCTTCCAGAAGTAATGTTACACACTTCACCTTCCATCACAAGAAGGTTTAGTCTGGCTGATTCTCTCTGATAACACAGCTTGTTGGGCATCCTCTCTTTAGAGTCGCCTGCCTGCTCTTTTTTATCACCACAGAAATTTACATGTTATGTTGTCCTATCTGCATTCCCCCCTTCTCTCTGCCATCTCCTCCCTTCACATAGGGAGTCAGAGAGACAATGAGCTAAGCATCAAGGCCCACTAATGACTCCCAGCCTTGTTGGTGATTAAAAACACGCCGGGTGCTTCTGCACTCTGCAGGAAGCCATGAGGCCTTTCCCTACTCACACCGCAAGGCCAGAAAACACAGAAAACAGCCTCAGCACATCTCCAGCTCTAAATGAAACACCAGCAAATATTCAGGTGAAGGTGTACATGCTGCCTCATTCTTCAAGGATGCCTAATGCAGACCACAAAGGGGTGAATAATAATGAAGCGGATCAAAAATTGGTTTAAGGCCATTTTGTCGGCAATGATAGCTGTAAATCTGTTAGACACTGCCTTCACTAGCTTTGCACATCTGGACCTTGACATATACAGTATGTTCATAAAGTTTAGGTTAAATATTTTTGCTGGAAGTTGGCATACGTCAGTTAAGTTTGAGTATAATCACAAAAAAAATACTTGGGAGGAAGATACTTTTTCACATATTTACAGATATTTAGATATATCAGTGCAAGATATTTGCCTTAGCTCAAAAGATAGACTGAGTGCATTACAAGGTCAACAGGCAACAGTGGAGATTGCAGCACATCTACCTTTACCTCTGCATGTCTTTTCACAAGCCTCTAAATTATAGGTGAGCTCCACAGAGAAATGCTTCACTGCATCTGGGCAACTTACTTCCTCTTTATTCCAAAGACGTACCATGCTGAGCTCTATGTTGATGTGGTGTGTAAGCATAATTAGAGGTCCTATAAAAACAGGAACAGGGTGAACAGGGAGTCTTGCCCATCTGTCCCGTGTTTAGGGGTGAGCACAGGGGCAGTGATCCACAGCCCTGTGTCTCCCTGTTGTTACAGTCGTTTCAACAAACACTGTTTCAAATAACTTTTTTGCACCAAGCTAAGCTACATACATGTGTAGTCATTCTAGAAAGCTGCTGAGTTTTACCAGTTTAAGATTTCCAGGCTTTGCAAATCAATGCAAAGTAGCTAGTAGTCTAGAAGCATGCAAAGGAACACACCGACACAGCAAACAGAAGCAGATAGATTGTGGCTTTTTCTGGAAAGACTAGACATTAGAGACTGGCCTGCAAGCATAGGGAGGTGGCTTAGTGCACCAGGATTGGATTTTTAATCAATCAAACTATAAAAAGAAATACAGATCATTGTCTGTTTCAAAGAGTCTGTTTAGAATAAAAGTCAAAATCATGACCTTTGGTTATTTTCTTTCCTTAGAAGTTTACATTTGCCATATTGGAAAATCTTAGAAGTTTAAAGAAAGATGGTAAATTCATAAAGACCTAGGGAAAGAAAACTCCCCAGCATTAAAAATCCAGACACATCTCCACTAATTTGGGATGTTGGTCTGCAGAAGTAAAACTTCAGCTTGTTCAAGAATAATCCCACAAAAATCTCATTAAGGACTTTTCCTAATAGCTTTCTACCGCATTGTTTCACAGAGGCTAAGTGTTGCAGCCACAAGAAGTTGTTGAATGGAATCTTGTCCTTTTCCTTCATAAAGGACAGTCTGCTGTTTTAAAGGAAACTTTGAAACTCTCGTTATTATTAAGGGAATTCAAAGTTTCTAAGAAAGGCAGCCACTCAGATGCTTTCGGGTTATTTCACCCAGTCTGGAACTTTACAAAGCAAAGGAGACTATTCAACCACAATGCCGAGAGGAAGATGTTCTTAAAATAACAACTAACCCTACTGCCAAAAATACAATTTCTTGCATCCTTCTGATAGCTATTGTTTAGTTAAATCCATTCAGCTACACAATAAGAGCATTCATGAAATTAAATGTATGACTTTTAAAAAGACCAACCCTGTTTGATGTTTAATCCTTGGATTTATTTATGTACCTTGACCATTTTCCTAGTATCTATTTCCTGTAGAATGATTCATAAACTGCACATTATATTCTCCTTTGTAAGTATAAGTTATAAAACAAATGCTTAACATAGACCCTTAAGTAAATAGGGAATGGTAACCACCTGTAAAAATGGAAAAGCATATTTTCAATATTTTCACTGTTTTGTTTTGGATTTGACCAGTGCACTCACTGCCAGTCAGAAATGTGCTAACACTTTCATGAAGATAAATCTCCTTATGCTCCTGGACTTTCAAATGACTGCTGAACAATGGCTAAATGTCTTGCTAAATATCTGACCTAGCTTTTGAGCAGAATTGTTAGAGGTTATTTAAATTGGTTAGTTTCCACGAGCCCAGCTTTGAAGCATAGTCCAAACGTTTTGGTTTAGTAAGGGCAGGGCTTTTCAAAGTCTTAAGGTTAGCCTTGTTTAAAACCAATTTTGGTGTGTGTTTGGGATCATTGTGCTGTTAGAGCGCCCATTTGTGGCCACGTTTCGACCACCTGTCACTAGCTGTCACCCTCAAAAGAAAGAAAATTGGTAAGGATAATAAGGAACATTCAGGAACCTCCAAGGCCCCACCCTGTCATGTTTTGTCAATGTTCACACTGAAGAAAGTTTAACATGAACATGGACTGTAAGTTCGGACCAATAGAGAAACTCTGCTCTAAAATCAGAACTTTCAAGATCAACTGAAATTTGTAGCTGCCCATTTAGACAAGCCAAATGCCTTCAGGAGAGAGGTTTATGGTGGGATTAGGAAAAGATTGAGTTATATTGGAATTAGATTTGGAATTACCTCCATTGCACTCCATTAAAAATCATCAGACAGACTGATGTACCTTGAACACAGTTGAATGTTCGAACAAGAAAATGATTCCAAACACACATTAAAACTGGTTTTGGAATGGATAAAGCTGGCTAGCATTAATGTTTGGAAAGTTCTGACTTCAGCTGCTGAAAATTTCAGCTATCCTTAAAAACCTAATGAGTGGCAGGTAACCAGCCAGTTCAAATGAACTCTATCAATTCTGTCAAGAAGAGATGTTAAATATCCTGCCAGAATTACGCCAGAAGCTTGTTTGTGGCAACTAAAAGCCATCAAGTTTTGACTTGCTACTACCTGGTCATTATTCCACCTTGAGAAAACGATTGGTTAAGACTTTAACCCACCCAAAAGCAAATTCAATTGAACCTTAAGAATATCATTTTAATACTGGCTGCAGAGTTCCTATTATAGCCCTTAAATTAAAAAAAAATCCTACATCCACCACTGGTTATCTTACTATATTGAGTTAACTCAGAACATCAACAACTACTGTGAGTGGAAAAAATAATGTTGACACCCAGGGGTCTGAATCTGTGCATCTGGCATTCCAAAAATATCTACTGTATGTTCATTTAATTGTCCACCTATTTACGCTTAATTCAGTTGTTCCTTTTTATAATCAGTAAAGTGGAAATGGTTTATTTTAACAACTCCCTTGACTGGATTAATCGAGGACAGCAGCACAATGGGTGCCTATTGTGTTCACACCATTAAATCTAAGCAGCTCTTCACTGGATTCTTTAAGAGAGGTGTATTAGCAATTGGAGAGGAAGTGCATTCGTTGTAAGCCTGAGGGCATCTCCGGCTCTGGGCAGCTCTCCTACCTGTGAAGCCCTTGTAAGAGTCATTAAAAAGGGGTAAAAAAAAAAAAAAGTGCCTTTTGTGATTCCCATTTATGGGTGGCACTCAGAAATGATTCCCAACATTACAACCTTTATGGTGCAATAAACTTGAGAGAATCAGCCCAAACTGGCTGGTCATATTTAGAAGCTTTATAAGGAAACGTATTAAGGTGTTATTGCTGCGGGGGAATACGCAACTGAGGAAGCGGGCATAGGTGTGGGGAGCAAAATGACCCTCACACTCATGGAGAAATACCGCAGTTTCTGTCCGTTGCTAAGGAGTTTTCAATCTCCATGAGGAAATATGGGAGATGTTATAGGACTTGATTCAATAACTTTGTTTTATTTCACATTTCCGAACAAATGAGCTTTTATTGCGTGGTAATATGTTGTCTGGAATCAAAAACATGTGTTTGGCGCTTGGCTTTGCCAGCATTAAGGATCCTCTGATGACAACGACTGAGGGTGGAAAAGGGGGTTACCTCCAGAAGAATCCAGTGAGTTGATTGATGAGAATAAGTAATCCAGCATTGAAACACACATCGCCTTGCTAAAGTATTTATCCTACTTGAACTTTTCCACATTTTGTCACTTTAAATCCTCAAACTTCAATGTCTTTTGTGGGAATTTGTATGTGATAGACCAACACAATGTGGGATGTATTTGTTAAATTTGTTTTACAAATAAAAATCAGAAGTCTGCTATTCATAGGTATTCAGCCCCCTTTACTCAGATACATCCAAATAAAGTCGAGGGCAACCAGTTGCTGTCAAAAGTCACCATATCAATAAATAGAGGGTTACCAGAGATAAGCTATGAAACAAAATCCCAAGCTTTGACTATCTCAAACCACTGTTCATCCATCACCCACAGATGAAGTATGGCACAGCTGCAAACATGCACAGATATTGACATCCACTTAAACTTAAAGGCTGGGCAAGGAGTACCTTAGTTAGAGAAGAAGCCAAAAGGCCCATAGGATCTCCGGAGGAGCTCCAGAGATCCACAGCTTAGGCGAGACAAGTAGTTGACAGGACCTTTAATCGTCCACTCCACAAATCTGAGCTTTATGGAGGTGGCAAGAAGAGAGCCATTGTTGAAAAACTTTTTGGTCTGCATGTGGAACACAGGCTGTCGGAAATCTAACACTGCACATCAACATGGACACACTATCACCACTGTGAGATGTGGTGGCAGCATCATGCTGTGGGGATGCTTTTCTTCAGCAGGGACAGGGAAGCTTGACAGAAATGATGGCAAGATGGATGAAGCTAAATACAAGGTAATCCAGGAAGGAACCCTTTTAGGGGTTGCAAAAGACTTGAGACTGTGACAAGACTTGAAAATGGTTTTTACAGAGACTCCCCAGCCAATCTGACTGATCTTGAGAATATTTTCAAAGATGAATGGAAACAAAATAAGAAATCAGTCAAGATGTGCAATGCTGATAAAGAAAATGCCCAAAGCACTTGCAGCTTTTATTGCAATGAAAGGTATTCACTCAAGATGGCTGAATGCAAATTTTGAAATTTTTATTTATCAAAAAAATACAAAACCCTGTTTCATTTTCCTTTTACTTCACATTCATGTGCTACTTTTTGTTTGTCTTGCACAAAAAATCCAAATAAAATGCAGTTTATGGTTGTGACTACACAAAATGTGGAAAAGCTCAAAGGGTATACATTTGTTTATAAGGCACCGTAGAAAAAAAACAAAAAAAAACAAAGTACATTTTCAAAGATTAATCACCTTTTTAGTTAGAACTGTATTTTACAGTGAGAGTACAATGAAATAGTGTCCTGAAAGAGTCTGCGTCTCAGAATCTCAAGAGTAAAGTTCATGCCACTGCATGTTTTTCTCTTACTGGGGTTTTCAGCAGTGTAATGTGGCACAGGCGCACTGAGGAGCCTTTCTCAGGCTTCATCTGATACCACTGTGCCTTGGACCAAGAGCTCAACTCCAGGCCAGGATTGACACACAGGTCAAACAAGGAGCTTGTCTTTCTCTAGTGTTTTTTGGAGGTAGAGCGAAATAAATGTGATTTATCAATACATAAGTGACTTTGTGCTGAATGGCAAAGGTGAGGCCGAATACAGACACTTTATGTGATTGTTTAAGGTAGAAAAGAGTCTTTCCATGGATCACTGAGAAAATCCACCTGTTCCTAAACGATATCTAGCTCTCCCACACACACTCACTTGTGGAAGCTTGGCTGATGGGCCCTGGGAGAGAAAAGACAGAGCTCTGTTTTGATGCCGGAGCCCGAGCTCAGGTCAAGGCTCAGCTCGCTGTAATCCTTCTCAGGTGATGCTGTTCACTTTCAGCCATTACCAGCTGATCTGCTTAAATATGTTTTCTCATACCCCTAAAAAGGAAAAAAGAAGAGGAGGACCGTTGCCTTTCTGCTTTATTAAAAATCAGGTGGTTTTTCAACATTTCCATGAAGTGATCAATCTTGTGCCCGGTATAAATAAAATGAGCAATGTCACAGATTTATACGTGGAATAAGCTCAATGTGTCCGAACACAGGAGCTGAAAACACCTGGATTAGAGCAGATCATGTTAGGAGGCCTTGTTGGAGAGATGGGCCATCAACAAAGCTTTTTCACTTTTTCCAAAGGCAGGAATGGCAAGGTCTGCCTCACAGCAGCTTCTTGGAGCAGTTCCTTTTCATTCCCCTCAGGCACTTAATCAACCTATAATATTGCGGTGAAGCACTGGGTTCCAGCATTTACACTCACACCCACAAACCTGGGTGTTGGCTAATAAAGATAGGGCAATGTGTCTGGGTAGTTTGAAGAGATAGCTCAGAATTTTTTAAGTGAAGCTCTATTAAAACATATTAGTAGTTAATATCTTACCCACAGTAGTTAGCTCTGTTAGCGAAGCTGAAGCTAATAACTAGTCTGAGAAGGACCAAGTCCAAAGCGGACTTTAACCAGAACAACTCAAATCCTTAAAAAGTCACAATGAGTTATACGAATGCTATTTTGTGGATGGTTATTTACACAGGCTGCTTTGATTTTCAAGGGAAATGGAGGTTGGAGGCAGTGCACCACCAATCATTCTCCGTGAAACACATACTGGGATTGAAACAAAGCATTTCCAGTCAGAGCAACCAACCAATATGAAAATGGTGTAAAAGGCAAAATTCTATAGTGGCTTAAGTGAATGCTATTTAATTGATTTTACATTGCCTTGCTTCTCTGTCAGGTTATTACTCTGACTGAAAGTAAGGGGTATCGTCATAGGATTTTGTGCCACAAGGTCTTGTATTATTAGAATTTTACAAGATTTCCTGTCAAAGTGAAGTCTCTATCACAAAATGCAATCTAGTTGCTGTTTGAGACCCAGCTATAGTTATGGCGGCGAGGTGAGTGCTTCAAAGCTTGACACCCTGCATGGACATATATCCTACTCTTATTTTTTTTTTTTGGGGGGGGGGGTCTTTAAAACAATGTTTAAACAGAAAAACAAAGGAAGCATTTTCTCAACTTTTACAGCATTGAAACCACCTTAGAATTAGATAAATGACAACAACACTAACAAAAATTCGATATATGGACCTGTAACACCTGAACTTAATTATTGTACACTGGTTTCAGATTCTTTGAAACACAAGATACCCATGGGCTGGAAACACTTTACATGTACAGTTCTCAGTATGTGTTTAACACTGGAAGAATACTGGTGGTGCACCACCTCCTACCTCCATTTCTAAAGTGAATATTTATTGGCTTCTGTGAAAATAACCACCTGATGTGAGCGTGACCATTGTTCATAAGATAGCATTTGCATAAACCACAATAAGTTTTTTGAAACTGAAACTGTTTTAAGACAGTAGAAGCCAGCTTTGGTCTTTTCCCCTCTCAAGCTAATTATTAGCTTCAGCCTCCACAACCAAATGAATCGAATTTATACTGGACAAAGTTGCTGTAAGATATTAACTTCTGATGACCTCTTAACAGAACCTTACCTCTAAACATTACAACTATCACTTTAAAATGATATTAGCTTTTTACATTCTTAGCAAAAGCTAGCAATAGCTGCATTCAACAGTCACTCTTGGATTAAGGAAGTAGTCATAAAGTAAAGACCAGGCAATTATTTTCATTGTTTTGCTTACCAAGTATAAATGTTGTTAACAGAATTGTTTGAAAAAAGTCTCATTAGACATTATGAGGTTGTCTTTTATTTTCTTAAGATAAATATTCATTCTTCATACAACGTCTCACATCAAAAGAACTGTAATTTAAACTGAAATTCTTTACATTTGATTTTGATTTTTTTCGCAAATGGTCTTTTCTTTTTCATAATATTTTAGCAGTATTGGCAAACTCAAATCGCTAATAGTCACAAATTATAAACGGCCATGGTTCTGGACACAGATTTTAATATTCTCCCATGACAGTAAGAACTTGTAAGCAACAAATTAAACCAAATTTGTCAGTTTTTTCCTTTCTTTTTGCATCAAAAGCAGACCACATACAAGCCTGTACAATATCATGCCGCTCTGGATTCACTCCCTCAACCACTGGTTTCACCCAGTCTCTTTTGTCCTTTACAAACATCTGGAAATGCAGCAGACTTCCAGATTACGCAGCTGAACATGATCTGAAAACATGCCAAGGCCTGTTGGGAATTTAGATTCAGGATTTCTGTGTAGATGTGAAAGGGTTAACTGTATCACATGGCAACTTTTCACCACTCATGCTGTTACTTATTCATTACCTGTTTAAACATCTTAGGGCCCCGCTGTGTTTCTCTGTCCCTTCAGGCAGGGCTGCCTGGTACTCAGCCTGATTTTATGTAGTCAGCAGGTGGCATCATTAGCCCGAGAATAAAAATGAAAAGTAATCCCCCTGTGTCTTGCTATGATATCATAGTAGGGCTCATTGGCACCGTTTTCCTGTTTCTAGTGGGCAGGATAAGAGCTAAGGAGGTGTAAATTTAATATGTTTTGTCATCTGGTTTACATTTGAAAAAGATGAATGTGTACGGTTACTGCAGCCAAATGGGTTGTTGGGTCATGCTATGCTGTGTGCAAGTGAGACAACATCAGCCAAGAAAACCGCACAAAGATCCCAATCTGGTCTGCGCTAGTTTTAGACACTGTCTATTTTAAGCCTCGGCCTTTCCCCCCCATCCCCCAAATTACGCTGGCATCTCTATCCCTAGTAGTGTGGCATCTTGAGCACAGCATATTAATGACAAAATGATCTGTTCCATGCAAAAGAAAGAAGACATTTGCTAACTTGTGCAGGATGTAATTTGCTACGCCTGAAACAGTCAAGCTTGGGGAGAAGAGTGTGCCAAGACTCAATCCGAGGCGTGCCGGGATGGTTCCCTGTGCAAGCCAGACAGTCTGTATATGAAGTTGTCACAGATACCTCAGAGGCTGGACATTCAAGTATTTCTAGCCTTGCAGGACAATGATCTTTTAGATATTCTTCACTGAAAATAACCATAATAAAAGAAACTCACAGACCATATAGGGTAAAACTAAGCATTCGACAAATACCAGCGTCAAGGAATTAAAACATTACAGTTTATAAACCGCTACATTTCCCATTATACTGTTCCCACAGTTTCAAGTATTTTTATAGAAATACCACAGAAAGTGCCAGAGTTTTCTCCTGCTGTGTGGACCATGGAGTTGCACCATGCTGCCCCTTCCCCTCCTGTTGCTGCATACTGCCAGTCAACTGGCTGAAAGAAAGTTATTTTTCCCTCGATTTCAAGATCAACATGTTTGTCTGTTTTGGAAATAATGGTGGCAAAAACATTCAAGTATTGTTCTAGATAATATTGTTATAACTATCAAAATATTATAATATTATAGCAGAAATAGGAATATTGTATGTGCTTTTATGTTTCCGGTAATACCATAAAACTGCTTTATTTTTAAAGTTACCAACAAGACTCCTACCCTTTTCCTCTGCTAACAAGATTTATTCGTTTTAGAAAAATTTCCAGTCAAATAATTTTAGCCTTTCTGTTGTACATCTTTGTTTTGGATTATTACATTAATACTGTCAGACTAAAGTGTTTATTATCATGCAGTAAGAATCTCTCAGGATGCTCCTGTCTTGGCTAAAGCTACACAAATTCCAGCAGACTTTGTGACTGCTTAAAGCCCCCTGCTGGCCTGGGGGTCCCAAAAGAACTTTCAACAGGGTAGATTGACAAATGTACCTGTTGCACACTAATATTCATAATTTAATTGATCAGTTGTTTGTGATGTCATATGCTTGTCTCTGACCTGGTGGAAACATTTCATTGAGTTTTTTAATGTTAGGAGCTTTACGAACAGTTCTGTCAATGAATGCCATACAATTTTTCTGGCACAATGGATTAAGTGAGTGAAACTCATCAAATCGCAAGTAGAGTCTACACAATTTAGATTTTTTTAAATTAGCCAAGAAAAAGACACTAAAAACCCAACTTTTCACACCGATTCAAATTTAGCTTAATCATAGATATTGAAAGTTGGGCTTTGAACCAAATTTAGACATCAGATTATGTTTCTTTTTGCAGCTCACAATTCAACCACGTTTTACATTGTGTAGATGGAAGGCATTGTCTATTTAATTAAATTATGTTTAGGGGTTATAGGTATAGACTCCAAAGGAAGTTTTGTTAATAAAAAAAATTTGAAATTGCTTCATCAGAGACAGCACAAGTAGTGGCTAGTGGGATTACTTTGACAAGTGTAAAATCTGTTGCACTCAAAGTAAAGCTGTTCTTGAGGTCAACTGTGCAAGTTGACCTCTTGATCTCATCCCTACTTCTTAACCCACCACCACCTCCTCCTTTTGTCCTCTCCGTCTTACACCACATGCAGATAAAGACTCTCCAAAACACATATGCTTGACCATACCCTAATTTTATTTCTAAACGGCTCTTTAAAAACAACGGATCAGACCTTGACACGCCGTGTCCTGCACGCCAGATCACACAGCGCACAGAGAAAGAAACACACAGAGGAGCGGAGAACCGCATGTGTGCCAGTACCCCGCAGTGATTGCCCTGATTATTTGCAGATGGGCAGCGGAGGGCTCGCAGAGTGTGGAGGTTCCCCCTGGCACGCAGCGCATATGATCAAATTGGTGATTGCCTGAGGATTTACAAGTCTTGTCTTCCTCCTGTCCCAACTCCTTATGCTGTTCTGATCCCGGTGACCGGTTATGCCATGGGTTTGTGGTGGGGGGGGGGGTGGGGGGTTGTGGGAGGATGAGAGGGGTACTTTTCCTAATCCGACTGTCTCCTCATTCATTCATGGCAAAGACTGGTGTTTACAGAGGAGCTGATCCTCCCGGCTCGACCCCAGCGCCTCCGCTGAGCTATTGTTATGGAGGTTTCCGACCAACTGTTCAAAGTGGTTATGAGATCAATTAAAACCAGCTTAGGATGAAAGCTGGATGGGATATGTGCAATTCCGAAGTCTTGGGATTTGGATTCTATAGTCACTTCAATTAGTTTTGAATGATCAGCAACATATTTTACGTGTCATATGTAACTACGAAAATAAAACAAGTGTATAAAGATAAAATAAAACAAAACATGTTTTTGAGTGGCTAAATCAAAGACTAAACACGTTTTACTCGTTTTAGAGAGCGCGCGTAATCCTGCGCGCATTTTACGCACCAATAATGGGCTCTAAAATTGTTACATGACGTGAAAGATCATTGTGATTTTTTTTAGTTTTGCAGGATTAATGAGATGCCGAAAGCCTGGTGTAGATCTGACTTTCTTTTCCCAGAGGGAAACTTTCTGGAGATTTCTGGATCGGTACACCAAACATTTTTGATAGATTTTCTTTTTTCCCGCTCGCTTTACGCGCACCGTCTCTATATTAGACTGACTATTGATATATTACTGTCCCTCACGCACTACGACAATCTGTAAGTGTCCCTCTCCTGGACGCAGATCTAAAACACCAAGGTTTGAACTCCAGGTTACCTCTCTTGTTTCTCCTCCAGCGGTGCGACGGCGCCTGACAGTTGCTGTACTCCATACAGTTCAAGACGATCAGGGCAAATGAGAAGAGTCGAAACTGCATCTGGACGGCGGTCTGGTTTGCTCGAACTCCAATAAAGAAAAACAGAAAAGCAAAAAATCCCTGCAGCTTGGCTTAAAATAAGTTTTCTGACTTTGCTTTTGTCCAATTTGCCCAGTTTCTTTTAGCTGATCCTTAAATGTGTCAAATGTCAGAGGAGACGCGACATGGCATCACGTCTTCGGCTGGAAGCATTTTTAAAAAGCGCGCTGATGATTCTCCTTTTAATAACAAAAACGTGTCTGTGCTGGAAAGGGAAACAAAGGTGTGATAAGAAAGTAACGAAATCAACACCTTCCTGTGATCGTGGAAGATGAAAGCAGAGATTCTTCTGTGTGTTAATGTCCAGATTCTCCCTGAACTGCCCCCTTTTAACCCCTAAAACTGAGCACGAAACGGTGCGTAACAGCAGCCAGAATGACCCCTTGTTCACTTCTCAGGAAAAGATGAAGTGTAATTCCGCTTCTAGGTTCCGTCTGAGTGCAAGTGCGGCTCAGCAACACGCAGCATCCCTCTCTCTGAGTGACTGTAAGGAACTCGCGTTTTGAGAGTGGAGGTCCGAGAAGGAGGAATGAAAAAAGGTGGTGAATTGGAGGGAGGGCTGGTTTTTCTTTTTTCCTCCAGCTCTCTTTATGTCTTGGACTCGCTTTAACCTGGGTTTTTCACCCTCTTTCAGTCTGCTCTGTCCGCGGCGTGCCGCTTCGCTTTAAATGTGTTGGAGTTGGAGCGTGCGTCTTGCGCGCTGCTGGCTGAATGGTCCTGATGCTCCCTCCGGTTTCCTCATATAGCGGCGCGTCGCTGTCACGTGCGGAAATTTCCAGCTTTCAGCCTCTTATTCAAGATGTTGAAGAGGGTATTCTGTTCATCAGCCCCTCCGCTACCCCCAAAACCACCCACACACCCACCCAGCCACTCATCCAGCCAGCCACACTTGGCTGGTTCGCGGTCGCCTCAGGGTCCTAGTGAGCGTGAAAAGTTGGAGGATAATTAAGGAGGGGAAAAAGTCCACGTGTTATTTTGAGTTTATTTTATTTTTACTGGCAGCGGATTTTAGACTAGCTCAATGTCTTCGATGTCGTTTAAATATTCCGGACAAAGGCGGCCCAAGAATTTATAGGGCCCAAAGCAGAATGCGATTTAAGGGGCCCACTTCTAAATGGAAAATTAAGACTTTTTAAAGGTTTGTCTCTGTGAGTTTGCAAAAATAAAGAAATAAACAAATCCCTCAAGTTCTGAGCTATTATCATAAAACATCAAATCAAATCAAAACATACATAAAATCAGAATGTTCATCTCCATGGGATGTGATGCTATATTAGCGGACATTAAACAAATACATTTTAACAAAAAAAGTTTTTTTTTTCAGCTGAACAACTTCCATGTTAATTTGCTTACATATAAGTGGAGGCTGCCAGTTGTACAAATCCACTTCATCACCTGCGACTCACCTGTCTGTTCCAAGTCCAACAAGAGTGGAGTAATCTATTGGATTTCATGCAATAATACTGAAGATTGTAAGTCCCTGTGCTTTCCCAGGTCTTGTAGATATTTGGAAGTTAGACTCATGATCACCCAATCAAGCAAATCAATAAGCCTTCAGTCATCAATGGCACAACCTTACAGTAGTAACACAGTAGGAAACAGTGGCAAAGTTAATCATAGCTTCTTGTAAAAGTGTAAATGTTTATTTTTTTACTGATATAGTGTTGTGTTCAACAGGCATGGTGGTTTGAAAATGCTGAAATCAGTTTAATGAGGCACTCAGTCTGACTAGCTGTAAGCCCGTCATCAATCTTTTCCATAAATTCCCTGTGATCCAACACTGTTTCCTTGCAGGAAAAGGAAGTATTTTCTGGAAATAAAGTCACCGACCTCACTTCAAAATATCCACACTAGTACCTGAAGGCCATCACTCACCAACCATCACCGCACCAATAATATCGCTCCTAAATTGTCCAAACTTGATTTTTAATGGAACATCAGTAAAATTCATTGTATGCTAGAGAGCCACAAATTAAAATCAACAAATCATGTAATCTGCTTTGCTTGACCGTCACATAGGACATTTCAAACAGACCATGTAAACCTCCTAAAGGCCTGTTTTGTACCCAGTTTTTACAACTGACCATTTAAAGAATCTACTCCTAGCCTACTGTATGGAAATATTATATGACTCACTCCGAGGTCACTCCGAGTAATTTTGGTTTGATCATAATTACTTATACTTTATTGCCAAAAGTATTGGGTCACACTCCAAATCAATGAACTCTGATGTTCTAATCACTTCCATGGCTGCAGGTGAATAAAGTTTGGTGTGGAGAAACTTGACTGGCCTGCACAGAGTCCTGACCTCTACCATCCTGAACACCTTTGGGATAAATTAAGGAAGAGGCTGCAATTCTGATTTGTACACACCCCTAAACCTTGTGGAAGATGTTTAGAGAATAGATTAATAATAGGATCCTGTCAAAGTTCATGTACATGTAAAGGCAGACAAATACTTTTAATTAGCCCAAAATGGATATCAGAACAAAAATAAATGGCAAAGGGGTGCAATGTATAGTCTAGTTCACAGATTCTTTGTAAAGAGGGGGGATGATAACTTGTCTGCCTCGTGCAGAAAATCTGCCCCTTGTGCAGAAAATCTGCCCTGACACCATAGGGCAACCTGATCCACTGTACTTTTTACCTAAGCAGCTAAAGCACAATTAAAGGAAATAGCAATTGTATTTATTTCCCGAGGGTGCAATGGTTTAACAGGAATAAATCTTTTGAACAATTTGGTGATTTTTGCCTCATCGTCAGGTGGTCATCCTCTAATTATTCAGGTCACCCTTACCTTCCCTGAAAGACACTGGCACCCTGGCAGACCATGAACAAAAAAAATCCAAATAAAAATAGGTTGTGACTAACTAACGCTGCAGAGGTAATTAATTAGTGGCCATTTGTGGGAATATTCTCTCCCCCATCCTTCTTGGAATATAAGCAACCTAATGCTCTACTCCTTTCAGCCACTAGGTGTGGCACTTAATCTTTTATTTATTGGAGGAAATAATTTTAATGTGAAAACGACATTGTCCAAAAGACTCTGACAGTGTGAGACAAAGAAAAAGAAAGTTCTCATCCACACATGCAACTGCTTTCTGTATAAGTGACATGACAAAGGCCTCCTATCTTTCATCTGCATCCTGGGTTTACAGTTTAAACGGCAGAAAAACCAGTGAAAAAAAGCCTCTGGTAGTAAAAACTACTCTGAGGGGAAGATCTCTGTTTTAAAAAAGGGTTTCTGAAACCTTTGGTGACCTTTGTGCTGGCTTTGTTTATTTGTCTGTGCAGAGAGTAGTGACAGACATTGCGGTCAGCATGGCTGTTATAGCCACAGGCTGTGCTCCTGGTTTGGATTCCTCTCTACAACAACATGCGAGAGTGCACGGTTAAGGTGAATGTGATAATTTAGGCCCTCTGGCACTTTTATTTTCATGATGTGTCACAGAGAAAGGGGGCCAGTAAACCAATCACTCTGCCCTCTCCACCCCTCCCTCCCCTCCTTGCTTGTTGCAGTGCACAGAAGTGGAGGTGATGTCAGCATTTGGATGGTCTGGCTTGGAGCCCTCAGTGCCATAACAGCAATGAGGGGAGCCGCTGTGCGTTCTGCCCATCAGGGATCCAGGCTGGACGGGCTTCATTATGGGTTTTGTCACAGTTTTCCTGAACAAAAGAAAAGGAAAGCAGAGGAAAAAAGAAAAGCCAATCTGTTGGCCACGTAAAAGTCTCCGAAATGCCAAGGACTCAAAAATAACCCAACATGACATATTAAAATAAATATGAACCATTGCAGTCCATATGCAAAAGATAATCCCAATAAAGATCAAGGTCCAGTTGGAAACAGTTCTTCATCTGATGAGGGTCATTTGAAATTAACTCACTAGATCAGTTAGCCAGTAGCATATTAAGATCTGAAATAAAATTCATACTTTTTAACGGCTCAGATGATCTATCTCTGAGGGTGTCGCACTTAAATACACAGTGGGTCAAATTGTAAAACCTGGACAAACTTACGTTCCTACCCTGATATTTGTTGAAAAAAATGTTATGTTATGTTATATTCTTTGGTTGCAGCTACGTTGGCACACACAAGAAAAACAGGCAAGTCCTTTAACTTTATGAACAGATATTTGACCCCACCGGTCCAGAAAGCATTGGTTTTCTACCTTTTATTTGGCCATTTTTGGGAGGGGTGGCCCGATGAGACTGGTAGTAGCGTGAAGTTTGATAATAAATGTCAACAAAGTAAGGAGCTTTCTGGGTCATGAGTTAAATGCCAACGCACCAGCAAGGTGTTCTTGGTTTCGCAACACTAGCTGTGTAGGTGGTGTTTACTGGTGGGACTTTTACTGAAAAGAAGACTATTCATTAAACCTGGCTAAACACAAGTGTTTTTAAATAAAGATCCATGTCCAGTTGTTTTAATAAGGCAAACATGCAGAACCTTTCTGTTTCAGATTGATCTATCTATCTATATGAAAATCCCATTAAAATTAGTTTATAATTTTTTATAAAAAAATAAATCTATTTGTTTTTGTCCCATGAGTACTTTCAACTTGATGCTTTTGGCCCACATGACAAAAACACCACAGTATTAAAGCGATAGGTAAGTTTATATGTATAGCACATTTTAGCAACAAGACAATTGAAAGTGCTTTACATGATGAAAAAAGGACTTTGCGGTGTCATGATAAACAAAAGTAAAACAAAGAAAAGTTGGACTATGGCCCATATTTTCTCAACGTTAAATCACATGTACTCCCAGGGGAGGAGGCTACTACTTAGAACTGTTCTGACTCATTATATGTCTTGATAATGGGGGAATATTCCTTTTAAAACAAGTCTATGTCTGGACCAAGAGTCAGAGACTTCCTGGTGCTCTGTACCTTTCTCCTAACTAGGAGTGCTAGCTAGGTGAACTCCGCTCAGCCATGGTCTGTTGGGGAGAGGACTTTTACAGTGAACTGCTTCTGACTGTGAATAGCGAGGTCCTTCGAAGTGGAAAAGCCTAATTAACCATTATCCCCTGTAGAAACTTTTACCAATATGTCCAAAAGCAACCCTAAACAAATGGGTTATTAACAGTGATTTAAAAGAATTCAGGTATTCAGTATTTTTGCAGTTGTCTGGAAATTTGTTCCAGATTAGTGGAGTATAAGAACTGAATGTTTGGTTCTGATTCTGGGGGTTCAGAGTAGACTTGAACAAGAAGACCCAAGTGGTCTGGAAGGTTGATACAACAGCAATAAATCTTTAATGTATTTTGATGCTAAGCCATTCAGTGACCTATAAATAGAAGTATTTAAAAGTCTATTCTCTTAGATACAGGGAGCCCGTGTAGGAACTTTAAAACTGAGATGATGTGATCTACGTTCTTAGGTAATAGCTGTAAACAAGACAAAGATTTTTTTAATAAGTTTTAGTTACCATCTAACAGTTTTCTTACCTATGGTAGAAAGTGGTCATATCACAGAATCCTTGTATCGGTGAAAGAGCTAAGAGCTAGTTCATTTTAGTCATTTTAACCGTTCTTAGCTATTTTAAACAACTGACCCTGAAAATGTCTATACCTTTGGTTTAAAAGGCCATGTAAGAGGATAATAAACATTCACAAATGGCGGTTGGTAAGGTGGCCACTGCCTTTTTAGCTGAAAGCCATCTGTGTTACAAAGGTGACGTTAAATTGGTTGAGGCAACATGTAGCAATTAATCCACCTGAGCTGCTGCAACAACACACTCGATTTCAAGTCCGTCAGGAGCTGGGCAAACTTTTGGATTTAGAACCAGGCAGTGAATTGTGCAGAGCCACTGAAGTTGGTACACTCAGGCTTTTTCAGATCTGGTAGGTGTTTGGAAGCGACCCTGACGGACTGATGCAGCCTGCGAATTCAACAAACTTAGCATTTGGTCGGCTGAGAAAATGTCAACCTACGTAACAACCGTCTGCTCAGAACATGGCGATGGTTTTTAGCTACTAATTGTGTCCCATGTGAATAAACATTGTCGTTTTGAGTTGTTTAAAATTGCTCTAATCATCTAAAACAGGAGATAAAGTGACTGGGGGCTTTCCACTGCAAATATGTCTTTGTTTCTATCTACTAAAGGTAAGGGATTTGTTACTCATTAATTTGAAACAAAAAATTACAAAATATCCCTTTAATATAGTCCTAAGAAGCAGTTTTAATGTAAAGTTGTTCCGATTCTACATCAGGAAAAAATCTAATCTATTTAAGAGACTCAACCAAAAATAAAAAGGTTAATATCCAACACCTGGTGGTAAATTACTTGCAGGTATCCTCTGATCATCTCTTGGTTTTTTTTTTGTACTCCCAACATGGCTTCATATGGCTGAATCACTTGGACTATTCTAATATACATCTGTAAAATAAGCGAGCTCTCCCATTGTGTCCACATTTTTCCAGAGATGTTTGCTTTAGTTTATGAGTCTAAACTGTTTTAATTTTGTGTCACTCTGGTTTGTGGGATTGAAGTTTTATCTGTTTAAAGAATGCTATTAAGGGATTGTTCTGGCTTTTGTTTTCTGGGAAAGTCTAAGCTGACCTTTACATTGTTAAGGTGTACTGCTCTGTATTTGTTCCCGCTGAGTCATATGCATGACGACCTGCACCAGCTTGATATTTATCAGAAAATAAGTTTTACTTTAGTCTCAAAACTCCGTTAATGCAGTGGGGAGAACAAGTATTTGATACACTGCCAATTTTGCATGTTTTCCCACTTGCAAAGCATGTAGAAGTCTTTACCTTTTATCATGGGTACTCATCAACTGTGAGTGACGTAATGTAAAACAAACATCTAGAAAATCATATTGCGTGATTAAGTATTTGATACATTAGAAAAACAATATTTAATATTTGGTACAGAAACCTTTGTTTGCAATTACAGATATCATATGTTTCCTGTAATTCTTGAATAGGTTTGCAGACACTGCAGCAGGGATTTTGGACCACTCCTCCATACAGATCGTCTTCAGATCCTTCAGGTTTCGGGGCTGTCGCCGGGCAATACGGACTTTCAGCTCCCTCCAAGGAGTTTCGATTGGGTTCAGGTCTGGAGACTGGCTAGGTCCAGGACCTTGAGATGCTTCTTACGGAGCCACTCCTTAGATGCCCTGGCTGTGTGCTTCAAGTCGTTGTCATGCTGGAAGACCCAACCATGACCCATCTTCAATGCCTTTAATGAGGGAATGAGGTTATTGGCCAAGATCTCCTAATACATGGCCCCATCCATCCACCCCTCAATGCGATGCAGTTGTCCTGTCCCCTTTGCAGAAAAGCATCCCCAAAGATGATGCTTCCACCTTCATGCTTCAAGGTAGGGATGGTGTTCTTGTGGTCGTACTCATCCTTCTTCTTCCTCCAAACACGGCAAGTGGAGTTTAGACCAAAATGCTCTATTTTTGTCTCATCAGACCACGTGACCTTCTTCCATTCCTCCTCTGGATCATCTAGATGGGCAATGGCAAACTTCAGACGGGCCTGGACATGTGCTGGCTGGAGCAGGGAGACCTTGCGTGAGCTGCAAGATTTTAATCTATGGCGGCGTAGTGTGTTACTAATGGTCTTCTTTGAGACTGTGGTCCCAGCTCTCTACAGGTCATTGACTAGGTCCTGCCGTGTAGTTCTGGGCTGATCCCTAACCTTCCTCATGATCATTGATGCCCCACAAGGTGAAATCTTGCATGGAGCCTCAGACCGAGGGAGATTGACAGTCTTCTTGAACTTCTTCCATTTTCTTATAATTGCACCCACAGTTGTTGTCTTCTTACCAGGCTGCTTGGGTATTTTCCTGTTGTCCATCCCACCCTTGTGCAGGTCTACTATTGTATCCCTGATGTCCTTACACAGCTCTCTGGTCTTGGCCATTGTGGAGAGGATGGAGTTAGTTTAATTGAATGTGTGGACAGGTGTCTTTTATACAGATAACGAGTTCAAACAGTTGCAGTTAATGCAGGTAATGAGTGGAGAACAGGAGGGGTTCTTAATGAACTAACAGGCCTGTGAGAGCTGGGATTCTTACTGGTTGTTAGGTGATCAAATATTTATGTCATGCAATAAAATGCAAATTGATAACTTTAAAAAAAACATCACACAATGTGATTTTTTGGATTTTTGTTCAGATTTCATCACACAGTTTAAGAGCACCTATGATAAAAATGAAAGACTTCTACATGCTTTGCAAGCGGGAAAACCTGCAAAATCAGCAGTATATTAAATACTTGTTCTCCCCACTTTACCTTCCTACCTGCAAATTACCCAGCTACAGGTATTCGCCAAACAACTTAGTTTCTTAAATATTTCAAAAGTGGCAACAGTCTATATCCCAGCTGAACCTAAAGGATAGAGTCATCCTCCAGTTTGTGTGCTGCTGGATTTTCAGCTAGCCTTCAATAAGCTGTAACTAAGTGAGCTATGAGTTCCAACCAAGGTCTCAGTAAGTAGTTCTGAATAATCATCTGCTCTGGGAACCACTCTCCTATGAAGGCTCTGTCTGAGATCTGTAAACAGCTTGCATGCAAGGCACCCGACATCTCTCCACTACCAGATCTAGTGATACACTGCTCAAAAAATATATAAATAAATAAATAATATCATGAAAAAGTCCAATATTTTTTTTCATTTTAGAAAGTGCTTTGTAGATTCATTACAAAATGAAATAGTTCAATTTCTTGTAATTCAGATGATTACAGTTTACAGACAAGAACCCAAAATTTAGTGTCTCGGAAAAGTGGAGTATTACATAACACCACTTAAAAAGTATTTTTAATGTATAAATGTTATGCAATGGCCATATTATGGTCTACACCATCAGGGAAGACTGCCGACAGGACAGATATCTAGAAGACAGTCACTGACACCCTCCGCAATAAAGGTAAGCCACAAAGCATCATTAAAGCCGCTGGTTGTTTATCTAACCGTATTCAGAGAAAATTAAGTGGAAGGAAAAATGTGGTTAGGATAAGGTGCACCAGTATACAGGGATGACAGCAGCCTTAAGAGGATTATCAAGTAAAATCCATTCATGAATTTGGGGGAGCTTCACAAAGAGTGGACTTAGGTTGGAGTCAGTGCATCAAGAGCAACTAGGCACAGCATCCTACACATGGGCTACAAATTTGGCATTCCTCATGTCAAGCCACTCCTGAACCCGAGACGTCCGAAGTCTCTTGCCTGGGCTAAAGAGAACAAAAGCTAGATTGTTGCTCAGTGGTCCGAAGTCCTCTTTGAGGATGAAAGCAAAGTTTGCATTTCTTTGCAAATCAAGGTCCCTGAGTTCGGAATAAGAGCAGAGGAACAGAATCCATGTTGCATGAAGTCCAGAGTGAAGTTTCCACAGTAGGTAATGATTTGGGTTGATTACATCCATGCCACTCCACATTGTTGCAGTAATTAAAGCAAAACGAGCCCCAACCAGGTATTGAGTGCATAGAAATTTACATACTTTGCAGAAACCTGACATTCTAATTTAAACTGTCCCTTTTCATCGATCTCATGTAATATTCTAATTTTCTGAGACGCTGAATTTTGGGTTTTCATAATCTGTAAGTTACAGTGATCAAAATTATAAAATATTAAGGCTTGAAATATTTCACTGTATGGGTAATGAATCTATACGCATTTTACTTTACCTTTTAAAGATATTCCAAATTTTTTTTATGTACTTGTATGAAAGCACAGGAGAAAGAAGCTGCAGTTTTTCCCTCATTTCAGAAAATTAGTACAAAGATGTTTGGTAACCAAATAAACTGGAAAATTCAGATCCCAAGTCAACAAAATTCACAAATGGGGAAAAAAATAAAACAATAAAAACATATAGCCTGGAATACTGGCCACAGCTGCACTGTTTTATAAATAACAGCATTAGCCAAAAAATGAAATAAAATCATGTTACCTGCATTAGCAATCAGCATGATTAGGATGCTTATCATTACTGTGGACTGTATTCTCTAGTCAATGTAGATTCTTACCTCAACATGTGAAAAATGTTCCAAACATTTCCAAATCCGGCCTGTTCGGTAGAAGACAGAGGCTGAACGGTCAAGAGAACAGAGCAAGGTTGCTGTAATAAGTTTAAATTTCTCTTCTAAAGTTGTTGCAGCAGCCTGAGAAAACCACCAACATGTTTCTAACTTCATACTGAAAATAGCCAGCTTGGATTCTTCTTCCTGCAGTCATAACATCAACATAGAGCTGTTAAGTGCGACTTTGTGGCACTTCGGTACGGTGCTTTCACTGATCGCAAAAAGATCAGACTTTTCAGGGTCCGCACAGGTGGAAACCGGTCAGAGTCGATCAATCTGCCGATCTCCTTGCAGAAACTGAACAAGATTTACCAATAAAAGCTACTTCATCATTCAGTCACTTGTTGCCCCAAGTTTTACACACAAAAACCCTCAGTGTGTTGGCAAAACCTATTCAGTTACCATTTTGTTTTGAAACAGAAAACCTTTAGTGTGAGGATTCAGAAGAGTAACATCTTTGTTCATTTGTAGTTACACTCATCATGCCAAGCTGGACTGAATACATTGCTGCTGTTTTGACTTCATACACGCAGACCTCGACCTGACTCAAACATACGTCTGAGTAAAGCCACCATTTCACAAAGAATACGAATCACCAAAAATTGCCAAATGTTATGATTGCTGAGGGTTCGTGGAATTTTGATAATTTTATAGTGCAATATATGATGTCATAAGACTCAGTTACGACACCGGTATAATAGATGAATATAAAACGTCTGGATTTACACAAATATTGTCACGAATTCAGTAGGATTTACAGGAATGTATTAAGGATACTGGACGAACATTAGAACTCAGTTAACAATATGCTGAATGCATCTAAGAATCAGGTACGATTAAATATGAAGTAGTTGCTATTCTTGACATTCATTATTTTCCCTATTTATTTGTTCATGTTTTTCCAAGGAAGAAGAAAGATTTGGGTAGTTTTAGGGGGAACAATGGCACTTGAGTGGTCAAGACAATGCTTCAGGAATCCAACATTGAGATAAGAACACAGAAATGTCTACAAATCAATTAGGAATTTGTGATGATACCTAAGAACGAACTAGGAATTTGTTAAGAATTAAGTAGATGTTTTGGATTGGGGAGTTCGGCACAAAGATTTTAAAAAGGCTTAAAAACTTGAATTCCAGATGGCTCGCATGTCACTTAAAACTATTTAAAACTGTATGCAGAACAATAAACCTGAAGTGTGGGCCTGGTAGAAAGAGCAGGTATTCTGGCTTCTCCTTTTTATCCACAGTGTACTCGTGTTTATCAACCGAGCAAGCCTGTGACGCATTATAGACAAAAATACGAGGAGGAAGGCACCAATTATTGGTCTGTCCGCTGTCTCTTCTGGATGGAATAAAGTCATACATCTGTTAAAGAGTCTCTTTGTGGGTGAAGCATAGACACAGGTGATGCAAGACACGCTGCCCTCTGCTGACTTTTGATTTGACCCTAAAGATTGGGTGTATTTTACATTAAATCCTTGTTTAGTTGGTAAATTACACATAAGGAAATTACAGGCATATGAAAGAATAACAAGCTGTTTGTGATCAAGTGCAATAAAGTAGGAGGGAGGGGGAGTAAAAGACCTGAGTTATGAGAAGGTTAAAAGCAGAAGAAAAGAGCAGTGGGGGTGGGATGGGACATTAAAAAGATTGTCCGTCTGGCTAATGGTTCTTTATGGCTCCCTCGTGTCCTCAGATGGACAGAATGACTGGCAGAGTGTGTGACCATGGGTAACTGCACATCACCTCTGTTTGCCCCCTTCAGCTGACGTCCCACTCAGCGAGGCCGCCTGCCATGGTGAAGTGAACCGCTAAAACACCATAAAACCAACAGACTAAACAGCCATTCATCATTACTGTGCACTCATGAGCCGCATCACACGCAGCAGCCTTTAACTGTCCCACTCAGTGACTCAATGTGCACATTAAAACTTCATCAAGTATTACTGATACAAAAAGGCTGACCGCTCAAACCTCAGCGGCTGTTCGCAGTGTCCAGAAATAAGGCAATCATGGGCGAAAATGGTTTTTCTGGTCACTTTTATTGAGAGGGTGATGACTTGAACCAAGAGCATGAAAAGTACAGCGTTTTTTGACAGACAAGTGTGGCATAACAGATGATCCGTTTTCATTGGGTAGTTAAAATCCGCTTTCCTGACCGGCCCAGTTCGGTGTCTGGGAAGAAGAGAAAAAACATGGAGAAAACATTAAATTCGACCTTTTGCTGATAACTGGAGTCAAAACCAATCTATTGCTGCAGAATGTGGGAAATCTGACAAAGTAAAATGCATGTGCAAGCAGTTCCACTCTGACGTTTTCCTTGTCAGGAAATGTGAGAGTGTGTCTTCTGCTGGTGAGTGCAGGGTGGCTGACAGGGACCACGTCCAGATAGCAGGCAGTAAATGTTCTCTATATGTAAGTGATTTGTAGTCCTGAGGACAGCAGGATGTAGTGGTGCTCTGTTAAGTTATTTGCAGCCTCTTTTGTCCAATTACAAAAGCTTCCTAATGAGGTGGTCCATTTTTAACTAGACGACTTTATGGCAGCACTACGGCTGCAGATATTCAAACAATAGAAAGGAGAAGTAACAAAGTAAACAGTAAGTTTTCAGTTAAAACATAATTTCCCAAGCTGTCTGCCTGTTTTAATGGAGGCTAAAGTGCTTTGCGAAGGCAATCGTACCCCATAAACTTATTCACATTTTGCTACATTACAACCATAAAATGCAGCGTATTTTATTTGGACACAAAAATCGGGCATTTTTGTTAGGTGAATCTAATAAGTAGAGAGCAGAACAGGAGATGCAGCATAGAGACCTATAATAACTCCACAGGAGCTGCAGGGATCCATAGCTCATGTGAGAGATTTCAGTAAAAGATAACTACTAGTTGTGTGGTCCAAAATAAACATATCGATGGCAGTATGATGCTGCGGGGATGCTCGTCTTGAGCAGACAGGGAAGCTGGTCAGAGCTGATGAGAAGATGGATAGAACGAAATGGAGAACAACCCCGGAAGAAAACATGTTAGAGGCTGCAAAATACTTCAGACTGGAATGAAAGTTCCAGCAGGACAACGACCCTAAACATACAGCCAGAGCTACACTGATGGCCCAGTCAAAGTCCAGACCTAAATCAAATAGAAAATCTGACTGTTCACCCAATCTAGTTTTGAGCTATTTTGAAAAAAGGATTTGAAGTTTTTAGATTTGCAAAGCAGGTGGAGATATACTTGCAGCTGCAGATCTTACCTAAGGGGGTCTGATTACCAGTGTATGCCACACTACCAGATTTTATTTATAAAATAAAACATTTAAAAGCATGTATTAGCAACACATGGTGTAGCGATAGAACTGCGACCTCATATGGAGGTAACTGGTGCTTGATGCAGCTGTCCATGGTTGGATTCCTGACCTTCTGACCTTGCTGCATGTCTTCCCCCATTTCTCTCTGTCCCATTACAGTCAGTAGGGAGCACTAAGGCCTCAAAAAATCTTTAAAATAAACATTTTTTTTTCTTAAACTTCAAAATGATGCACTACTTAGAGTTGGTCTATTACATAAAATCCATATGTGACAAAATGTAAAAACATTCAAAGAGTATTAGATCTTCTGCAAAACACTGAAGTGTTGCACAAAGCAGCTGCTGCAGTTCAAAGTATGATCATTATTCTGAAATTCTGAGAATCTGTAGCATTTAAAGGGTGGTATGCACCATAAAAACACACAAGGTCAAAATCAAGCAGACTTGAAAGGGACTGTTGACCATAGGCCAACTATCTGCAGCAGGTCCTAAGAGCTGGGAACGCCAGTCTTTGAGTAATGTTCACCAAAAGCCATTGAAGGAGAGCATCCTCCTCATTTACGTTGCTGAGCTGAGTCACTGCGCTCAGGCCACATTTTATGGTTGTTTGGAATCTACCTTGTCATTAGGCCTTTGAAGAGAAATGGAGGGATGAAAGCATTAGCTCTGGTAAACCTGCTCTTACGGGCTTTTCCGTGTAAGGAGAGCTTTTCCTGATGGTTGTTCATCAACATTCTTTAGCCTTGTTCTTTTGAGCCGATCATTTGAGGTGCTTTGAACTGCTCGGGTTCACGTTGACCTTCAATCTGACAAGTTGATGGGAGTTATGTGTGCCCTACAGCGACAGGCTGGATGTGAGTGTTGGTGCGTAGTGAGAGCATTGCTCACCTCGTTCCTGTTGCTAGAGGCCTGCTTTTTCTCAATATTCATAACCAGCATCTGGCTGCGGAACGAGAGGCTCTTGGTCTTCTCGATCACCTGCTGGTAAGGCGAAATGGCATTGTTTCCCATGACAACATGGCCCTGGAACAAAAAAAAAACAGCAAGGACCAAATTAGGCAACAATACTGAAAACAAGACAATCACACAGGGTTTTTCAGTGCAATATTCTACATATGCTAGACTAAAGCTGCATTGTCCTTTTCACTGTACAAATATCTGTTCTGATAATTACAGAGAACCTTGGTGATGAGTATCCCACAACATACAGGTACCGTAAACAAAACAAAAAAGCCTCACAGTGGGAATGTGAAGCAGTACAGATGTTTTAGGTATATACAAATAGTAAAACATACCATTCAAAGCTCTATTAAAAGAAAAGGAATAATTTTGCCAAGTCATGAACCGACAGGGAAGGACCAGAAGGTCTCACCAGTTTGGAGTCGATCTTGGCATCCAGCCTAGCGTTGCGGATGAGGTTGACAATCCATCTCTCAGCCTCCTCAGGCGACATGTTCAGTTTGTCAGCCAGCATGCTGTTGATGAAAAAGATAAAGAGATCAGGAGTTCTAACTGGGCTTAAAATAAATGGCAAATGGACTGATGACCTGTACTGTACAGGATTACAGCACAATATCAGTTAATCATGTGATACCATTAAATGTTGCAATGATGATTTGACCTCACATTTAACTTGGGCGTACAGTGTAGTGTACACAAGCACAGCCGCCGCTGCTGGTGAGCTGGGTTCCAAGCCCAAAACACCAGCGAACCAACAAAAAAGCTTAGCCTGACTGGGTAGGAACCATTGTACCGTTGTAATGGTTTCTTGTGTCCATGGTCGAATTTTGTAAAAACGTCACAGCAAGTTGCTCAATTATTTGTTTAGTGGCGGCTTTGGTGCTGAAACCTGTAGGCTTCAAGGTGGTTCTAAAAGCTTAAACTCACGCTCCTTTTTTCCCTCTTAGATTAACAGAGATTAGCATCAAAATTAGGCTGCAACACTGATTTTTCTTGAAGCTCCAAGAGAAGGATAAACATCTGTTACGTTTTAGATCTGTATTTCCTCCTCTGTATTAGTGATGTGTGCAAGCAGAATTAGTGTGTCTTCCTGTTTACTATTGGACAAAGCCTAGTTGCATAAAAATAGCTTCTTAATGACCATCTGCACCAGGTAAAGGGCCCATGTGTAATAAAAAGGACATTACACCATCATGTGAAGCTAGACATGGTAAATATGTGCAAGACAGACTCCTCCATCACTGCAATCCAGCCTCCCAGAACCATTAGAATCGTTCATCATCATCTGAGGAACAACAGGTGTCTTAAAGCTATTAAAGTAAACAACAAGGACCTGAAGTTACAGCCACGACAGTTTATTGAGAAATTTACACTGATAATCTGCACAAACCTTTTTAAAATTCAAAAGACACTGTATGCAGGTCTTTGCTAACAATCACTTAAGTTAAAGTAAGCTGTAATGAATCATACAGGAAATATTTGACAGAACCAAAAAGACATCAAGTTATTGTAACAATATGGATGATCGATGTTCCACATTTAGTGCCAAAATATATAGTTACCATTTCATTTCCCCAACAGTGCAATGTGTTTTCCTTCAGGCAAGGTATATGACACAAAGCACACCCAAAGAAACTCTAATCACCCTGAACTAATGGGAGCCTGATTTACAGACCCCATTAATGGTGCTGGGACTACCCCATGTCGTGAGCCTTCATTTTGGTACCTGTGTCCACGTCAAACACACTCCATCTGGATGCCTAAGCTTGTCATGACTCACTGCTCCAACCTGTGACTGTCACCTAGATCAAAGCCAGGTCGGACACTGGCTTGCTCTTTCAGACATCTCAACATAGATGTGTCACAGAAGGAGGAGTGGAGGTAGAGGGGAGCTGGCCCTCTTTGATCCAAAGCTTCCCTACTGCAGCTGGCTTCCCCTTGTGGCTTTCTAAATAACTAGACCCCCTTGATACCCTTATGTTAGCCCCTTCCCCCAACATTTCCTGCCCTCATTCTCTGACCCTCCCTACCACCCTCTGCCTCTACCACATCTCATAAGGGGACCAATAAATATTCTCAACCACTTTGAGCATGGCTGAGAATATAACGACTGCAACCTCATCTAAAGAGCCAAACTCCAGCCCCTACCACTGCTGAAGAGCCTGACCTGTAAAGCTCTGTAAAGGTTTGTCATAAGGGAGAATGGGTTGGATTTTTCTCTCTATAATAAGGGTTATAAAGGCCAATAGAAAAGCAATTTACTCCACTAATTCTCACTTCCTGGTCCATTAATCACACTTTGCAAAACTCAGTCAGTGTAAGCTCAAATCTTCCAAGACCTAAAACACTTCTCACGCCACTGCGCTGCAAACAGACCCCACCGCCATTATAGATCGCAACAGTCACTCAAGAGTTTTTTTCAATACATTCTTGTAATGAAAAGTAATCTCATTTGGGAACTGGAATTTACAATATGACTGCCTTACCCATAAGTCCCAAAAGGAAAAGCAAAAAATGAAAAAGCCAGGCCCTTTTAAACCCATGAATGTTGCTAAAATGGTGGCAAACCCACATGAAAACAGGGAGGGAAATGATGTCAGTCTGTGGATGGGGCATAAACAACAAATAAGAGGCATTACCTCAGCATAATTAGGAAAACAAGGTTCGGTTTCCAACTGACCGTAGACATCTCAACACGTCCACCGCAGTGGAACGACAGAGAAGGCAGGTAGTGAGTTTAGAAAGCAATGTGTGTAAGCAGGGTCACGACTATCTGAGAAAGTCAGAGGATGGAAAAGCTGCCGCTTACGCCAACAAACAGAACACTAAAACTCGGTCTGCTGAACAGCTGATTACAATTCAACTCATCAAATCCTGGAAAAATGACTCATGACAACTAAATTGCACCTGTGAATCATTATGGGGAATCTGACAAGTTTTCTAATGATGCAAGTTCAGGTTGTGATGGATAACAAGTCAGAAATGGAAAAGTGACACTTTAGTTTCCAGGCCACAGAAATAGCTTAAGTATAGAAAACAACAGAACCATGAACAGGTGTTGCTCTTCAGCAGGACTGATTGAACAGAACATCAAGAACATCACATACTCAGTCTATCATGGGCTATTTATCAGCCAATAATGTGTGAAAAGCGTGGAGAAAATGTTTTAAGTCCTCTTTAGTCAATACTCCTAAAAAAATCCTTTGAATCAAACTTTCTTCTGAATCTAACTAAGTTAACAGGCAGGCAAAGTGTTAATCAGAGGAGCCATGATGTTTTTGGAAACTGGAGGAGCTGCAGAGATCCACAGCTCAGGTGGAAGAATCTGTCGAAAGGACAAAATTTAGTTGTTCGCTCCATAAATCTGGCCTTTGTGCAAGACTTGCAAGAAGAAAGCCATTGTCAAAAAAAAGCCATAACAAGTAACATGCAGTTATCCATAAGGGGACCCGGCTAACCTGTCTGGTCAGACGAGACCAAAACTGAACTCAAATTCTCCACGGTGAAATATGGTGGTAGCAGCGTCATGCTATAGAGATGCTTTTCTTCAGCAGCAGGGAAAGGGAAGCTAGACAGAGCTGAAGGTCAGAGAAATGGAGCTAAATGAATACAATTCCTGGATGAAAACCTCTCAGAGGCGGTAAAAGGCTTGAGACTTGGGCAGAGCTTTAAACAGCCAGAGGAATGGTTTAGAGCAAACAATATTCATGTTTTCTTGCTCAGACTTAAGTTTAATTTGTATAACATATCAGAGATTGGTAAAGCACACTGAAGACAAAGAGATGAAGGCTTAAAAGTTTCTAAAACATGTGAACATGTATATATATTCTAACCAGATTACTTCATGCAACGTTATTTTAATTCTTAACAATCAGGTAACCTGAGGAAGATGTAAGGAAACCTGGCTTCCCATTTTACACCAGTGATTAAATGATTGCAGCACAGTGGTGGCGTGGCTGTTTTGCTTGATAATTGGAGTAACTGGGGGCACATGTCAGTCAAGTCCAGGTCAGATGTGGTGATCAAAACAAACATGGTCTGGTTCACCAGGGACTTAAGCTAAGCCCCAACCCTTGTCAACAAGCTCTGGGCAGCATAACACAGGACCACTAAGAGACCCAAAAGGCCCAAAGGTTGGGCATGGATCAGTCAAAGTTCTGTAATCTAATTTATAAAATTACGTCTGGCAATGTTTTCCTCCCAGGAAGCACACTTGTACATAAGATCATAGGTTTGTCTCAGAGAAACGTCTTCAAACAACATCCCTTAAGTCCTTAGAGAAAATAAAGAAAAAACGGTCGGGTGAAAAGAGAAAAGGTGGAGAATGTAAGAGGGAACAATGATTGGGTGGGATCTCTAGATCCTTCACTATTGACATCCTTTGGCCCATGAGCCAAGCCGAAAGCCTCCATGGCTGGTTTTATTTTACACAACCATGATCTTGCTCCCTTGGGTACAGAGATCAGTTTCACTTCGACCCTTTTCCCCCTCTGGCTCCTGAGCTTTCGACTTCAGGCTGGGGACCGGACTCCTGTCAGTCTCAGTACCAGCCTCACACTTGAGGAGAGGGGTCAGGATTTCGGGTCTAACTTGGTTAGAGAGGAGAGGAAAGGAGGTGGGGGATCCATCACCAAAGTAGCTCCCTTCCTAACGTAACTGCTCTAAAACGCATGCATTGTTAAACAGCAACATATGATAGGGGCTACAATCCATTTGGAGCAGTCTTGCTTTGGGCTTGGAGTAAAATTGATTTTTTGGGGAAAACCAGAATGATTGTGTGGTCTTTTTAATGACTCAATAGTGAGGTAGAAATGATCTACGGTGTTACGTCCAAATACCCCCAAAAACTCCTTCCAACTACAAGTGAGCTGCTGTGTACAAATACGTTCTAGAGATGAAAATCCTCCCCAAATAATCACATCTCAGGCATTTATGCAAAATCTCAAAAGACAAGTGAGCACTTGAGGTCAGAAAAGAATTTTGCCACTCAAACACTCATGGAAAAGACTACGAAAACAAAGCCAGTAAATCAAACCGGGAAAACGATGCTAAATTGAAAACATACACTTTGAAAAGGCAAAAGTCTAGACAAAATGCTGTGTGTGTGTGTGTGTGTAGGCAATTCCAAGTATAGGGTGAATCACAATTTCTCTTCCTACAGTATATTTTACCTAAATTTTTATTGCATTAAACAACTTTATCATGCCAATGTCTGGTCTGCTTTTATGGGCCAACTGTGGGCAAACGGCAGGATAAGTTATCTGTGAAACCATCATGGCCAACAGCTGTAAAAACCGCCTCATTTAAAAAAAAAAGAAAAAAGCCATCATATTTATTAAAATCCATGCTTGGGTGCAGCAGACTTTTGGGAGGAGAACTGATGACTTGGAATCCGGCTGACTGTCAAAAATAGACCTTTTCTGTCCATCGTCATCACACCCATCGAATAAACACAGAAACCCCTGAAACAACCTCTTAATTTGTGTTCCTACATCAGAAACCTCTGCAAGCACCGAGCTGCGGACACCAAACAAAATCACAGTTCGACTTCCTCTTTCAGTGTTACTGCTAACCTTTGTGGTCCTTAACAAGAAAATGAATCCAGTTGCAGTAAGTCTGCCAAAAAAGAACCAGGACTCCTAATCAATTCCAGACAATCTGCAACTGGAGATTTAGACGAGCCCTGATCATGTTCCACGGTTCAACCTTGACAACAGACCTCCGAGGCTCTACACAGCAGCCAATGCCATCTTGTTTATGTGGACAACAGTAATTAACTCCCATTTCGCATTGTTTGTTTTTACACCATATGAAAAATGTGGACCTTCCTCGGACACCTTTAGCTTTAATTACACAGGATTAAACAGACCTGAAGCACAACTGAGAGCTCTGTGACAAGAAAGGCTAAATATATAAATGAGGAGTCATTCCTAAGAAGGCTGAATGCTGTCTTTCTTTGTTACTTTCCAAATCTGATATAAGAAGACAGCCAGATCCTATAATCTCTCCTAATTGCAGGAGAGAGTTCTTATCTTACTTTTCTCTCCACTAATGCTGTAATTGGCAATTACTAAATTTCTAGGTTTTGCAGAAGCATCCAAGGACAACTGTATTTCACTGTAACTAAGACGAATTTGAAAATTGTGACTGCCGTAGACATTAAGAACCCTCTAACCTCCATCGAGCCAACAAGTAAGAGCTAGAATGGTTTTGTGCACTGAAGCAGCTGGGAACGTCTGAAGCCGTCTGAGCCTTGACCTCTTCCTGGGAGGAAAAGAAAAAACTATCTCAATTGGTCTTGAGCAGGTGGTCTTCAAAGTCAAGACAGCCGAGCAACCTGAGGAGACCTGGAAGCAGTTAAACCACATAATGTTTAATCCCTGAGATGTGTGGGGTCAGCATGGTTGTGTGTTTGGTGGGAGGGGGGTCTATAAACACTTTTCTGCAAGGAAAATATGACAACTTGAAATGCTGACCACCTCAAATGTCTAATTGAAAAGTATGTCCTGTGTCTCCCTGCCGCTTGAAGCAAGACGTCACATTCAATAGGACTGAGCAACATAACCAACCTGATGCTAATGCACTGGTGAATTCTGCAGAATGTCTCGAAGATGAAGAGTCGGGCATTTTCAATGAAGTCCTCCAGGCAGGCAACCAGAAAGAAGTCATTGACAAGAACCTGCACGACAAAACGCAAAACAAACATGAGAAATGTACATGTGGTGTGTGTATATGCTGCCCGTTACTTCCTGTCGTCAATTATAGTGAATCTGAAACAAAATGAAGCTGTCTCCAAACGATTTGCATCCTTTAGCTTATGGAAAAAGGTTTGTAATCATTTAATGGTTTAACGCCTCCTCTCATCATAAAAACCTGACATTTGAACAGGTTATATATGTACCATATACATGAAAACCTCTACCTCAGCCATACTGTGGGAACTGAATTAGCCACAGACAATCTTAACAAGTTTATAAATAAATCTTAAAAACAAGGAAACGGTTCATGTAGCTCCATGCAGCACAACGGGACGAGCTCGTCGACTGACCAGTGGGAGCCCAGAAGCACAACTCAAGATATTTTTCTAATTCTTCATTTTTAAATTGGCTCAGACATACAAAAATAGCAATACACCCAACAACATAAAAAGGATAAAAAGACAACCTGGCTAAATATTCTTTCAAGAATAGAATAAATAAAGTTTTCTTTCACAATGTATGTGATTTCTTCTAAATCATGAACTTTTTTGCATACGTCTGAAGTTTTATGGTGACAAAGTCAGGACAAAGTGAGCTGGGCCTGAAAATACGGCTCCCATTGTTGTGGTTTCTAACACAGAATGAAACAGTGGTTAAATGCGATGAAGGCTGCCAACGTCATCAACTATCCATATCATTCATGAAACAGTTTTTCTTTCATGTTTTTTCCAGCCTACAAATGCAGCAAATGCTAAATGTTAGCGTGAACAGGGACAAGACAATAAAACAGAGGTGGTTTCATTTCAAAACTACTTTAACTTCCTTATAATATTCAAGATCATCGTTTTATTGCTCTGTTAAACCAAGCTGACAAAATGTTTAACATTTTTAAAAGCTAACATTTGTTGGTTTGCAGTTATTAAGTTCACAGCTGCTGCCAAAGAGGAAAGGAGGAAAGACCCTTTACTGCTGGTTTTTTTATTCCTAAAGTCAGTGCTTTGGTGTCTCGGAAGGAAAGAAGACAGAAAATAGATGCTAAACCACTATTGGATCCAGAACCATGGAGAAAACGGACTGGGTGATATATTTATTTTATGCTTCAAGGGACAATTATGAAAGATTTAAAAACAGGTTTTTCAGAAAAGCGTAGGTGATGTTGTAGCAGTAACTTTTCTCCAAATTATTCATTTTTACTAATATAAGGTGGCCACAAGAAAAAATTGTTTATGATTAGAGGGACACCAATCAACTGGCCCCGATTTTCTTAATTTTGGGAGATTTTTACATCTGAAACCGAATCTTATAAACAGATCTTATCGACTTGTTTAACCTGTTGATCAAGTTTTGTTTCTTTTTAAAATATGAAAAATGAAAGACTAAATGAACTGCAACGCTCTAAACTATTCGTTTATATAAAAGAGCACTACCTCATGTGCAGCTAAACCAGGTTTGTATTGTTTCACAAGTATTGTGATCAATGCTTTTCAATAAATATACCTTGCGCCACCTGACAGGGACATGTCTATAAAAAATTTAATTAAAAAAACAGTATAGGCCAAAATCGGATTCGGCTGGTCAGGCTTCTTAAAAATCAATAATAGGTGATTGGCCAGAAAACTGCAATCGGTGCACCACTATATGATCACGCAGGGAAAAATGAGGCACTAAATATGTTTTGTGATATTAACTCATAATGGTATGACATCGGAGATAAAGAGCTTGTTAGCAAGAGTTTGCAATCCGTCCAGAGAAAAGCATTTGTTGGACATTAGCCCAGCATGGCAATTTTCTAAAGCTCACCAGTCAGACAGCAACCATCATCTACGACCTGCAGTGCTACCTGAAGGTACTGTGAACAGTACCAGGGCTTAGATCAGATGAGCAGTACAGTCCTAATTGAACTTGTTGACTTTTTTTTTGCATGAGACTAATTCATGTGCTTCATTCTACTGTAACTGTTCATGACCCGGTTATGGCCCCAGAGGTACCAGTGTGTGAAATGTTCACATTTCTCAGTGCTTGTGCATTCCAACTCTCCACTGAGAGCCATTTTGCAGCACAGAGGTCCAACTTTAAAAGTTATTTAGGAATTACTGACTGTTTTTTTCTTTAAGCCTAAAAAGCCATTATCTGCCCAGAGTTTTGGTTGAATAAATCCAAACTGCATGGTGCTATCAGACAACGCATTCTTCAGCTACATCAATGCTTATCTACGGTTGATAAACTTTGAACAGTTAAGTACCCTAATTATCGTCATCTGGGATTTAGACCACAAAGCTTAAACAAATTCTAAAATGGCTTGAAGAGCCCTTTTGTGCACAATCTGTGGGCCCCACTATACATAGTGCTATACTTTTCATGCTTAGACATGAAGGCATCTCACATCTGACAGTGATTCGAGATGCGGGTAGAGTGGGGAAGGATCTAAAGGAGAACCTGCAAGGACTAAACAGGATCATTTAACACAGGCTAATTTCCCCATTTAAAAGCACTTTTATAGCATTCAGTAAACTTAAAACAGGACAACTGAAAAACAATATCAACATCTGGCTGTTAGAGGAACCTACAAATGCAGAGATGCTCTCTGTATTTGCTCTCAATGGCTGCACTGTAAGGAAACCTCATGTGAGTGGAGTATCCATTTACCCCAAGAACCAATGTCTGTAAAACATCCAATTTCCTTTGAAGTAACCTGGTTATTTTTAAGAAGCTTGCATGGATATCTCTGGAGGTAGGCCAGCTGCTTTGCTGGGTTCAAACAAGACAACTTTGATAAAATGGTAAAAGGTAAAGATCCTTTTAACCATTTTTCCCACCACCCACGCTGTCAGACCTGCTTCTGAACTGGACACAGTCAATAGTGGGTTTGGTTGCAGTTGGACATAGTTTAGGAAAACGGCTGATGTTAAGAAGACGTGGGATGACCTGGCGTTCAAAACCGGACGTTATTTGGGAATTTCCATCACTTAACACTGTGTCCAGCAAGTGATTAAAAGAGAATGTGTGTTTTAGCTGAAAGCCAATGCTGTTCTTATCTTATTGATAGCTTGACATATCTTCATATCAGCTATAGAACAGTCCAAAAATCAAAGTTTTCTTCATCTGTATGGAGCACAGAAGACGCATCGGTGCCCCTCCCCCACTTGCTGCTGCTGCTGTCCACTGATAGTCAGCTGGAACAATAAATATGTTGACTGAAAAATCTACAGTTAAATTTAGCAGGTCTTTATATTCAATGTTTCAACCTTATTCCATGTCTCAAAAAAAAAATGGTACAGATGTTAATTTAACTAGCATGATAAAATCTTAATTATTTACATTCATTATTTTCCTGTTTTTAAAAGAAGCCCTGTAACGGACTAGCGGCCTGGCCAGGATGTACCAGACCTGTCACCCAATGACCACTGAAGATGAGCACCAGCTCCCCTGACGCATAGATGGACGTTTTAAATAAAAGCAGTTAGATCACATTCGCATATGTTTCATATTATCATTGCATTATAAATAAAAAGATGCGAGTGAGGCGATAATACACAAAGATATGGAGGCAAGAAATTTGCAACATGTTGTGGGTGGAACCGCTAAGACCTTTCAAACATAGGAACAACAATACTTCTGGGTCTGCTTCTAATATAACACCAACTGTCCTAAATCTTTGAGTAATAGTCTTGAGGACATGACTCACCTTATTAAAACAAACAAAAACAAAAAAAAGCAGAACCAACAACACTTGACAATAGAAATTTTAGACACAGGTTTATTTAAATAAAGTAATGAATAAAACCATGACATGTTTGTTTCAGCTGTAAAATGATTTCTATTACACTATTCTATGAGTGTTTATTTTGGTAGTCAACATACAAACCCTTTGCTGTGTACCGCTCTCTCTATTTTCAAGTACTGTAGTCACATTTAGCTATAACGAAGCAGGACTAAAACTCCCTAAATAGCGGCACAATGACAGATCTCTCTCCTAAAACAAGTGTCTGCCCGCCTCTGCGGAGACTTTTGCTTATAAAGCTTTTACTGTTAACAACCAGCCTGATGGGTCAATTACAGGCCATAGTAAAATCTGACTGAAGCCTGAGTCATGCAGCATCCAAAGAGACTTCTCTATAAGACAATCAGATACAGCGGACAGACACTTACTGTTCAGCAATGACCCTGCGCAAAATGCAGGCGGAGGGTCAGACAGGTCACATGAGAGAAGGTTCCCGGGGTGACCAACAAATCAGATGTCTGAGAACCTCGATACTGTTACAAAGCGGCACAGCATAGAGAGACCAAGTGCTTCTTATGATTTAGGATAAACAGATTAAATGAACAATACCGATTACATTGCTGAGGTGGTTACTTACAGATTCGCATTCTCTCAGTTTTTTCTGGGCACTGTCAAAGTCAAAGTTCACGTAGAGGCATTCCACAAACTCAGTTATTGGATCTTTGTAGGTGTAGGACTCCTGAAAAAGATAAGGAATCATTGATGGTTTTCTTTGCTTTTGTCAGAAAGTTGAGTCAGTTTTTGAATAATTTAATGGGGCTCATACGTGAATATCAATTTTCAAATCTTGCCCCAGATTCTAAAAACTTGATTTAAAATCTAAATTCCCTTTAAACCTTATCATTTTCTCTCTGTATGAGAGAAGACTGACCAGCTTCCCTGTCCCTGCTAAAAAAGCATCCCCAGACATGATGCTGCCACCACCATGTTTCATTGTGGGAATGTTTTAGTTTTTTCCTCAACACATGGCATTTAGGTCGAAATGTCGGAGCAGACAACCATCTTCCACATGTTTGCCGTCTCTAACATGGCTTCTGGCAAACTTACAGGTTCCTTTCAACATATGCTTTCTTCAGGTCCTCCATAAAGGCCATAATTGTGTCACACACCAATAATAACTGTCAGACAGCAGACTGACAACAGATTGTCCCACATAAGGTGTGCCTCACTGCAGCTCCTCCAGAGTTACTAAGGGACTTTTGGCTACTTGTCTGATTCATCTTCTTTTCCAGGGCTGTAAGTTTAGGTAGATGGCACTGTCATAGTAGGATTGTAACCATATCAGTATTTTCATTTTCAGATGATGGATTTTGAACTATGTTTAGTGGGATAGTCAAAGCTTGGGGTATTGTTTTATAATCTAAACCTCTCCACAACTTTGTCCTTGATCTATCTGCTCTGTTCATTGGTCTTTCTGATGCCATTTGGTCTCTAATGTTCTCTAAAAACCTCTGTGGTCTTCACAGAACAGCTGGAATTGATAGACAGGATTTACTAACTCGATGGCTTTTAATGGGAATTGGTTTCTTGGATTTTATTTAGAGTGAAGGAGGCTGAATATAAATGCACGACACACTTTGGAAATTTTGACTTACAAAACAAAATTTCAAACCAATTTGTCCTTTACCTTTCACTTCACAATTACATGCTAGTTTGTGGTGCTCTATTAATTTAAAACTTCAACTTTTGCAGGGCACTGTATGGCGACATGTTGGGCACGATAATACCAGAAGATGAAGAAGGTGAGCGATATCTTGTTCTGAACATATCTTAATTGAGGCAGGGCCGCTTTATTCAGCTAACACCAAACAAAAGGCATTCCAAAGTTTTTAGAAGAAAATCAAAGAATGGCTAAAACTGAAAACTGAGCCTACAGCAGAGCACTGGGCTCAGACGTCCTCAAACAGAAAGCCTCGGCCACTTCCTTTAAAACCCACTTTTATAAAAAATAAAAACTTTGGTGTAAGAAAAGTTTTACCTGCTGTATGACTTTCACCAAATCCTTCAGAACCTGCCGGCGCTTACGGACATCTTTGTTTGTAATGACCGCCGTGGTTAGGTAACGCAAGATGTGGGGGCACATGGTCTGGATCGCATTGAGGTATCTGGAATCAGGGAGGGTAAAAGTAATCACTTATTAAAGCAATGTAAGCACAGACATGATCTTTACAGAGACACATAATATAACATTCTGGCTGCCTCTCAGGCCTTTGGCATTTTGACTAAAGAAAAAGCCTTTGCAGCTAAACAGAGAAATGTCCCAACAGGACCTTCATTTCTGCACATGGGCTCCAGTTTTAAGCTGGCTCTTTCATTAGAGTCTGGGGGGGGGGGGGACCCTGGCAAGAAGATATAGATCAGTGAGCACAGACGTGCCCAGTAGCTGAAACTCAATCCATCAGGGACTGGTGCTCCAACCACAGGTCAACTTGCTAAGGGCTGAAACACAAGGTACACAATGTTGTTACAAGCTGATTTTAATCCCACACCAGCTCTGGAGTCAGGGTCCTGTAGAAAAGACATCACCTCAGCTCTCCTGGTCCAAATGGCCATAAATTCACATCACCTGTATCACCAAAGCTGGTCTCCAGCAGACTAACTTTGAACTTAACCTCAGTGACCACATCAATTTAGAAAAGAGGAAGCTGAGTGGGTCCCTTCAGGTCTCCCATAGCAACAGCTAGACAAACACATGGTGCTCAGAAAAACAGTACCGACAACAGTTTAATTAGGTGAATCAATGAAAGGGACATGGGACCTGTGGCAGCTGTGATTTGAGTCTAAGACCAGCAGTGGGTTCCTCTGTGAAACCTTTCATTGGTCCTCCTCTTTGTAGCCAACTCCTGTGAAAGACCACAACGCTGTGGTCTTCATTAACTTACACCTACTCACTCTCGAGGGGCCCCCCCAATAACAAACTTTTTTCCAAATGAGACATCCTACACATTTTTCATGGCTAAACTCCAGTCTTTTCCAGACTTTTCAGGCAGTTGTTAAAGTATAGATCAAAGATGTTTCCACAACTGTTTGGATTCATAATCTGTAAAAATCACAGACTGAAAGAAGGTCAAACGAGGGGTGAAGTGGGGGCATGACTGGAGAGGACACTTCATATACAGAGGCTGTCCTCAACATAGCAGTCTGGGGTTCAAATCCCAACTTAGGGACCTTTGCAGCATGTCTTCCTCCTTCTCTCTGTGCCTGTTTCCTGTCCTCCAAATACCTGAGTACTGTTAATAAGGCTGATAGTGCCAGAAAAACTAAAGAGAAAACGTCAAACTGGAGGAAAAACCGGATGAATGGATGAAACAGAATTATACGTTGATGTTGGATCGATGAAGAGACAGATGAGTGGATGAAGAAACAAATGGACAGATGATGGATGGGCAGACAAATGGGAAGTGTAGATGGCAGACACATCAAGGGACAAATTCTTACAACTTCAAGACATTATGATAGGAAATAACTTTTGGAAATAGAAACATTTTTCCTCACACTTATCCAGACTGGGAAAAGGCTTGAATTAACTTCCAGTTTAACTGTGCTAAATAATTTATTTTATTGGCCTTAAAAGAAGCTCAATGTATGATTACAGTACTTAAACAGCAGCAGTGTTTTGGTCAAATGCAGCTGAAGCTTAAAGGTAACCACAGATGTACAGATAGGGAAATGATCTATATCACAACCATTCCTGAAAAAAAAAAAAAAAAAAAGCATTTTGATTGACAGGAGTCAATGGATCATTTCTCCAGTAGCCTACAACATCTGTCAATAGCACAAAATCAAGGCTTTGGACAAACATCTGCTGACTGCAGGGGTAAGGGAGGTCAAATGTGAAGCTGAAACCAGCCACTGGTCACCGACTGCAGCCAAAGGAAGTACTGGTCAAGGGATGGGAAACAAGAGCCAAGCCAAGCCTCAGCGGGGAAAACATGGGGTTTCTACACTGTAAAAATGCAAAGCACACAAAACTACCACAGTTTGTCCAAACAGATGGTTGGGTGAGCTTTTCATAAGTAATTATTGGGCAGGCCTCCTTAATCACCCACAATAAAATTAAAAACTGAGCAAAATTCAGGGAACCAGACATTTGAGTGTGCTGTGTTGTGGTCTTCGGTCATACTGTCTGTGGATCCCAATCATCTATACAATTATTTAAGCCTACAATCAGAACGAGGGGGTGTGGTGGGTGTGGGGGGAAGGGGTGTGTGTGTGTCTGTGGGTGTGGGGGGAAGGGGTGTGCATCAAAATAGGGGGTGTGCAAATTTTAACGCGCTGTATAAAGTTTCCGATCTGCAATACACATGGCCAGCTTCTCGACTTGGAGAGCAAATAGACCACACAAAAAACCCATGCTTCTCAAACCCCTTTACAAATACCAGCAGGGTTCACGGGGAAGCACAGCACCCAGAAGTGTTATTAAAGCAAATAGTTTACTCTAAACCAACATCAAGCCAAAAAACAGAGGAGCTATTATTTTAATGCGCTGCAGTTTTAAAAATCCAAACCACGTGCAACTACATTCAAAAACTGCCACAGACGGCCAGAGACACAACGCCTTAACGTGTTTGAACGTTACTGCAGAAGTACCGCATGACAGCTTTTTGTAAAAGCACCAGAGGTGATTCTTAGCAACCACATCCACTTTCAGAGTTACTTAAAGGGCCAATCACATTTAAGTTTCCATTACATAATGGAAATGTATCTAGACTTAGTATCTCTCAACAGTTTTCTATTGTTGGGGTTTAAATTAAACATTTTCCAACAGAAAAATACATTTACTTTGAAAAGACATTGTACTTACTGTGGTTGGTACAGGAAAAGGTCAATGATATTGTCTCTGCCCTTCGGGTGGTTGAAGAAGACGAAGAGGGACCAGTGAATGAGCCATGTCCGCTGCTGGAGAGACTGGAGAGGGGAGCTCACGGACTGGACAACACGAGATAGGAAACCAGTCAAAAAAAATAAAAAGCTACAGAAAAAGCAACTGAACACAAATAGATTCATTTAAAACTCTTCAGTAGAAGAAAAAAATCATCTGTGCTAGCCCTCTAAATGGCAATTAAATACCAACAACGCCTCCATACGAGGATCCAAGTTCTTAAGTACTCGGATGAGTGCGTGTGGTGAGAAATAAATTGCTACAGCAGAGCTGTTCTACAAGTGAAATGTCAATATGGGAGTCTATGTAAGAGAATCTAAATGCGGTATCAAATTCTGAGAAGTAGGGCATTTACGTTGTTATCAACAGTCTCTCTCAGGCGGGTCAGGTCCTCCATGGCTGCCTCCCAGTTCTGCATCAGGATCTCAGAGGCCAGCTTGCCCCACAGCGAGTTCAGGGCATTCCTGTCTGTAGACGGCACCTTTGGGGTGTTTGACATTTTACACTTGTTAAAAATCTGATGAATCACAGCAATGAAGCAGAAATCAGCAGTAAAGACAAAAAGGATCATGACAGGCTGCTAAATATCAAATTATAAATCAAGAAAATAACTGGTAAATGGTCATAACTAGTAATTACTGATGTACACTGCCAGTCATCTGGCTGAAGTGGATTAATGCACTTTTCCCTTACATTCAACAAAACACAAATTAAAGTGTTTTTGATTTTTTTCTGGTCATGTAAAACATGGATAGTGGTGGCATGGAAACTAAAGGAGTACCACCCATCATGGATACATTACCCCATTTTCAAGCTACTGTTGACGAGCTACAAGCTCTACCAGAAAAGCAGGCCAGAGTAATCAGCTAATATGAGCTTGTTAAACTCGCCATTATTTTATTTTGTATGAGTAGAACAGCAAAAGGTTTGAATATTCTAGGTAGTAAGCACGTTTAGCTGAAAATCAGCCGGATGTTTACTTAGTTGTAGCCAATATTTCAGTTTGCTGTTTTATTTGAACACAAAAGTGATATTTATTTCTTTGTTTTATATAAAAGCAACCAGCTGATTTTACACACGTTCCGGTTTTTTATGTCGTTAACACTCAAGGTGATGATACTAGGAGAATCTCATAGCAGCCCATCCCTCATGTCTGCTTCATAGTAAGCTAATTGCCACCAGCAGAAAACTTTTTCAATGCCCTTGTACCAATTACACTGATGCATGCATCAGAGCTCGGCTGGCGGCTATCGAACTGGAGGAATCAGGCGATAGAACGTTGCTAGAATGGATGAAACGCTCATTTAATTAAAGAAACTACCTAACAGAAGTCTTGAGAGAGGTGTGGTTTTGTGCGAATTGTGCAAAAAAAAAGCTAAAAAGTTTGCATAGAGAAGAATGTTAATCCTGCGATAGCAACTTAATGCAAAGCATGCTGCAATGAGCACAGAAACCACCCGAGCTGTGGTCCAGGACGAACAGGAGCTGTTGACAGCCCAAACTGGATCAAATGACCGGCTTCAGGACCAAAATTAGTAAGTCAACATCGGAAAAACTCACAGATTCACTAGTAAAATGGATGGCTCTGGACTGTACTCAATTTATATATTTAAGTCAATACTGCTCTGAAAAAGTACTTGAAGTACTTAAAATGGCACTTTAAGTACTTAGGTCTCTTCCGTTTTGGCCAGGGATATTGACTATTTCTTTTGCTACCGTTTCAAAATGAAATGCAATTAAATGCATTCTTCCAGACTTTAAAGGAGCAGAAGCCTATGCTATTCATGTTTGAGTCTGTTATTTGAATCTGTTGTCCACTAAAATTCAGTTAGATTAGAAATCTTGCATTATGGGGCACATATTGCTATGCGATTAAAATGCCATAAATGGAGTGACACCCCTAGTTTAAATAAGTTTTAATGTAAAATTGCTACTTGTATTTAATTTTCAAAAAATATTTTAAAAGATTCCCGTTTTGTTACTGGTTATTTTAACGGACTGCAGCTTAGCTCAGACAATAAGAATATAAACTTTTCAGCATCATCGTTACTCAGTCTAGATAATCTTGCTATCTTGAGTTAATTGGACTGAAATATGAACCGATTCGGACAGGACATCCTTGAGAGGAAAATTACTCTTAAACATGTGCCGTTAAGCCTAAAAACAAACAAGAGGAGAACCAGGTAATGAAACACAGATTGAACGATCCTCTGAACCGCAGTGGCCATTGGGCTACACCCAAGGCTCATGGGAAAGTCAGACTCATATTAGTTCATGGTAACATTAAACCCCAGACTGATGACATGAGTCAGACAGGAAGTCAGAATGGATGTCTGCTGAGCGTCCAGAGGAACATAGGAGCTGACCACACTCCCCCGTACATCAGTAGACAGCCGCTGGACTGGACTATGAGACACGTCCAACATGAAAAGAGAAAACACTGATAAACACTAGCTTTAAGATGTAGCTGCTTAAACTGCTGGAATAATTCCAATATATCAGATCAGGTTGTACATTATGGGGTAGTAGCAGTCTCAATTGAAGTACAGAGCACAACTTAGGTGTATAATGAGAGTTGTTTTTTTGTTTAAGTGGACCGCAACAACAAAGGCCAGTATTTCAACCCTGGCTACACATCTTGTGTAAAGGTCAGGGTTTCATCTGTAGAAGTGTTTTATTTTGTTTTCTATTTTTTTTTTCTCCTGGAAGTCCCTGCCTGCTACATTTGGCTGACCTCCAGGTCATTATGGCAGCTTTCTACACCACACACACACAGTCCAGCTTTTACAAGTGGCCACGCTAGAAAAGTTTCACTACCTGGGTTTTTCCAGCAGTTCCCTTAAGTTTCCACTGGTTTGTGAAATGGGCACATTTTCCTTGACTGACCAGCAACAATAAATTTACTGTGCTGGGGTTCAGTCAGGATACCCAATCTTTATTCTTAACATTCAATCCCTGCATTAAGTGATGATATGAATAAGTTGCTCTTTTCGGGCTAGGCCACACTGTAACAAGACCTGAGCCGTGGATTTTGCAAGCCTGGCTTCCTTCGTTTAATTGACTGGGTTTCCCACGTTAAATGACTTCATGGAGCCTCACCTTTCCCATACGAGGGCGGGAGACACAGACAAGGGGCTTGTGAGGATGGGAGGTCCACAAAAACACTGAACAGAAGGGAAAGGGAGAGTCAAACACAGACTAATGAAATCCATTTCTACCTTTTCCCTTCACCTGAAAAGCCTACTGCAATGTCAAGTTTAGGCAACAAAGATCTAGTTACAGAGACTGATCTGGCTTGAACTTTACACCAGGGGGTCTAACGAGAGATTTTTTTTTAAATCTGCAGTAGACTTTGAACAACTGAATTCAATTAGAGCAAGTTTGGTTGATTTTGAGCGAGCTGGAGAGTCACAAACAGTCAGACAAAACCTTTGCAAGGGACACTTTAAAGGTTTTTTTTTCCTCTTGCACAAATGACTTGCCACCATGGATGAAGTAGAATAAATACATAAATAAACAGATCCACTGTTCTTAGGGGAACAGGATTTATAATTGCTTAAAACCAGAGCTATGTTTTCAAGAAGGGAGGCTTCAGAGATCAGAGTAACTGTCATCAAAATGATCAGAGGTACGGTAAAACTAAAGTAAATCTTAATTAGAACAATGGTCAAAGTTTGTTTCTCCACTCTTATGAAGAAAGAAAATTGTTGATCTTATGGTTGCCCATTCCTTCAGGACTGGGTTTGGCCTGAGCGCTCTCCTTCCCACAGAGCTAAATGCTGAACCAAAGTCAAACCAAATGCAGCGGACAAATGAATGACATTTGGAAACCACCAGTTATGCAGGCTGGTTGCACTAGTAATTCAAGGACCTTTAGCTGAGTTTAGCTTGCTAACACTTGACGCGACATCGCAAGAGTCACATTTGAACTCCTGCTCTGCTTGAAATGAATAAATACCTCTTTATGGAGAAAGCAATCCATAAAGACATTAGAAGCAAATTTGGTGTGAATAAAAACCAAAGCCACTGAAATCTACAGTAGGTTCATGTGAGACTACATTAAGCTGAGGCTATCATCCAAACCTTCATGTCAGACTCTATGATATCCCAATTATTACAATTTAAATGATAGCTATCAGAGACCCTTACAGTGTTTTACACAGAGGATTTTTATCAACCACCGTCTATCATTAACCATGAAATTAATCTATGTTTAAAGCTAAATGCTAGGTCTATGAAGCGGGAGAAACATTTTTTCTGCAAGCATCTTCTGGACCCAATTAACTAGAAAAGTACAGAAAGACATGTCAGGCTGAACAATCAATGAGTCATATAAAAACCGAGCAATCAGGCAAACATTAGCCTAGCACAAACTGCTCCACATCAAATCATCATCAGCAGGAGCAGAACATGAGTTCTGAGGCTGTGTGTGTCGAGTCAGACATACCTTTACAAACAAGTGATGAAGCTGTCTGCATTTGGAAAAACATGTCAAAAACTCTGCAGCATATTACGCAAATATGAAATGTAGGGTGTTATTTTCCTGTACTTTAAAGCTACAGATGTTCAGGCACATACAGGGTATTGAGTTAATGAATGAATTAGATTAACCACATTGGTAGATAAAAATAATGCTGCTCTCAACATCTCTGGTGACAACTGATAAAAAGTATGCTTTTAGACAAAACAAGAAACTCGTATAAATGTCACTATATGATAAAAACCTATAATCCAAGAGTTATTAAAGAAAGCAGTGCATTGACTAATCTGTTTTACTCAACTTTGACTATATTAATGTACATTTTAATGCTTTTTCCTGATCACAGGCATTCACCCCTGAAACCTCGTGCAAACCGCCTGTAGATCTTGCTGCCAAGTTAAAAGTGTCTTGCATAACTAAGCAGAGGAGCTTGGAAGGCGTGACTGGGGACTCTCTGGCCACACTCCTAAAATCAATAAGCTGTCTGGTGGGGCCCCACCCCGTGAGAAGACTACAGACAGATTATGCAGCCTGCCACTGATCATTTGGCCCAATAAAAGATCCCACTTAAGTACTACAACAGCATGCGCTTAATACAGAAGATGTGCAAGGAATTAAATAGGCAATAAGTTCAGTTTTTTACATTTATTAATTTACATCTGACAGAGCTTGGAAAGATCCATCAGAAATAAGGTGACAGTTTAGTTCTGACTTATTTTACAAAATTAAAATAATGGCGTTATTAGACTATAAATGACTTCTATGCTTAAAATATATAATGTTTTCAGCTAACTAGTTCATGGTTTGAGGTTAAGCAGAATAAACATGTGCTGGCCCATTTTTCTTTTTAAACAGCGCTACTGTCATATTAAAAAGAAAGTACACCTTTATAAATTCTAGGATCTTCACATATTTTGTTTGCATCTATAGAGTTTTGGGCTGAACTTTTTTCCAAAGACTTCACCATTAATCTTCAACTTGTTTAAATTAATAGCTGGACGATATGGACACAAACTACTTACCCAAATATTTTTTCCTGTATTGAATGATTTCGATAATCATCATGACAAAGTTTCTAGCCAACAACCCAGTATCTAAGAAAGCATCTTTTTAGATACAAACTGAAGGAATTTCAAATAAAACATTAATAATGACCACTATAATTTTACGAACATGCCCTTAACTGAACACACAATCACCATAAGCATTGTGGGACATTATGGATTACAAGTAAAGACGTTCAATACATTGATTGCAGTGCTGTTTAGGAGGACAAATGTCAGTACTAGTATAAAAATAATCAAGTTCACAGGTTGCAGTCTCACCTTTTAAAAACAAGGGCTGGTGGTGTAGGGGTTAGCACGCGACCACATATAGTGGCTATTGTCCACGAAGCGGCCGTCCCACTCTCTAGTGCCAAAAAAAATCTTTAAAAAAAAAATCTTTTAAAAACAATGCTACTGCCCGATAGGCCACACATCGTCTATCTTTTTAAATATTGAAGCCTGCCTTTATAATCGGCATTGTCATTTAACCCTTTATGACCTACCATAGAACAAGTTCACCAGAGCATATTTATTACATTTATACATGCTGTAGAGCCATTTTCTGGAGCATTTCAATTTGTTATACATCAATACAACCCTTACATCCTATATTTTAATATTTTGTTCATAATAACTCCATATTAACTAAGTAAATTGCTAAAAAAGTGCAATTAACCACCAGAAAAATTAAAATCGGTTTTTTTTTGCCACATATTTCCCTAAATACAGAAATATCATAGCTGTATCCCTCAAAAATTGCAATATAAAAAAGTTGCACAAAACCCTTTCAAACCACAGGAAATTTATTTGGAGTGTTTCCATAACTTCATTTTTGAAATACAATAATTTTTATGAACAGAGACAAAAATGAACATAAAATGTACATTGTGAACAGTTTGAGAAAAGATAATATGTATATCAAAATAAACTATTTACAGAAGTGTAATTAAATCCCTAAGTGTGCCAGATACCTATGAGCACACATGTATATTCATAAGACCATCTTCAAACAATAAAAAGTGCAAAAAACTACGAAAATGAAAGCAAAAGTGCGAGCGAAGTTTACCGTGAAAAAACTACAACTTCTGGGGGGAAAAAAAGGCCACTCCTGGGAAAAAACACTCAGGAAATGACATCACTTCCGGTTGTTGCGGGCATTGGTGTGAAAGAAAACCATTTGATAGTTCATCCACCAATGTCATCACGCATATTCCGATGTAGGAAGTACACTGCGGTCTGGATTTTAATGTTTGTTTTTGGCGATTTATTACTGGATTTCTGCATCAGTTTCTGGGAAATAAAAACTGTGCTCTGGGACACGTGGTGAGTAGAATATTTAAGTTGAACTTTCCGGTTTCATTTGCAAAAAAAAGTATTGTTCTAGCTTATTTGGTCGCAATTCTACAGGCGTTTAAAAATAGATATGCAAATGGAGGCGCCGGCGCTCGTGTCGGTCATAAAGGGTTAAAGTTCAGCGATAAAATATGAAAGTGTTTGCCGGCACCACTGGAGCTGGTGATGTGTGGTTTTGTACACTTGGGGTTGTTATTTTAGACCCTGATGGAGACCAGATCAATTAGATGTTGAACCTTAAAATTAGCAGAGGATCTCCTTTGTTTTAACACTGACCAGTACCTACCAGAGCATTGTACTACCACCACCATGTAAAACAGGTGGAACAAAGCTTTATAACACTGCTTGATTTTGCTTGATGTGGTCAGTAGAAAAGTTGTGGAGCTTCGGTTTTGATCATTTTGGAGTTGGATGTTTCACAGGTTGTAGTTTTTAAATGAGCCTGAACATTAGTAGTTTATAGCAAGTTTCTAAAATTATAACAGTTTTATTCAGCAAATATTTTTTTTTTATATCTTAATTTTATACTTAAATTTTGCATTGTTTTTCAATTGAAGAGAATGGAGTAACACCACTTTGCCTCTAGAAAGTTCGGTGAAGTTATTGAAAATATGTTCCAGTGAATCGGATGCTTGTATTTCAGACGACACCCTGTCCTGTTTAACAAACTGGGAGGTGGAAATATAAAACAGTGAAGCTGACTCCATTGTGACCCTGTCACAATGTGAGGTGTGATAAAAACTGAAGGCTTACCAAGACACGGAAGAAGTAGAGGTACTCGGCAGCACCAGAGTAGTTCCCACACTCATACTGGAACTTGGCATATCGGTACAGCGTGTCCAAATACTCCTGACGAAACTTCAAAGGAAATAAAACAGTTTTAATATCAGGGAGCACATCAACTGTCGCCCGACCAAGTAAAACAATATTTAAGCCCATTTTCAACTTAAACATTGTGCTTGCTCAGTAATTACATGCAGTCATCATATTGAAGCTACTGGTAAACAGTGAAAGTGTTGAGCTGTTCTCAGAAAAAAAAAATCTCTGAGCTACTGATTAAAGGCTCCCACAGAGTCGGGTGGACTGAGCGTGTACTGTGAGCTGCACAGCCTCTGCCGACAACGTCTTTGGACGTTTGAGGCTTCATAGTCGAGAGTATCAAAGTCCTACATTTAACACACTGTCATCGGACGAGGAGGACGAGCTAGCTGCCCTGTAGCTTTGGAAAAGCAAAAGAAAAGAAGCTGGTATATACAGCCAATAAACCAGACCAGGGACGAAGAAGGGGAATATAACGCACTGAGGAAGAAAGAGAAAAACTTTGAATACTTCCGAATGGATAGTAGCAAGCTTGATGAGCTGGTTGGACCCCTAGTGTCGTTTCTTCTTTACCAGGGCAGCTACCGCAGAGACAGCTCAATACTTTATTGTCTGACACTGAGTACACATGAAAATTAGGCTTTGTGAAGACGTCAATCATGCACGACTCTGTGGGAGCCTTAAGAGTTTTTAAATTATATTTCCGGAACTGCATTTTGTACAATGATTCAACAGATTAGTTGGCACAGCACCACTGTGTATTTTACAGTGACAGGCCCACACATAGTAGTTAGTTGTCAAGTTGAAGGATAATTTATTGTTTTAGAGTTCTCTGAAAATAAAAATGTTAAAAGTGTGGCATGAATTGTCTGTCAACACCCTTTTCAAGTCTTTCCACAGTTTCTCAGTAGGACATAGGCCTGGACTTTGACTGGGCCATTCTAACACATGAAACCGCTTTAATTTAAAAGCACTGCGTCTCTAGCTATATGTTTAGAGCTGTCAGAGTCTCAAGTCCTTTGAAGCCTGTGGGAGTTTTTCTTCAGCCTCATCCATCCGGCTATCAGCTGTTGTCAGCTTCCCTGTCCCTGCTGAAGCAAATAATCCCAATAGTATGGTGCTACCTCCACCATGTTTCACTGTAGGGATAGTGTGGTCTTAACCTCGCCTGACCAGACGTTACCCTGGCTAATAATCTACTTGACCAGCTAGTCAGTTTAGGTGGTCGACCATATCTTGGAAGCTTTGCACGGAACCAGAATTTTCCCAACTTTGTATGGTGGATTAACCAGCGGTCAGTGAGATGTTTAAAGTGTGGGGTATTGTTTTATAACCCAACCATACTTGAAGCTTCTCCACTTTTTATTGTCATCCTGTCTGATGTGCTCGTCATGGTGTTCGCTAACAAACATTTTGAAGTCTTCCAGGAAACCTGGATTTCTACTCTGATTAAATTAAACAGAGACAGACTGATTAATTAGGTGACTTCAAATTGGGCGGAATATGAATGCATACCCCGTTTCTCAGATTTTTTTTGTAAAAAATTTTTTATTACTTTTTACAAAAACTTTTTCTTCAGCTTTACAATTATGTTTTACTTGTGTAGGTCTATAACATGAGAGGCTGTCACATGACAGAATGTGATACAGTTCACAGGGTGTAAATACTTTTGCACTGCATGTACTAACCAGTCTTTTCTTTAACTCACAAGGGAAATTTAAACTTTGCTCCAAATCTGCCAACGAGTGGTCATGTAAAAAATATTGAAAATTCATGAATACATACAGGGTAGTCATTTCCAGCATACTGGTATTCTTTTATTTGCTGGTGTTTGTTGATGTGCCGAATGTCAGCGGTACCCACTGATGTCAGAAAGCCCTAAATAAAGCCTTTGCAACAACAGGTTAAGAGGCCCAATGCCTGAACTGGGTGGAGGTACACTGAGGATAGCATGCAGGTCAGCAGGATACTGGCGTGGGACGGGACCAATGAAGGGGAGGGTAAGCGGCCCAACATCATGGTAAATATAGAACCTCCGGCATTCTTGCGGCTCTATCCATGGGTTCCGAGCTATTCCGTTTATTCTTAACAATTCACCACAGAATGTAAATGTCCGCAGAATTTGTGCAAGCCATACAAACCCCGAAAATGAGTTAAGGGTTTTGGGAAGTAATTCTGCTTTTCTATGCTCGGCCTGTCCCTCCCGCTTTGCCCCTGAAAGGACCACGGGTTCACCCAGGAGCCATGGGAAACACAGTGAAGAAGTAAGATGTCAGCAATTCAGGGCAACTTACGTTGTGCTTTTCTTCCAGATAGTCAAAGAGCATTCGTCCATCTCTGGAAAATAAAGAAAGACAGTTCCTGTAGTTAGAGGCCATTTAAAATGAGTTGTCATTTGGCTGACATCCCGCTGTTTAGAACCTCATCCAGGTATACTCTTCAACTTGTGGTTAAAAACAAGAGGAAAGTGTTCAAATGTGTGTGATGAGCTGTTTATTAGATTTAGTTTGGCTGGAAATGTTTGCATGGTGAATAAAGTGAAGGCTGATTTCTCAGTACAGCCTCTGTGTCTCTCTGGGTTTGTCAGAATCAAGGAATGCACTGGCTCCTCGAAATTGTTGTATCCCAAATGCATTTTACTACTTCGCCTTCAACCAAAAATCTATTTATGTGTACACCACATTCAAACCATGTGTCTTTCTAGGGTAAATTCCACTTTATAAAAGGGAATGTGCGATTGTGCATTCACTGGCACGTATGTGTGGTGTGTTAAATGAATTTCACCGAGGCCGAGGCATTCCTCACTGCTGCAAGCCAGGTTGAAGCAGCAAGAACACTTAGAGGTTTAAGATGGGCGGTTGCTATGAGCTCCTTGCTGCTTTACCCAATGTGTGGAATGGCAACCTGCTGTGTGTTGCAGAACAAAGATTCCTAAGACTGATTAGAGACAGCAATTGCTGCACATGTATCTCTCTGCACAACCCCCTGAATGATCCACCAAAACCATAAACTCTGCTTTGGATTTACTGGGGTATCAATACTGAGAATACAGAACCATCACACCTTTGGACAGGGAAAAGACAACAAAGCAACTAATAAGCTCTTCTTTGATGATCCTAATGGTGATTAAGCATGGGGCGGTGACAGAAAGCATTTTAATATGTGGATTTCAAAACCCTTGAAATCTTCCATCATGGAGTTTCTAAGGTTTAATTTCTCTGAAATGAGAGCCAGAGTGACCACAGTTTTCTCTGGCTGTATAGAGCAAATTATCATTGCCCCTCCCCCACCCGTTACTGCACAGACCCAATCGGTCAGCTAATCACAGGCAACTACCAGTTTTCTTCTTTAATAAAATTTTTTTTTTTTTTTAAATAAAATAATAATAATTATTATTATTATTCAGCTCTTTGGAAATATTTCCAGAGTCCAAGGAAGCACCACCTTTCACCCTTACTGAGGCAAACTACAGCTGAAATCTGAAAACAACATGTGTGTTAAGCAGCTGACTGCAGGTTCTAATTGAGCAGAGAGCCCAACTAATAATAACAGTTTGTTACGCTTTTAGAAAGGAAAATGGCAAAAAGTGTGCAAAAATATTTTACACACTAAAAATAGGAAAACTACCACTAAACTTTGCATGTTTAGTTCAAATGTTACATGCATCATTACAACTGTAACAATCAGTATCTTAAATTATTCTGCAGCAGAAGGAATGACAGCTGCTTGTCCTGTTTCAACAAAAAGCAGTTAGATCATGTTACACTTTTTTGTTTTTACTTTATTTGTATAAACTGTTACACCAGGATCTTTGTTCTCAGGTTTGTCATTGGGTAGACTGAAAACAAGTTCACAATCATACCAAGTCTAAACTGATAGCAATTTGTCCAAATAAACAACCTCATCAGTTATTAAAAGGTAGAATTAATGAAAAGATATTGTGAATCTGTGCCACTATACTGTATGTATTCAATAACCCCAACAGACCATTCAGCAGGTCAGAGTCTTGACATATTCGCAACCTCATCACACATAATTCGGACCATTATGGCAAAATAAAGAGCCGAGTTTTCTGTAGGCCGGAGAGACGGATCATTAGAAAACCAAGCATGAGATTCATATTGTGTTGGAATCCCAAGTATGTGACAGAGATCATTTATCATTGAAAGAAAATAAATAATTTACCCTTTTATGTAAACACAGAGTGAACATTTGATGAATAAAACAAACCCCTGTTTATGGTCACAAACTCCAAATCTGTTATAAAAGCCATTAAAAATGTCTTTGGAAGAGAAAATTATTTTAAATAGTTTTAAATACCCTTAGGTACCAAATTATAGAGTAAATAAGCATAAAACCACTGCAACAAAGTTGACTCCACTATTGTCTTAAGATTTTGCTCAGTGAAAATCCAAACCCGGACTTAAAGAACCCTTGACCGGGTTGTTCAGTGTGACAGGATTTAGCACTCTCACACTGAAGACAACTTGATGGATATCAAGCAGTGTCTGACTGTTTTGTTTTGGGTAAAATCATTCAGTGCAAACCGAATGTCACCGAAGTTGAATATTCTGAAAATCAAGAGGCTTCACCTGGTGGACTGCATCTGCCTTGTTGTCTCTGGGTCCTCGAACATCTTCACAATCGGCTCCGTCTCTCCTTGCAGCTGCTTCAGCTGGGCCACCACCTCTGTCCTCTTCTCCTTGAGAGCTGACGAGAGGATGATGAAGATGTTAGTTACAGCAACATTATAAAGCAGCATGTGCAGTCTGGACCCCAGTACTGAAAAGGCTGTAAAATTAAAGTTTACTGCTAAATCAATGCCGTATGGAGTGAGTGACGAGTAGCAGGAGCCTTTTATGACGTCTATCAGGCAATATTAACTGTATTGATTGATTTTGTGAGTGTTAGCCATGGAGAAAAAAAGGGATAAGCAGCGTTTGTACAAAGAATATCGACACGTACTATGGGGAATTTCCTTGTCAGAATAGAGGTTTCTGTAAACATCCATGGCAAAGTCCACCATGTTGGTGTCACTGAGGAGATCCAGTTTCCCACGAAGAAGTTCCTCCTCATTGTAGATCTGTAAATGCAGCAAAATAACACAAATTTACAGGAGATGTTTTTAAAGAATCTAATTTGTACAAATAACCCAAAGTGAGAATTGACTAATTATCATGACTTGCTAGGTCTACATTTATTTCAAACTATGCATTTCTAAAAGTGATTTTTTTTCCCCCAATTTACCTTCCTATGTCTTCAGCAATACTGCAGCAGTACAGATAATATGAACTTCTGTAACTCTGATTTTGCCAATGTGGAACATAATTAAATCCAGTAAAAAACTATTTTCATACCAATTTTAAATAATTTTGTATTTCTTCTTTAATCTGTTCAGCCCTAAGGGGTTTTGGACCAATTTCCACCAATATGGTACCGATACCTGGTACCTAAGAATCGATACTGGTACTTAACAGAACCAGTTTTCGGTGCTTTTGTGTGTGTTTATTTAGTAATAAATGTTAATTCGTTTAATAATAAAATACCGAATTTTAAATGAAATGAATATATTGAAACCACACCCAGCTGTTTGTATTGTAACATCTCAGTTGTTTCAAACATAAATTCTCCCATGCTGCTGGGTGCAGACGACGAGTCGCTAACGGATGCAGGCGTGCTGACCATGCCGAATGCAGGAGTTGTAGCCGTAGATCTGAGGCTGACGAGAAAAATCTTGTGCTTAAGGGGTGCTTCCTGAGATTAGAAGTATTTCCATCGCTGGCCTTCAACTTCGCGTCACAAAGGCGGCACTGAGCGTAATATACATCACATTTTGAAAAGCAGAGGCATACCTTTGAGCGCTTTCCATCAGCCATGCCGTTTTGACGGTACCAGCGGCTACTGACATTATTATGCTCTTGTGCGTGCAATGCTGTGTTCGTGTACAGCATGGAAAATCACCCACTCTTCCACTCCCTCAGTGTCACATTGATGCGTTTAGGCACAGAAACATGGTACCGTTTGATTTTATGTGAATTGGTACTCGGTACTACAGACAGAATTTGATCGGTAGCTATAAAAGTACCAAATTCGGTACCCATCCCTTCTCCACAGTTATTAAATCGAAATACAAACTTTTGTATAAAAGGTAAGACATAAAATATATATAATTTTTCCAGTGGAACCTGTTGCAGATGTTACTATGTCTCATTTATTTGTGAGAAAACAAAGTAAAAAAATATAATCAAATTTTTTGAGCCTTACCAAATTTTTTCACCAGTGGAACATTACAATTGCATGGCATTTCGGCACAATTTAGCCCAATGTGCCAAAACTGTGCTGAATGTGTTTTCACCTCAAAAGGAAATCGACTCAAATAAAAGGACTCCTACAATGATTTCCATTGTAGGAGTCCTTCTGTATACATAGCTGTTGGTTATGACATTTATCCTGTGTATCATCAAAATGTCTCATTTTGCACAGCATAAGGTCAATATCATGAAAATAAGTCTATTAAACTGTATTATTTTGTCTCTATCTGGAGGGATTTTATTGAAAAAAACAAACAATAATCCATTATAAACTAAATTCCTTGTTTATTGGCCAATAAAGTTGATAGCGACTCTGTTTCTGAATCAAACTCAAAACAAATAAGCCTTGAATCAGACCCACACAAACATGCAGCCTCTTTGTTCTGGAGCAGAAGTGGGATGACTGTTGTTTAAAGATGTCTTATACAACATATGTCTTACACGAGGGTAATTACAAATGTAAAATAAGTCAAAATCGTTGAAACAGCAGACATGCAACGTAAATCACCTGGAAATAGGAACACCGTAATTTACTCTTGAAGTAGCCCCCTCTCTTCCGAAGCTCACTTTTATCATTCTAATTGACACAGCTGTCTGAAGTAAATTCCATTTTCCGCTAAATGTCGCACAACACCAGTAATTCCCCTGTGCTGTGCCGTAATAAATGACCGATTATCCAGAAATAACACATTACTGGAAGCTAACAAAGCAGCGCGCAAGCTAGCTGCTGGACATTTGTGCAGCCAGGGCCTCCTTCAAATTAAATGAACCCAGCGTGCATGAACTATGCACGCAAATTACATCACCAGAAAAGGTGCTAGAAAGACGTGTTACGGTTTGATAGAAATGATATTGGACTTGAGGGGGCGCTGCAAAAAAAGGGTGCTTTTTGTACCGTTTTGTTCACAGAGTCAGCCATGTCTGAGGGACCTTTAAATGTCATTGCGTGTGATTAAGTTGCTAGAAAATTATAAGTATTTGCACAAACCCCATTTGGGGAATTGTTTTGAGAACACTAAAGCCTCCTCTTGCCCGAGCATACCTGAACCGATATGCTCGGGCTTAAGGACACGAGGTTTTAGGACTCCATAACTACCATTAGAAGGACAGAAATAGCTTTTATGGTTGAACCAAGGGTTCTAATCTGTTGTATTTCCCAACAGTCATCTGGGACAAATGACAATCAAAACCAAAATAAATGAAAAGGTTTATGAACTAATAAATTACATTATGTTATGCCTGCTTTGATCATACATAATTAGATTTAAGACAATAATGAGGGTTAATCATAAAACACAATTTGAAAGTTAGGACAAACATTTTTCCTTTAATATGGAAGGAAAACCTAGTTCTGTTAACATGGGCTGCATTCATGTACATGAGAGCTTGTTTTGCAAACATCAAACCTGACAACCAGCACAAAGCGATACAGGATTGGCAGGCTCGCCTCGTTAACATCTCTGTGTATTCATTACTGGTGTAAGTAAAATGTCTGCCGTAAAATAAACTGATCATCCACGACTGTAGCTAATGTTTTTCTTTAAGAATCTAAACTAAAAGGTTAGTCAAAGCAAACCACGCGAGAGTCTGCGGGCAACAACAAATCTAACGTCGAAAACGGTCAACATTTCCCAGCAGTGAGGAGAAAGTAATCCGTGAGCCACTGTCTCAGCTTCTGAGAGTTGGCATAGCGTCGGAGCTATTTAATTAGAGCTTCGTTAGTCAGAATATCCCACTGGTGCAGCCACAGCCCCTATTTGTATTATGACACTCATGTATAATCTACACAATATATTTATACAAAGTTACAGTTCGGAGTAGACAAAGAGGAATTTTAACAAGCTTAACATTGCTAATGCTAGTTTAAAGTTAACGTTACCGCTGTGAAAGCTTCCGTAGCTTCCGTTGAATTTCCTTCACACATAAATCGGGTGATATCTTTGCGTTTCTCATCGGTTGTATTGGAGAGTATTGTTGCGGTCTAAAATATACTTTAATCCTTAGAGTAAATTTAACAATTTAAACAACTCTCGGTATTGTTTTATCTTGAACAGTTTCCCCACTATGTTTGAAAATGCTGAACCATGCTTTTACTTTGAAAGCGGTTACCCCCTCTTCCGCCTAGATTGGAGATATTTGACACGCGGGAAGAAAATGTGGCGTGCTTCGACTTCTATGACTGTCTAAATCACCTATTTTCATTAGTTGAAACTACGACAGAGAAGAAATAAATGTTTTAGTGTTCAAGTGTTTCATACCTCTTTGACGGACAGGAACTCCAGCAGAGGAAAAACGAGATGACGGTCTAAGAAGTGGGCTATTTTAGTGGTGAGGTCGTATTCCGCCATCTTTGCGCCGGAGAAAAGGAAGCGGAAATGTGATGCAGCTGTGAACAAAAGGATTGACCAATCAGAGGCAACCCGAGCATCATTGAAAAGGAGAGAAACAAAACCTTTGAATAAATGATGTTTTTACTGTTACTGCTTATTTCACAAAAATACCCTTTTGAAGGCGGGACTTGATCCAGTGGAGTTAAAGTATCATAACCAAAACATTTATTTTGGGAGATTAAAACTTAAATACCATTGTTTTAAGTTTGTCAAATAAATGTTTTCCACTTTAACAAATACATCCAGTCAAATATACTATAAAATATATATTACAAGGTGCAGTAAATTTGTATAATGAAAGTTTGAAATTTGAAAGAAAATTATAAAATTGTCTTTGTTCATTATTTTGGCATTTATCAAAGCAGTGACTGTAAACATCTGGTTCCTACAGTGTATATATAGCTGTGCAAAAGTTGCTGTAGTGAAAAATAAGAGATTATTTTACAATTTACATTACATTATATTTTTACACGTTTTGCATCCAAATGTTCTTTTTTCTTATTTTGAACCGTAAAAAGTTACTTAAAATTAATTGTCAAACATGTTAACATTTTCTTTGGTAGTTTGTTTTGGTTACCAATGTGCTCCAAATGCATGATGACTAATGACAGACACAAAGGAGCAGCACTTATGAAAAAAAAAAGTAGAGTCTTTGTATACCTACTAAATTTATTATCTGAACCATTTTCACATTTAGAAATGAAATAAACATTTTGGCTACCTTAAGTCTTATTTGCAACTTTTTTTAATATTCTGTTTTATTGTGTGCTTTTAAAATAAACAGAATTTACAATTCAGTCTTACCTGCACAAATAGTAGTGTACATAATGCTTTAGCCTTTTCTTATTTTTATTTTTTTTCCTTCTAAGCTGTCTGACTTTCTTCTGATCTTAAAAAACAGATTTTTAGGGACTTCCTTGTTTAACAGTGGCAAAGTTTGTTCATATTTAATCAAACACATGTCCCATTAGTATTGGCTTGGCAGTGACACTTTTTATTTTTATTTTTTTAACTCCACCAAGTTCTCTAAAGGATACATAAATGTAACTTGCAAACCTTTTAGAATTCCCATAATTTCCTTGCGGTGTTGATGCAATGAAACATTTCCTTTTTAAAGGTGGGTCCAAGTGAACACTTTGTTGAATATAAAAACACAGGCTTTCGTCCAGACACCACCGATATTACTCCTAAAACTTATTTTATGAGGCTGAATCCCTTTGAGGGCAAATATAGTCTCAGTGCTCCCCACCCCACCGCCCCCACTCCGCCACCATTCACGAGGTTGCTAAATTATAATGAAAACAACCATGTCATTTCCATCCGCCTGACTTTTCCAAAAGGTTAGAATGTCTTTACTGTGACTGTGGACCATCCTTCTTTGTCTTCCCTGTTTTCAGCAGCTGACACATAAAGGTGGCCATGTGTTAACCATATCCTGCTGACAGCAGCCAATATCAGCTTCTAAATGGCCCATCTCTAATAGGTTTCACTGCTACCTTGTTTTCTTGACAACCCCGCTGGGCTGTCTTGTGTCCCTGCACAATTCCTCCCTTGTTGGCTCTGGAGTCTCTCTCACTTCAACCCTCACTTATCCCCTCTGGCTGATGGCAGGTAGAAATGAGTCATGAACAGACAGCACTCTCTGTGGCCTGTTGGTCTTTTAATGGGTGCTTCTGACACGGCCAGTTTTCAATCAGCAGTAGCAGCCTGTTTCTAAATGAAAGGGTGAAAAAAAATACACCATATACCCTGCCAAACTTCTCTGTTGCCAGTTTTATTTCAGGAACGGTTGTGCAATAATCTTCCCTTAGCTTATCTTTACCTTTTGCAGATCTAAATTAAAAATTGAAACCACTACGTCATCTCCATATGAGCATGGATATTGCAAAAATATTGTTCATATTAAACTTTTTTCAATTAGTCAACATTTTTATAATAGTTTTACAAACAGGTGATTTTGTATTCACCCCTCGAGTTAATACTTTGTAGAACCACTGCTGGTTGCATGTGCAGCTGCAGGTCTAATAAAGTATGTCTTTACCCATTTAGACTAAAATTTCCACCCTTTCTTCCTTGTAAAATAGATCGACCTCAAAGAAACTGAATGAAGATGTTTGTAAATAATAATCTGAATGTCTTTCCACAGATTCCCAAATGGATTTAGGTTTGGACTGGTACTGTCACATTGTAACGTGTATATATGCTGTGTATATATGCCGGCAGAATTAAGTTTAATGTAGTTGTTTATTTTTACCAACATGTTTTTTCTGACTGGAAGTAATATTGCTACTTTGGAGTGAGCCAGCAAGAGTCCCAGCTTAACTCAGATAGTGAATTTATGAAGGAGGCTGAAGATTAGGGTGATGTCAAGGAGGTCTTTCAACATCAAACACTTGGAGCTCATCTCCAAAGAAAAATGGTCAAAATGCCCGTGGAAACAGAAAGAAAAGCATCTCAGCTGTTATAAGAAGTGTTCAATTGCTGTCGTGTCAATAACGTTTTTTCATTGATTTCTGAGAAGAGTATAACTTATTTGCATTTTTAATAAAAATGTAAATAAACACAGATTTATTTTTGTCTTTCAAAACTGGCAATCCTTTTTTAAATCTTTAAAGTGGTGTGTGCTCATTTCTTTTTAGACACAAACCTGACTACATTTATGCAGATAAAAGAAAAGCTTTCTTTTTGCAGGAGGTTTCTTTTTAAAGGACGGTTATGAAAGATTCACTATATTCAATAGTGACGTATTGGCTATTAGGAATTTACATTATTGTTACTCTGACTTGTAGTAAAGTTGAGGATATATTTTTAATGTCTTAGCTCTTGGAATTCCCTTGATTTTGTGAAACAAATACCCTTAATAATCCTGTCAGTTTTCATAAACATCTGCCTCCTCACATACTAAATTACCTCCAAAACACCAGAACCTAATAAGAAGTCCACCACTAAACAGAAATATGTGCACTATATTGTGTACAGTTACAGGTTAATGTGGGGCCTGCACTGGGATACTAACACTTATTCCACATTACTGAAAATGGAAGAAGGGAAAAAAGCACCATCACTGGTCTAGGCAAAGCTAGTAATACCACAAATTAAATCTAAAATGACAAAAGCTGATGTATTTTAAACAATGCTTTGATGGCCAAATTGCATTGGTTTCTCTTCTTTCAACCAAGAAACCCTCATAAAAAGGTGCTTGCGAATGAGTACTTTGGAAAAACACACCACAGGATTTTTTAATTACGGTACTTGTGAGTTTTATTGTTTTTTCTGTTCTAAAGCCAACCTTAATTTGTGAACCAAGTGTAAATTATGTGTCAAGATAGTTTTTCTTTGAAAAATTCCCGCCGGACATGTAAGTAAAAGAAACATCTGCCTCTTCTTCACATTATAAATTTTAAATCTCGGGAACCTTAATAACAAAATGCAAATATCGAACAATCCTTACCACTAAATGCCAATAGGACCTACATATGATCAATCCAAGTCCAAGACTTACAGAAGGTTTGTAAAATGGGCAAAAGAAAATCCAACTTCACAGTGCTTTGGTACTGCTCATTCCTTATAAAGCTCCTTGTTAAGCACAGTCTAAACACTAACTAATCATTTGCTCACAGCATCTACCTCAATATCCTGCTAGGGTGCTCTGAAAGAGCTTTGGACTAAAGGCTTATCAAATATTTAGGCAAAGCCAAAAAAGTCGAGTAAACATAAACAGCCAGCCTCAAATTGAAACTCTGCAAAATAAAGCATGTGTGTTTTTTTCTGTAGGATGATGCAGTTGCAGGCAACGATGGTTTGGACCACACATGACATCCAGGTTCAATACTCGGATGCTGTCAGGTCCAGTGCCGAATTTCTGCATGCACCACGGTTATCCATCATTCTTCTTGTTTGCCTTGCAGAGAGTACTCCTCAAGCCTTAATGGGATAAACTCAATTCATCCCATTATCATGGGATATTTGGCCCGGCGCTTCAGCGCCAGGCCAAATATCCCATGAAAAACCTCAACTCTTCAGTTCTCTGAAAGCTTTCTTTGTCAACAAATGAATCCAAGAAAGGAAGAGGAGATGACACTGCCAAAGACACCCACCACTGGCCTTGTGCTAATATCTGTCAAAATAGAAATCAATAGGATCTGAAGATAAATGACCAGAGATTTAATGCTGCAAAGCCAAGCATTCCTATTGCTGAGTCCAAATTCCAGCATCTCATATGAATTTCAATGATTCTTCTGTAAACTTTTTAGATATGCATCACCTCACTCAGAGTGCTCGTCAGGTTATAAATTAACAGCCAACGCTCCGTTTTCATAGCCTAGTGCTGACTTCAGCACTGTCACACTCGATGGCAGTGGGACGGAGGTTATTGACTAGGCTGATGGGGCTGAAAACAATACAGATTCCTTGTGAGCAACCATGGTGCAACATGTGTGCAACACATGTTCCACCGCACAAACCAGGAGGAATTTGTTTCACAAAGATTTGCAATATCATAGGAGGGACGCAGGGAAGTCAATCAATACTTGAGCCCGGTAATCCTTCCTCATCCACTTCTGCTCCTATGTTGGCTTCCCTTATCATGTACCGCTTCACCTTTTCTCTGTAATTTCACTTGAAAATATGAAGAAAAGTGAAATCTTTGTATTATGTGCTACCAGCTTCCATTCCATGGGAGCTGGCATGTGCATACGCTTCTTCCTTTTGGTTTTTAATTTTGGCAGTGACCGCTGTTGAATGGATTTGTGGATCTGCTTCCTGGGGTTCGTAGAATAAATTATACATAATAATGATATTACAATGTCAGAGAAAAACTAAGACCAGATCACAATAGCAATTCCCTCTGTCAAATGCATCATCTCTTATTTACATGAGAAGCTCATTCAATTGAAATACATTTCAAGTTCCAGAAAAAAAAAGGTTCTGGCAAAATAAAAGATATCTACCAGCTGCCCCAATTTAGGATTAAAATTATGTGATTCCTGGTTACAAATAGGAACCTCAATATTCAATATTTAACTCTGAGTTTTCAAAATTGCAGTATGACTGCCAGGTCTCCCCTTAGATATCAGCACCACTCTTTGATAAGACCGCTCAAATGTAAATGTGTCCAATATGACTTCTTTTTATTATGTGTTCAGAAACACTGAGCTTGTGCTGCTCATGGGGATATCCATTAGAGCTTTTTGTGAATACAACACATCACCTGCCGTTTGTGCTGGAATCAGTAATCATTTGCATTCTAATTCTAAACATACAGCCAAATATAGTGAGAACTAACAATGGGTCTTTAAATCCAACCCAGCAACACATAAGATTGCACATGTGGTAATACTCCAACGAACATTCTGCAATCAGGCAACCACACAAGGTGTCAAGGGAGCAATATGTTCCAGTATCGGTGCCGTGCGTGTGCGTCAATTACCAGCAGGGTCCTGCTCTAACATGGGGGCTGACTATTTTTCTTGGCACCAGAACTGCAAGAGTGAGGAGCTATTGAGTGAGGAAGCCTAACTGCGATGTGTTATAAAGTTCCCTCTCAGGGCTTCTCGATCAGGATACGGATGAGGTCAAAGGTGCAATCGAGGGAGTCCATCAAAGGCAAAGCATGCTCAAAATCATCTGCACAGAGTTTTTCATGGTGACGTGAAAGCAACTTGATCAGTCAGGAGACCTAATCAGATTTCAAAGCAAACACTTGAAGGCAGAGTCCAAACAATGCACTAAATTGCATCTGTCTTCATTTTCTGCAACTCACTGTACAACACTAACGAAACTGAGGTCTCAGTGGAACAGGAACTGTTTTCAAAACCACAGTGAACACCTCAATGTTACCTCAATTCCTGGGCCACAACTGTTCATTTTAGAGGTTGCCAACTCTGATTGCTTCTGTCAGAAATCAAAATAGAATGTCTATGAAGTATTTCTTCTGGAATATTTCTTTTTTCTTCATACACGGAGACTGAAAAGAAAAAATATATACCTGCTCACCCTGGGTACCATGTGTTGGGGTTTCTAGAGCATGGAAACCTGCAGATCATTGTTGCATGTAAAAAACTAAAACTACTGTAAATTCCTACAGCTTCTTAAATGCTGCTGTCAGCATGTGGACAAGTCATGAAAATTCAATTGGGACAGCTGAAGTTTATTTCTGATTATTTAGAGCTCACACAAACATTTGGTGTGAGCTCAGGAGGACTGCAAGCTGAAACTGAATCAGAACACATTCAGTATCTGTACAAGAGTGTGCACATTACACCACCCTCCATCACCGAAAAGATTGAGATTTTTTTTCAGTTTGAGATGCAGAGTAGACCCTGGACAAGTCAACAGTATATCACAGGGCAACACAGAGACATGCAGGACAATTGTGCACTCACACACTCCTACCTAAGGGCTTCAGAGTAATTAATTGTTCTAGAGTACCCAGAGAGAACCTACACATGCACTGGGAGAACATGCAAACTCCAGGATGGGATACTTTCTTGCTGCAAGGCAGTAATGCCACCAACTGTGCCACAGTGCAGCCCCAGAATAACCCAATAATTTGGTTTGTTATTCTAGGGCTACGTGGTTTGTGGTGTGGTTTGTTCTGAGGCTGGTCTTAAACTTAACCAATTAGATACAACTTTGACCCAATATTTTGTCAAAGCTACCCAATGTATGACCCAACGACTCTTAATCAGCAGTTGAGTGATGAAAATAACCCAGCCTTTTTTGGTGTGTATGCATAATTTCAACCTTGTGTAGACTGGAAAAAATGTAATGTTATATTTGTGTGCCAGATGTTTTAGAAATCATTGAATTCTTTTGTTGTGTAACGCTTCCACCCTGAAAAAAAAATAGAAATGTTTGACTGCGTCTTTAAAAGCCCCAAACTAATATAATATTCGTGCCCATGGATGTGCGTGTATGCAGACTTCTCACCAGTACTGCATATCAAGAGGCTCTGTTTCACCATCACAGTATCCTGCTTCATCTCAAAGTTATGAGCAATGTATTCACATATGGCTTTCACCATCATCTCTTGAAATCCCAAGAGACGCACCCACTGCTTGGTGTTTATTACAGGACATTATCAGGGCCCTGGCCCTCACAAGCACCTTGGCAGAGAGAGGTAGCCCTCCACCCCAGAGGAAAGAGTGTGATTGTTTTAATGTGGCTGCTTTGGTATGTGGTGCTCTAGCAAAAACCCAACCACATATCAACCGACTGCCATGCGCAGACTTGAAAATTACAAGAACACCAATTGCCAGAGCTGAGCGTAACTTAAACTGTACACAGTGTTATTATTTGTACCCCTGGAAGGGATGAAGACATTTCTCCTGCCAGCTTGCACTTGCCCATTACTGATTGTGTTGGGCTGTTTTAGCATGTCAGTGTACCTAAGAACATCTCCTTGTTGCCCTTTCCTGGAGGAATATCAACAAAGTATGTAACAGAAGACCGTGTGCAGCGACCAGCAGAGGATATGACATTACATCTCTGAAATGTCCTTTGTAAGCAGGTTTGTACTGACTACAGATCAACAAGTGTGTAATGTGGTAAGAGAGAAGACCATTAGCAAGCATTCGCTGTAAAGGGATGAGATTCACTGAGGGTCCTCGGGGAATTTGGAATTAAACAGCAGATGTGCTTAAAAAGCAGTTCTCAGATTTTCCAGAGAAAAAAAAATTGTGGCAGAGGCGGACCGTGCAATCCAATACTTTGATGAAGATTCGTATAAAAATTGATATGGGGCATAGCCTCCTGGTAATCATGCTGACTCCTATACAAGTGCACATGTTTAGGTTAACACTTTATTAGAATAAAATTTGTATTGTGTAGGAAAGCACAAATTGGGCTTGAAAGTAACTGTAAAATTACCTGCTCACTATGTTTCCTGCTCTAGGTATTTCTTGTCTGTGTTTAGATACCTAAATAAATAGTTGTGATATTATTTTAAAACAAATGTTGCTAAAAACATATATTAGTACTAAATCATCAACATTTTCTTCTGTTTTTGCAGGTTTTGTCGCACTCATATGTTTCAGATCATCAAACAAATTCTCCCCCCATGAAGTCATGAATTAATTAAGAAATTAACGTGTTCACTTTCAATTTTGGATAAATACAAAAGGAAGGTTTTGAGTTGGTCTAGGTAAAGTCTGGCCTTAGATCCAAATTGGTTGCTACTGTGTTACCTTGAACAGGTCGCTTCTGTTTGAAAGCCCTCCAGTGCATCTGAATTAAAACAATTCGACAAGGAAGAGTGGGTAAGAAATTACCCACAGCAATTTAAAAGTCTCATTATCAGTTATTTCAAATGCTTGAAGGCAGTTGCCACGAAACTAGACATTTTAGGTTTAAGGGCAATGACCTATTCACCCAGGATCAGGTTGTTTTGATTTGCTTTTTTCTCTTAATTAATAACATCATCATTTAAAAACTGCCTTTTGTATTTACTCTGGATATCTTTGTGAAGTTTGATGATCTGAAACATATGTGAGGCAAAAGTCTGTAAGTGGTCAGCTACGTTTCAGCACGAACACATTTATTTTACACTACACTATTACTATTATTCATATATATATATATATATATATATATATATATATATAAATATCTATATATAAATATATATATATATATATATATATATATATATATATATATAGGTCCTTCTCAAAATATTAGCATATTGTGGTAAAGTTCACTATTTTCCATAATGTCATGATGAAAATTTAACATTTATATATTTTAGATTCATTGCACACTAACTGAAATATTTCAGGTCTTTTATTGTCTTAATATGGATGATTTTGGCATACAGCTCATGAAAACCCCAAATTCCTATCTCACGAAATTAGCATATTTCATCCGACCAATAAAAGAAAAGTGTTTTTAATACAAAAAACGTCAACCTTCAAATAATCATGTACAGTTATGCACTCAATACTTGGTCGGGAATCCTTTTGCAGAAATGACTGCTTCAATGCGGCGTGGCATGGAGGCAATCAGCCTGTGGCACTGCTGAGGTCTTATGGAGGCCCAGGATGCTTCGATAGCGGCCTTTAGCTCATCCTGAACCCCACAGATTCTCTATGGGGTTCAGGTCAGGAGAGTTGGCAGGCCAATTGAGCACATTGATACCATGGTCAGTAAACCATTTACCAGTGGTTTTGGCACTGTGAGCAGGTGCCAGGTCGTGCTGAAAAATGAAATCTTCATCTCCATAAAGCTTTTCAGCAGATGGAAGCATGAAGTCCTCCAAAATCTCCTGATAGCTAGCTGCATTGACCCTGCCCTTGATAAAACACAGTGGACCAACACCAGCAGCTGACACGGCAACCCAGACCATCACTGACTGTGATACTTGACACTGGACTTCTGGCATTTTGACATTTCCTTCTCCCCAGTCTTCCTCCAGACTCTGGCACCTTGATTTCCGAATGACGTGCAGAATTTGCTTTCATCCGAAAAAAGTACTTTGGACCACTGAGCAACAGTCCAGTGCTGCTTCTCTGTAGCCCAGGTCAGGCGCTTCTGCCGCTGTTTCTGGTTCAAAAGTGGCTTGACCTGGGGAATGCGGCACCTGTAGCCCATTTCCTGCACACGCCTGTACACGGTGGCTCTGGATGTTTCTACTCCAGACTCAGTCCACTGCTTCTGCAGGTCCCCCAAGGTCTGGAATCGGCCCTTCTCCACAATCTTCCTCAGGGTCCGGTCACCTCTTCTCGTTGTGCAGCGTTTTCTGCCACACCTTTTCCTTCCCACAGACTTCCCACTGAGGTGCCTTGATAAGGCACTCTGGGAACAGCCTATTCGTTCTGAAATTTATTTCTGTGTCTTACCCTCTTGCTTGAGGGTGTCAATAGTGGCCTTCTGGACAGCAGTCAGGTCGGCAGTCTTACCCATGATTGGGGTTTTGAGTGATGAACCAGGCTGGGAGTTTTAAAGGCCTCAGGAATCTTTTGCAGGTGATTAGAGTTAACTCGTTGATTCAGATGATTAGGTTCAGAGCTCGTTTAGAGACCCTTTTAATGATATGCTAATTTTGTGAGATAGGAATTTTGGGTTTTCATGAGCTGTATGCCAAAATCATCCGTATTAAGACAATAAAAGACCTGAAATATTTCAGTTAGTGTGCAATGAATCTAAAATATATGAATGTTAAATTTTCATCATGACATTATGGAAAATAATGAACTTTATCACAATATGCTAATATTTTGAGAAGGTCCTGTATACTGCTAAAAAAAAATAAAGGGAACACTCAAATAACATCCTAGATCTGAATGAATGAAATATTCTCATTGAATACTTTGTTCTGTACAAAGTTGAAAATGCTGACAACAAAATCACACAAAAATCATCAATGGAAATCAAATTTATTAACCAATGGAGGCCTGGATTTGGAGTCACACACAAAATTAAAGTGGAAAAACACACTACAGGCTGATCCAACTTTGATGTAATGTCCTTAAAACAAGTCAAAATGAGGCTCAGTATTGTGTGTGGCCTCCATGTGTCTGTATGACCTCCCTACAACGCCTGGGCATGCTCCTGATGAGACGGCGGATGGTCTCCTGAGGGATCTCCTCCCAGACATGGACTAAAGCATCCGCCAACTCCTGGACAGTGTGTGGTGCAACGTGACGTTGGTGGATGGAGTGAGACATGATGTCCCAGATGTGTTCAATCAGATTCACGTCTGGGGAACGGGCGGGCCAGTCCAAAGCTTCAATGCCTTCATCTTGCAGGAAGTGCTGACACAGTTCCAGCCACATGAGGTCTAGCATTGTCCTGCATTAGGAGGAACCCAGGGCCAACCGCACCAGTATATGGTCTCACAAGGGGTCTGAGGATCTCATCTTGGAACCTAATGGCAGTCAGGCTACCTCTGGCGAGCACATGGAGGCCCTCCAAAGAACTGCCGCCCCACATCATTACTGACCACTGCCAAACCGGTCATGCTGAAGGATGTTGCAGGCAACAGATCGCTCTCCATGGTGTCTCCAAACTCCGTCATGTCTCTCACATGTGCTCAGTGTGAACCTGCTTTCATCTGTGAAGAGCACAGGGTGCCAGTGGCAAATTTGCCAATCCTGGTATTCTCTGGCCAAGCATCCTGCATGGTGTTGGGCTGTGAGTACAACCCCCATTTGTGGACGTCGGGCCCTCATACCATCCTCATGGAGTCGGTTTCTAACCGTTTGTGCAGACACATGCACATTTGTGGCCTGCTGGAGGTAATTTTGCAGGGCTCTGGCAGTGCTCCTCCTGTTCCTCCTTGCATAAAGGCGGAAGTAGTGGTCCTGCTGCTGGGTTGTTGCCCTCCTATGGCCTCCTCCATGTCTCCTGGTGTACTGGCCTGTCTCCTGGTAGCACCTCCAGACTCTGGACACTATGCTGACAGACACAGCAAACCTTCTTGCCACAGCTCGCATTGATGTGCCATCCTGGATGAGCTGCACTACCTGAGCCGCTTGTGTGGGTTGTAGAGTCCGTCTCATGCTACCACGAGTGTGAAAGCACCACCAACATTCAAAAGTGACCAAAACATCAGCCAGAAAGCATAGGTACTGAGAAGTGGTCTGTGGTCCCCACCTGCAGAACCACTCCTTTATTGAGTGTGTCTTGATAATCACCAAAGATTTCCCCCTGTTGTCTATTTCATTTGAACAACAGCTGTGAAATTGATTGTCAATCAGTGTTGCTTCCTAAGTGGACAGTTTGATTTCCCAGAAGTTTGATTTACTTGGAGTTATATTGTGTTGTTTAAGTGTTCCCTTTATTTCTTTGAGCAGTGTACATATATATATGTATATATGTGTGTGTGTGTGTGTGTGTGTGTGTGTGTGTGTGTGTGTGTGTTCAGGCACGCCTTCAGTCGGCATTCTGCTAACGTAGAGCTTGCGTATGTTGTCATAGGAAGGGAAAAAGATGGCGTCTTTGTCAGAAATGTACGATGTGGGATGGGAAGGTAAGAGAACATTTTCTGTGCTGTTACACAGTGCCAGGCTTTCAGATGTTTTTTAGACCCTCTGATTGTCTTGCCTCATAGTATAGCGCTTAGTCCTCGCTGTGAAAATGTTGCATTTTAGCGGAATGACGTCTTTGAAGAACTGAGCAAATGCTAATTAGCTCGGTGTGCTAACCTGTCAACCTTATGGACACACAGACACTAATACAATGTTAAATACCCCCGAATGCTAGGTAGTTGACAATAACAAACTCTGTAGCACATGTTTGCAGTTTAGAGTGTCGATTGTCTGAACGAGGGCGACTTCTGAAGGTTAATAGTTTGTCATTAACGGTTACGGCTAACAATATTTGCTAACTCTTCATTACTGTACAGGGAAAATAATTGTACATCTTAATATTCGTAATGTTACTGATCACTCTTACGCTTCACTGGTCAGGTGATGTGCACGGTATGTACCTACAGTTTGTAGTCATTGTCGTTCAGGTTTATTTTGATGCAAGACCTGTTGCTGAAACGGTTAATAGTCTCAGTTATATGAGCTAATGAGTAGCCTACTGTGTTAAATGCCTAAACATATTTAGACATATTAAAGGTGCGGGTATTTATAAGTTCAGTAGTGATGCGAACTATAATTGATTTTCTGTGGTTTAATTTTTGTTTCTACAGAGATGAGAGACAAGTTACGTAAATGGAGAGAAGAGAACTGCAGAAATAGCGAACAGATAGTGGATGTTGGTGAAGAGCTCATCAGTGAACATGCATCTAAACTTGGGGATGACAGTAAGTCTTTTTTTTTAACCAACAAATTACTGTAATCAATTACTTTTATGGTCGAAAAATGGCAACAAAAACGTTTACCATGATCTAATTGCTTTTATTTAGCAAATAAAAACGAAACAATTATACACTGTGGGTGCAAAATTGATATATTATAGAAATAAAAATATCAGAAAAGCAGGTGTATCAGCAGCAAAGTAAAAGGTAAATGGAAGCACACAGGTACTCACACCAGTAAACATTTATAACCTACGAAAAAGAAATACTGTAGAGTTATTAAAAATCGCATTCTTAGATTAAATGAAGTGTGCAACTGCACATCTGTAATGGTGCATGTGACAACAACAACAGACTCTATACAAAAAATGGAAAACCTGCAAATAACAGCATGGATGTAAACACTGATTGAGCTTGTTATTACAGATATTGTCATATTACATGTATTTAGTCCTGTTACTGAAAGCAAAGCTAAGAGTCTTTTCATAAATTCATACAATGTACACACAGTTTTTTTCAGCTCAAGAGTTTTAGAAAAATCTAGAGCTAAAATATCCCTTAGTCCCAAGTAGTGATATAAACCGCAGGTATTTTTAAAATATTTTTTTTAAACAGATGTTGTGTTGGAATGTAAAATTTTGAATAGACACCCGCTGAATTTAGTAGAATTTTGTGCTTATGTGAATTATCTCTTCTTACTATCCATAGAGGTAAAACTGAAAGTTGATATTAGTTGGCTAATTAGCTGCCACGCAGTTAGCTAGCCTACACTCTGCACTATCTCTGACCTTTCATTGAAATGACTGAACCATAGGAGCAGTTTAAAGGACATTTTTTTTAATGATTTTAAAACAATAACTTTTTAAACCTTAAAATACCCTGAGACTGGTAACCCTTTAGTTTGTACTGTGCCAGAGTGCGGTTTCTGGAATGGATCACACCGGTTTTAACCTATCCTGGACCCTAAAACGAACCAGAGAACTGTACCCTTGCACGGTTCCAGCTGTCGGTCTCGGCAGGGTTAATCCGGACCCTGGAATGGATTTGCTTGCTGTATGCCAGCCCAGCGTACCAAAAGGAGGGAGAGAGGATGTAACATAAGAGCAGCGCATTTGAGTAGAAGTAGTACAGGAATAACAAAGTAGGAGCATGAACCCGAAAATGTCTCGTGGGCCTACGTGGAGTAGTGAAGAGGTGCAGATGCACGACTACATAAAAAAAAAAAAAAATAAAAGGAATGAAAACTAGTAAAGAAACCCAGATGAGACGGACTTTTTTCTTTGTGCTTCTTATTCTTCTCAATCAGGGCTATACTGCCCCAGAAACAATCTGTTGCAACTGCATGACATTGGGTGACAAACATGACAAACTGGGTGAACTGAAAGTGTGAATTTCTTCACTTTTACTGATCCTTGGACCAGACCAGCAGTGTGAATATACCCTTAATAGACTGCTTGTAATGTTGATTGTAATATGTCATTTTTGTATGTATTCCCTAGAGACTGTTGACCCTTACTGGCGCTTGTTGACTTCCAAAAGGCTGCCAACAGCATGTTTTATGACACATAGAGGGTTAAAGCCTACAAGGATAAAACAGAAAACATTGCTATAATTTGTTGTTGTTGACTTTCATCCAATTCAGCATATTTCTTTATGCGTCTCTAATAATTATACCAAATATGTGGTAAAAATCACTGTCTGTTAGAAAGTACTTAATGGAAACAGAAGCGATAGCGTAAGTGGTTCTGACTTTGTGGAAGAACACCCAGACTTTGCTATCAAGGTAAGGCTGTTGAAGACAGCAGGACAATGGATTAATGTAATGTGTCATACAGCATTACAACACAGAGCATAGCAATAAGCAATATAGTACCTACAGTGAATCAGTGAGGTGTCTTGCAAAGCAGACAGAGGCTTTAGGATCTAATGTTTAAACTCTTTTGTTAAAGCACAAGGAAACCGAGAATGCTGAGGACAGTATACACCAAGAGCATTTGTCACTTTAAACTTAAAGATGTCTTGCTTTGTTTTTAGCTCAGAACTGACCAAGACAAATCCACACGAATGAAATCAGTCCAATGTCCAGAAAAGTCTCTTCAGAAGTGTCTTCCTTGGAACAATTAAGACCAAAATACAGGAGAGTAGACTGAAGGGAGTCAGTTTTATGGTTTTAAGGTTGCCTAGTGAAACAGTAATGAGGTATCAGCAAAGCATTATGGAGGCTCCTTGGACGTTTGATGCCCTGTTACTGCAAATGGAGTTGTGCCTCTGGTGAGGATTTTTGGAGTCCATGCTGAGAAATGCATGCAGATTTATGCATATCATGCAATATCCTCAGGGCGAGAGGCTTATGTCATTTATAGAGCTATCTTCTTCATAAAAAGAAGAAGTTCTGATGATGGTATGGCCCATGCTGAGCCCTGATTTCAAGGTTCTTCAGATTTCTCTAGGATTACATGAAGGAGCAGAAGGCTTTGAATCAGTCTCATAAGATGTGTGGCTGACTCTGAGATGTTTGGAACAACCTACCTGCCAAGTTCCTTTTCAAGAATTGCATGCAAGTGCAGATAGACATAATGATGTTGAAGGAAAATAGTCAACAGTAGAAATATAGATTTTATTTGATTACATTCTTTGTATGTTTATTGTAATTATATCAATAATATGTAAGTCACCTCTGTAAAAAGTATTGACATTCCAGTATTTTCTTACACTTGCTCAAAGTTTTCATTGCTGCAGAAAGTGCAGTAGGAGACCACACGATTGTACAGTCAACAGTCTACTGTTGATTGATTTGTAAATTTTAATGACTGTTAACATAGCAAAGGTCATGGTTGTCCTTATAAGCTAACTACCCTGCTGCAATACTCTATAAGACGTTCTTCAAGTCTTTATGATCCATAATGTCCTAGTAAGAGTGCTATAAACACTTGACATGCCATGCTTTTATTGAATCCAGATCTAAAACTAGCTGTGACTTGAGATGCAATTATCAGAACAAGAGCTGGAATCATTACAGTCCAAAAAACACGTGGCAACTGTTTGTTCTGGTACACTCGGCAAGCTTTTAGATGGAGCTGAACTTTATTTTTCTTTCACAGGAAGTGTTAATTTTGCCTAGTCAAAGGTGTCTGATATGTTGTAATAATTCCAATAATCAGTCTCTGTCTTTGTAATCGGTCTTGACAATACATTCAGAATGTTTCTCCAATCCATGTTTTGTTTCTCATGTTGAATACAGTTTCACCAATGTGCCATGGTTGTGTTACCCCAATTTGGTAATGATTAAGTGCATTCACCGTTCGTAAAAACAGATTTAAACATTTTTTTGACAGGCCAGTAACCTGAAAATTCTCCCAATTCACGTCAGAAAGCTATGTTTGCCATTGAGCAGAGACTAGAGAGGAAAAGACCAAAAAAAAAAAAAGAGATATGTTTTCGACAGTCTCTTGCAATAAAAATGTATGCGGTGGATCGCACCATTTAAAAAAAAAACAAAAAAAACAAGCAGAACAGAGCAGTTAAGAGCCTTTGATCTATAAAGTGACAAATAGGACTTGCATTTCTAATCTAGAAAGTAGAAAAAACTATAAAAAAGAGACCTGAAGATGCCCTTAAATTCAGAGCATTGTTATTGCAATGTGATTCCGGTAGGAAGTTTTGGGCTATACAAGTTTTAAGGTACCTATTGTATAACTAAGTTTTCAAATTAGTCTTGCTGAGCCCAATGATATCTGGTAACATTACAGTATTGTCTGTTATTCCTTGAAATAAATGCTTGTTTTTTTTACCAGAAGCTTTAGTTTCTGCATTAGGGTAATGTGGCATTCTGAGTTGAAGAAAATGCAGCAGTCATTTAAATGAACTGTATGCTTGCTTATATAAGGAAAAAGCACATGCTGCTACTGCAGCTGAGGGCAAACTCTACATTGGTGCATCAAGTATTGAGTCAGCATCTTACTTTTTGTGTGCATAACAGCAGACAGGAATGGAAAAGGGCATTTAACACTATCCTCTTTGTCTGTCCCTCTTCTGCCCAGTCTGGATTATTTATGAGCAGGTGATGATCGCCGCATTGGACTGCAGTCGAGATGACTTGGCTCTGGTAACTTTTTGCCACACCTCCACACACACCCAAAAAGCTCCAGAAGTGAATTGTTCAACCTGCCACAGCCGGTTGGCTTTGCAGTGCCAGGTTTAAAAATGTGATTTGTATTTGGCCATATAATATTGCTCTGTTTGTACTTTGGAAAAACAGCTGGAATTCAGAGAGTGTAAAAAAATGAGTGTTTGCCATCGTTTGACTCATAAGGCTTTTTCTTTTTTCCTCTTCAGATTTGTTTGGTGTCATGGAGCTTTATTACATGTATCTCAGTATTCTTAGGCCTAAAGTCTGCATAGCAGAAAAGACATGAGATAATAACAGGAGGGGTTAGTCATTAATAAGTATGGATGTGAGGACTTTTTAGGCAAGATGAATGACTCACTGAGTACAGCCAAAGCAGGGCTCACTGATTAAAATTAGTTGACTGTTGGCTATCCCCTGATTTCGGCTGCCACGGTTAAAATAATAATAAAAAAAACATACTTAAGTTGATGGCTTGTGGAAATGATTCAAGTCGCTCTGTAGACTTTTCCATTTAATTCATTGTAATCCTCAGGATATTTCTACAGCGCCTTGTGACAGTATTTATAACCTTAAAATGTTTGTACGTTTTGTCACGTTACAACCACAAACTTCAATCTGTTTTATTGATATTTTATTTGATAGACAACAACAAAGTCGTGCATAATTGTGAAGTGGAAAGAAAAAGCTCTTGGAAGGCTAGGTCTTGTCAAAATGTTTAATTGGATTTAGATTTTGACTTTCAGTAGGCCATTCCATCACATAAATATGCTTTGATTTAAACCATTCCACTGTAACTCTAGTTGTATGTTGAAGGCTGTAGTGCTGCTGATAGGTTAACCTCCACCCTACCCTCTAGCAGGTTTTCTACCAATATTACCCTGTGTTTAGTTCCATCCATCTACGCCTGCTGGAGACAAGCATCAATGCAGTTCAGAATGATACCCAGTGTTGGTTTTTTGTAGTTTCATCTAACCAGAACACCTTCTTCCACTAATTCTCTGTTCTATATATGGCTTTTGTTTTTCAAACAGTAGTGCTTTTCTTTTAAGAATGACTTTTTTTTCTCACCAATCTTCCTTAAAGCCCTGATTTGTTGGCTTGATGGTTGTCCTTTCAAATGATTCTCTGCAGCTCCTCCAGAGTTATCAAGCTTTGGTGCTTCTCTGATAATGCTCCTGTTGCCAGGTCTGTCCGCTTAAACATGTAGCCATGTCTTGGTGGGTTTGCAGTTTTGCAACGCTCTTGCTCTGTGAATACAAATACAAACCACACTTTTCGGAATTTTATTCCTTAAAGATTATATCATTTTCCTTCCACTTCACAACTGTACAAAGTTTTGTGTTGGTCTGGCACCTTAAAATCACAATAAAATATATTGACGTGTTGTTGAAAAATTACAGTCCTAACCCTGTTTGATAATATCTTACAAACACCACCTCTGTGTGGAGAAGCAAGAAAGAATTTACAATAAAAGTCCTTATTTTCGTCTTCATAGCTGCAAGTGTAGTTGCCCAGATGAGTTGCAGACAAACCACAAGTTGTTGTAAGACAGGGTTGCTGGACTGGTGCCAGGTTATTATACCAGTCATGTTTATATAAAGAAAATGGTGAACAAATCAGCCACTTCTCAGATAACTTGTTACTTTAGGAAATTCTATGCTAAATGCATGAGAACAAGAGTTTTCTAAAAAGTAAAAAAAAAATACTGCCTGAATTGGTCTGTCTTCTTTTCCCACTTCCTTCCAGACCTGTCTACAGGAACTGAGGAAGCAGTTTCCAGATAGCCACAGAGTGAAGCGATTAACGGGAATGAGGCTGGAAGCTTTGGAAAGGTAAGCATTGGGTAGCAAAAACTGCAAAGAGTGAGGGAGACAAAAAAAGCAGAGACGGATTTGAGTGATATACTGGGGAGGTGAGGGAAGAAAAAGTGTTTGCAGAATCTAAGTGGTACAGTGACTAGGGCGTGTTTATGTACAGTACGGTGTGTTTATATTGGATCACCCAGCATTCGTTGTGGAGAAAAGGGGAATGGAGAGCCCTGAGTGCTTCTGTGGCGCTTCAGCTTGTGTCAGGGATTCCCGGGAAGGAAGCGGTTGGATCCCGCTGTTATTCCAGGGGTCCCTCAGTCGTTTCTGGTTTCTGCGCTATTCTTTTCTTATTTTGTTGCTCCTCACCGCTGCTTTTTTCTTTCTTCCTTCTCTCTATTTTTATACTTTATTGTGTTGTTTTGGTCTCTCTTGCGAGAAGGTCTTAGCCCTGTAAATATTGACGTGATACCTCACTCACAGTACGGAGGAAGAAACATAAACATGTTATCTTAGTCTGCACCGAGCTGCAGGACGGATAATTCAGTTTGTTTATTACTCCGCCAGGATCACCTTTGCTGGTTTATTGGTTATGTCAGTTTATGTGATAATTGAGAGAGATTGGTTCAGCACTGTCAGATTAAATACACTGCACAGTAGGATCTAATTGGCTGCAGACAGAGCTACACTTGAATGACACAACTTCAAACAGTACAGCCCTTTCCCTTCGACACACACGCACACACACTTGGTTCCTAAATAAATAAAGCAAATCAAAGTGGCTCGTGAGTGGTTGCCTGGTGCCATCTGAAATCTCCCAAAGTGTGGGTGAGTAATAAAGTGAATGTGAGGGAATCATCAGTGCTGGAAATGGGGCCACTCATTGCTAATGGGAACCAGAGTTGCTTCTGTCTGTTGCAGACTGTGGGCGGGATGGTTTCTGATCGCAGAGCCATGGCTCTGGCTGCCTGTGCTTCAGCACTGAAGTTGGCACAATAATAAATATGTTCAAGAATCCCTGTTTTGACATGACAAGTGAAGTGCACGTTTCTACATTTCTTTACCGTATTATTTGGTAGTTGTAGCTTGTAAAAATCCTAAAAATCCCCTTTGCAGTGGCTTGCAAAACTACTTATGCCTCATGAACTGTTTTACAGTTTGTCACCTTACAACCACAAACATAAATGTATTTTATTAGGATTCTATGTGTTAAAACAACGCAGGTGGTGCTTGGCTGGCGAGCAGAAGGAAAATGATACAGGGTGTTTTATATATTGTACAATTACAAATCTGAAAAGGGTGGAATACAGCACCAATTTCTCTGACGTTGTGTAAAACGTAAATAAAAACAAAATATAATAATTTGGAAATCCTGGTTAACTTATATGCAATTGAATACATTACAAAGACAAGACATTTAATGTTCAACCTGAGAAAAGGTTTTTTGCTAATATTCCCTCTCTTTGATGCTTGCTACACGTTCCAATAAAGCTGGGACAGGAGCATGTTTACCACTGTGTTACATCATCTTTCCTTTTAACAACTCAATATGCGTTTGGGAGCTGAGGACACTAATAGTAAAAACTTTGTAGAAGGAATTCTTTCCCATTCTTGCTTGATGATCCGCTTCAGTTGCTCAACAGTCCGGGGTCTTCCTTGTATTTTCTATGGGAGAAAGGTCTGGAAAGCAGGCAGGTCAGTCTAGTACCATCACTCTTATACTATGAAGCTACGCTGTTGGAAAACTTTGAAAAATGTCGCTTGGCAATGTCCCGCTTAAGCAGGAAAGTTGCTGACGTTACTTGGATGCCATCACAGCCAGCACATGCAGGCTTTTGAACTTTGTGCTGATAAAAATCCAGATAGTTTTTTTCCTCTTTGGCCCAGAAGAGACGACGTCTATGATTTCCAAAAACAATCTGAAATGTGGACTCTTCAGACCAAAGCACACTTCTCCACTTTGCATCAGTCCATCTCAGATGAGCTCGGGTGCAGAGAAGCCGATGGTGTTTCAGGGTGCCTTTTGATATATGGCTTTAGCTTTGCATGGTAGAGTTTTAACTTGTAGATGTAGCGACGAACTGTGTTAACTGACAATGGTTTTTTGAAGTGTTCCTGAGCCCACGTGGTGATATCGGTTACAGAATGATGTTGGGTTTTTAATGCAGTGGCTCCTGACGTGTCGAAGGTCACGGGCGTTGAATGCAGCGATTTCTCCAGATTCTCTGAAGCTTTGATGATGTTATGGACTGTAGATGATGAAATCTCTAAATTCCTTGCAATTGTACTTTGAGAAACATTGTTCTTCAACTGTTGGACTATTTTCTTACACAGTTGTTCATAAAGTGGTAAACCTCGCCCAATCCTAGCTTGTGAACGACTGAGTCTTTCGGGGATGCTCCTTTAATACCCAATCATGACACTTGATGTTCCAAGTTCAGGTTGTTAGTTTGAACATTAAATATCTTGTCTTTTTAGTGTATCCAATGGCATATAGGTTGAACAGGATTTGCAAATCATTGTATTCTATTTTTAATTATGTTTTACACAATGCCCCAACTTTATTGAAGATGGGGTTGTACATTTGTATGCAGCCCCCTTGACTCAGATACCCCTCAGTAAGATCCAGTGCAACCAAATGCCCTCAGAAGTCATCTCATTTGTTTATGTAGTCTGAATATATAGCTGTTGTGTAACGGCCTCAGAGATTTGTTATAGAACGTGAACAAACAGCATCATGAAGACCAAGGAACTCTGCAGAAGGGGCAGGGATATAGTTGTGGAGAAGTTTAAAGCAGGGTTTGTTTTAAAAAGGTATGGACATTTCACGGAGCACTGTGAGACCTTTTAAGGGGTATAAATACTTTTACAAGGCATAGGTGGCCCATCTAAAGCTTTAGACATAGTGGAAATGCACAAGTAAAGTACAAAAAAGTAGCAGTTTGATTTATTTAAAGCTAAATTAACCTTAAAACAGTCACATATAATAGTAAAAATGGTTTGATCTGTTCTTATTGGGACTCGTTGAAGTGAAGCCAGCCTGTCACAATGTGAGCGGTGCGACGAACTAAAATTATTTCTGTCCAGCCCCATTTTATTCAACCTTCTGCCATGCTGCATACACAAACTTGATTCCCTTAAGTTCAGTTCATTTCCCACTACCTAATTTTGCCTATGTGAGGATTGCGATTGCCTAATTGCTATCTGTTTCTCTTTGTCTATAAAGGTACGATGAAGCCAACAAACACTATGATGCCATTCTCCAAGAGGACCCCACCAACACGGTAGGATTGAGAAGAAGCCTGTCTGGTTAGCATCAACCTTAGCTTCACGGTGTGGTCTTGGCCTTTTTGAAGGCTTTAAATCCGTCTGATTTTGGTGTTAGTGGTAGGAGTTCACTGAGTTGAGGTCTTTGGCCTCTCTGCTCTCAATCACAGTTTTGATCAGCCTATCACGCTCACACAACTGAAGACTGATTAGGGTATGAGGCCGGGTCATTGTGAGGTGATTAATGATCTTAGTCGGTGTTAGATATGTTTGGAAGTGAAATGTTAATAAAGGCCTGGTCTTTGAAGGTGGTGATTTATCAAACCTTTTAGAGTCCCTAAGTTCCTAATCCACCTTCTGTTTTGTTATCCGTTGACTTCGCATGGAACGTCTGTTTTGTGGTAAGCTGCTATCAGAATTTATACATAGAGCTACTAAACTTTGGCCTCTGCTTTCAGTTTACAGTTCATAACTGCGAAGACTTGCATGTTTGAATATTGCATGTCATTCCCAAATAATGTACCTGCTGGAAACTGGTACCATGAGTACTTGTGCCTTTTTGAAGTGATTTATTTTAAAGGGTTTTACAACACTATGTTGACTGTCTTCACTTGCTGCATCCTTCCCCAACTTCAACAAGTTTACTCTGCCATCCTGACACACTCTCGACACAGTCAACTATGGCTGAAAAATACAGTATTTACAAAATAATAATACAATAACAATAATAATTGTAGTTAATAATATATATTATTTTCATTCTACACCACTTACTCCTGTGGTGGCAAAGAAAAATAAAATTATTTTTTTTTACTTTGCTAAGGAGTTATTTTCAAATGTGCCTCACATCCTTCTGTGTTACCCCAAAGCCAGATTTTATTAGGGTTTTGTTGCTGTTTCATGTTTTCTGTGTTTCACCTTATAGACATAAAAAAAAAAAAAAAAGACTATGGATTAGATAGTGTGGTAATCTGTAATCATAGTTAGAGATGCACTAATCAGACTTTTGTAGCCAATTTTGGATCTAAGACAAAATTATTTTACGTTCTAAAATGTCTTTAGCATCTTATACTTGGGGTTAATCTCCATGTGTATATCTCTGAGAATGTAGATTCTTCTGAGAACTCAACATTTACAAATCCATCTTGTTTTATGACGGGCAGTTTGAGAGCTTAAAATACTAAACTAGATCAACTTTTCTGTACTCCATTCAGCCTTTCTGTTGGCTACCAAAGTCTTGCCCTCTCTGTCTGAATGAACCTCAAACATGTTTCAATATGCTGTAGAAAAAAAATGTTCTTTCCAATAGCTTCTTGCATCTCTGTGCTGCATTTGACTTCACTTTTAAACACCTGACTGGCACTTAAAGTAGCTCACATCTTCCCTTAGTAACAACTTCCACACTGATAAGTGTTGTTGTTACCATGACCTGGTAACTCTTGGGTATAGTGTGCTCACTGACCGGAAAAAGACAAAATCAAGCTGAAAATGGTCATATTCTCTATTCATGATCTAAATAAATCAAATTTTAAATCCCATGTTAAATGTATATATGATTAGCTTTAAAATAGTCTTTTTCTGATTTTAATGGTCTTTAACAGAAACATAATTATGTCATACTGCACGTGACATAGTACTGGAGTCTGAAAGTGAGATGAGCAAGCGTATAAAGAATCATTTACTAATACTTTTTCTTCTCTCTTTCATTGGGAGCACCAAAAAGTAAGAATTATTAGATTAATTGATATCTTTGCATCAGTTGTATGCTTTGTAACTGCAGTGATTGTGGCATAATGTATCCATCAACTGTTTTGACAGTGGGAGTACTAATTTCTGTGACTCCCATGGCACCTCACCTCCTCCACTACCTTAAATCTGCAGGGACTACCTCGGAAAGGGAATGGTCCATTTCCTGGTCTTTGCACACTGGAGCCTGCCACCCTTTTAGGCTTAAGCTGTCAGTCACATCTGGGACTGGGAATGGAACAAAACACACTAATATGTTCCCTGAGCCGTGGATGTTAGCTTTCAACCGTTTTTCCCACAATGCTTTTCCCCAGAAGGGGTATTGATGGTGCTTGGTGTGAAGATATAATGACCTCATTGAGGCCACCTGTCTTGGGGTGGGGACAGTTTCCTCCCTCTGTGTACTCCACATAGCGGGAGATTGTGCCGTAGATGGGTCTGAGAAATGGCGGAAAATTGGCAGCTAGAAGGAAGACTTGCAAGGCATCCCAGCATGTGAAGCAGAGATTGGAAAGGGAGCTGTTGTAATTACAGACTGTGGAATAGATGTGGTACATATTAACCAAAATTGTTGAATCAACAAAAATTGCTCAGGATTTTTTTTTTTTTTTGCCAAGGAGCTTTTCCAAAGAAACATTTCAATCTTTTAGACCTTCCACTGCTTGCTATATTCCAATGCCTACATCAATGTGCTGGCCAAATTTTTGTCTCTTTGTTTTACCTTCTGAGGGGATTTTGCCCACAAGAAAATAGCAGATTAGTACTTTGTTTAACATTGAGTGAAACCACAGATAATATTAACATTAAATCTTAATGCACTTATAGCATTTCTTCACTCGCACTTTAAGTCAGATGATTCCTGAGGTTTATCCACAAATCTCTGGAATTAGATTCATAGATGGACAAACATTTTCATTGTCCTTTTTAACATTTAAAGAGTGAATACAGTAACAGTCTTGGCTTGTAGTTTGGAGTCTCTATTTCTTTTATGAAGATGTTTTATTTCCTGTTTTTTCTTTTGGAAGCTAAAATATTGTCTGTCAGATGAGGTTGCCGTCTCTCAGCAGGTCTCTATCCCATCTTGATGGATAAGTAGGTTTTGTTTAATGGCAGTGTCAGACAAGGCCCATTTTACAGTCCCCTAGACATGACTAATACACCCCCCCCGTGGTTTCAGTTATTACTATGGGAGAGGAAGCCCCACTCAATCAAGTCCCAGTCCATAAATAAAATCGCGTTGTGGCAGGGCAGTGCGCTGCTAATGGAGCAGCAACCTCCTGTTAAGCTTTTTCCCTTTGAATCAAAAGAAGCAGGCGAAGGAGATGGTGGGTAGAGTCAAATATTTGGAAAAGTCAGAGCAGCAGGGGTAATTCTTCCTAATACAGATTGATGAGAATCTAATCCACCTTAAGGTCAGTTCAGCTTCAAAACGAAGCGGAAAGCAATTTTCAGCCGATGCGAGACGGGCCTGTGCAGCTGGAGATGCGTGCTGTGCCGGCAGGAAGACGAGCGTTGGGGTTTGGGGGAGTGTGCCATTTTCTCCACTTGGTAAGAGGATGAGTCACCACTTTATCTCAGCCACTGAGCTCATTCCAGCTACCAAACACTGACTCATAATGTGTGCCCATCTCCTGCTAGACATGGCCACTAACCATTTCCAATTATGCCTCCATGGATGTATATTCATGCTAGTCTCACATTCATTTGTATTAAAAAACTAAAATCTCCTTTATTCCCTTGGCTGTTGCAATGGAGCAAGGTTTTGGCTTCTCTTCTAGGAAATATTGTTTGTTTTATAGTGAAGAGTTTAAGAGTTAAAGTGTTGCACTGGCTTTTTACCCCCGCACACCAACACTTGAACAAGGGTGTTAATCCTGTTTACTCTCTCCTTTACAGGCAGCAAGGAAGCGCAAGATTTCTATACTGAGGGCCTTGGGGAAGAGCACTGAAGCCATAAGGGAACTCAATGAGTATCTGGAGCAGTGAGTGTTTAACCATCCCTCCTCTTTATCTCCTCTAGCTTTTATTTTAATTAAAAACGAGTCTACTTTCAATAAAGACAACAAATCCCCACTTTTCCTAATTCCGTTAGTATTGGCACGATTGCATTTAGTAAGCTGAATATGTTGACTTTGTTTGGAAAGAAGAAGAATGTAATCCATTTTTGTGTTTCCAGGTTTGTTGGAGACCAAGAAGCATGGCATGAGTTATCAGAGCTCTACATCAATGAACATGAGTAAATATATTTTTGTGACTTAAATAGAATCTCCATAGATTAATTCTTGCTTTCAGGATGATTTTTTTTTCTACAACCTAATCATGTGATTCAAAATTCAGCTGCTGAAATAGTTCAGTGTATATTATAATCTAGAGTTATCTAGAGGTCGATAGTTGTAGATGTGGTTCATTACGCTTTAAAGAATGAGAAAATTTTGGGTCAGCCTCACATATGGATTCATTCGGGATAGTAGATATGACTGCATGGCCCAGTGTCTTCAGATATACAGCGAGTTGTACTAATACCCCTTAGACTTTGCACATTTAGGCTACGTTCACACTGCAGGCAAATCCGACCCAAATCTGACTTTTTCATGGCAGTCCAAACGGCCCTATTCCGATCTTTTCAACTTCAAAAATATCTAAATTGTGCAACGTCCATATGTGGTACTAAATTGGATATGTCTGATGGTTTTCAGTTTGCATTCAGAACGGTCATGTCGCATTTCGACCGACTTTCACACCATTGCCCTGACCCTGACTACGCATCCATACAGACCTCTCTACTGCAGTAGCAGTCACTGCTCCATAAAAGGCCATTGTTAATAGTTGTGCTCTCTTCTTTCTTACATTTCTTTCGTCTTATGACGTGGTCATAATATTGTCGGCTCCCATTGCTCAACAACGTAATAATAACACCGAGACGCCGACATCCATTATTAGTTCTGTAAACAGTGTGCTGCTGTGTGTACAAGCAGGTTGCTTCGGGGTCGTGAACCATTCAGACTGAAGTCAGATGGAGGTCGCATTTAGTCTGCAGTTAATTAGTAGAATGACAATGTTAAAAAATAAAATAAATGGATTTCAGCCAAAAATCAGAATTGAGTATCAAGACCTGCAGTGTGAACGTAGCTTTAGTCACTTTACAGCCACCAGCTTCAGTGTATTTTACTGGAATTGTTTGTGATAAACCAGTGCAAAGTATTGCAGTAAGTAGTAGAATGAAAGTAATACATTGTTGTCATTAAAGCATAGTGTGCATTTGTATTAAGGCTCCTTGGATATGATACACCTAAATAAAATCCAGTGTAACCAATAACCTTCAGACATCACCTGAGTGACTGAGTCCACCTGTGTTTTTCCACCTGAGTCCAAGGCTTTAACTGGTGGAAAACCAACACAGCACATAAACGCAAACACACTATTCCAACTGTGAAACGTAGTGACATCATGCTGTGGGGATGCTTTTCTTCAGGAGAGACAGGGAAGTTGATCCGAGGTGATAAAACAGGCCTAATCTGAGCGAAACGTTGTTAGAGGATACTTTAGAGTTGCTTCCAGCAGAACACCCCTCCTAAATGTACAGCCAGAGCTACACTGGAATGGTTTAGGCAAAGGTTTATTCTTATGTTAGAATGGCCCAGTCAGCCCAGAACGCAGTCCAATTAAAAATCTGTGGGAAGACTTGAAAATTGATCTTCAGACACTCTGGCTAAGTTTGAGATGTTTTGAATAGAATGGGTATAAATTTTAGACTCCAGCTGCGTAAAGCTTGCAGCTGTTTTACAGCCAAAGGTGGTTCTATAAAGGTCTGACTTGTAGAGGCTGAATACAAATCCACAACACAACTGCCTGAAAACCATTAATCGTTTTCCTTTCACTTCACAATTATGCACTACTTTGTATTGGTTTTTAACATTATTAAATACGTTGGAGGTTTGCAGTTCTAATCTGACAAAATGTGTAAAAGTTTAACGGGTGTTAATATTTCTGCAAGACGCTGTAGGCATGTCTGTATTTCTAAACAATAAATAGATATAGTTTCCATTCTTTCTGGTTAGGCCCTTACTAACCTGTATAATTTACAAGCCATTTAAGCTAAGAGACCAAATAAGCAAAGCATTATCTTCAGATGGGGAATTTGAAGAGTCATTATCAGTCTGAGCTCTGGTATTGCTAAGATTTTCCCTCTGGAGTTTTACTTTATTTATTTTAGAGCAGTGATTAAGACCAAAAGGTAAATGAAAAATATTAAATCATCAAACTGAAACTGAAATGTACAAACTACTTTGTAACATTCAAGCACACTGAAGAGATTTCAGTGTGTATAGTGGTGATATGTTTATGCTAAACTGCTTCTTTCTGCAAAATGAACTTGTCACATAAACATTATCAAGGATCTCCTGAGAGCTGTTGGATGGCCACAATAGAAGCGACCGAAAAGCCCAACTTGGCTAGAGGTCCAAATAGAGTCTTGTAGTTTGATAGGATTTCAGGGTTAAGCCCCTTAAGGCTCCCTGGCCCCCCACTGATAAATATATGCATGTGGTCAAGGTGAATTTCCGGACAAACAAAAGCATTGATACAAAAACATGAAATCGCTGGTGTCAGTTTTCTTATATCTGAGATTGTTTGGAGGTTCAGAGGTTAGTGAAGCAGTGTCTGCAGATTGATTATGTCTTTTCAAAGCGACACTCGTCTCTGCGGTTGCTCCGGTATGAAGGTAGCGGCAGCAGGAATGTGTTGCACAGTCAGACAGCTACTTATTGGATATTTGGTGCTTTTGTCTGGGAGGCTTCATGGCTGTAGTAGCCAGAGGAAATCCAAGGGTGAGACCATTATCTCCCAACTAATCCCAACACTTCTAATATCACACCACTCACTCCCACAGGCCCTTATCTACAGGCGTGTCAATTTCTTTTCATTCTCTTCTTTATTTTGGGTTACAAACTCCCTGTTTCCCCTCCGCCTCCTCTTCCGGACAGCCAAGCATTATCACCAGGATTTTCCAGAGAGACAGAGCAGGAGAACACTTGGTGTGAAATTCCCAGGACAAGGTGGTGTTGCTCCTCCTCCCCTTCCCAGCCAGAGAAAACACAGGTTACTTTTCAGTGCAAGTAAAATAAACTGTCCTCTCTTTAATGTCCACCCTGGGAACTAATAATAGCCAAAGTGATATGTATCCACCTTGCTGCTGCAAGAGTTGTAGCACAAGAGCCGACACACTAAATGTCTAAATAATAATTTCCAATTATTTAAACAGTCATTGTTCCAATGATGTTTAGCGTAGGGATTTTGTTATTTGCAAGGATTGCTCCAAGCCTCTCCCTGATCTGGTGCTGGTTTTGAATTTGACCTAAAATATTTGACTGGTAACCCAAAATTGAATTTTAAACTAATCTTTTTTTTTTCAAGCATATTTTGCCAAGTTTAAATCAATTTCTGTCTTCTGCGCAGCGAGACTGTGGTGTTAAATATGAAAGCAACTGCTGGTGGTTTTGTTGACCTCCAAAAGAAACAAAAACACTTTCTGTAGTCTCGCACATCATAGCGGCTACAACCCTGCTTGAGCCGCCTGATTAGGAGTTAGTTTGGGAACCCGTTTCAGGGGGCAGCTTGGTTATGCTAGAGTTTAGATGGCTTGGAGGGAGGAGTACAGGGGGTTAGGGTTCTGGATGTGGTACAAGATTCTGCTTGATGGCTGACGGGGTGAGCTCTGATGCAAGCCACGGCCTCTGCACAAGCACATCTGAAAGTCTTTATGGAAAGGAAGTGGTAATTGTAAGCAGGCCCTCAACCCTTCAAGCCCTCTGATCTCGCCTTCCACTCAACTCCTTCCCAATGTTTATTTCTCTCTGTGTCCCAACCTTCCTTCCCTGGCTACACTGCTAATCTTTCAACTGGTTACAATGGAAGACGTTAAGTAGGCCGATAAGTTCTTCATGTGCTTGCATTCAGCATTTGAGTCACGGTCCTCTTCACATTCCAGCATTTGCCTTATTCTTCATAAACCGTGTGAGATGTTTTGATAGACGATGTTGGTCTTTAGTCATTTCAGGTTCTGCAAAGAAACTTTTATGAAAAACGAATATGAGAAAAATAATGTTGTTGAATATATTGAGGTTTTGCTTAATTTTTGTGTAAATTCCTGCTGTGTTGGTCAGTTTTTTTCTTGTGGATCTGCTTTAGCCTGTATTTTGTTTGTTGCACAGACGTATATGCCTTTTTAGTTAATCATGTAATGCCATCATTAGAGATGATCAGGCTGAGGTTTTCTCCTGCCGATACCCATTTTGTTTTAAGAACTAAAACATAACATGAATCACTAAAAATACATTTGTTTCAAGCCGTCTTGTGAGCAGTATATTGTTTTTATTAAGACCAGAGGAGACTTCAGGGAAATCACTAAAACACTGTATTCATAATCTTTTAAAACAAAGACAAAATCATAAAGGAGTTGAAATTTAAAACAGTTTTTAGCATCTTATTTTAGCAAAGTTAGTGAGGCTAGCATTACATAAACAGCATTATGTGTGTGTGTAGATTCTAGAGATTGGAGATTATTTTAACTCTGAGTTTTCTAATAGCCTACCAACATTTCAAAATGCAGCATATTCCAGCACAGATTGAGCTTCAAAGTTTAAAAAGATAAAATGGAGCATCTTTGCTATACTGTGTTTGGCCTTCCTGTTCAAGGGAGTAAAAATCATTGGTAGATAGCTGGGAAAAGAAGAGTTTGAGTACCCCCTGGCATGATCCTGTAAATATGTTGTATGTCTGTGACTTGTAAATAGATTTGAATCCCCTGTAATGTATATCAGGATTTATACTCCTTAAACGTATTGGTGAAATTTAAAGTGCCGTGCTTCAAGGTTGAGTAAGCTGAAGGATGACTCATCCTGAGCTGTATCTATCGACTCACTGTTTGCCTTGTCATTTCCACAGCTATGGAAAAGCTGCGTTTTGTCTGGAGGAGCTGATGATGACCAATCCTCACAATCACTTGTACTGTGAGCAGTATGCTGAGGTGGGTTCATCTTCAAACTTAAGGGTGGGCTGCAGGGTCATTGTTGTGGTCCTTCTTTCAATAAAAAAAAGGCAGACGAGATAATTCCTCAGATTGTTTTGTGAGGTTGTGTTAAAATGTTTCAAACAATAAATATCAGGTCTGCTTTGTTCATAGCTCCTCTTCGGCTAGTCTTTAGCTTCAGTCTAACAAATTTGGATTTATACTAATTAAAGGAACCAGGAGAGTTACTAACAAAGTAACTTCTTATAACTTTTTAACACAACCTCACTTCAAAATCTTTAACCATCCCTTTCAGGGCATCTGTGGTATGAATGATGCCTCTTATAAAGGGCAGGACCATTCAATGTCATTGGAAATATACCTTAGACTCATAAAAGAAGTTGTGTTTACTCAAGGTGGTCATGTATTGCTTGTTCAGATGTCATGCTGTCATTGCTTGAGTTGCCCTTTAGCAAAGCCTTGTTTAATGCCGTCTCTCACAGGTGAAGTACACACAGGGGGGGATGGAAAACCTGGAGCTGGCCAGAAAGTATTTTGCCCAGGCTCTGAGGTTAAACAACCGGAACATGAGGGCCTTGTTTGGTCTGTATATGGTGAGTACTCGCTTGCTTTAAAGAAAGAAGCAATAGAAGGAGAGAAAAGAACAGCAGAACCATATTTGTAACCCTGTGGTTTGTCAAGGTTAAGGTTGGCCACAGTGAGAGTTAAGTAAGACAGTGTGTGTGTTTTTGTGGGGGGAAACATAAGGGGCTCTCAGACAGGTCAGCTCGCTGCTGACTCAGACGATGAACCCCAGCGTTGGAAAAGTCGCCCCCTTTCCAGGGCTTTGTTTGACCAAACTCAGACATTGCTTTTGCTTTGTATTTTATTTAGATAAAGTACTGACAAAGTAAAAAAAAATATCAGTCCGAGAACAATCCGACCTTGGCAGGTATTTTGTCATTGGCAAATTATCCAATCAAGTGTTGATTTGATTGCGGTCCGAGCTAAAACTGCCTTCCATCTGCACATTTGTTTAAAGAGGATGTTGCCAGCTATTGCCAGTGAAATACATGTAAGGGTGACATGACATAAAAACACAAACAAAGCATTGCAAGGAATAAAAGGTGCAGAAGGGAAGCAGTCCAAACCCCACATAACAGCCCATACCTTATGAAACATCAGCGAGGTTGTTGCGGTAAGTACATGAGAAGAAGGACAGGTTCTATTCCAAGACATTTGTCTGTGTTGCCCTCTAGCTAGTCAGGTTAATGACACACAGCAATGCAGTGGTCAATGATTATAAAGGTCTGATTGGCTATATCAGGTATTTGGCCAGATTAACTGCCAAAATTAAAGCATCTAGGCATATAGACACCTTCAACAGATGCTTTGTCTGTCTCAGTTGCTGTATACTTGAGCAAGACACTTGCCTTTCCTACTGATGGGGGTCAGGGGGCCCGGTGGCGCTGATTGTATAGCAGAGGTCTGTGGCTACAATGTTGCCTACCTCTGTCAGTGTTTGAATGTGTGTATGAATGGGTGGATGACTGATCGTAGTGTAAAGTGCTTTAGGATCCTTGGACTTGATAAAGCACTATACAAGTGCATTCCATTTAGCAATTTACCTTGTACTATGAAAATACATTGCCTTGCTCCTACAAATTTCACAGTCAACTGCTAGTGAAAATACAACAAAGTGGAATCTGTTAGGAACGACAGCTAATTAGCCACCTAGGCCACTTAAAAACACAGAGCAGGGTCCAAGGATGTAAAGGAACATAGTGTGTAGAAATCGCTTTCTGCAGAATCTATAGTTACACACCTCTAAACTTCAGGGAAGGGAAGGTTTTCCATGAGGAACAGATGCATCCAAGCCTTACCTCACCAAGTGCAATGCAAAGGATCTAAAGCGGTTTGCCACTGAACTCTGGAGTGGACATTTTTTCTGCAGTGAAAGATAATTCCTCTCTGTCTAGAAATCCAATGGACCAGTTTGGGTTTGGCAGCACTTGCCTGACTATAGTGTGCATCCGTGAAACCCTTGTCCATGCTTATCTGTGCAGGGTCACAGGCAGGGCTGGTGTCTAATTCCAGTGGCCATTGGGCGATAGGCGGGGCCCACGTAGGACAGATCACCGCTCTATCACAGGGCAACACAGAGACACTCAAGACAAACAACTCTGCAGACACACTGATAACGAAGGGAAATTTCAAGTAACCAATTGACCTAACAGTCATGCTTTTGGACTAGGAGGAAGCCAGAGTATCCAGAGGGAACTCACACATGAACCGGAAGAACATGAATAGGCTGGTTTTCGAACCCATGTAGCAACGGTACTAACCTGCACAACTGTAGAGCCTTTGATGTGAAGGAGTTTCATCAACCAGCATCCTGACCTCAACCTGATACCACACCTTTGGTTGAATTTAAGTGGAGACTTCAAGCTAGACCTTGTTGACCAACATCAGTGTTAGACCTCAAGTAAGCACTTTTAGAAAATTTCCGGAAACACCTGAACCTTATGGAAAGCCTTTCCAATTGAAAGTGGACAGATGTTATATTTAACCTTAAAGATTAGGAGTGGGAATGTCACTCAAGGACGTGTGTGTGTGTGTGCGTGGGTGTTTTTGTGTGTGTGTGTGTCTGTGTGTAAAGGCAGGCAAGCGAATACTTTTGGCAATATAGTGCAGCTAACTGAGTCTTCTTCACTCAGTGACAACTTCCGCAATGAAAACTGTTATTAGTTAGGCTGCACAATAGGAAAATATGCCAAATGCCATATTAATTGGTGAATGTTGGGATAATTATATGACTTACAATAAACAAACGGTTCAAATGTTTTTATGTCTTTCTGCTTTGGATTCCCAAAAAAACATTAACCCCACAGAATGAGTATTTTATTCAGCTACTAGAAAAAAAAATTAAAATAATTTTTCCCATCCCAACAAGGATTTGTTGAAAACTCCTGACTGATGTTTTCTGTTTTAGCATCAACTTGGTTGTAGTTTCTTAATGACTTTAATGTCTTACCGCCTCTTTACCTTCTACAATGTTCTATGCTGCATTAATCTACTAGTGTCACCAAATAGCCTGAATGCATTGCCCTAAAATAACATGGCATTATTGCATTATTGTAACAATGATAAATATGTTATAATATGTTGTTGCTGCCCTGGTTATTAGAACAGATTGTTAGTGCGCAGGTATGTTACTGATTAAAACAAAAGTCAGATTTTTAGTTTCCAATCAACTGACCAGTGCTGATCAATCGTAAAAACAGCTGATTCCAGGCATTAGTGGGTTTCTTAGTGCATGTTTCATATATATTCATATAAATATTCATATCCGATGCGGTATTTGTTTGTTATCTCTGATCTGTTTTTAAGAGTTTATTTTGTAAATTGTCACTTTTTCAGTCTTGACAGGTGCAGGCAGTTCAGTGAAAGGGCAGAAAACTTTCACCATCTCAAACCCTGTGAGTCAGTGTGACAGTGGACTTGGTAGCCCTGACCACAGTTGGGTTGTGGTTCAGTTACTGACAACACATGCACGGGGATTCCCCTCCATAATGGCGTTATTCAGGGGTAGCCTGTCAGGGTTGACATCATCCAGATTGAGGTTTCTCTCCAGTTGAAAAATAGAAACAAAGAAAATGCCTACTGAAAAAATACAGAAGCCAAACTGTTTTTTTCTCAAAACAACAGGGCCAGGTTGATTGGTATGTAGTTAAAGTTTCAGCACACTAGAAGAGGGAGCTTTGAAGTGCAGACTGGGTAAGCTTTCCAGGGTTAGCTGTGTGGAGATGATGGCAGGAACATGGAAAAGACATGGCATTTGTGGTTCAGAGGGGAGCTGTCGAGGCAGGCACAGGCTGTGATTCCCAAGGTACTCCTCACTTGTGCACTGGGCTGTTTTTTTTTTTTTTTAGATACAGGGTCCTTTCGTCACCAAGAATCAGTGGTGTTGGAGAAATTAGGCCCTGTTAAGTGACAATTTACGTATGAAGCATTAAAACACTCACTTTTTCCTCCCCACAAATGATTTCCTCTGTGTCATCAGGCCAAGGTCTGTTTTTTCTCTTCATTCTGCCACAATGACTAGTGGAGTGGTGGATGGCAAGAGCGGTTGCACATTCATCTCAATTACGTTTTTTATTGCTGTTTCACCAAGTTTTGATACAAGAACACTTCTTCCCCTGTTCTCTCCTTTACTTATTTCTCCTGTTTTCTGTTTTTCTTGCAGTCTGCAAGTCACATCGGTGCCAGTCCCAAAGTCAGTGCCAAGGTGAAGAAGGACAATATCAAATACGCTGCTTGGGCTGCTGCTCAGATAAATAGAGCCTACAAGGTGAGTGTAAAGATGCCCTACCTGGACAATATCTTTCAGGATTTGTCTTTCTTTTCAGTTGCTTTATCTGCTACTGAAAACTACTTTCCACATGATTCTTCAGTCCCCACACACCAAAGACTCATCTTTTGCATTTTAACTTTCATTGGCTATTTGCACACAATATCCAGTCATTCTAAAAAAAAACAAAAAACCTTTATTTGCATAAAATTGGAAAGGCATTCTCTGTTAAAGGACCCCGAAAGGCACAGTCTGCTTTCCTGGCTTTCACTTGCAATGCTGTTATACCAACCCTTGCGGCTTTCCCCCTGTCTGGGCACATTTACTCTTTTTGTATTAGGTTAAGGTTGCAACGTCTTCAAAGAAACACGTAATTATAGTTATCTGCACAGATGAGCTTCTCACATTGCAATAATCTGACCTCAGCAAATAATTACATGGAACTCGAAAGAATTTCTGGCTTCTTTAGTTGTTCTTTAAAGTTTCTCCTAAAAGTTCAGATTTTTCAGAGAAAGTTTTTTCGTTTTTTTTTTTTTTGCTTATTACTGATCGTGACTGTGAGCTGTCCACATGTTGTGTGTTTAATGTGTTTAAACAAGAACCTCGATCTCATGACAAACTTGCTGCCTTTTGTTAATTTTTGCATCAGTTGTGGTTGAGATGACTGTGGTGCAGCAAGTTTCCTGATACCTGTTATTGAACAATCAATGCCAATTTCTTTATGCACAGCTTGCAAAACAGTTTTATAAAGGATGGATATTATTTTATTGGTCAAATCAGATAACCACAGCCAGCTGACGGTGTGGGACAGAGAGCTGAGCGCAAAGTTTTTTAAGCATAAGAACGTTTTTATGCAATTTCTGTCTGCGTGCGATTACCTGGAAGTGCATTAAACAATGTTTTCAATATGTCCTCAAAACAGAAAACATGTTAACTTAGGCTGGTGCTAAAGCAAACTGTGTCGAGTCATATACGTTAAAAACATTGGTGACACACTGTAATACTAAATGAATGCAGTGTTGTATTTTACTGTACTTTAAAGCTGCTTACTTTGTAAGCATGGAACCTGGGATCAACATCCCTAGAACTCATGGTAAAACCTTGTGTAAAAACACAACTAATAAAGCATTTAAAAAGTAATTTTTTGGTCGTAATGTTGTCAAGTTGCTGAGCCTTTGAAAGCACCTTATGCAGACCTTACAGACACACTAGGTTCTGTAGAGACATATGTGCCTGATGCAGTAGAAGCTCCTGAAGCTGTGGAGAAGTTAAGGGCTCTGTTAGGTTATAGTCAATGCTCTATGTTTTAATTTTAAGGGGGAAAAAAAACAACCTGGAGTGCCTTTTGTCTTTATCTCCATGCCTTAGAAAATCTTTGTCCAGATGTTTGCCTTTACTCACATTTAGTCAGGTCATTGTATTTCATTTTCTACATCAGCGACCTGAAGCAGAGATTTTCTGTAACGGGAGCTTATTTAAGGGACCCCATCTGAGAGTGTTCAGAGGAGTTGGTCAGCAACATAACAAGTAGTGCAGCACATGTTTTCTTGCTAAAATATTGTCTTTACTGCCTTGTGTGTTTGGGAGAAGCTTTACCCACAGAGATGGAGCACATCTGGGTTTAGTGATGTTGGCTGTTTGGAACCAAGCAGCCTTGCATGTGTCTAACGTTAGTTTATTATTAAGAAAAATGACTCGAAGCTAAGAGCATTCATTTTGTGCATAAACCTTTAGATAACAACAATAACAAATACAGTAGATCAATAAGGTTAAAATGGCTATTAAAAGTGACTGAGAGAAATACACTTTGTGCCTATTAGCCAAAATAAAGTTTGCTTCATAGCTAGGTTATTAGTAAACGGTGTATTATGTATGTATGACCTCAGGATCAATATAGCTGTTCTGTGAAACAAGCGGCATCAGGAAGCCAAGTGGGTATCAGAGTACAGGGTACTAAATATAAATGTGCTGTCCATTTTGCAGAAATTAATTTAAAACAAAAAACAACTTTTAAAACCCTGCCTTGCAGGGGGGGGGGGGTCGTGTCCTCTGTTCCTGCTGTCCTTCCTCCAGTTTAATAACTCTGAGCTTCTCTAAGGTAGCAGAGATGTAGGCCTCCATTTGACAGCTGCAAGCTGCTGTGGGGTTGTGCTGGCTGATTGATGGCCTCTTGAAAGTGTTGTTTGTGTCAATCGTCCAGTTTCATTACACTTCAGTACCTGGTGATTGTCATACCTGGGGGGGGGGGGGGGGGGCAGGTGTGCACAAGTGGCTGCAGACGTCGGTAAGAGGCCACGACTCACTGTGGCTCATTTAAAAAAAAAAAACAAATGTAATTGTCTTGGTGGGGCTGGCTGACATGTTGAAAGACCCAGAGAAGCTGGGTTTGTGTGTGTGTGTGTGTGTGTAGTGGGTGGTACAGTTTCACTACATGGGCTGGCCCTCTGCCCCTACTCTCCAAATAAATTCTCTGATTAGCTCCTCTGTCACGAACCACAGGCTCCCACTGTGTCATGACTCTATTATCAGATGCCCTAAATAGATCTGAAGTTATCTGGTCTGCTCCTTCTGTTGTATGGGAGGGCAGGAGTTAATGTGGTGGTCTCACCTCAGGCTGAGGAGATAATTGATTTCAAGGCCTGGGCTAATGGTGCATTAGGCAGCAAAGCAATTAAATGCACTGATCATTGCAGCTACACCGTCTCACACATATGTGCACACACATGTATGCACACACACACACACACACACACACACACACACACACACACACACACACACACACACACACGATAAATCTAGAAGAATGAGTCACTCTTGGAAATTACATAGCCAATTTTATACCTTCGCCAACTGCACTGTCGAAGTTAGTTTGGCAAAAAAGGGAAGGAAAAAGTTTTAGCATGGAAATAACTGTACGAGCTAGGTTTAGCTTACAGTTACTTCCTGTTTGTGGACTCTTAAGCAATGCCAAAGGTGGGATGAATAAACGTGTCAACTCAATAAAAGCAGTGCTTTTTATTGAAAGGAGGAATAAGCATGGTTTTCCTGTGCAGCTTCAAACAGAAAACGTGTATGACTTGCTTGGGATTTTGCTAACAGCAACTCTTCTAGAGACTGGACTGTTTGAGGTTGAGAGGATGCTCTGAGTGCGTGTGTTTATTATCCTGCATGGATGAGTCATGGGCCAGTATGGGATTATATATATTATATAAAAACTAACAATGATGTTTCACGTTTATAGTTCTGTACTACTGCTATTTTAATACAAATTTTAAGCTAACTTAGTGAGTATTGTAAGTGCAGTCAGCCAGCTTACCTGCAGTGTGTAGCAAGAACTGGATAAGGAGGAACCAGTTATTAATTAATTCTCCATAAAGACTTTTTATGGCGTCTCATTGTAAGGACAGTATGAGGTAAAAAGGTCAGTTTTTCACATCTTAGTGTGTCTTGATATGAATGACCGAGCGACCCATGTGTCACTTTGATTTAGAGTTTTACCCAGAGTTCAAATTAAGTATATAGGCTGATTTTTTTTACACTGAGAATGTTAACAGTATTTTTTTTTGTTAGAGAAAAACATTAAACACGAATGTAGAATGATGACGGTGACTGAGCACAACAGATCAAATCTGGTTAGTTGAGATAAAATCCACACTTGCTAGTGGTGTCATTACTAGTTACACACACACAGTTTGCACACAAGTAGTTTTTGTGCTACCAAATGTAATTTACCTCCTGGGTTTTTAGGGAATCTAAATGATCAAGGAAAAGTTTGAACTATACACAATACTGTTTACATTTTAAAACAATAAATTTTTTTTGCATTCAAATGACCAAATTAGAGCTTATTTGCAGCAAATGAATTGGTCAGGTAAATTGTTTTTGTAATTGTTTAGACCAAAAATCGAAATGAAAGCACAAATTTGATTAAAGTCTTTCAGGTGACGTACTCCAGGATAGCCACCTAAAACTGCTTTAGCAAATGCCTACATTGTGAACGCTAAAGCTCTAAAACTTGTAGACATTTCGTGGTCTACGGTAGATAACCACTGAAAATGAATATATCAAGGAGAATCTCTCTAAGCACGGGTAGAGCCAGGAACTAAAACTAAATGGGTAAGGCCATCAGAGAGCAACAAGAGAGCCGCAACATCAATTCCAAAAAGCTACACTGGTTAGCTATAAACGTGAGCTAAACCTCCTTTATGCAAAGAAAAACGTGACCTTAGCAACTTGAAGTTTATGTTTACTATTAATAGTTTGAACCCAATAAATGTGATGCTGTTTCTTATAGTATATTTTAGTGAAAGGCACATTAGGCTGCATCTAACAAGGATCAGTTGATTATCAGTAATCTCCCCCTAAACCCAAAAAATAATTATTAATCGTAAAGGTAATTAATAAAGTAATAATAAAGTAATTAGTAAAGGTAATTAGTAATATCTCATCTAGTTCCTTTGTTTTTACACAAACTCTTGCATCTGTTGCGCTCCAAGTTAAGATGAAACTGAAGTGGAAACAAAAACAGAACTCGGTTTGTCAATGAGTGCTGCTCTAAATCTGAAAGAACAAATATGTTCCCATCACACCCTTTACCTAAAATCTAATTATGGAGACTGCAACAGTTCCATGCAATTTACTTGTATTTGACATTTGTGTGTATTATGGATTTTACCTGATATTTAAACTTGATCCATTCAGATTTAAACATGATCCACACAACTACATGTAATTAAAATGGGATGCAGTGAAATTGATCAGCCGGCCATAGTCTGTACATTAACACAAGTAGACACTGTGCTGATGAAATGTGGATCTAAAGGTTTCAGATTCTGAGGAAAACGTAACAACTTCACAGACTGAATTTCAGCAGCTTTTAAACAAATTTACTGTCTTTGTCTTTAATGGCAGGCTCAACGGTATGCCCTGGGTTTGGTCCGTTCAGCTGCTCATGTATTGTGCTTGTTGCTGTGGTTCACAACCAAACCTTACAGACCATCCAAAGCCCTGTGTGTGTGACTGCCTAACTCGAAGTATGTCTGTACTTTAGACCACTTCCGACTTTAAAAACTGTTCAAATCTGGTTTATTCGACAGTGATTCTGATTTGTTTTGAAACTGCTCCTCAGACAGACCAGAGGACTCTCCCCACACACAACATTCAGGAGGAAAGCTGTTCCACTAAAGATATTGTTGATGGATTATTCTAGTTGACGTCATTGATTGCGTAGATAGTCACAGCAGCCGTAGGCCCAACCTTACTTGAACATTGAGAATGATTGCGTAAAGATTGGTGTCCTGTCTGATTGGACAAATTTGTTCCATTTCTGGCTCCATGCCTACAGTCAGGGAAGTCGTCTTTCCTTGACGTATTTTGTAAGAGGGGTGCCTTGCCCGCTGCACCACTAAATTGGATAGAAAGATCGTGTGCCTGTGTGTGTACGCTTGAGTTGTCTTGTACACGTTTGTGGTTATGATTTGCGGCACTTCCTGTGAAACAGTCTGAATGTGGCACAGACATCAGAGCCAGGGTGTTATGTACTCCTGCACCACAGGCCATGGAAGTGGACTAATATTGGAATCTTGTCTCCAAGCAGTTTTCAATCAAAAATGCCACTTACACAACATTTGAACAAAAATCGTTTTAATTAGAGGTGATTTTTATATATATATATATATTTTTTTTTACTTTGCATGATCTCTTTGCCAACTCTCACTCTAGTTGCTGATTATTTTAGCTTAAAGCACTCCGGATTTCAAACTGGAACTCAGATGTTTTTACTCAGTGAAGCTTACTAGGGGGTGGACGAGCTTGTCGATGTATCTGTGAAGTCATCTTAAAGTCTATTCTATTGTATATTATTTTGCCAAAGTTTTAATGAGGAAATGTCTTCTTTTCTCCCTTTCCTTCCTTTATTGTCATACAGCTGGCTGGTCGTGGGAACAAGGACAACAAATGCTCCACAAAGGCAGTGGAGGAGATGCTGGAGTCCATGCAGATCACCATGTCATAGATATCTGGTGTCACACATTTCCTTTTTCTTTTGTTGAGTTGGAGCAACATGGCAACTCAATCATCCTAGCAATTTGACCAGACAAGTGTTTTCTTTTTTTCCACCTCTTAGATTTTGTTTCTGTAATTATTAGATTTTGAACAGACAATGGAGGATGCTCTCAATAACTCAGAAACTAAAGTAAACCATGTTGTAGATAGTTACCCTGCTGGTCCCAGCTCCCGCCAGGTTTGGACTGTTATCCATTAGTACTGCATCAACATTGAGACGGTTCGACCAGAAAACATAAGCTGTAAATTACATGCTATTTATGACATTGTGGCTGTGAGCACAGCTTCCTCTTTGTTTGAAGAGTTATCTGTAAATTAAACTAATAAACGTTTTTCAAAGTAGAACCAACTATGGAGTTGAATCTGAATTTTCCTAAATGCGAGCATCACCTGTGTTGTTCTTTTGTTGGTTTTGTTTCTCCCAAAATAAAACTAGGAAAACAAAATGAAATCATTGAAAATGTGTCCTCAACAACTATAGGCATACTGGATTCCCATGCAGGCTTCAAATGTCTGGAAAAGTCTTGAAGTTGTTTGTGTTATTTTCTAGGTCTGGATAAGAATTGGCAACAAGAAAAATGATTATGGAAAAATACTTAACTTTCCAGGCTTAATGGTTTAAAAGCTAGATTTAAATGAAAAATGTGTTTATGTTGATTTAAATGACATCGTACCTCAATCTTAAATACACACTCATTCAAAAATTTGAGAAGGTTTCTTTTTTCACAGCTTTTTTATACCTACTTAGATCGGGGCTTTAACCTGTTAGGTAGTTGTTGAACAGGGTCTGATTTCGATGTCACAAAAAACATTAAAACTGCTTTTGTGATGAATATGTACACCTCATAAAAATATCAAAGGTCACAAATTGTATTTTTAGATTCTCCAGGATGGATTATCCAGTCTTGATTTAAAAGTTCAGGTGATCCAAGTTGGTTCAGATGCTAAACAAACAAGCTTTGAATGAACTGTTTACCTACTTCAGCATTGTGTTGTTTTTATGATCTATGAAATATATAGACCACCATAAAACCCAACAATGTAAATATTTTGTTCTCTTCTGTCCAAAATGTAATAACAGGAACCATCTAGAAATTCACTTCAGGAAAATAATGGACTTTTGAAATGGAAAATGTGGAGATGCCCTGAGAATAAAACTTCTCTGTCTTTCAGAAAGTTTACATTTTAGTTTGAAGCTTTGTTTGGCCTCACATGGCAGCTGATTTGAAAATGTCCTGTCCTTTGTGCTGTCATTTGACAGTGTAGACATCCAAAAACGCTGACAATGATTAATGGAGGAAAAGGTTTATTGATGAATCTGGGAAGAATCCTGACAGATGGAAAAGGGATGCATCTTAATGCTGTCAGAGGCAGGCCTGGTTCTCTTCTCACTTTTATGCATTAAGTCTGATCCGGTTAATATTCCAGGGTAGTTGTTCACCCATGCAGGATCAACGGTTACTTCCATGTCTTCTTTTTTTCATAAAGCCAAGGCAGTTGTCTTTAATTTTCCTTTTGGGCTGAGGAAGAACTGTTGAGTTTATGTTCTTCTGACAGCTCTTAAGCTGACACAGGTCCCCGGCTCAATGCTGGTATTGAAGGAAATTCATTCTTCCCTGGTTTGTAAATGTCTCTGGGTTAGCTCATGAGTGTCTGCATTTAATTTGCCTCACCAATCCACCAGAACCAATGAAAGCCAGGCGATGTTTTAACATCAACTTACCAAAGTTAGTTTTACAGGGAAAGGGGTTCAGGCCATGCTGTGTTTTGAAGAGTTGCAGGGTGAAAACTGTTTGATTTGAAGCAGAGTTTAGCTTTTTTTGTTTTAACTTCCATGTAAATGTTATATTTATTATGAGGTCATGGATCAGCTTATGAAAAAGTCGAGTCCTGATCAACATGAGAAATTGATATCCACTGCCTTTCAGACTGAGGCAATAGTGCCATCTGTAGTTTGCATTGAGAACTGTGATTTTGGGTACAACTTTGGATGGGAGCTGCAGCATTTGGAAGTGGGATTAGCTCATCGTGCACAGATAGCAAATCTGTACCTCTGAGGATGAAATCACACACTTTTGTGGTCATTGTAATCTCAATGCTGGCTTAGTGAGCATTGGAAATTAAAAATGAGCAGAATGAGCCCCTCAGTTACCACTGTCTTCTTAACTTTTGACTCACGGCGCAGAGCAGATTGTTGGTCCACATCATAACAGAGACGACGGACCATGTTAAAAGGGACAACAAAGAGAGAGTTGCCTAATCTAGTATCTTTTTTTTTTTTTCAGAGGATTCACTATTAGTGTCACCTGTAATCCAGGATTCCCAGGAAGATTAGCTTCAGGACGGGGTTTGCTTGTCCTTCACTGCAGTGCTCTGGGCAGGTTTAGAACAGGATTAGGTCTGGGATAATTGGCTTACTGTGAAACAAAGCTTTGGCTGGTCAGCCAGGTCATCAAATATAAACCCAACGACAGTCTTAGTCTAAAAGTAACAAAATAACTTTCCAAGTAATTTCATCTATCTGTGTTAAATCAAGATGATCAAATAAATTCTTTATATTCTATGACAAAAGACATTTAAGGGAATTGTTGTTTTTGTTGTTACAAAATACTTAATTTACCAGGTACTAAAGTACACTATACTGCCAAAAGTATTGAGTCACACATTAAAATCAATTAATTCTGGTGTTTCAATCACTTCCATGGCTGCAGGTGTATAAAGTCTGGAGTGTAGAAAGTTGACTAGCCTGCACAGAGTCCTGACCTCAACCTTTTTAAACACCTTTGGGATGAATTAGAGCATAGGCTGCAATTCTTCTCATCAAACTAACTACATTCCTAAACCTTGTGAAAGATGTTCATGTACATGTAAAAGTAGACAGATGAATACTGGCAATAAAGTGCAAGTCCCTTTCTTATTTGGTTATGTTCTTTGTTTATGATTTAAGTGCTCTGCACTAAAATGTTAATTTTGCTCAGGGGAAACATTCTCAGTTCCTGGGGGATGAATACTACTGATGTAGCTGTGGGCCCCATTTGTTTTCTCTCGAGTTCATTGTAGTTTGCCTATTTTTTTTTGCTTTAATGTAAAAAAATGAGACCATGATAAACCATTATAAAACTTTTTACTCTTAAAGTGACGTCCAGGTGCTTTTATCTAGAGTAAATTACCATATTCTTGATTCAAAAGTTTATATTAGTAAAGTCATAGTAAAGTGTATATATATATATATATATATATATATATATATATATATATATATATATATATATATATATATATATATATATATAACGTATACTCACAACATTTATTTCTGTTCCTTAAGTGTGGATATTATGCTACAAAAATGCTACAAAAGATCAATAAAAAGGGTTTTGCATACAGACATGTCATGACTTACATAAACATGGGGAAGAATTTGGACTTTACAGTTGTCCTGCGGACAGTCACAAACACCCTCCACAAGGTGGGTAAGCCAAAGAAATTTGTATTGCTAAAGAAGCTTACTCTTCACAGAACACTGTATCCCTGCATACTGATGGAAAGTTGAGTGGAGGGAAAACATCCACAGGCAGCAGTTTAAGTACCACACAGACATCCAGGGCATGGGCTACAACTGTTGCATAGTTTGTGTTTAAGTGTTAAGCCTCTCCTGAAACAGAACAGGACTACTGCTCAGTGGTTCAAATTTTTCTTGCCCGATCAAAGCTAATTTTGCATTAGATGTGAAAATCAAGCTCCTAGAGTCATGAGGAAGAGTGGAAAACTATAGAATCCAAGTTGCTTGAAGTCCAGCGAAAGGTTTCCACCTTTAGTTTTGATTTTTTAAGCTGATGCATCTGTACCAAAAGTGCTTTAACAGAGTATTAGTTTGAGGCTATGCACATTTATGAAATAGGTTTATTGCACTTTATTTGTTTGTTTTTCAGTTATACTGTAGAGGTCATATTAAATATGGATACAATTTTGAAATTACTTTCATGATCTCCCTAAAATTTGGCTTTTTAACAAGGATTTGTACACTTTTTAGATTCACCTGTCTAGGTAAATCAACATCTCGTGTCTATTGTATATGGAACAAGAGCAATGGGATTAACACATATAGTATTCAATTCAATTCAGTTTTATATATATAGTGCCAATTCACAACACATGTTGTCTCAAGGCACTTCACAACAGTCAGGTACATACATTCCAATTAATCCTAACTAATGAACAGTGCAGTCGGAGTTAGTTATTTATTCAAATTGGATAAAAAGTTTTTCTATCTAAGGAAACCCAGCAGATTGCATCCAGTCAGTGACTTGCAGCATTCCCTCCTCCTTGATGAGCATGTAGAGACAGTGGACAGTCACTGGCGTTGACTTTGCAGCAATCCCTCATACTGAGCATGCATGTACCGACAGCGGAGAGGAAAAACTCCCTTTTAACAGGAAGAAACCTCCAGCAGAACCAGGCTCAGTGTGAGCGGCCATCTGCCACAACCGACTGGGGGTTTGAGAGAACAGAGCAGAGACACAAAAAGAACAAAGAAGCACTGATCCACGAGTACTTTCTATGGGAAGGAAAAGTAAATGTTAATGGATGTAGCTCCTTTAGTCGTTTCACCTAGAAAGAAAGAACAGATAAACTCTGAGCCAGTTTTCAAGGTTAGAGTCTGAAAGAGAGCACATATAATTAGTTACAGTTAAGCTCAGTCAATCACCATGTCTAGGAGAGAGAAAGGGTTAAACACTAAAAGACAGGGCTATGTGGATTATCGGTAGAGGGTGAGCATTAAGTTGTTGCCAGCAGAAGCTCGGACGATTCCCCTCCAGAAAGGTGTCACAGGTAGACACAAAGCCAGGCCAGGTGTAGCTTCTAGGAAGAGAATAGAGAGAACAAAGTTAAAAGCTGAAATAACAGCAAATATTGCAATATTGGAGAGTAATGTGACAATGTAGCGAAGAGGGTGAAAGTGGTCGTTATGTCATCCAGCAGCCTAAGCCTATAGCAGCATAACTACACAGATAGTTTCAGTTCAGATTATTTAGTTAAATGGCGCTTATTTACAACAATGTTGTCTCAAGGAACCCCACAAAGAGTCATTGTTATACTAAAAACCACAATGATTGGGATACCTCTCTCTGTCAGACTGATTATATCCACTGGAAAAGAGAAGGGGTCATACAGGTAGCAGAAATGGAGGGTGTGTTTGCACCTCAACCATAACTGAGCCGGTTTAGGCTAAACCTGACTCCCCCTTACTCCAACCAACAGGGAGGGAGGGAGGAAGGCTCCCTCCCTGATAAACTAAGCCACTCTAACTATAAGCTTTATCAAAAAGGGAGGTTTTAAGCCTAGCCTTAAAAGTAGACAGGGTGTCTGCCTCATAGACTAAAGCTGGGAGCTGGTTCCACAGGACAGGAGCCTGATAACTAAACGATCTGCCTCCCATTCTACTTCTAGAGACTCTAGGAACCACCAGTAAACCTGCAGTCTGAGAACGAAGTGCCCTGTTAGGAACATATGGAACAATCAGATCTCTGATGTATGATAGAGCTAGATCATTAAGGGCTTTAAATGTGAGAAGGAGAATTTTAAATTCTATTCTAAATTTAACAGGGAGCCAATGAAGGGAAGCTAAAATAGGAGAAATATGATCTCTCTTTTTAATTTTCATCAGAACTCTTGCTGCAGCATTTTGAATCAGCTGAAGGCTTTTAACTACATTTTGTGGACATCCTGATAGTAAAGAATTACAATAGTCTAGCCTTGAAGTAACCATTTACTAAAGATAGATTAATCATATCTAAAATGGGGCTGGTAATCAGAGGGAACACTTCCTTAAATAATTTGGTTGGTCTAACATACAAGTTGAAGGTTCAGATGAAGCTAATATTTCTGATAACTCAGAAAGCTTCACAGGATCAAAACAGTCCAAACACAAATCAGGTTCTGCAGTTATTTCCAATGTTGTCTCACTTACTGAGGATGAAGTAATCGTCTTCGGGAGTATGTCAAAGATTTTCTTTTTAATAGAATTAATTTTATTTAAGAAGAATCCCATAAAGTCATGGCTGCTAAGAGCTAAGGGAATGGATGGCTCAACAGAGCTATGACTCTGTGTAAGTTTAGCAACTGTACTAAAGAGAAACCTAGGATTATACGTGTTCTCTTCTATTAATGATGAGAAATAAGCTATTCTGACTTGGCAAAGTGTTTTTTTATACAACAGTAGACTATTTATCCAGATTAAGTAGGAATCCTCTAGGTGTGTAGAGCGCCGTTTTCTCTCCAGTTTTCTAACATTGTGCTTTAAAGTACGCAGCTCTGAATTAAACCAAGGAGCTAGCCTCCTATGAATGATTACCTTCTTTTTCAAGGGGGCTGCATTGTCTAATGCATCACGCAATGATGAAGAAACACTATGAACAAAAGAATCAATTTGTGAAGGGGCAGAAACAAAATTATTGCCCTCCATTGTGCTTTTCAGTGATAATGAGGAAATTAAAAGTGTAACAGATTCTTTAAAGGTTGTTACAGCATCGCCTGATAATGATCTACTATAATGAAATTTTCTTTCAGGTGTGGAGTACTCGGTTAAATTAAACTCAAAGGTTATTAAGAAATGGTCAGACAGGACAGGGTTATGAGAGAATATTGTTATGTATTTACACTCAATGCCATATGTCAGCACAAGGTCCAGAGAATGAAGACAAAGGTGGGTAGGTTTGTTAATGTTTTGAGCAAAGCCAATTGAGTCTAAGATAGCATTAAACGCTATATTTAGGCTATCACTTTCAGCGTCAACATGAATGTTAAAATCCCCCACTATAATAACTTTATCTGTATTTAACACTAAATCAGATAAAACGTCTGAAAACTGATCTAAAAATCGAGAGTAAGGGCCTGGTGGACGGTAAAAAACAACAAACAGAAGTGGTTTTAGTGCTTTGCAATTTGGATGAGGAAAACTAAGGATTAAATATTCAAAAGAGTTGTAGCTATTGATTGGTCTGGGACTAATCAATAAATCTGACTGAAAGATGGTTGCTACGCCTCCTCCTCGCCCATTATTTCGAGGAATGTGAAAATTTAAATAATTAGTAGGAGTTGACTCATTTATAGTAACATAATCCTCTTGCTGCAGCCAGGTTTCTGTGAGGCAAAGTAAATCAATCTGATTGTCACAAATCAGGTCACTAACTAGCAAAGTCTTTGAAGAGAGAGATCTTATGTTCAGTAAGCCACACTTAATTGTATCATGCTATTAAGCTTATCTGTGTACTTAATAAAGAGTTTATACAACTGTAATCATGGCTTAACATGATGAAATGATTCATTACACAGCTCCACACAGCAGTGGCCTCTCATCCTGACATACAACCAAGTTCCCACTGTTTTCATAAGTTCTGTCATAGAACTAAAATATTAGAGGACACGTAAACACACCCTGTGTGCACTCACTAATTGGGGATCAAATACAGCATCCATCTACAGAATGGAAATAACAGAATGAGTCATCAAAGTTGCTGTCTAATCTCATGGTCAACTAAGTTCTCATCACAGAGCAGACACAGAGCCAACTGCTGTAAGCATGTGAGATAATCTCAGTGATTAAATGTGGATTACCTGTTTTAACATTGTCTTGGATAGTAAAACATTCAATTGTGTTCTAAGTGCATTGGAGCAATAACAACATACAAGAAAGGACATGCCCAAAGTTCCTCACGTTAATGACGAGAAGTTAAAACAAGCCCAAGGTTCAATCATCAAATCATCAATGTTTGTTTTCATCAGCATTCTGATATAATTGTAGATTTATATGAATCAAACTGAAAGTATGATGTTCAAAGTGAACAAACTCAAGTTCCCCTACCTGGTTTGCAGTGGTTATAGTGAGAGACAAAGTAACCTACTGACTCAGTTGGCTCAAAACATGGCTACAGAAAGCTTCTTTCTGCAGGATAGCGCTCCCTCCCTCTAAGCAAAAATTGGTTCCTGTTTGAAGAGTTGACATGGCCTCCAAATTCCCCAGATTTCAATCCACACACAACAGAAGGCTTTTCTTAGCCTTCCAAATGTAAATGTTATTTAAATCTGTGGCGCAAATGGAGAATAGACCTTTGGGAAGTGGTTCTCCAACTTTAGGAACTATTGGTGTGAATAAACAATTTTCCAGTTAACACTTTACTGACAGACAGTAGAACAGCCAGATTTATTCAGTGGCGCTGCATGGTTGATTGAAAGACACAATTTATTTTCATTTTCCTTCAGATGTTGAAATTTCCAGATTACACCTCCTGAGCTTCGTTGATGTTTCTCACCAATCCCAACCTTAAAATCCAACATGGCTGCCTTGAATACAAAACATCTGAAGAATGTTTTACTAAACATTTTACACAAAAAATACCGTGCATCCAATTTAAGAGCTTTGAACTGGGACGTGATTAAGTTGGGTTTATCATGCCCAGATCCAAGATCAAATTGGGGGTAAATAGAATACAGCATGAGTAGCCATCAGCACTGTTTCCTGGTTTCCCAATTCATGGCTTGTCAATAGCAATATACATAATGTCATAACATGATGAAGCTCTGATAAACCCTTTGACAGAACAGGAGTTGGAGTCTGCTTATAAACGCAGAATTCAACTGATGTTCAAGACCTTCTATGTATCTTCTCCACAAACTTGCTCCATCCTTCCAAAACAGAGCACGCCTCTGTCACGATCAGTGCTCCCCTTCTTTGAATGATCCTCAGAACAAAAACTCTAAATTACAGCTCTGAAGAGGTGGAATGAGATCTTATGATATTGAAACTATAAGTGAAATATTTCCCCTTTAAGGTTTATCCAGTTGTTATCCAGGAAATCTGCCTAACTTTAAACTGTACGTAAACAATTCCAAGGTGTTTAATAATATAATATAATATAAATATGAATAAATATGGACCAAAAGGAAATCAAGGAAGTTCAAATATCTGGATGTCATTTTAGACTTCAGTTTGATAGTCATGTTAGAAAAATGTCTGAGACTATCAAAATTAATATAAACTGTTTCTGTTTGATAAGACCCTCTATATCCACCAAAGCAGCTCAAATGTATGTATGGACGCATTGATATTATCATATGTGTCGTACTGCTCCATTTTGTGCACCCCTGGGTCTCCAAATCTGTTGTGAAGCCATTAATGTCATTAAACAAGCAAACCCTAAACATATTTGATCAGAAACTAGTCCTTCAAAAATAAAACTTGCTGAGTTTTGACAATTTTCTTAATTTTTCTTTTGTGACTACAATATTTAAGCATGTAAATGTTCTTGCCCCTGAAGTGATTAGTCACGTATTACACAAATATAATAATGATGGGGTGAGTTCAAGAGCTGGGGTGAGTGGGAACTGCAGAGTCAAAAGGTGCAGAATGACTCTGGGACAATCATCGTCCTCAGTCAAAGGATCATTTATGGAATGTTTTTCCTCAGGATCCAAAGCCACTGTCAGACATGAGACTTTTCTCTGCAAAACTGAAACAGTGGCTGAAAGAACAACACTGTGGACACTGACAACTTTAGCTGGATATGTGTTTTCATGTATTTTGCTTGTGTATTGCAACTTGTCAACTGTATAGTACTTTCTTATCTGTGTCACAATCTTTTAATTCTATTTTTTCTTTTTTTTTTGGATCAAAAAGCCTAACTGAAGATGGGGGCTGTAAATTAGCCTTCGGCAAGAAGCCCTGTGTATGCTGCATCAGTTGCCTATGGGTGATAATGTTTAGTTGTACTATCCCTGCAACATAAATAAATTCATAAATAAACTTTTCTTTAAAAAGTACAATTTTGAGGTAATGAGGTATTTGCTGTTAACTTGTCCAACTGTATCTATGTCTGAGAGCCCTTATTTTGAAGTACAATAGGATGTAGTTCTAAATCGGTGCACTCAAATTGGGCAGACAACTTCCAAACTAGTTGTAAAAACTGTGAGAACACTGTGACTAGCGAGCTGTTAACCATGCTGCAGTTGACGTCTGCTTCAGGGCTCCCTTTTGACCTTAAAGAAAAATCTATTTCACAGTTTCTTAATGGACTGCATTTGATTATCTCTTGTTTAAACTCTAATGTACTTAAGACTGATTAAACAATCCATCTATTGTCATGTCATTCTGGTAAACCCAATGCTGCATATCTGTTGGTCTTATGAGCTGGATGTATAAGGTGATTTCCATAGCAGACCAGCTAACTCCATGTCACTCTGGAGTTTGTGAAAAATAGAGCAATAACCACACACTGCTACTGGAGCAGCATCATAAAATTTTATATTGTTTTTATCCAAACTTTTGTTTTTGGGTTATTGAAATTGTTGGACATTGGAGAAATCGAAATAGATTAAAACATTTTATAATTTTCTGGTCAGAATGTCAAATCAGAATGAGTAAACAGAGGACTCATCAAGACAAAGATGATCTGATGGTCATGAAATAGCACGGAAAGATTAATGTGATTCAGCACTACACCATGCCTACATTGGTTAATATTTCGAATCAGGTAAGTCTCGGTTATTGTTGCTATCATACTTGTTAAATGGAGAGCAGCTTATTGCCAGGCTGGTTCTTCGACTTCATCTAGGTCTAAGCCTGCTGATAATATTTTAACAAAGGAGAGCTGGGAATAACCTTTTGAAAGTTAAACTACTTAGAAAATGTCTTAACCCATGCACATGAATGTACAAATAAATCTATATACAAATAGATCTATTTTATACATTTAGACAGGCTGGGTAAATGTTAAATTCAGTGCAGTGTGGCGGGGTTGTGAATTTTCAGATTAAAAGATCATGATAGGTAGATCTTGGCAATAGTTAAATAAAATAAATGAAAAATGCTTACCTAACCAATAAAACAGACGTGTTTTCTTTTGTGTAGGCCACTGAAATGTTTCTTATTCAACTAGACAAACAGGTTGAGAGTTTCCCTGACATACAGTGGTTCTTTGTTGTGATTATGAATCTGAAATTATTTAATATTAATATTTTATCAAATAATATTTTGGTCTGTTAAGGGTTGTCCTGTGAATACCAGCCCAGTAAGGCGATGGTATTAGGACAAAATAGAAAGGTGTGAGACGAGCTCTGACATTATTGAACAGCAAAATCTGCACATATATGGAATGAATTCACACAATTTCTTAAAACACAAGAATTTATTAACAAAAACAAGTCAACTCAAAGTCAAACATATTTCAATCAACAAACTTTTTACTATGCTAAAACAATCCAACTAAACTACCAAGCAGAATTAAAGAATAAGGAAGACTAATGGGCTATGTACAATATAAACAAGTTGATGAGAGATGATTGAAAACCATGACCAAAAGAGTGATGCAACATTCCCATGTAATGTTTATGTTTGAGAACCAAGGATTATCTTGAAGAATCTGGAAGTGAAGTTAAGTTGGTCTTGGAACCAACTAAGACAATAATCAGCAAACCTTTAGACAACCATTCACAATGTTAGGGCTTACTTGATATAGGACCCCAGAATGCAGACTAGTAGGCAGCATGACGGTAAGTAAAAAAGGATTTAATTAACAAAAATTCTCTAACAAGAAGAGGCAGGAACAAAACAATAACAGGCTGGCTAGACAGGCATGGCATGATCCAAAAAGCAAGACATGAGCATGATCTGTAAACAAGACATGATTTGAGAAATGTTTCCACGATGACTAACTGAACAGGTGTGTATACAGGTCCTTCTCAAAATATTAGCATATTGTGATAAAGTTCATTATTTTCCATAATGTAATGATGAAAATTTAACATTCATACATTTTAGATTCATTGCACACTAACTGAAATATTTCAGGTCTTTTATTGTCTTAATACGGATGATTTTGGCATACAGCTCATGAAAACCCAAAATTCCTATCTCACAAAATTAGCATATTTCATCCGACCAATAAAAGAAAAGTGTTTTTAATACAAAAAACGTCAACCTTCAAATAATTATGTACAGTTATGCACTCAATACTTGGTCGGGAATCCTTTGGCAGAAATGACTGCTTCAATGCGGCGTGGCATGGAGGCAATCAGCCTGTGGCACTGCTGAGGTCTTATGGAGGCCCAGGATGCTTCAATAGCGGCCTTTAGCTCATCCAGAGTGTTGGGTCTTGAGTCTCTCAATGTTCTCTTCACAATATCCCACAGATTCTCTATGGGGTTCAGGTCAGGAGAGTTGGCAGGCCAATTGAGCACAGTGATACCATGGTCAGTAAACCATTTACCAGTGGTTTTGGCACTGTGAGCAGGTGCCAGGTCGTGCTGAAAAATGAAATCTTCATCTCCATAAAGCTTTTCAGCAGATGGAAGCATGAAGTGCTCCAAAATCTCCTGATAGCTAGCTGCATTGACCCTGCCCTTGATAAAACACAGTGGACCAACACCAGCAGCTGACACGGCACCCCAGACCATCACTGACTGTGGGTACTTGACACTGGACTTCTGGCATTTTGGCATTTCCTTCTCCCCAGTCTTCCTCCAGACTCTGGCACCTTGATTTCCGAATGACATGCAGAATTTGCTTTCATCCGAAAAAAGTACTTTGGACCACTGAGCAACAGTCCAGTGCTGCATCTCTGTAGCCCAGGTCAGGCGCTTCTGCCGCTGTTTCTGGTTCAAAAGTGGCTTGACCTGGGGAATGCGGCACCTGTAGCCCATTTCCTGCACATGCCTGTGCACGGTGGCTCTGGATGTTTCTACTCCAGACTCAGTCCACTGCTTCCGCAGGTCCCCCAAGGTCTGGAATCGGCCCTTCTCCACAATCTTCCTCAGGGTCCGGTCACCTCTTCTCGTTGTGCAGCGTTTTCTGCCACACCTTTTCCTTCCCACAGACTTCCCACTGAGGTGCCTTGATACAGCACTCTGGGAACAGCCTATTTGTTCAGAAATTTCTTTCTGTGTCTTACCCTCTTGCTTGAGGGTGTCAATAGTGGCCTTCTGGACAGCAGTCAGGTCGGCAGTCTTACCCATGATTGGGGTTTTGAGTGATGAACCAGGCTGGGAGTTTTAAAGGCCTCAGGAATCTTTTGCAGGTGTTTAGAGTTAACTCGTTGATTCAGATGATTAGGTTCATAGCTCGTTTAGAGACCCTTTTAATGATATGCTAATTTTGTGAGATAGGAATTTTGGGTTTTCATGAGCTGTATGCCAAAATCATCCGTATTAAGACAATAAAAGACCTGAAATATTTCAGTTAGTGTGCAATGAATCTAAAATATATGAATGTTAAATTTTCATCATTACATTATGGAAAATAATGAACTTTATCACAATATGCTAATATTTTGAGAAGGACCTGTATATGGAGTGAAAACCAGGTGGAGCAAGGAGACAGATTAACTTGGACATGTGAACCAAATAAACTAATTGACAGACAGAACAAAACGTGACAGGAGCAAAACATGGCTTGAACAGAACACAAATCCAAGGAAACAAACTAATAGAACTATAACTAGAAAAACATGAAACAAAAGCATAAACAGGAAAATAATAAACAGAAGCATGATTCAAAACTTGAACAGTGAAAAATATATAAGGAAAAAACCTGAAACCAAAAACCAAACAACCCCAAATCATAACACACAATGCAAGATCAGATAAAATATTATTTTAATAAAATAATGTTTTAAAGAATGATCTGCTGAATAAAACCAACCTTCTGGATGACCAATTCTCAACGGTGTCTTATTAGCTGCCTTTATTTATTAAAATAATATTCAAAGAAATATTATTAAGGAAATGGTAAAATATTTAAGGGAATATTTTGGAAAAGAGCCAAATCTTTTTGGAGAAATAGGGCTTAATGGTGTTTACTTAGTTATCAGATTTAGTAAAATAATGTTTAGGGACTATTATTTACTAGCTTGAAAACTAACAACCTTTCTGTTAAATGTCCCCTAGCAGGCAAGCATGTGTTCTTACCTGTTAGCGGTTAAAGCTAACAAAAGAAGCTTGTAGCTTATGATCAGAATCAAACACACACCTTTAAAATACCATTAATAAAAGAGTTAAAATGCATAAGCGCGGACGGCGCGTTATGGCCGAACTTCTGTGTTTAAAATCATCCTTTAAATAAGGTTTGTCTTAACTTTAAAAACACACAAACACAGAACACAACCTGAGCATGTATGCTGCAGATAGCCTGCTAGCACTAAGATAGTTGAGTTTCACACAAACAAAACCAAACTTCATAAAATGAAAAACGTTTAGATCATTTCAATCTAAATCTTTCTCTATTACTCTGCCCAAACACCAAACCTCGTATGAACGTGTTGAGGAGTTGTCCGGGCGACAACGAAGTTTGAAGAAAGCTCTGTGAACAAAGTGTTAGCTTCCAGTTAACCTCTGGGGCAGTGGCTGGGCAACCCGTTCTGTCCGCTGACCACACTGCACGTTACCACAGGATGAGGCTCCTGTTGTCCTCCTTTCAGACTGGGAAACTGCTCCACTCTGCTTGGTAGAGACAGCGTCTCTGCAGAGAACTCTCTGGTACACCGTTTGCTTCTGTAGGCCTCAGAGAGAAAGTAAAGCCAGGCTTGTACCTTAATTCCCGTTCATGAATGAATCTAACGGATACACAGACAGTGATTCATCTGTACTTATCTTAGTGCATATGATTGATGATTGTATGACACCTTGGATCCAGTTGAAGTGTTATGTCTGTTCAAGAGACATTAGCGCGCTTGCATTCCCCATCCCGATGATCACAGGTGTGGAAGAGATCGGACCATTGGAAAGGGGGTGCTTTTATACAGCCAGTGGCATCATGGGAAGTCCGCTGCTAGCCCCCCTTCCTCAGTTGCTGGAAGTCAGTTAAATGCAATTTATTTTGAAAGTTCCAGGAAAGTCTGTACTGGCCTTTCACGTTGTAACCATGGCTGTGGGTCCCAACATCTTCATCCATACCTGAAATGTTCCATAGGCTAAGCAGCCATCACTAAATTTGACCTTAGGGATCTGGGATGGGTGTAGTACACCTATTGAATCCTGTTGTCTTGACACTTTTGTGGGTTGTATAAGCCACAAAACCAGGAAAACTGAGCTGACTGAGCAGGCAAATGAGGAGCCTACTGTCTGGGGGAAGGATACCGGTATATTGTAATTTGTACAAAATTTGGTTATTTTCTGAGATGAGATTAGTATTTTGCCGGTGTTTAGCAGAGGAATGTTTTTTGTTTTATATTTATGTTTAGCGATGTTGGTATTGTTTTGATAGTTTTTTATTGATACATGCTAATGTAACCAAGCAGCATTTAGTCTGCCCGGAGCAACAGTGGTATTTTCAGCATGCTCCTAGACTCTGTCCTTTAAGACTACAGAACCAACAGGAATGGGCTGAGAATCATTCTTCGTTTATTTTAATAAGGCTCAATAAAGCAATTGAAAACAAATTTACTGGATTTTCTTTACATTTTCTTTTCAAAATACCCTACTTTTAAAGATAGCATTAATCAACACAATGCAGGGCAGATAAGGTAACTCTGAGTGGTCTTCTGGAATGATGCAAGAGCAGCAAGCAACCAATTTGCATGTCCTGGTGTGTTGTACACCTTTGACATGTAACAACAATAAACAAAGTTTCACATTTCAGGTTCAAAATAACCCATTTGTAACATTTATTGTGCCGGTAACTTTACTCAACCAAGCTGAGGGAGTGAATATAAAGGTAAGAGCACACTTATCCATCACTGCTTTTTTACGAGGAGAGGCTGGAGAGTGCTAAAGATGCATCAGGCTTGCAGTGCTAAATCCTGGCCTGTCCAGTCACATAAGCAAGTCCGATGATGAGATAGCATTTTGGCAGTGCATGGAGATAGCCTCATCCACTCCCCTCTATTTGGGAACAGAAGAAGCAGAGAGTTGGACCAGTGGGAATAACTCAGTCAAACAATACCTGACATGTGAAGGAGAGCTGCAAGAACCTAATGGCTTCACCCAACAACCTCTGAGGGCAACTGAGCTTTTGATCCACCTGAGTAGCTTAGAATATGTATGCCACATAAAAAAACTAGTTTAATAATTCTGGCTTGTTTACATAGAATTGCTTGGACTGATTGCAAAGACCTGACTATATCGTACTAAATCATCAGGCACAGCAAATTCATCACATTTACATTGTTTTTATATAAATAAAGAGGTGTACTGGTTAAGTGGAGAGGCAATGAATTGTAATAACTAATAAAATACAAGGACTGCATATGAAGCAACAAGGTCAGCTGGCACAGGAATGTTTTTTAGCTTATTGCGAAAGGTTTTCTAAATTCACCTTCCTTTTTTTCCTCTACACAACTGCACTAGCATGAATGCAAATGTAATACTTTCTCCAAGGGCATTGTTGCTTGGAAATAATTTCCTCTGAAGCCAGGAGAACATCTCTTAGGAAATTATGTTTGAGAGCGAAAGATTGGGGAAAATGTGGTTGTGAAAGTGAGACTGTAAACATGCAGACAATGTGCAGGCGTTCCTTTGTGTCAGCTTCAGTTCATATGCACATGAGATTGTGTGGTTTATTTAACATTACGAAAACAATTTTAACAGTAGAATTAAAGTTGTTGCTTTGACATGAAGATTGTAATTCTAAGTTCTAATGTAATTCTAATGTAATCTAAGGTCCTACGACATTATTGTTTACTTGCTGCAATTCATTTGCTACACCATCTTTTCACATATCGACCTATCTCTTATTTTCATTTACAAAACGATTCAAAGCACTCCCTGATGTAAAGCTTCAAGCAGCTCTTGATGAAGATGAACTTTTATTATGTGACTGAAACCAGCAATTTTATGCGCACTCACGGCCACACACACACACACACACACACACACACACACACACACACACACACACTCCCATTGACTTCCACTGATTTTCAGTCATTTTCAACCCTTTCTATGCCCTAACCCTGACAATGACCCTGAACCTAACTATTACCAGTGCATGCCTAAATCTAACCTTAACCTAAACTCAATTAACACCTTAGTCCTAAACTTAACTGTTAGCAAAATAGGTCGTGAGGACCAGCAAAATGTCCTCACTTTGGTACAAATGGTCTTCAATTTGATGGTGATATCGGAAAATTGGTTCTCACTGTGATGCCAAGACAGGAACACACACACACACACACACACACACACACACACACACACACACACACACACACACACACACACACACACACACACACACACACACACACACACACACACACACACACACACACACACACACACACACACACACCCCAATAGATACCTATATGTCTCCCAGTCTCATTCACTTTGGAGTTAACTTGGCAGAGCAGCAAAGCTACCATCAGCTTCTGGGGTAAGGGATATGGCAAGCTGACAACCACATATCAGAGGTAATAGTGATGGGTTCCACTTAGTCTCTATTTAGCAGACAGCAAAAAAACTTCTCATTCCACAACGTTTGGATTACGTACAACACGAGCCACGGCAATGTGACAAAGTGATTCTCCAGTTCACTGGCAGCTACTCTAACTTTTTTTCTCCTATTTATGTAGCTTATGTAAACCTGACAGAAACTCATATTCCTGCTCCTTTTTACTCGTGTAAATGTAAGATCCAGTTCTCAGCAAAACTTCTAGGTATAATGGCATCTTAAAAAAATGCTAATTAGGGTGGAGGTTTTGGACAAAGGGAAAGCTTGAAGCTGTGTGGTGTAGCTAAACAGACGAATGAGAAAATTGTAAAAAAAAAAAAAATGAAATAAATGAGCTAATTTTATGAGTTGGGTCTTCTACCAAATAAATGGTTGAAGTCCTTGCCAGAGTATAAAAGGCCTAGGCAACAAATCCAATACCTACGGCAGTATTTAATGGAGATTTTAGAATGTTTAAACATCTGGAGTGTTGACAACCCAAACTTTAAACTTAGAAACCTCCAGATAATCAAGCCACTAATGATGCTTAGTAAAACTGCTTTTTAATGATTACATGTGTGGGGGGAGAGTTTTTATTAATTAGCTGTGAAGTTCTTCTCCCACATTAATCGTCAGGTGAAATGACAGACTGAATGTTCAAAGCTGTAAGAGTAGCATGACAACACCTATGGAAGCTGCACAAAGAACTTCTCTTAGCTTTCATACTGTTTTTAAAACATTTCAAACAACTGATTTTATCTGTCTGTGAAGAAAAGACAATTAAGATAAAACACATCATTCTCACCTTGTTGTGATAAAAGATACTTTAAGTATGCTCCACCGCTGAGAAAAAGTGCAGAGATGCAATAATGTCTTTTCAAATGATATCACAGGTTTTAGGTTGGGTTACCTAAATGACACCACTTTGGATATTGTAACCCATGTATCAGCACATCCAGAAGAGCATCAACAACAGCACTGACCGAGAAAGGAGATCAAGTTCTTCTTTGAACTATCATATTTTGCATGATCCAATACAAAATATCTTGTCCTGGGCAGCTGAGTCACTTTAGCCCAGTTCAATAATCTCAATTGCCATTGCTTACTCTACTATGCTGCAGTGCAACACATGTAACAATATATAATACATGGGGCCTGCTGAACGATGTGTGCTCTTTAGAAGGGTTAGGTTTTCTTGGTGTTGACTGTCTGTCAGTAATTCTGCTGTTTGAGCTTTTGGAAATTCTGTGCAACAATTTTCTCTTCTCTTGGAAAGTTAATGTCAAGGCAAATTTCTTTTGTTGCTGAGACGGATTCAGTCCAAGATCAAGACTGGTCCGATTTCTGTGCAGTCCAAACATTGGGATTTTTTTTCCTTCATGATTTCCTAGGAAGAGGGATTAAAACAAACTATTAACTTTCTTGCCTGAAAGCACTGTAATTTTAGTTCTTGTATGTCAACATTCTTATGGTTAATTTTTTTCTTTTAATCCAATGTTGGAGTGTTATCAAGTCTTCCTAGGAGTCTGCAAGTCTATCTAGATTCTGCAGGGCTATTATTCACCAAGAGAGAGAAAAAAAAAACACCTTTTTATCCGCAGAATATATTTGCATAATGATGTCATTTCTCAACATTACAGAAAAGATGAAAAAGTTTGAAAGCAATTAGTACATTGGGGATAATATAGACAACAGTTAATGATGCTCTCCTTCTGACTTAACTCATATGTGCTACAGGTTGAAGAGAGCCAGTCTTATATCTCAGGGCAATAGGTAGTCCATAGAGATTGATGAGGCTGTCTTAAATACTTCCGTCATTAAACCACAGACACCACAGTGATTCAATCTGACAGACTGACGTGTTTTATTTGAATGAAAAAAGCCTCTCACTGGTGACACATTTCATCTCATTACCCATCCTCTTTTCAACTACTGACGTCACTGCTACTGTCATTCTCTACTGCAGCCACACAAAAAAGCAACAAGGGTAAAAGATTGACTTCATTAAGTCTGAATCAAAATAATCCTTGTCTATTAAAAGTGAAATTGAAACGCAAGTAGTCCTCCAGCAGGAAATGGAGGGTGCTCGTTCGTGGCTCCTCGGCCTGGCCCTGAACCAAATCACCCGGATCCAGCTCCCTGGCAGCTTAGCCCATTGCTTACTTAGCTGACCAGATACACATTCTGAAATCCTCTGATGCTGTCATTTCATCTGATGTGACACCTATACCTTTCCTGTACATTTAGCAGTAGCTATAGCTACAATCATGTAAAAATTAGTACAGCCCATTAAATATTCAGTTCTTTTCTATGAAATGTTCAATAATCAATGTCAAATGTTATTTTGTGTATCTCTTTAAAAGGAAGTGAAAAATAAAATCTACAAAAATGCTTTCTCTATCTATGAGAAAGGTATAACACCCCTACAGCGAGGGTTAGCCCCTTTAGATGAAATGACTTTAGTGAGAAACTCTTTGAGGCCATTTTTCAGTCTCTGACTGTCTGAGAAATGTTTGTCCCACTTGTCACTTTCAGCTGTGAGTGCCCAGCTCTCCCTCAGCTGTTCCACATCTAATAATGAGACTTACCTATTTGACATCCAGCACCTGCTTCTCCCATTACTTAGGTACCCACGGTTCCAGTCTTTGCCAGATTCTCCTGCAACGCATCCTTCATATAACTTCTCTTCATGTCACTCTTACACGCATTATTTAATATTTAATCTTCAAGTGGTCCTGCTTGCCCTCATGTTTGCATTTAGCTTTACTACCATGACTCTCAACACTAATAACACCAAAATGGTGTTGGTTGAACTTCTTTCTGGTGTTCTCTAAATCTTCCATTTATAGTTTTGAGCGCAGATCTGAAGAGTTGTTTTCAGGCCTGAGTTTTATATCTGCAGCAAATAGCAGTCTGAACAAATGCATTTTGGAGAGACAGACGTTTTGAAAGGAAAGTGGAGCAAAAATGCTTAACTTGCTGCTAGCTTGACTGTACTGTCTGGACTAATCTCTGTGACTTTGAACCGAGGTTCCTCATGTAGCTAGCTTCTGCAGGTAAGACAATAACTTCTATTTCCTTTTACCTACAATAGTGCTTAAAAATATTAACTATCCCTTTAAAGGTCTTACATGAATTATTAGCTGATTGTGAACTAGAACTTTCCTTCATATGAAATCGTATTGCTAAAGAAAGAAATAAGTTAGCACTTTTTCCATTGAGAGGTTCTGGTTGTGTCAACTGTCCCTCTCGTGGTGCCCTGTGGGGGTTGCTCCAGGATTACGGAATCAGGGGCCCTTTATTAGGAGCCATCCGGTCTCTGTACAAACGGAGCAGGAGTTTGGTCTGCATTGCCGACACTAAGTTGGATCTGTTCTCGGTGCATGTTGGACTCCGGCAGGGCTGCCTTTTGTCACTGGTCCTGTTCATAACTTTTATGGGGTCTGGTTTGGGGACCAGTGGATTCCGTATCTTCTGTTTGCAGATGACTTGGTCCTCCTGGCCCCCTTTGGTCAATCCCCACAGCATGCGTTGGGCGGTTCGCAGCCGAGTGCGTAGCGGCTGGGATGAAGATCAGCTCTTCCAAGTCCGAGGCCATGGTTCTCGACCGGAAAAGGGTGGCTTGTCCTCTTCAGGTTGGAGGGGAGTTCCTGCCTCAAGTGGAGGAGTTCAAGTATCTTGGAGTCTTGTTCACGACTGAGGGGCGAATGAAGCGGGAGATCAACAGAAGGATCGGTGCGGCTGCTGCAGTAATGGGGATGCTGTGCCAGTCCGTTGTGGTGAAGAGAGAGGTGAGCCGAAAAGTGAAGCTCTCGATTTACCAGTCGGTCTACGTTCCTACCCTCACCTATGGCCATGAACTTTGGGTCATGACCGAAAGAACGAGATCCCGGATACGAGCAGCTGAAATGAGCTTCCTCCACAGGGTGGCCGGGCACTCCCTTAGAGATAGGATGAGGAGCTCGGCCATCCAGGAGGAGCTCAGAGTAGAACCACTGCTCCTCCACATTGAGAGGTGCCAGTTGAGGTGGCTCGGGCATCTATACCGGATGCCTCCTGGATGCCTTCCTCGGGAGGTGTTCCAGGCACGTCCCACCGAGAGGAGGCCCAGGGGACGGCCCAGGACACGCTGGAGGGGCTATGTCTCTCGGCTGGCCTGGGAACGCCTTGGGCTCCCCCGGAGGAGAAGAGGGACGTCTGGGCATCTCTGCTGAGTCTGCTGCCCCTTCGACCTGGTCCTGGATGAAGCGGAAGAGGACGACGGGATCTGGTTGTTTCTTTTAATTGTGTAATCACCATGTGCATTATTTTAGTTTGGTCTTTATTAAAGAAGTAGCCTATTACCTTCTGTAAAAATTATTCTTTGGGTCCGTTGTGCATGAATCTTCTCTTCTGGGTTTATCAAAGTTACATTGGTACTTTTATTTTTCACATTGCAGAATTTGACCTGTGGCATATTTTGCTGCTTTTCTGCAGCTTAGAGTGTAGTTTTGAACTCATGTTTATAGTAAACACTTGGATACAATTGTTATTTGGAGTTATTAAATGCCTCCCTGCGGCTGCTCCTCAATTAGATGGCAATAATTTAGTTTCCAGCTGCAGTGACAGAGACCAGACCCTATACTAGGCCTTAGGATTGTAAAATTATACTTGGGCCAAGAATTGCAAAATATAATTAAATAATTCAGTTTATTTATATAAATTCACAACACATGTTGTCTCAAGGCACTTCACAACAGTCAGGTACATACATTCCTATTAATCCTAACAATTGAACAGTGCAGTCGGAGTTAGCTTTTTATTCAAATTGGATAAAAAGTTTTTCTATCTAAGAAAACCCAGCAGATTGCATCCAGTCAGTGACTTGCAGCATTCCCTCCTCCTGGATGAGCACGTAGAGACAGTGGACAGTCACTGGCATTGACTTTGCAGCAATTCCTCATACTGAGCATGCATGTAGTGACAGTGGAGAGGAAAAACTCCCTTTTAACAGGAAGAAACCTCCAGCAGAACCAGGCTCAGTGTGAGCGGCCATCTGGCACGACCGACTGGGGGTTTGAGAGAACAGAGCAGAGACACAAAGAGAACAAAGAAGCACTGATCCAGGAGTCCTTTCTATGGGAAGGAAAAGTAAATGTTAGTGGATGTAGCTCCTTTAGTCGTTTCATCTAGAAAGAACAGATAAACTTTGAGCCAGTTTTCAAGATTAGTCTGAAAGAGAACACATATAATTAGTTACAGTAAAAGCTCAGTCAATTGCTATATCTAGGAGAGAGAAAGGGTTAAACACTGAAAGACAGGGCCATGTGGATCATTGTAGAAGGTGAGCAATAAGTTGTTGCCAGCAGAAGCTTGGACACAGAACTCTTCTGCCAGTGCTAAAAGCAATGATCTAGTACATATGTGTAACACCTTACACATTCTATTCAACAGCTATTAAGGTCCTTCAAGGAGATCTTATGTGTGAATATATAGGCATATTCAGTCAATTATATGAAACGTTCATTTTCTTCAGTAACTCAGACTGTGTTATTATTTCTCTTGGTATTCTGTTGATGAGCTTCAACAGCATCTTGCAGCGGCATGCTATTTCATCCAGTTTGCGTTTAGTTGGACCATCATTTATTTTTCAACAGGAAAATGACCCCAAACACACCTCCAGGCTGTGTAAGGGCTATTTGACCAAGAAGGAAAGTGATGCGCCAGATGACCTGGCCTCCACAGTCACCGGACCTGAACCCATTCGAGATAGTTTGGGGTGAGCTGGACCGCAGAGTGAAGGCAAAAGGGGCAACAAGTGCTAAGCATCTCTTGGAACTCCTTCAAGACTGTTGGAAAACCATTTAAGGTGACTACCTCTTGAAGCTCATCAACAGAATGCCAAGAGTGTGCAGAGCAGTAATCAAAGTAAAAGGTGGCTACTTTGAAGAACCTAGAATATAAGACATATTTTCAGTTGTTTCACACTTTTTTGTTCAGTATATAATTCCACATGTGTTAATTCATAGTGTTGATGCCTTCAGTGTGAAGCAACAATATTCATAGTCATGAAAATAAAGAAAACTCTTTGAATGAGAAGGTGTGTCCAAAGCTTTGGTCTGTACTGTACATGTATGTACACTACTGGTCAAAAGTTTTAGGTACACTTTCTCACTTAATGGGTCTCTTTATTTTCATGATTATTTACATTGAAGATTTTCACCAAAGGCAACAAAACTGTGAATGAACACACATGGAATTATGTAGTAAACAAAAAGTGTAAAACAACTTTAAAACAACTTTAAACAGTTTTATATTTTAAATTAATCAAAATAGCCACCCTTTGCTTTGATCACTGCTTTGCTCTGTTGGCATTCTCCAACCTGAGCTTTATGAGGTGGTCACCTGAAATGGTTTTCCAAAGAGTCTTGAAAGAACTTCCCAGGGGTTCATTGAGAGACGGCCAAAGGTTAACATTTCAGTCATTACAGCAAAAGGCGGCTACTTTATATATGGTGTGTGTGTATGTATATATATATATATATATATATATATATATATATATATATATACGTCAAGTCAGAACCATTTCAATCTAAGGATACTTTTCTTGAGAGCCATAGTCTCTTCATAGTATAGTTGCTGATTTAGTGCAATATTGAAGACAGGAATCTTTAATGATCACGAAATATCTGAGCTGGAAGAAAACTGGAATGATGGCTCCATTGTCTCACAGTGACAATAAAGGAAAGCCTTAGACAATTAGTGTCGAGCACCAGACACACATTTAGTAATAGTAGGTGAATATATAAAAAGGAGGTACATTTGAAATGTTTATTCTATTACATTTTCAAAAACCTGAATAGTAAGTCACTTTGTAATTCTTCACCAGCATGATGGCTGTGGCCTTGAGGCACGTGGGGACAGCAGCCTGACTCAGCAAGATGTTAAAATATCTGTGAAGGCATATGTGAGCTCCCACGCACAGTACCTTAGGACGTGGCCAGGTATGTTGTCTGGACCACAAGATTTGCAAGCATTGGTTCTGTTGAGAACTTTTCTCACCCTGTCTGGGGTCAGCATCAACACCTGTTCACCAGGAGGTGGTGAAGACTTCTGTGCAGGCATGTTGTTGTATGCATTAAGGCGAGCAAAGAAGTCATTCAGCTTGCTTAGCAGTGAGGTGGTGCCGTCACAGGTCTGCAGTAGGGGTTTGTAGTCTGTGATGGTCTGTATCTCCTTCTACAGGTAAATACACACCACAGACTTATGTTTATAAAGGAATTTTAAAACCATGTATAATGTTTCTTCCCCTTCATGGTCATGCACTAGCTTGTTTTTGTCTATAAAATAAAATATATTGATGTTTGTGGTTGTGATGTCACACAATTAAACAAAGGGCTGTGAATACTTGTGTGAGGCACTGTGTTTCATTCTATGAACAGCGAGGTAGACAGTGTATAAACAAATGTGTTCAGAAAAGATTACTTTTTATTTGATATGCACAAGTTGTGCAAGTTATACAAATGTGCTCAAGGTCTTTGTACATAATTTGACTCCTGGAGAGTACTTGACAGCAAAAAGGCCCTGAATTACTAAACAGAGCTCTGAGTGTTGGGTAGACTACTGGTCTGGCCGGAGGGTCTCACTGAGCAGCAGGGGTCCTGTGGTAGGAAGCTGTGGTCTACAGAATGCAAATACGGAGCTTGGGAATCAGTGTGACTTGCTGGCTGCACTACACTATAAAGGATTGAGGGTGTATCGGAAAATATTTGGAAATTAGGAATTCATCACATTTGAAGACCACAGAAGACCCAGGATCTCAGTATCTATCTTCCTAACAAATATAATCAAGCATGTTATTTTATATTAAAAAAAGAAATGGGATTTGTGATTTATACTGACGGCTCAGTATGTGGATATTTTAGTCAGAAGGATGTTACTGTGAGGATCCATTTATTAATCAGACATATAAACTGTGTAAACCACAACCTTGGCAGTACAGCAGCCACCTAACTTTGTCTTCTGCTTGATTTCAATGTTAAAACCCATTATTGCCTCATTCTATTTTGACTTTGTCACAGTGGAAATCCCCTACTGTATTCATGCTCATACTCTATACATTTGTAACAGTGAGATTAGTGGTCAGTGATATTGCAGACTTTTCTGTTTGGAGAATGTAATTCATTGGGGTGTTTGTAAGGAAATGTCCAGCTTCAGTATCACCAACCTTTATTTCAATTAGGTTGCAAAGGATTGTCAATGTTGCTGAATGTGATAAAATTTTGGATTTCTCAATAATCTTCTGTGATAAAAAAATAAATAAAACTGTGACGAAGTATTTGAAAACGTTGTAGACCTTTAAGGTCAACTTTTCTATAGCAAGAAAAAAAAAAAAAAAGGCTGCAATAACATTGCTACATTAATGTACATGCTCTCAAACTCTTACTTTGCTGAAGCACCTTCTGATTTAGTTTCAGCATTCCATCATCTTTTGATTGTTGTATGCTTCAGCAAAGTATTAGCTTATGGAAGTACACAGTTATGCACCTTTCTGTTTTTATTTTCTTTTAAAAAGGTTTGTTTTGCTTTTTGAATTGGGCAGAATATGTTTCATCGCAAAAGGAGATTGCAGGAGACTGCACTCAATACAAAAAAAAAATCTTGCTTTTATAAAAATTGACTACTCTCTGCCAAAGCATTTTCATATACTGACTGTTTATGCCAATCACCATCAACAACCTTGTCAGAACCACATGGTCAGCATTACCTTGGTCAACAAGAAGTAATTTTCTCTGTGTTTTAAGTTTTTTATACAGATAAATAAACAAAACTGGACATATAAGCCAGCAACCAATGATACCCCATGACACTCCATGTATGAAGATATGCTGCTTTAACGCTTCAGCATTACTATCCTACCCATTAGAGGCTGACATTTTTTTGGGAATCCCACGGGCGTGGGATGGGAGACAGCATTAGTAAAGATCACGTGATTGGGATGGTACAGGATAAAAAATGAACGGGAGCAGACAGGAGCGGGAGCTAACCAATAGGAGGGAAAATAAACTAGGATCAATTGTCTTTGGAAATGTAAAACTGATACTTTGTTATAAACTTTAAGAAGAAAAAACTTGGATCGACGCCGCCATTCTGTAGTTTTTTTCCAAGAAGCCTGAACTATAATGCAAGTCAAACGAACTACACGACCCAGAAGCCAACAGTGCTTCTGATCAATGTTTTCCACCTGCGTTCAGGATGGAGGGAGCAATCGCGGGTGGAGAACTGGACGTGGTAAAATTGGATTTGCAACGTAAAGTCAGAAGAAAGGAGTTACCTATTAAACTTATAGAGCTGACAGGAAAGTCGCAAATATTACCGAACTTCAGGAGAGTTGAATGTAGCGGTTTTAACACGCAGTCTGCTGCTTGTAAAACGTGTTTAGTCGTAATCAAGTTCACCAGTGATTAAGGGACACTTTTAAGGCAGATTCTGGATTGAATCAGCCCTGCTTCTCTTCATTCGTCAAACGAAAAGTACCATCACATGTCAAGTCTCATCTGACCAACAAAACTGCTGCATGTGCACTAAAGATTTAAGAGTCTTTGCCACAGTAGAGGGGAAAGACTTCATCAAGGGCAGATATTAAATAAATATGCTGTCAATAGAAAAAAATTGAATGTACCATTAAATGTACAATTTATTTAATACATCATTAAATATTAAGTGTACAACTAAACATGTCATGTCGTCTTTAAAATTATACTTAATTATTCAGTGACACATTTAATTGCATAATAGTCCATTTCATGATATAATAGTACATTTATTGTTTCTAATGATGTATTAAATAAATAAATGGTACCTTTAATTTAATGGCACATTTAATGTTACATTTACTTCACTTATGGGACATTCAGAACATTAATTTATTTAATGATGATTTTATTGTATTAATTTTGTCCAGTTTGACCCTCCATTCTTGTTGCCTGTATAGGAGGTCATGTTAGAATTTGAATCAGGTGTTCTGGAGCAGACGGTCATCTAAAACTTGCGGGGAAGGGGTCCCTGAGGACCAGGGCTGTGAACCATTGAGGTAAAGTTTCTAAATTGTGAAGGTTTTGCCTTTTTGCCCTTTTGTTCACCAAGTGCAGTTCTCTTGCTAGGTGCATTTTTTTTTGTTTCGGCAATTTGAAACATAAAAGTAATGTCATTGTTCAAAGGAAACAATCACTTAATAAATGAGTAAAATACAATTATGTACATTTTGTTTATTCAACTAAGATAGGCATGGTCTGTTTCCTTGTTTGATATTTTATTATTTCTTCATTATTATTCTTTTTACTTTAACTGGCCTTTACTACAGCTAAAAACAGGGACCTAACTGGTCCTTCAAAGAAATTGCCAATCCTGGGATTGGGATGGGACAATGCATTTTTTGTGGGAGCGGGATGGGACAGGAGAGGAAATCCACTCCCGTGTCACCCTCTACTACCCATATGATGATGCTGCAAACACATTGATCACAAGCTAAGGGAGACTGCTTTTCTTGGACATGTCAAAGAATACCGTGGCATGAGCACTGCAACTTAGAGACACCCATACAGAAGCACTGCCATGGAAGCAATGACCTGATAATAATGTAACTTGATCTCATGCTACTTGATGCAGGCACTGTGTCCTTTTCTCACTTTAGCATGCAGAATGATTTTAGTGGTTCCAAAGGGGTGGCAGTCTGAACTATTTTCTAATGATCCGATAACTCAGGAGAACTCATAGAGCCGGTTTAGAAAACTGAACTATCATCTCAAGATGGTCAGACAAAAATTAAATATAGAAGAAACAGACAGCATTGTTATAGTAATTTACTCTTCCCTAATGCAGTAGCTGACTATAACTTTTACCCTTCTGATCTCAATAAACATGTGATACACAAAACGGGCGCATGTTAGTAAGACACAGATGCTCCCAAAGTACTTGAGGTTTCACAACAGAGGCTTACAGTAATGACTTTGTTTTTGTGTGCTTGAGAAAAGGAATGAGTATGCTGAGTATGCCAACAGTTGCTTCATACACTTATCTACTCCATCTGATTCTAAAAGCAAATAACACTAAATACATGTACTAGGACACCCATCAAATTTAGAGGTGTAAGCAATTTGTACTCTTCCTGCGTGAGGTTGCACTTGTCTGTTCATTCTAATTTTAATATGATACAGCTAATGCAGATACAGAAATGACAGAGAAATGGAAAAAACTTTTTCAAGGTAGGCTTCGTAGTCTGTAGGGATGCAGTTGTTAAGCACTTTGCAGAATAACAACAACCACAGCACTTATCATTGTATTAATCAATTAAACAAGTTTGGAGATGAGTGAACATTTTTAATTTAAAAGATACTTTAAAAATGAAAAACAAAAATAGTTTGAAGTGAGAAAGGTATCAGATTGAACCAATATGTAATCATTTAATTACATATTTGCAACCAAATTACAAATATTTAACAAATTTGTAAAATGGGTTCAGATTTTTTAAAAAGGACTTTCTCGATGATCTTTCTATCTTGTTATTTTTCTTACTAAGTAAAACCAAGAATTTTTTCTTCTGTTTCCACTCGCTCACAGAGAGGAGCACCCTGTGCTCTCTTCCATGTTGGTACAGTCTGGTCTTCCATTTCTTTCAACAAAACAGCCAATTATAACACACTGGCCTAAAATAATGTGACACGATAAACAACTGTCTTATTTAGAGAGTTACTTTGTTTGGGTTATGTTTATTCAATAATGAATGCAAAGGACCATTGTTGGAATATTCTATATTACTATGGATCATAGTATTTACACAGGTTTTGAAAAATTAATTCACAGATTCCAGAAACAAATAAAAACATTTTAAAGACATTCGAAAGGAAGAGATATTCCTTAACTGTTTTTAAAATATTACAGGTCTCCCTTTGTAAGCACTTTGTGAATTAGACAGATGTGTATATTCATGCCCATGTTACTCATGGACATCAAAACTGTGACATTAAATGCCTGCAGTTCTATACTGGACCAGAACCTGTTGTCATTAGGTCCAGTCTTGCACAGTTAAATCATGTGACACCTGACCTAATTTCCATATTTTCAGCTACAAGCAGAATAGGCCTGTGGCACTCCACATCACTAAAAGTAATGTTTTATAATTTTTTTTATTGGGTTCTTGTGCATCCCCTTTACTAATACCATCCTGGGTAACTGACTATATGGCCCATAAAACCACTGAAAACTGAAAACCACCCCTGAAATGCAGGATATCAATCTAGATTCTTAATTCTTTGATTCTCTGATTTTGATGCATTATGGATTTCAGTAGAAAACGTATCTAACCTACATCTATGAAACCATCCTATGATAAGGAGAATAGTATTTGTTATTGTCCTGCTGAAATAATTGCAGAAGTACTGAAAAAAAATCTACTTTTCTTCAACCTTATGTCTCCATCAATGTTATCTGCTGCATCTCAGTACCAGTACAGACACAGGTTTCTGACCTCTTTTGAAAAAAGCCTACATGACTAACGGTGATTTTATCTGAGCAGAGAGCACATACCCATCTGCGATGATCTTCTGTCAGGATTGAGTGTAATTTCTTGTGTTTCAAGTTACATTTCTAGATGCAGGAGCAGTGTGATGATTGACAAAGGATTTCCGAAGTACTTCCTAGCCATGTGGCTGTATTGATCATGGTGGCGTGGCAGGTTCTCATGCTGCTAGAGGACTCAATGTTCACAACATGCACTGGCAGTTTCTAGTTTTTAATACAGACACTGAAGTTGCTTCATACTTTTTAGTTACTTCGATCATACAAAACACGGTAGATGTTACAATAAAAATACACCAAAATGAGAACAATTTATGGTTGCACATGCCATCACATCAGTTAATCTTCCTTACACTATTTTTTTTCCTCATGTAAAACCCATTGTTTTTGCCTGCTTTGAAGACAATCTATTTTTTAGTTCTATACACCTCAGGGCAATTTAGAGTGGCCGGTGAACCTAATGTACATATTTTTGGACTTGAGGAGGAAGCAGGAGTACCCAAACCACTGTGCTACCTGCACAATAGTGTTCTAAAGTTATGTTTCTATAAACATCGATTGTTCTTAAGAAACATAATATTGTTGTATTTTTTTAGATGAAAATATTTGATTGTTCCAACAGTTGTTATGTGTGATTTAATGCATACCAATGCTTTGTGTTTAGTCTTGTTGTAATTCTTCTCCACCACGTTCCTCCTTTTTGTCACAGCATCAGAAACACAAACTATCCCAAATTGCCTCATATAATGTGTTGCTTTTTGTATTACTGCTGATTATCTTTACAAATAAAAAAAATAAATGTTGCGTAGAAAGCTATTTCACTGGATTGAATGCAGCTAAATAAAACATAAGATCTTACTGACATTTGTGTACAACATTGCAGAAATTGTGACCTACGACCGGTCATACCCGGGTGGCTGGAGCATCTTGAGAGTCGGAGATTGGACTGACAAAAATGTCCGAGCTGCAGGTATCTAAAAAATGAGTTTGGGGAATAAGTTACTTTGTGAACAGCTCTTACAGCCTAAAGGTTTATCAATGGCTAAAGGAAGCAAAGGACTCTTTAGGGAGTCAAGGGATATCCCCTGGACTGAATCCACCTTCATAACCAGCCAAATAGTGAGACAACATCCTCAGTACTGGGACTAGTAGTTCAAGGAACAGATATTAGCTGCCTAGCAATGAAAGCAGAAGTTAGAAAGCACCAGTATACCCTTTGCTTAAGTGCTTTTTTCTGGTTTTGTTATCTAATTGATCTATTCTGTCTAATTTATGCTTGCAAACATTTCAATGGAAGTTTAACTTTGTTGAATCCTGCAGAATGAATGAAACATGTGGAATATGTACAGCTTATGGATGGGGAATGCTTAAAGCCTTTTTATTTGGTGTGTCCAGAAGAAAAAAACAAACTCAACCCAGCGTGAAGCGTGTGTGTGCCAATACTTATTTCAAGGTGGGTGGAATCTTATAAAGGTTTTCTCAGCATGAACAGCAGCAGCAACATTACACCAGGCAGCTTTTTGATGAACCGAAACTCTGCTGCTTGGTACGAAGTTTGTATGTGTCACGTAAGTTCAGGTTCTGAGCTGCAACTTGCAATATTCAACCTCCCAGGAATGGAGTTTTATATTCTGCTCTGTGAAAGCCAAATTGTCAATGAGTAGTCTGTTTGAATGCTGGGCTTTCCTTCATCTATGACTCTGTACTTGGGTTTATAATGGCCTGCTGCTTTTCATGTTAAACTCATGCCTCTCCACCGTGCATCCAGCTGAGATTTTACCTGTGGTTGTGTGTTCTCCCAACTCTAATGAAAGTCTCACAAACCTGAGGCCAACATAAAAAGGCAACTGTTAATTTGTTTGCTTTCAACAGCTCCACTCCTCTCTGTGTGATCTGTGTTTGGGAGCTTCTGGCACTTGTCGGGGGTTTTATTCAGGGTAAGACAGAGCCAAGCTGGCCTCCTCACCTCCAGGGCTCTGAAGTTTGGGGAAAAAGAACTCTGTTTTTCTGTGTATTCAAATCCTTTTAACAGTTTTCACCCATTTGTCATGTTTCAGCAACAGTTTCAATGTATTTTTTGGGAATTTATATCATGGGCCAGTCACTGCAAAGAAAGATAAAAATCAGTTTAGTTCTTATAATATCCGGCTCCAAGGACCAAATTAATGATAGGTATTATTTAGTCAACTCAGAGGTAAGGAACGACACAGAGTCAGTTATACTTGCGGCAAGGGTAGGTCACACTCTGCAGTGCAAAACTACGAAGTATTAACACTCCTCCCTCTTTATTTATACATGCTTGGTCACACACAGTTCAAACAACATTCAAGGTGGGTGTGTGTGTGTGTGTGAAAGGTTAGGGTTCATGTGTCTTGATTTTAGAGAAAGGAGTGAGGATTGGTGCCAGTCCCTAGATGTTGCTGATAATAGCATAACTCACCCTTCTCTCTTATCTCTTTGTCTATGGCATGTGGGGGAAGAAAGCACTTAGAGCAGACACAAGTGATAAACAATATAAAAAGTCATAAAAACCCTAACAGTTCCCCCCTGTTTTATCACGAATAAGTCATGAGTAAATACATGTAAAATGAAACACACTGTGTAAGCACAAACCCACAGGATGGAAAACAGATTATTTTGTGGGAAACACTTACACATTCCCTCCGCCCAGGTGACCACCAATCATGGCAGAGTAAAACAATATAATAAAACAAAGAAACAATGTAATAATAAAAAATAAAAGAATTAAAACAAGCCTTGTTCATATCCTCATTGCACTTTTTCTCATTTCACTTAAACCGCAACTTCTTTCGATTTTCTGCTATAAGGTCATTTTATGAAGTACAAGTATGAATACACTCAGGCATTGAAGATATATTCATTTACAACATGTAATCATAATCATCTGTTTTTGGGTCCAGTGCCCATCTTGTCCATCTCTTCTCGTGTGATGTTACATCCTGTGGATCCTGTCTTAAACAGAGAAAGAGCCCTGCTACCAGGTTTAAGCTCAGGCTTATCAGTCCTGTCCACACGTCACAGAAAGCCATGCTAAATTGGGCACAGGTAAGTTGTTTTCTTCGCCGGTTTGAGATGTTGGACCATATGAGTCCAACCCCTTTGTACCCGGTCATTCCCCTGTTACCCCATCGGTTGGTGTGGCTCCTGTAACGGTGATATTAGCTTACAGTGGCTCTTGTGGATCCAGGATGGTCTCTCTGCGATTTTCAGAGCTGTCGGTGTGGTCAGGAGAACACGGTATGGCCCTCTCCAGCAGGGGGTGCTCCAGTCCTTTCTGTGAAGTGTCTTAATCAGGACCAGGTCCCCAGGCCTCAGGTTGTTCTGTGAAATCGGAGCAGAATTTACTGGCAGACTACTGGACAACTGTACTTCTTTTGTTTGTAACATCTTATTTATCCATTCAGCTAATGATGTTTCCTGCTGTGCTTTTCCTATGTCATCCATTTCTGATGGCAATGGAAAAGGTCAGCCATGTACTATTTCAAATGGAGTGAGACCAGTTTGATTTGGAGTTATTCTCAACCATAATTTAACCAGAGATAGATATTCAGGCGATGGCCTCCCTGTTTCTTCCATTGTTTTACTTAATCTATTTTTTATTCTTCCATTTGTTCGTTCAACCAGCCCAGCAGATTGCGGGTGGTAAGAACAATGTTTTTTTAACTGAAACCCTAATGCTTTAGAGCACAGTTCTATTACATTATTTACAAAATGAGTCCCATTATCTGATCTTATGATTTGTGGGATACCATATGTAGGGAAGAAATGTGTCACTAAACTCTTCGCCACTGTGAGTGCATCACAGTGTTTGGCCGGGTACATCTCAACCCACTTTGAAAATGTATCTATGACCACTAAACAATATTTCTTTCCCCCTGACCATGATAACTCTATGAAATCCATGTATCGTGTGAAAGGGATGAATTGCTGCTGGGAACTGGCCTCTTTTGGGTCTCATGTTCCCCTGTGGATTATGTTTGCAGCAGATAATACATGATCTACAAACGTTTTTTGCATAGTATCATTCCCCCTCTCGACACATGGGAAACCCCGTGTGTCGCATGGGCCGCCGTCTTGTATAAATTCTTTGGTAATATTGGCTTATTTCCCAAATGATAAATGTCATCTTTCTTTATGGCCCCTCTATTTAGCCAAGATTTAACTTCTGCAGCTGGTGCAGATTGTTGTGAATCTTTCAGCACATCTGTATCTATAAATAAGAGATCTGACATTTTCAAAGTGAGGGGAAGCCTCGAAGCTATTTTAGCAGAAATATCAGCAAAGGTGTTCCCCTTCGTTTCCATGGCTTCATCAGATTGATGCGCTTTACATTTACAAAGTGCTATCCTTGCAGGTAGCTGGATAGCTAACAGCAGTCGTTTTAACAGATTAAAATGTGTCAATTCTGTTCCAGCTGATGTTTTAAACCCTCTATTTTCCCATATTTTGGCAAAATGGTGAACAGAACTGAATACATATTGGCTGTCTGTATAAATGGTTAGGATTTTTCCTTCATATAATTCACAAGCTCTGATAACAGCATACAGCTCTGCAGTCTGTGCTGAGCATGTATGGGGCAGGGCCTGTGATTCTATTATTTTAGTTTCAGTGGTTATTGCATAACCAACTCTGTTTTTTCCATATTCATCTTTTGATGCTGATCCATCTACAAAGATTATTTGTGAGTTTTCCAAAGGAGTCTGAGAGATATCTTGCCAAGGTTTTGTGTCTTCCTCTACCTTTGTTTTACAAGAATGTGGTTTCCCATCTTCTGCTGTTGGAATTAATGTGCTAGGGTTTAGTGGACCACATCTTTGCAGAGTTATATTTGGTTGTGAGAGTAACAATGAGGTCAACGTAATATGCCTTGCATGAGTCAAGAAAGGAAGTGAAGTTTGTAGCAATACAAGTGACACTGAATGAGGAACTTTCAGTGTGAGCAGGTGGCACAACACAATTTCAGCTGTCTGCTTCACAGCTTCTGCTGCTACGATGCAGCTCTGCAGACAATTTGGCAATAGAATAAAATTCTAAAGGTCTATTTTTGGAGCCAAATGGTTGGGTTAATGCAGCTTTCATATAACCCTTACATGCATCAACACAAAGTGTGAAAGGCTGGCTATAATCCGGCAGAGCTAAGGTGACTGTTGTTTGAAGCAGATTTTTTAGCTCTGTGAATGCTACTTCTCCTTCCTTAGTCCATATGATTTTGTCTTTTAATGTCATGTCTTTGCCATAGATCATAGATTGCAAGGGTTGTACAATGGCTGCATAGTCTGGTAGCCATTCTCTGCACAAATTACACAGTCCCAGAAAGGACATCATTTGTTGTTTAGTTCACAGTTTTGGGGCTTCCTGTATGGCTGTTTTTCTACTACTTAGGAGGGAACGACCATGTTGTGATAACATATGTCCCAAATAAATCACTTTCTCCTTGCAAAACTGCAGTTTATCCCTAGAGGCTTTGTGCCCCGTCTGGTAGAGATGTTTCAGAACTGTTATGGTAGCTTCCTCACAGTGTTGTTGAGTGTCTGAAGCTATGAGAATATCATCTACATACAACAGGACTTGACTATGTTCAGGCACCTCACAGGTGCTCATAGAGTATCTTAAGGCTTGTGTATATACATGTGGACTTTCACTGAAGCCTTGTGGTAGTCTGGTGTAAGTGTATTTTTTCCCTTTAAACTGAAAGCCAAATAAATGCTGTGACTCTTCATGCAGTGGTACTGTAAAGAAAGCATTGCTAAGATCTACCACTGAGAAATATTTTTTATCTGGAGTTAATGAATGCAGTAATGTATGTGTATTCGGGACGTCTGGAATTGCATGTCACACTATTTTATTTATCGGTCTAAGATCCTGAACCATCCTCCACTTTCCTGTGCTGGCTTTCTGCACTGGAAAGATAGGTGTGTTGCATGTAGCATCAGGTGCTTCCCTTAATATTCCTGACTGCAACATATCTTGTATTACTGGCTTAATACTCTCTTCAGCTTCTGGTTTCAAGGGATACTGGCGAACTACTGGCCGTTCTTCAGATATTAATTTAACCTTATATGGTGGAAACCCCTTTATAAGTCCTACATCAGTCGATGATTGGAACCACAGTTCAGGTGGGACAGCAGCTAGGGCAGGGTGCCTGTTGCTCTCTTTGCTTTCAGCTAGGCCCTGTATCTGTCATTTTGCCTCATCCAAATGTGTCTTTGGATGAACTTTGACTATCCACCCTAAAGTGAGTTTCCAGATTCCTGTGTTAGGATCTACTTTCCAGTCAGAGCTTGTTAATGCCTCATATCTCCCTCTTTCAGCACGCTGTATAAAGTTTTCTAATTCTTTCCACTGACCCCCCACAGGTTTAGTTAATGACAGATGAGGTGTACTGCCTTTAAACTGTTGAAGCTATCTTCCTGACAGTATGATTGAGGTGGAGGATTTCCCTGTTTTGGGGTCAACATACAGATGCTGTATGGTAACAGTCTGATTATTTTCTCTGTGAAAAACAGTATCATACTGATAATCTGGCCCTGCAGTATTTTTATATCTCATGGTCACATGGAGCTCAGTACCTGGCATGTACTGTGCCTCTTGGGAGCTTTGTTTTTCTCTGGTTCTCCTCAGCAGTTCTCGAGCTGTTGGTGTGGGGCCTAAATCGAGGGACCAGTAATAATGTGGCTGTGAGAGTTCATTTAGGACTAGGGCATCTTCTTCCACTACAGCTTTCATACCTGTTTCTGTTGATACTATATTTATATGCAACTTTTGCATAAGATCTCTTCCCAACAGGTTTACTGGGCATTTTTGAATAATCAGAACGGGAGCCTGACAAGTAAGTTTTGTCTCAGGTTCTGTTATTGTTACTGGTGCACTTAGGTAATGTACCTCTGATGTGCCAGCTGCTGATCTAACATGCACTGCGGTGTTAGAATATTTTACTCCGGGTGGAGGTTTAGTTAGCACAGTTCTACATGCCCCTGTATCACACAAACAGCTATATACTTTGCCATTTATTATTATGTTTTTATATGGCAAATCTTGCGTCTACTTAGTGCTATAAGTTCTAATGCGGCTTGTATATCAACCTCCTCCATTTCACTAGTGTTTTTTTCTGCTAGTGAGGGAGGAGGTGGGGGCTGTGGCTGTAATTGTCAATTCTGGGTAGAATTGGGGTTATACACCCGCTTTTCATTACATTCTCTTACAAAATGTCCTGGCTCATTGCAGATCAAGCAGTTTTCATCTCTTGCGCCAGGGTTTTGTAAAATTGTCCTACATTCTCTAGCATAATGCCCTATTTTTCCACACCTCAGACACGCATTGCTCTGTGTGTAGGTGTGTCGTGGCCCTCCTCCTCCTCCTCCTCCTCCTCCTCCTCCGTGACCTCCTCCTCCTCTCCGTCCTCTTTGCCCGCTTGCCCCTGAGTGATGCAAAGCCATTAAACTGTCTTGCATTCCAAACGTATCTGTCTTCCTATCTTGCTGTGTCTTATGAGCATGCTGCGCATATTCTAAAGCTTGTGTAACAGTTCCTGTATTTTGATGAACCCAGTGTTTATCTATATACCGTCTGAGTTCAATTTTAAGGCCTTGCAAAAAGGCTCTCTTCAACTGTTGCTGATAGGCTCCTGCCTCTGCTTCATCATATGGTATAGCAGAGTTTGCTCTAAAAACACGCCTCATCCTATCCAAGAAATCTTGTGGGTCCTCCTCCTCCTTCTGTTTGCATTGTGAGATTTTACCATAATCTGCTGTCTGTATATAAACTCTTCGAATTCTTTCAAAGAGTAAACGTAAGGCGTCCCTTAAATCTAGTGAATTATGTGCCAATATGTCACCATTATCATCGCATCCAGTGAAACCTCCTGCTGCTCTACACCAGCGGTGGCCAAACAGCTGGGTAAAACACTGGAGCATCTCTCTGCCATTAAGATGAAAGCTTCCTCTGAGTTCTGTAATAGCTTCTAGAAATTCTTCCACGCCTTCTTGTATCTGTGGAATACCTTTTAAAGCAGCAGTTCTGTCTTCCTGTGTCCATGGTCTATATACTAGAATAGTTGGCGGCTGTCGGTGATTAACGTCACCTATGTTTGGATTTGCTACCTCAACTAGAGGGAATGTGTCTCCCTCTAAATCTATTTCAGATGGATGAAATTTCTGTTCGTGAGCCATTAAGGCTTCTCCTGGGTACATGCTAGGAATTGTTTTCTTATCTTTACTCCTAGTTCGCACTCCTGTGTCCCACCGGGAATTAGGAGACCAGGGCTCACTAGAAGAGCTCTGTTCTTTTAAAAGGATTACTTAATTTTTCTTGCTTACTTATGGGAGTTATAGGAACTGCTACAGCTCCTTCCATCTCTCCTCCAATTTGCTGTGCTCCAGCCTCCTGTCCTGCTTCCTGCACGGCAGGGGGCCGCACACCTTGCTGTCTGGATGCGACCACTGTTTCCTCATGTGGGCGCACCCAGACTGCGGCTGTCAGCTTCTCCTTCCGCTTCTCCTTCTTATCTTGCCTCTGAATGTTTCTTAATTTACTTTGTTCCAGCCATTTGTCTGAGAATTTATACTCAACCTTTCTCTGTTCCTTTTTAGTTGGTTTCTTGGTATTCATTATTTCTAATTTTAAATCCCTTTGCAATTTTAAGATATTGTTAATATTTAGTTTACGCAAGAAACCACGTTTTTTATTCCATCTATGACAGATCATACCTGCTCCTTTTACATAATTCTCCATAAACTTTACATCCCCTTCTAAGTTAATTAGCTTACTTTGTTTCTTCCCCATTATGTTTAATTTTAGTTCACAATACTATAAATGTCCCAAATAGAAATTCACTGGCATGAAATTCAAGGAGAGGACATTAACACGCCCTTCTACTGCGACTAATTTGCAGCGGTGTTAATTTTCTGGGATTAAACCCGACTTTTATCTCCAAGAATCACCAATACGTCTTTCTATTCTGGGCAAAAGAAAACACAAGACCAGCAGAATCCTACTAAGATTCTTCCAAAATGCTTAGTCTTCCAAACACACAAAACAACAGTCACACAGTTAGTATTTTAACATATTTATGTCCCTTCAGCAATATGTATGGTCGACCTAGTTTAGTTTATGAGCTCTCTTTATTATTCAACACTTAATTTCATTCCCTTCCGGCGGAATGTTACCAACCAAATTATCCAGTTCACTTTACGGTGCCTAGTCGTTTTTAATCTCTTTACGGCGAGATAACTACCCAAATTTATCACTATTTCTTTGCGGTGAAATAAAACCTATCCAATGCAGTGTCCTTGCGGCGACACACTACCAAACGACTTCTAAATACTTTTCTTCTTTCATTTATATAGCGCTTACTCTTATCTCATGTACTGTATTTTAAAAGTGTCTCACCTCGGAGTTGACTTCTAGGTGACTCTGTTGGACCTCCAGAGTCACCTGGCGCCGAGCAATAATCCACCGGCCAGATGCGAATGTCACACACCGGGACTTTCAGCCACCAGGCCTAGGTATGGCTGTGCGGCAGCGCTTAACTCGACGTCAGGCTGCTCCCGGAGATCCGCCAGTCACTGCAAAGAAAGATAAAAATCAGTTTAGTTCTTATAATATCCGGCTCCAAGGACCAAATTAATGATAGGTATTATTTAGTCAACTCAGAGGTAAGGAGCGACACAGAGTCAGTTATACTTGCGGCAAGGGTAGGTCACACTCTGCAGTGCAAAACTATGAAGTATTAACACTCCTCCCTCTTTATTTATACATGCTTGGTCACACACAGTTCAAACAACATTCAAGGTGGGGTGTGTGTGTGTGTGTGTGTGTGTGTGTGTGTGTGTGTGTGTGTGTGTGTGTGAAAGGTTAGCGTTCATGTGTCTTGATTTTAGAGAAAGGAGTGAGGATTGGTGCCAGTCCCTAGATGTTGCTGATAATAGCATAACGCACCCTTCTCTCTTATCTCTTTGTCTATGGCATGTGGGGGAAGAAAGCACTTAGAACACACACAAGTGATAAACAATATAAAAAGTCATAAAAACCCTAACATGGGCCAACACAAATTAGTGCATAATGTGACGACGTGGAGAAAATGATACAGGGCTTTCAAATGGGTTTACATGTAAAGTATACTATGCATTCGTATTCAGCCCCCTCATTTAAAATCCCCTAGATAAAATCCAGTGCAACCAAAAACCTTTTAGTAATCTCCTTATTAGTGAAAATTTTATCTCTGTAGAAAAACAGTTTAGCTGTTTTTCTACAACACCACACAACCCAAATCCCCGAGACCTAACGCTGCTTTAAACTTCATTGCAACTTTATCCGTAACCTTTTTGTTGCGTTCCTCTGTCTTCATCGTGTTTTTTTCCACAGAGCTAAAGGTTTCCCTGGAGGAGCTAGGCAGTGTGTGCTTGATGGACTGCACTCCTGCGGTCCATTAAGAGAAATCAGCTGGAGCTTATAAGGAGCTGTCTGCCGCCTGAGTGAATCTTCCTACACCAATTCCAATAAAGCTGGGATGTTGTGTAAAACCTAAATAAAAATAGAATACAATGATTTGCAAATCTTGTTCAACCGATATGTCATTGAAAACACATCTTGGACAAGATATTTAATGTTCAACCTGATAAACATCACAGATGTTTAGCAGATATTCACTTATTTTGATTTTGATGCTTGCAACATGTTTCAACAAAGCAGGGACAGGCGCATGTTTATCACTGTGTTACATCACCTTTCCTCAATAAGTGTTTGGGAAATGAGGACACTAATTGTTGAAACTTTGTAGGTGGAGTTCTTTCCCATTCCTGCTTGATGTATAACTTTAGTTGCTTTAACAGTCTGGGGTCTCTGTTGTTGTATTTTGTGCTTCATAATGCGCCACACATTTTCAAAAGGAGTCAGGTCTGGACTGCAGCCAGGCCAGACTAATCCTCGTACTCCACGCTGTTGTAACACATGCAGAGTGTGGCTTGGCATTGTCTTGCTGAAATAAGCAGGGACTATCTTTATTCTCCATAGCTTCCTCTTTGTTTAATTAAATGTATCTATCTACAATGCACCTGTCAATGTCCTGCTGCTGAGTTGGTCCTTCATCATCACAAACCACGACAGTAAGAGACTTTGCAATTTAATCTGTAGAAGAGATATTCATGACTACGTTATAATTTTTTCTGATCCCTATTGAATTTGTCATTAGGTCAGTCTATCTGAATGTCAGTTGTCATTACAGCCATTCATTCAAATCTCTAATGCAAAATCCCAACTAATTTTATATGACTTCTGTAGCTAAGTGAAAAAGTTAATATATTTCTGAAAAAGCTCAAATCCAAGGAACTGATCCTGTAAGTAGTGTCTAAAATAAAACAGTCGGACCCTTCAAGTAATGATTGAGTATCCTGATTTACTTTCTCACCTCCAAGCTTGCTTAGTGCTCCTGCTGTCCCCAAGGAGCAGGGAAAACATCTGGGGATGATCAGAGAGAGCATATTCATACCTTAGCTGTGCAGGGGCCCAACAGATGCATCTACAGAACACCGGAGAGGATCATCAAACACTATATGTGCGGTCCTGGCAGGATGACTCATGCTAGCTTATATATTGGTCACTGCAGGGCTTCCGTTTTGGAGTCCACTGTGCATTTCAGAGGATCGGCTTTCCGGGGCTAAATTCCACATATGCGAGTAAAAGTCTGTTACTTTTATGTCGAGCTGAACCAGCAGGTGTTATCTGTTACTTCAAAATGAACATGCCTTTCCCTCACAACATGAGACAGATAAATGGTTTGGGGCAAAAAGGACAGATATAGGAGGATAAACAAGGCAATGCTCATACATAGACTTTAGTCTGGAGGATCATTTCATGCAGAGAAATGCTGAACCTTTGATTTTAATACTTTAATGTAAGCCAGAGGATGTTTTTTTTGCTACCAATTTGTTTTTTTGTGATGCTTTGCTACCAATTTAAGTTCATGTATAAATAAAAACTATAAGCTAAGGACGTCCTTGCTGATGTTCTTTTTTCCTTTTCACCTCAGTACTACTTTGAGCTGGCTTTTGCTCAACTTCAAACCACATTTAGTCCATTTGTATAATACAAGACATTAGAAAATTTCTGGGTTGTCAAGGGCAGGCACTTGCTTAAATCACATTAAATCCAATAATGCACCATTTACAAATGTAATATCCAGATGTTGTTTTGGGCTGTGGGCCTAACTATCATATCAGCCTCATTGGATGAGTCACTCCTCTGAAAATCAATACAATTTTAATTTTCACACTGGCATCAGTATCAACTATTTGCTTCTTTTATATATTATATGTATTTGCAAATTGGTATGCATCTATTACAATTTGCATGTCTTTGAATCACAAAGTGTAGCAGTAAATAAAATGTTGCATAAAATGAGTATACAATCACTCCTCTTGGATGATCATCTTTTTTACTTCACAGGTATGACATAAAACCATTAGTTTAGGAGCTGAGACTTTTTAAAAAACTAAAAAAGCTACACTACATTGTTGTAAATAATTGCATTTTTTAGATTAAGCTGTGGAAAATCTATAAAATCATTGTGTAATTTGCATTTCTAAAACAAAGACCTACAGACATCTAATGCAAATGAGTCTGCAGTTAAAATAGACTATTTGCAGACCTGAAGGGTCTGTCGTAGCAGTCTGATCTAAAAAAAAAAAAAAAAAAAAACCTCACTATAAACAAGGGATCTGTCTGTTTAATGGGAAGGATGCTTAAATGCCTTTAAGAAGGCAAATCAACACAGGATGAGGCAAAATATGTTGTTCTCAGTCAGCTGGATCTAGAATTTGAGGCACACAAAGCACAGATAAAATGGGAGGCTGCAAAAGGAAAACATCAAGGTAAACTTAGAAAGGCATTAAGATGTCTACACAAAAAGCACAAAGCTATATGCCTTGAAAATGAAAAATGTATAACCCAAAACAAGAAAATGAAATAGATAGAAACAGGAGTCCATATTTGTGAGTGAACTATATGACATTGACAGAAGAAAATAAAATATATGTACAGAAAAGCCAAAGGTAAACCCTCATTAACACCCCAACAGGAGAAAACAAGGTTTCAGGAGCCCAGGGGCCTAAGGAGAAGTAGTCTTGGATTGGATAATTGAATTCAGTAAAGAAAAGTCTGCATTGCCACACTTATGGGATCCCTTATTATGTAAATAAATTAATCCAGGACTTCCTCTTTTGCCTGGAGCATACACTAAGGGAATATTATGTAACCAGTTTCTCTTAACCATACCTTAAAATAGGAAGAACTGGGGAACATGTCATTCAAGTAAGGGTGTTGATTTTCATAAGTCAGGAAATGTCTGCCACAAAAAACCTACTCAACCTAGTTTTATCTTTACACCCTGTGGGGTAAGGAACGGTCAATTTTTTGGGTCAGCAGAAAAGCAATCACTTTTACAGATGCAGGTGAAACGTTAAGATACTTTTCTCGCTCCATCAAATAAAAGATTTGATAATTTAACATAATTTTCCAAAATATTGTTGTACACAGCCACCATGTAATGCATATTACCTAGAGGTAATGTACCTACCTCTTTAAACTTAAAAAACAAAAAGGAAGGGTATTTGTGTTTAGTGTTTATTTTTTTTATTTGTTGGAAGTATACTTTGTGGCAATAAATACTATACTGTTAGAAAGCCTGGCAAATTCTGGTCAAATGGTGCCACATTTGTCAGTAAAGTGCATTCATGAGATGAGCATTAGAGTTGGGTATCTGGGTTGGGCCCACGTAAAACTTGTTAAAGTTTCTGCCAATACCAGTGAGTTTATAAGTCCGTGGTCACCAGCGCCCTTCTTCACACTGTGGTATGCTTGGGGTAGCATGTCCAAGAAACATACACACGTTGACAAAATTGTTGGTACCCCTTCGGTCAATGAAAGAAAAACCCACAATGGTCAGAAATAACTTGAACCTGACAAAAGTAATAATGAATAAAAAAAATCTATGAAAATGAGCAAATGAAAGTCAGACATTGCTTTTCAAACATGCTTCAACAGAATTATTTAAAAAAATAAACTCATAAAACAGGCCTTGACAAAAATGATGGTACCCCTGAAAATAATGTGACCAAAGGGACATGATAAATCAAGGTGTGTCCATTAATTAGCATCACAGGTGTCTACATTCTTGTAATCAGTCAGTGGGCCTATATATGGGGCTACAGGTAGTCACTGTGCTGTTTGGTGACATGGTGTGTACCACACTCAACATGGACCAGAGGAAGCGAAGGAGGGCAATGAACAAACTATACTGTCAATACTGTCATCAGCAAACATAGGAGCTCATTCAATGTCAGACTGCTGCTTCCCAGCAAAAGAAAATCATTTGTTCCTTATACCATCAGACAATACAACTCCTCTTTGGGGGGAGGACAAGGGAGGATGATCTATCTCTCTCTCTCTCTCTCTCTCTCACAATTCATAAGTGGGGAGGATGGAATGGCCTGCCTGTAGACCCCTTCTCAACCCCATCCAACATTTGTGGGATCAGCTTGGGCTTGCTATGCGCAACAAAGTGACCAACATAACCACTTTGGCTGACTTGCAGTAAACACTGGTTGAAGAATGGAATATCATTCCTCAGCAGTGTGCGACCAAGCCAGTGGCCAGCATGAGGAGGAGATGCCAGGCTGCTGTGGCTGTGCATGGTTCTTCCATGCACTACTGCGGCCCCTGTTTATTAAAAGATAATTTATTAAGTGGCCAATATGGTGTCTTTTTTAACCTCAGTCATCCAAACGTAAACCAATATTCCAATGGCAACAACATTATTTTCTTTCAAATTGTTCCTGTAAAATTCCTTCAAAAAAAATAAATTTTTAACCAAACACAAATTTCCTTAAATTATGACAATGAGCGGGGATTATTTCCTCTTGTCTTTTGTGTACTGCTCAGGAGAAAACCCTCCTACCATTGAACTATTTCTGCATTTCAAGAGTTTTTTCTTCAAACAGACACTTCTGCTTGAGTAAATTTTAACCCGTAACTGTACTATCGAGTTCATTATTTAAAGTATTTTAGTAACATCTTTGTTTATGATTTAGCAATTATATCCTTAAAAGATTCTGAGCATCAGACCGATTACATTCAGATATCACAGGGAGATTTTGTTTTTACTGTGTATTTACAAAAAAGTTCTGCACAGTCCATACAGTCAACATCTATACAGCAATAAAAATAAAGCACCCTTAAATATATTATTGTGAGGGGTGTGTTATACTCATGGATTTAGAGAACACTGTTTAATTACAAATAATTTAAGATTTGTTTTTTACATTGAAATTATAAAGCCATCTTACACTGATATTAAAGCCATCAATGGTCTGTGCTTTGGCAATACTTCAGTGTTAATGACTCATGATCCTTATAGTAGGTGCACAGATGTGCTCAAAAGTTATAATGCCAGGGTTAATTGGTAATTAATAATCACATGAACACATGAAAAGGACTCCCATGCATATATTTCATTTTAAACTTGTTTTGTGTGATTCTAAACTTTTTCATGGCACTTTGCATCATTTTAAACTGATCATCACTCTCTCATTGATATATGCAAGAATTCCATATTACAGTCTGTTCACACCCAGATACCATAAAGTTAAACTGGACTCTGGAACATTACAGTTCTTTACATTTAGGCTTTTTTGGCTTTAACTTTAAAGTCTGCTTTTAACACTTTAGGATTTATAGAGGATTCAGTCTAACATCTAAAAGAGGTTTATGACACAGTAAAATGTTATTTTGTTCCATCGCCCAAATCGCCAGACCTTAAAACCATTTAGTCATGGCATTAACAGTCTGCATTGACCTGTTTTTCTGCTGTGGCCAGCTCTTGTGGCACTCAGTCAAGACTCTGAAGACAGACGTACTGCCCAAGTCTTCGCTCTCATTGAAGGAGCAAACCAAGTACATTTTTTGTCTACAACAGAGCAGAAAACCTGGATCTCCTCCATGTTTTTACTTTAAGGCCCCTGGGCTCTCGTCTCAACTTTTTTCTTTTTTTTTTGTGGAGGTTTTTGTGTGAAGTAAAGATGAGGACACACGAGGTTAATATGTGGTGATTGCATTTTTCTATAATCAAAGCTTTGCTCAATCTGCTTGCATTGAACAGATTGAATTGGGGCACTGAAACCAATCTTGGCGATGTTCTATGTATCATTTTAACACTGAACAGAAGAAAAGAAGTTCTCAGAATATTCTATTTCAGTTAGAAAAAAAATGTTTAGAAGTTCAGTGAAACGTGAATTTTAATGAAATGCACTGTCAGATCAGACACTAGAAATATATTTAATGTGCCTGTTCCAAGTCCTGTGTGATTTTAATGGGTTTTGATTATTATTTGTGGTTTGCCGTCATATTTATTCTGTTACTTTTGATTATATGTTTTTAAAACCGCACAGAGTAATATATCTGAACAATTCTGGCTCTTCTGTAGGTTTGATATGGACAAAACAACTCAAATTCCCCATTCAAATCAATTTCAGTCTTAAAAAGGAGTCTATATCAATAAGTAGTTAATTTCAGTGTGGTTATCCAAAAAGTTACAATCTCTCCAGAGACTGTCCTCATCTTAAACAAATACTTTATATGGTGTGGGTTCATCCAGGGATTTACAGCCCACGTTTACCTGACATGAGAACAACTGCATTTCATTATAATGTCTCTCAATGGGATTAGGTTGCAGTTAAAAATATGATTTTGACCTTTCTAACTAGAACCAAATAGCTTGGGTTTCTTTCCCTGATGTTTTAGTGATGTGTTGGTGTTGCTACCACAGACTGTAAGTGACAAGTGCCAAGAGCTGTAGTGACTATATCTTGAAGATGATTGGGTTATTTCTTAAACCCCAAGCAGGTTCAGGCTGTTGGGGCTGAGGTTAGTCAGTGTTAAGCCTTGGCAAAAAGCTGACCCAGCTTGTTTGATTAGAGAAGAGGTCACTCTTTGCTGAGTGGATATTTTTAGCTGCACAACAACCTGATCAAACTTCACTGAGTTGAAGAAGTCTGAGATAATAAACTTAAGTTGGATGAAAAACTTAACCTTTGTGGGTGGTGTTATATGCCTTTTACACTGGCTCTATTTAGCCTGGCTCCACTCTACTCGGCCGCTTTGTAAGTGTCTCAGTTGCCGTTTTTTCCCCCCGTACCAGTACCTACGTTTTTGGTCCCTGCTCCTGAGCAGGTATGATCATCGCTGAGTAGGGACTACATGTGAAGTGAAAAGACTGCTGTTCACTGATTGGCCATGGGAGGAGGAGAAATGAGAAGGTTTTTGAAGAGGGCATGGAAAAGTTAAAACTCATGACCGACTACAACAATATTAATGGATCCACAATGGCCGGAGTGGGTCAAACTGAAATATAAATTTTACCATTTACAAATCAAACCATGCCTGAAGGCTAAAAGAAAAAGGACACAGTTTTCTGAATTACAGGCACAAAAAAAAACCAAAAAAAAAAAAAACCCATCAGCTGTTCAGATGCACAAACATTTCCCCAAAAGAATACCACCATGAAACAGTGTGTAGTTTTGGAAATTTATTGATGGTCCTTAAGCGAACCACCATCTGCGGGATGATGCAGGAGGCAGAGAGCAGCTGCCCATAATCAGACTGCCTTCATTGGATGAAATGGGTGGAAGACCCCGTTCAAAAGTTCACGGTTTTGCGCTTAAAGTCCTTGTCCTTGCCATGGCTGAGACAAAAACTTCCTAATAAAACACACAATTGTTCAGGCAAATGTTGGATCTGCACCAGTCCAGACAGCAGTGTCTCAACCTCCCCCTCTCCCCAACACAACTGGATCCATGTGAAGTAGAGTGAGACTGAATGGAGCGGAGCCACGCCGGCTAAAAAGAGCCAATGGAAAAAGAGCCATTAGCCATTTTTGATTAGCACTTTAGTTTTGGTTAGCTTTCATTTTCCCTCTTTGACCAAATAATTGTTCATGGAGTCGATATAGAAAGGCAATACGTTATACTTTGTTACATATTAAGGAGACATTTTGTTATGCATATTCAATTGCTTGTCATGCAAAATCTTATTAGACTCAATGTTGTTTTCCTCGGTTGTATAAAATATATGTAATGCAATGAACAGAATGGCATATTTTAGAATGGGATGTTCTGAGGACTCGAAATTTGAGCCAGACAGATAAAATTTTAAAGATTTATTAAAAGCTCTGGCGGCAGGAAACCACCACCAGCAGAAGGCTCAGGAACCTCCGAGGGCAGACAGGTTAGTGGTTGAGCAGAAGACTGAGAATAATAAACTCAGAAGTAAAGCCACTAACCTTTTCAGAATCCGTGGGAGAATACAGAAGGTGAATTTCAGTCCCTTAGTGCAGTGGTTAGGTGACAGCAGGATAACGTCACACGGGCTCTCAGGTTTGTAATCCCAGTGAAGAGACAGAGTGCGGTGGTCAGGGGGCGAAAACTAGGTCAGAACTTGGGAAGCAGAAACAGGCGACAGGATCCGAAGGAGAGGCAGAAAGCAGTAGTCAGGAGCAAGGTTGGTGTCCAGAAGCCAGTGAAGGATCCAATGCGGGCAAGGCAGAGCAGAGAAATCCGAGGGGCAAAAACGAGATGAAGATCAGGCAGACATTGACGGGCCGCTGGACATTTACTCACAGTGTCTTTCAATAATCTGGCACTGTTTATCTGTCAGTTTACTGCTTATAAAGCCAGGTGAACAGGTGGAGCGGCAGGGCAACCAGGGAGTTGGCTGGAAAGGAGCAGGTGAAAGCAATCATGTAATGGCTTCAGGGCAGAGATGAGCAGCAGTCAGACAGAGACATTGCTGACAAACAGCCCAGAATCATGACACATTTCTTTTTAAATGGCATAATAAACTATATAAAGACGAAATGCATTTTAATCACTCCAGAAGAATTCCATGGCTAAAATATATCTTCAGACAGATCTGAGCCAAACAGAGCATTATGTTACTTTAAATGTTACTGTTAGAACACAACATCTTGCTTGCTTGTTTGTCTAACAGCACACTGGTATTCTAATGTGTCTGCTCTGAAGATTTAGGATTATTGAAATATGTTTTGCCTAAAGCCCTAGTTTTAGAGAAGGTGACTTTATTTTAAACTTATTTCACCATTAATGAGTCATATTTATTATGTCATCCAGAAGCAGCACTAATTAATCAATTTAAATTATATTGGAAACAACTATTTGCAATGAAGGCATAGAAAAGATGACAATGAATTCTATTTAAACACATAAAATGGAGTTAAAAAGGGAAAGATCTCTACATTAAATGTGCTTGAAAAGTTGCTAAGGTTGACCAAATTGGAAAATCAAGACTGACTTTTAATGGCTTTTGAACAGGAAATTTTGGTATAAAATATCAAAATGTCCTCTAAATAAAGACACGGACTCACAAATCTAAAATGGCCATAAAGGAGACCTCCATGGGTGTCCAGTGTTTGGAAGGATACCTTGAACACAGCTTAAACAATTGTTGTCTGTTGATCTTTATCACAATTAACTGTTTCCTGAAATATTATTTTTGTGCAATTAAGCTAAAAACTAGTGACTTTAAAGAACACAGCATGAGATCCAAATGCAAATCCAGCTTCTGAATGACGTGAATTTAAAATTAAGTTTATAGTCAGAGCTTCATTCTGCAGCTTTGAGGTTGGAAATAAATTGCAGGCACAGTTTGGAAAGTGTTTCATTTTCCAGCTCATTGCGACATGTTTGCTTTTCACAGATTTGTTTTGACATCGCCTTTTCTTTTTCTTTTATTTTGGAGGGGATCACTAGGTATTGTGTTTAAGAAATATAAACTATATTGCCAAAATAGTTTAATGCAATGTTGGCTCACCTTTTGCAGCTCTAACAACTTTAATGGTTCTTTGAACTTTTTCCACAAGGTTTTAGAATGTGTTCACTGAACCAAAAACCTCTGACCATTCTTCCAAAAGCACATTTCTGAGGTCAGGCACTGATGGTGGACATGAAGGTCATTGGTGCACAGACACATGGAAAAGGAAGGGGCCAACTCCAAACTATTCCCGCAGGTTGGGAGCAAAAAATTGTCCAAAATGTCTTAGGATGGTAAGCACTAAGAGCTCCTTTCACTAGAACTAAGAAACTAAGGCTAACTCCTGAAGAACAGCCCTGCACCATATTCTCCTCTGCACCAAGCTTTACCCTTAACACAGTCCATTTAGATAAGTGCTGTTCTCATAGGAAGTACCAACCCCAGACTTGTCCATTGAATTGTCAGGCATAGTGGCATGATTAATCACTCCAGAGTACAAATCCCTACTGCTCCTGAGTCCAATGGCTCACAACCCTTATTTGACACCTTCATCTGACTCTACAGAAGGTTGACTTCATGACTTCTGTGCACCATCCTCCTCAGCAACTGCTGATCTTGCGCTGTGATTTAAAGTGGCCTACCACTTTGTGGCTGAGTTACTATCATTCACAACTGTTTTCACTAAGAGTTGACCATGGAACAGAGAAAATTCTCCAACTGGACCTATGGAAGAGGTGTCATACTATCATGGTACCATGCTGGAATTTACTGAGCTCCTGTTTCTTTCACAAATCCCCATTGAAGCAATTTGCATGCCTAGGTGCTGGATTTTCTACACCTATGACCACAGAAGTGATTGGAACACTTGAAGACAATGATTTATAAAATCTGATGATGAATGCATTCACAGCATCTGATTGATACAAATGACATTTCAAATGACTCATTCACTTTAGTACTCGCTTACTCCTATTAACAGAATGGGATGGTGAATCCTGTCCCAGTTGTTATTGGGCAGCAGGTGGGGTACACCTTTAAAAGTCTCCTAATCCGTTACTGTGTCATCTTGTTAAAAAATATTTTAAACTAAAAGTCACACTATAGTGCCATTGAAACCTCATGGGACCTCTTACCTCCAATGATTCCCAACCAAGACACACATCTGGTACCACATGGGCAAGGTTAATCCATGGAAACTATAGTGTTATATTACAAACATTGTGTTGCATATATTTCCATGCATGCCTCCCTCTGAGGCAATGAATCAATCATGCGTTCATGCAGTAAAAGCAAAAAAAAAAAGGCATATGGTTATTATTGTACTAAATGTGATGCTGTCAAGGGGCATTTTTCCCTTTGCTTCTTTTACGGCTGGTTTTAGATGAAGGTTTTATGGCTTTACAGTTGCTAGTGCTTGGTGTTTAGTAATGGGTCCCTAATATTCCCATAAGACTGCTTTTAAACAAACTAAAGTTGTAATTATGGCTGGCAGAGGGCTATGATGCAGCAAAATGCTATGCGGACTTCTTCGTGCAGCCCGTGTGCTGGAGGCACATGGTTACATGTGCTAGTTCTGCATCAGGGCTCACACAGCTCACTCTGATGGTTCCGAAACCATGCTGTATCCTATTTTCTTCAAGATATAAAATAAGAATGAAAAACAATGTAGGTGTCAGGCTGCAAACCACGGTAATATGAACACACCTAGTCTTACTATTCTCAGCTCATCTGTTAGTATTCTAAAATATTGAGGAGAATGAATTAAAATAACTGTCAGGGAGTTTTAGAGTGGCTTATTGGACCCCAGTTGGAGACCGTGGCCTGAGGTGTTTTTTGGTAAATCATCATCCAGACTGTGCATGCTTATGACTGTTGCACATTGGGTGGTGCACAGCAACTGACTTATTGGATATTGTGCTTGTGTCCACATATTAGATTTCTGCAAAATAATATTTGGTGTACTGGGGACTCCTCCTGCCTCGTGTTGGGTCCAGACAGTTCAATTGGCCTCAAAACACAAGAGAATCATGTGAAAATGTCAACGATAGCACTTTGAAACCAACAAGAATGTGGAATAATAGATTGAAGTCATAGTTGTGGGTCCTTCAGTTTCATCCACCATTTGACTGATCGAGAATTCATTGTAAAATAACAGATGTAGAGGAATGTATTGTTTTTAAAAGCAAAGTAGCGGTAACCCTATAGTCGTCTTACAAAACAAAAAAAAGGAAGTGACAAAACTGTTGTAACGTGGCTTCATGTTGATTTCTCAGTAAGGTAACTAACCAGTGATAACATCCATAAATACAAGGTCGTATTGTAAAAAAATGTTGTAGCCTGAGCCTAATGACACATTTCCTTAATTTGGTGACTTTTTATAACCCAATGCTAACAAAATGGATATATGTTGAAATAGCGTCTTATGCTTGAAATTTTTGTTTGATCCATTTGGGACATTACTTTATGTAATCTTATTATTTTGACAGGTGATACGTCCCTATATGTATGCATAAATCAGTCATTTGACTAAATTTGAATTTGTCTTTTAACAGTAACATCAAAGCACTCATGAATTAACAGACATTTTTCGGTAGTAATTTATTTAAACCATTCTTTTTCCAGGACATAGTTATACAACATATATCTACAATGATTTAAAAAAAATATTTGATGCACAAGTTTGAATTCATTGTAGATTTTCTCTAATCAACACAGGATTGGTATTATACATTTTGGGTCAACAACATGTATACACTTCTACTATTTTCAGTTAAAGTTACTTAGCAATTTGCACCTCGACCACACAGTTTTTGTAACCATCAACAAGCATCTAATGCAATTCTGGCTGGGGCTTAATATTTGACCGCAATTCTATGTACAATGTTTTGAATCAATTTAAGATGGTTTGTTTTGTCCTTGTATGGATCCAACTTGATGGCATAATCCACATTTGTGGACTTCGGGGCTTTACGCTGTAATTCTAGAAGTATACTTTTAGCCTGTTTTCTTTATTCCAAAACCACATTTGATATGTCCCTGGGATCATGTCCTACTGGAATACACAGGTCTGTCCAAATACCAACCAACTGGCTGCTGATTTGAGGTTATGTTGAAAGAATTCAGGTAGAACTCCTTTGTACGTTTATTTGGTGCACTTCATCAGTACCAACTGTATAGCCCCATAGTATGAGGCTACCACCACCATACATTACAACATTCTTATGTTTGAAAGACCCATCTTGACTCCTCCAAACACAGTTCTTGTCATTGACACAAAAGAGCTCAATTTTTGTCTTGTCTGACCAAAACACTTTTCTCCAAAGAACTTGTTGTCCATCTTGGTGGACAGTTGCAAATTTGGGTCAATCTTTTAAGTGTCAGTTTTGAAGTAAAGCCTCATTTCTTGGTCTTTTCAGGCTATAATGATTTAAAACTGACGTAAATGCGGACAGTAACAATGGAGTTCCAGCAGGTTCCAGCTCATTATAATCTTGAGCCTTGGTGGTTTGTGGAGTGGTCCTGAACCTCTTAACCTATTTCCTTTCATCTGCAGGTAGATGTTTGAGTCTTCTTTCAGACTTTGACAAAGGGGCGACACAATCAGTACAGCTTGTGCTTATAATTAATTAAACTAACAATTTTAAATAGCTTCAAAAGACTTTCCCCACGTATGTAAGTCCACAGTTTTCCCCAGATCTTCTCTAAGTTAATTGGACTTCCTCATTGTTTATAATATTGGCCCGCCAAATGTGTGCAGTTGAACAAATGCTTTGTATGTTGGAAAAGAGAAACTACCTGCCACAGACAATTTAATCAGCACTGAAAGGTTAATAGGATAAGTTTAAATCTGTGCACCCAATTGTTATTTTAAAATCCATTGATGTTGTATATTGCATGATTATTCTAATTAAAAATCATTCGATTTTATGACCACAACACATCACTGGCCTTGCTTTGTTTGCTATCTGTTCAGTACAGGACAGATTTTAAAATGTTATTCCTGGTTTTTAGGTTTCCCAGCAGCCTGTATCTGACTAACTGTGTCTAAAATCTTTCTAATAGTATTATAAGTCATTAAGAACAGTGAGATCAACCAATTAGATGTTTTCAGTTGTTCACAGATCCAAACAAACAAGGACAGTTGTTCATATCTATGAAGGCCCCAGTTATGGAATAATCTTCCCATCTGTATGTAACTTCTCAAAGTTATTGATGTTGAAGATACTTTAAAAATGTCATGATTTGAGGGTGTTTGAGTTTTGGTTTTGGGGCCTTTTCTGATTATGTTCTTCAAGTTGTGTTTTGGATCTTGTTTCTGATCATATTCCAGGTGGTGCTTTAGGTCTTTCCTTAGGTTTAGTTTTCATGATTCTTGTATTTTGCTTAGAGTGCATTTAAGTTTATGCTCTGTTATAGCTATGTTTCTTAGGCTTGATTATGTCCTTGTATTCCTGTTTTAGTTCCGGCCATGTATTGTGTTCACTCCTGCCGCAGCCTGTAATCAGTTTCATTAGGTCCACCTGCTCCACCTAATCAGTCTCACTGCTTTCACGTTTGCCAAGGTCTACACATACTCTTCAGTTTTGTTTGTTCCTGGTTTGTTTATTCTGTCCTGGTCAACTCATGCCAAGCATGTTGTCCATGTCTGTCCATGCCTGCAACTGCTTCCTCCTTTTTAGTTTCACCGATCTGCTCCTGCCTGTCTGCATTTGGGTCCACTCCAAGAGCCGTTCTTGACAAAAAAGCTCACTTCAGTTGCATTGGACTCAACTCGAATAGAGCCTGACACCATGATTGTATTGTGGTTTATTCTACTTTACAGAATAAATGTATTACTTTGATACTTTTTTATTGGTTTGTAAATGTTTTTTGCAAGTTTTGGTAAGTTAAATTTAAGGCTTTTCCCAGCCCTTAATGTCCATTATGATTTGAAATTAAGACTTTCAGGAAGTCTGAAAAATAACTTACTTAATAACATGCACAGCATTTAATTTAATCAGTAACTTCCACAAGATAGCTATAACTTTGCTTTTACACCTAGGCCACATAATTTACGCCTACAGTACATAGTAAACAGACATACAAATTTCAAACTTGACTAAATGTAGCTTCAGACCTACTATTGACATTCTGGGCATTGTTATAATTTTTTAAGTTCTAAAATTTGGATGATTAAATTTATGACCTTTTTTCGATTTTTTAAGACCTTGCATTAATTCTGTTATAAATGATTTATTGTGTTTAACTTTCCTGTGATATTATGATTTTGGTTCTTGGTTGAGGAAAGAGGTGAAATTTTGTTTATAAAATTATATAAAATAAACATGAATATACAATTATTACAGTGACTGTCAAAAGAGTACACACCCCTGTAAAATTCTAAGATCTTATAAAATAAAAAAATAAATCAGTTAAAAAATATTTTCAACCTTTAATGTGACATATTTCCTGTATAATTTAAGTGAAAAACAAATACATTTCTTGCCTGCATAAGTGTACACACCCTAAAAGTAATGCTTTTCATTTAGTCTCAGCATTCAGTCTTCTTGACTTCCTGTCTTCCACCAGTTATAGTAAATCTGATTAACCTGAAATAAAGTTCAGAATTTTCCTGATATTTGCTCATTTGCATGCTTTAGATAAAACCATAGTTTGCAGAAAGGTCTCAAAAGACAAAACTGACTTAGCGTACAAAGGCATCCGTCAGGAGCGGAGTATAAAGATCTGCAGGATTAAATATACACCATGGCATAGTGAAACCAGTCAGCACTGATTAAAGCAAATATGGAAGCTAATGGGAACAAAAACTGGATGCATTCCAAAACAGATGAAAGGACTAAAAAAGTACTGCTTGTGTTCTACATGCGACAACATACTCCAGTATGTTCCATATGTATTGGCTAAGAAGTATGGTTGGAAAACAGGGCTCTCATCTTCCGAAGAAAACAGCCAGTCCTGGCCAATATCTCCCAAAGTCTCCTAGAAGAATGTGTTTCGGTTTTCTAAATCCAAATTTGAAGGTTGGGGCCATAATTTTCTAAAGCAATTTCAGTCACATAAAGTCGACATCACCAAAAGAACACCAAACCCACAAAGAAATATGGTGGTGGTTGCATCATGCTCTGGGATTACATTTTCAGTTGAAAATGGGTTTTTTGACAAGATGGATAAACGTATAAATAGTTTTAGATAACAGTCAGTTTTGGCCCTAAATCTTCAGGTGTGTCCCAGAATGCTGAAGATGATTTTTTTGCATCACAAAGGAGTCCAGGCATACACCTAAATCAGCAAAACAATAATTCACGAGAGTAAAATTGAAGCTCAAATGGTCACATTCATGAACCAAACCTGACAGGAAATCTGTGGGGTCACCTGAAGAGGGCTTTGGACAAGAGATGTCCTCACAGTCTGAGAAGTTTGGATAAGCTTTGCAAGGTAGAGAGGGCACAATTACTGCTAAGTCAGGATGTGTTCTTCTAAAAGAGTTTTTTCAGTTGATTTTCACTGGATAAATGTCACATTATAGGTTATTTGTCGTGGTCGTATGTTTTACAAGCTACCAAATAATTTCTCATATTTTTCGTTTTTCAATTGTTAATGCTTTTACTGCTGCCTAAATTAAAGTGCTAATTTATCTTACAAACCAACATAACTCAGATAGACTCTAATCCTCATGAAGTAAAAGTATGGTGGGAATTTCCACTAATCAGATTTTGCCCCTTTGAAAACAGTCATGGGAGCAGAGTAAACACAACAAGAGCAAATCTCCACGGCTGTAATTCTGCCTCAGAGGAAGCTGAGGCACTGGCCTGAAAACCGTGCTGAAGTCGAATAAAAATGGATCGCCGTCAAGGTTGCTCTGCCACAATCCACTCAGTCACGTAGCTTCAGGAAGCTGGAGATGTTGAAACAGATGTTGTAGCAATCACACTTGATTTAATTTATCCCCAATTACTCACAATAAAGTCTCACTCTCTCAGTGTTGATTTACAGCAACCATCTCAAGATCTGAACTGCTACAAAGGTCACCCACCCTGAACCATTTTCACAGCTAGCATAGGTGTGTCTCAGTATCCTCAAATGGCCTAATAAAACAGGCAACATAATTTCAACAAATTATATTTGAGTATAATGCTAAAGCAGCATGTGTTTTTGAGAACAAATGTCCCTATGTGGAAGAAATGCTGAAATCAAACACAGCAGCCTTAAAAGAAATACATTTTTATAATGTTTTAATATATTACTAATAGAAATATAAGGCTATTTAGAGATACTTGGACTTTAAAAAGTCCCACTTTCTTCTTAGCCCATCTGGATGCTTGAATAAAACAGGATTTGTCCTGGGCTTGTTGGTGTTTAAACTTTATTTCCTCATGAAAGCAGCAGACGAGAAATAAAAATGACTAGGTCCCCTCTACAGGGTAGATTCTCATATGGATGGAGCTGACATTGTCCTGTTCTGTTAGACATGTTTGTTCTTGTCCTAAGTCCTCTTTCCATTAGTCCTTTCTCCTACACACAGTACACACATGCCTGTACACACACTGTACTCTCCTATCCTGGGAACAAATGAAAGCAGACATGCAGCTAATGATATTAAAAAGGAGTCCAACATTGGCTGTCTCTGTTGCCCTATACATCTGTCTTCCTGTGTCCTATCTTTTCCTTTCAGAAATAAAGAAGGTTGTTTATCTATTACACCATTGCCCACCCAGCAGCAAAGCCATAGAACAGCTCAGTTATAATGTCTCCATCAATTTCAATGGCACATGTGTGTAATAGTGCAATTCTTTAATCGAAAACTGCCTGTTGGTACAATAAGCTGCCTAAAGACAATGTCTGTGAATTGTACAGCAAAGAAACAGCATATGTAGACCCCAAACATTGAATAAGATAAACATAACTTAGCCATTTCAGTATTTAAGCTGCCGTCACAATGTTGTCATTTGTGTTGGTATTTCTAAAAACGCCTGTTATGTGTAAAGAGATGAAGTACGTTTTATGGAAAACAAGGTCCAGTCAAGTACATAAAGTATATGTTTTAGTTTTGTTTTCAATTTATTTTGCATAGGCCTTGTGTATCAACCTGAAGGCAGTGCCCCACTTTGTCAAACTGGATATGTTATGTTTGCCGTAGCCTCATACTGTTGCTTTTGTTCATACGTAAAGATCAGGAGATGGATGTTCATCCAAGAGAGTTCCTTTTAAATTAGAATGTTGGTCCCAGCATTATCCAGTCCTTCCTTAGTGCTGATAAAGCATCTGCCTAGCTAGGCATGAGATCAAGTAATACTACTTATGGATCATTGTTCCAATATTTAAGTAGCATTTGCATTGATTCTGTAGCAGTGATGTATAATATTTGGCCTCTTTGAGTTGTGATGCTGATGCCACGGAATATTTCAACATGTCCAAAAATCCTCACGGCAGCCTGTCTTCGACTGGTGATCAAATTTTATATGCTATATGCTTATTATCATTATTATTATTATATAATTTTGCACCCACACTCTCTGCATGTGTTCTTTAAGTGTACTACATTGGCATACAAAAAACTTTCCTTAACCAATAAAAATGTGGCTTTCAAAAATAATAAACTTTGTGATGGTGTTTGATCATCTTCTTATGACATTGAAATGCAGGGCAGACAGACAGTAGGATGAACGAATACTGGGTAAAACAAGTCAGTTTTGTAAAGGTGTTTGCAGATGAACATCATGCCTTATAGAGCTTGAACTCTCTAAGAGTGAATGAAAGAAGCTGTGAACTCTAATCATGCAGTAAAACTGCTAAACCTTATTTAGCAAAAAAAACAAAACAAAAATTAAAAAAGCAAGCAGCTCTCCAAGGTTCTGCATATCATCATTACTATCCAATTTTTAACTGCTGTGTAGGGTGCTTTAAGTAGTGTCTTCATATACTCTTCATCCTTTGTCACAGCACTTAATAATTACCAATGCATGTCCTCTTCAGAATAGTGATTACATTTGACTAATTTATTCTTCGTCTGATTCCAGGGAAAGGGCTGCTTCTGGTTTTCAGCTCACAGTTGTGTGTTTGTGTATTTTCTGTTTTTGTGAAATAAGTTATTAATAGTGTTGGTACACAGTAACATCATTGGTCTGAAATTTGGATCTCTAATTTGTTTGGAGCCTCCCCATTTTTCTGTTTTGCTGCATCTCTTTTGTTAACGAATTTTCTTTCATAGTCATAGCTCAGTCCTTTTATTGTTGGTTGTTGCAGTCTTGACCCTGCAGGCTGTCAGCTTATCCAATGTCTAACATAAAGTGAGAGACAGCTGGGATTGGCTACAGTATGGATTTAGGTGTCAGGCCAACTGGCCATTGCACATTTTAGGTTCCCTAAGAAAAATACCTGACACTTTAGCTCTTAAAAGCTATAGATCTTGCTGGATAGGTTAGATACTGTGCCATTTTGTTCGCAACTCTGTAGTTAATGTGAAGTTGTGGTCCTAAAATTTTGTTGGTTTAATGAATCTGGAATGATGTGTCAATGTTCATGCAGAAGGATCTGTGACCTGGAGCTGAAGATTAAATATATTTCAGAAATAAAATTGATGTTTGAAAGTTGCTGATAATTATGTGATGTGAGGTGATGTGAAGAACTAAAAAAACACTGAGTGATTGTCAAACTCAAGTTCACAGACCTCATAAGCACAGGATGCACAGTGGAAAATGTGCTGTGATTTGGTATCATTTTCTGCATCCTTTCTGGGTTATTGGCTGCAAAGCCAATGGAAACAAGTGCTGCCCTGGACTCTGAGACCAGAATCCCAAACATTCATTCACTTTTCGAAATAAAACACGAATAAATTGCGAACAACCAACCTATTATCTTTATATAATGTTCCATGTTCACTTTATCGAAAAACGTTTCCAGTAAGCATGAATGCGTCATCATTTTCAGAGAAACCATACCAAGCCCACGTCAGAACCCTCCACCCCTCCCTCATTTGCTCTGCAACACAGTTTATGTTCCAGGTCAGTGCAACACACCAACAGCCCTCAAGCTACACAAATGCTTCTAATTTTCACAGTAAAACTGTCTTTTTTATTAGACCTTTGCCAGAGCAGGAAGGCTCTCTGGGTTTTCGGAAAGAAAAGGCCCGACAGCTGCCAAAATCCATCGATGGTTGGGAAACAATGGCACGCCCTGTGTAATTCTTAGCGCTCCTTCGAACCCCAACCATCCTCCTTGCTGTAACCCACTGTTCCTTTGCTTCAACAGATCACGGTTGCTGCCTCCAATTTGTTTTGTCAGCTTTGGCAGAGGAACACTGAGGAGACCTGACCAACATGGTTGCATTGCTTGCCAAAAGGGTGAAAAGAAAGGAGGGAATGCAACAAAATGCTTTAATTGCTGCAATAAGTAAGAAAGAAAAAAAAAAGCTTCAGAACAGTGTAACAGGAAAGAGGTGAGTGTGATCCAACGGACTTGAATTAGAAGCGCTTCCTCGTGGGACTTGAGTGGCAAATGTTCTTCATTGGCCTCAGGCCACGCTTGGACAATAGTAGAGAAATGAGAGCTATAATAGAGGTGTGGGTTTGAGTGTTTGTCGCTGCAGCGAGGGTGGTGGTTACAAAGTCTGGGGAAACCATGGCTAGCTGATGCTGACAGATGTGGAAGGGGTCTACATGTTTACGACCACAAGGGAAACAGCTAGAGACTGAGTAGAGTCCCCAGGTGACACAAAGTCAGCACAACAAAGCCTTTTGATTGATTGGATGTAGGACATGCAGTGCCTTGCAAAACTTCATTCTATTTTATTGGGATTTTATGTGACAATCCAACACAACGTAGTGCATACATCTGAAGTGAATGCAACAGTATATGTGGGTTTCAAAATGGTCAGTCAGTCAGTCATTTTCTACCGCTTATTCCATAGTGGGTCACGGGGAAGCTGGTGCCTATCTCCAGCAGTCTATGGGCGAGAGGCGGGGTACACCCTGGACAGGACTGCTGGAGATAGGCACCAGCTCCCCCGCGACCCACTATGGAATAAGCGGTAGAAAATGACTGACTGGTTTCAAAATGTTATAAAAAAATCATAGTAGGGCATACATTTGCCCTACTTCTCACCCCATTACTCTCATACAGTATACAACTCTCTTTAGAAGTCACCTATTTAATAAATATTATGGTTATTTCAAGATCTTCTCTCATTGGCTCTAAAGATACTAAAATGCAACAATTGTTCTCTGAAAGTGGAACATGTTTGTTTAGTTCCCGTGAAGGATCCTGGAGGTGGGTGCATTAAGCTTGACACTTGACACAATGTATCAATGTGTGAGACAGCAAGCTGTTCCTGGGTTCTTCAGCTACGTGATGGAGTCAGGTCATAGAAACAGCACCTTGGCTGGCCTCAGTTTCTCGAGCTCTCAACAGGCCTTCACCACTTTTGTGTGGCTGGTTAGGCACTCTGTAAAAAAAAAGAAACAGTGACACTATGATACAAAGGATTTCTAAAAACTACAGAAATACCACGGCTGGCTAACCATTAGCTGCTTGTGCTGCTAAAGTTGCCTTCGGTGTCAGAACTTGCTGTTGGTGCTACACTGAAGGCGTGTTTTCACTATGTGTAACTGAATGTTTTTTCTCTTAACTTTGTGGAATATTTCTATCTGCCTTGGCCATATTTTGTGTCTATTATGATAATTATGTCCCCCGACTTTGAGGGCGTCTTCTACTTACAGGTGTGCTGCTGCGATCTGGGGACACAGATCGCAGCACCAGATATGTCCACTGCACCAGCAGAGTCCAGAATATCAGAGTAAAACAGCAATAATTTCATATTGTTTCCTAGCGATCATTGTTTAAAAGCCTATGTGAAGATGTCTAGCTAGAATGGAAAAAGTATAGCTAGAATGGATTTTAAATCAAATCCCCCAATCCTCACTCCCCACTGCTAGGGAAAGGAAAGAACAGAGGTCCGTTTGGCATTATTATTGGCTATCTAAAGACAAAATGTATTACATTTTCTGGCAGTTAAGCTCTGAAACTGAATTAAAATCAGTTTAAACTCAGAGGAAGTTTGCATCAATCCACAGATCTTTAACAATTAAAGCCTGCAAAATGTCTTGTTGGATCAATAACTATTCAATTCAATTCAAAAATACTTTATTAATCCCAAAAGGAAATTAAATGTTGTTGTAGCTCATTATGAAGGTAATTCTTCAAAGAGCCGTTGTAGATGCTGATGGCTGTGGGCAGGGAGGATCTCCTGTAGTACTCTGTCTTACAGCACATCTGAAGATGCCTCTGACTGAAGACACTCTGTTGTTATAGGACAGTCTCTTGAAGAGGATGCTCAGGGTTCTCCATAATGTTCTTCATTTTATGAAGAATCCTTCTTTGCACAATGATCTCCAGAGGTTCTAGAGGAGTCCCCAGAACAGAGCCAGCCTTCTTTATCAGTTTGTTGAGTTTTTTTAAGTCCCTGGCTCTGATGCTGCTACCCCAGCAGATAATGGCAGAAGAGATCACACTTTCCACAACAGACTTATAGAAGATATGCAACATCTTGCTGCAAACCCCAAATGACCTTAGCTATCTCAAGAAGTACAGTCTGCTCTGTCCCTTCTTGTAGATGGCTTCACAGTTGCATCTCCACTCTAGTCGGTTGTCCAGGTGAACACCGAGGTATTTATACTCCTCCACCACCTCCACTTCTTCTCCCATGATGGAAATCGTTTTTGACTTATTCCTGTTTCTCTTAAAATCTACAATCATCTCCTTTGTTTTATTCACATGCAAGATGAGATTGTTTCCACACCATGCCACAAAGCGGTCCACCACCTTCCTGTACTCAGCTTCTTGTCCATCTCTGATCCACCCCACGACTGCAGAATCATCAGAGTATTTCTGCAGATGACAGGAGTCTGTCTTGTACTGGAAGTCTGAGGTGTACAGAGTGAAAAGGAATGGTGAGAGTACAGTCCCCTGTGGTGCTCCTGTGCTGCTGACTACCTGGTTAGACTCATAACCCTTCAGTCTCACAAACTGTGGTCTGTTTGTCAGGTAGTCTTTGATCCAGGAGATTGTTGAGGCCTCCACCTGAGTCTTCTGGAGTTTCTGACAAAGCAAATCAGGTTGGATTGTGTTAAATGTTCTGGAGAAATCAAAGAACATGATCATCACAGTGCTGCTGGCTTTGTCCAGATGACAGTGGGTTTGCTGAAGCAGGTGTATGATGGCATCTTCAACTCCACAGCGATAAGCAAACTGAAGGGGTCCTGATGGTTTACTGTTTGCTTACTCAGGTGGGCCAACAGGAGTCTCTCTAGGACCTTCATGATGTGGGATGTCCGGGCAACAGGTCTATAGTCATTGAGGACTGATGGGTGAGTTTTCTTTGGTACCGGAACAAGACAGGAGGTCTTCCACAACACCGGAGCCTTCTTCTGGGCCAGGCTAAGGTTGAAGAGGTGCTGCAGAATCCCACAGAGCTGCTGTGAACAGCCCTTCAGGACTCTAGGGCTGACATGATCTGGACCTGCAGCCTTATTCTGATTCAGTCTCTCCAGTTGCATCTTCACCTGACTTCTTGAGACACACAGGTGGAAGGGCGTGGCAAAGGAATCATCAGCATCTTCTGATATGGTTGAAGGCAAACATGTAGAAGCAGAAGGGTCTAGGGCTGAGGTGGAAGATAAAACATTTGAGGTGTTACTGGACAGCTGTGGGTCCTGTGGGTCAAAGGAAGGTGGAATGTCTGTTTGGCTGTGAGCAGAAGAGGAGGATGCTGAGCTTGTTTCTGAACTAAACCTATTGAAGAATGTGTTCAGTTCATTGGCTCTATCCAGACTTCCATCGGTCTGATCATCCTTCTGCTTGAAGCCTGTGATCTTCTTCATCCCTGTCCACACATCTCTGATGTTGTTTTGCTGAAGCTTGCTCTCCAGCGTCTTCTAGTACACCTCCTTGCTGTCTCTTATCTTGACTTTAAGTTGCTTCTGTAAACTCCTCAATAATCCCCTGTCTCCCTCTCTGAAGGCTTTTTGTTTTCTTGTTAAGCAGGTCCTTCAGGTCACCGGTGATCCAGGGTTTGTTATTGGGGAAGCATCTCACGGTTCTGGTGGGGATGATGTTATCCACACAGAAGTTTATATAGTCGATTACACATTCAGTCATGGCATTGATGTCCTCTCCATGTGGCTGGCACAGTGCGTGCCAGTCTGTAGCCTCAAAGCAACCTTGCAGAGCTTCTTCAGCTTCCTGTGACCATTTTCTCACAATCCTCTTTATTACAGGTGGCCTCTTAAAAAGGGGCTTATATTTCGAGCAGAGAAAAACAAGATTGTGATCTGATTTGCCTAGCGGAGGTCTTGCTGTAGAGATGTATGAGTCCTTGACATTTGCATAAAACAAATCCAATGTTTTGTTTTCTCTGGTAGAGCAGCTGACCATCTGTTGAAACGTTGGAAGTGTAGCAGAGAGTGAAGCGTGGTTAAAATCACCAGAAATTGCCACAAAAGCATTGGGGTTTTGTGTCTGTAGCTTAGCAACAACTGAGCTGATGGCATCACATACAGTGTCGGCAACAGCGGAAGGTGCAACGTAAACTGTTGCCAAAATAACACTGGTGAACTCTCTGGGTCAATAATATGGACGAAAACTTACTGCCAACAGTTCAATATCTGGACTGTAGAGACGACACTTCACAGTAACATGTCCTGGATAACAACATCTGTTTTTCACAAGTACTGCCAGTCCACCTCCTTTACATTTGCCGCTCCTCTTTAAATCTCTGTCTGCTCGTATGGTTAAAAAGCCCGGCAGAGAGACGCTGGAGTCTGGGATATGATCCTGCGGCCATGTCTCAGTAAAACACATAATACTGCATGCCCGGTACTCTGGCTGGGTCCTTTGTAGGGCTTGGAGTTCATCCAACTTGTTTCCCAACGATCTCACATTGCCCATCATAATCGATGGAAGAGATGGTTTGAACTTCCTCCTTCTCTCTCTTCTCTTAGCTCCTGTTCTGCATCCACGGCATCTTCTTTTCAACTCATCAGGGATTTGGGGTTGTAGTTGAAGTATTGTTTGAGCTTTTGAGATATTAATCAGCTGCTCCCGGTTGTAAGAAACAACTCTGTTGCCATGGCAATGCATCATAACAAATGTCTAAAAGTAGAAAAGTACTAGGAAAAATCCTCCCAGCTTCTCAGCATCCAAGAGGAGAGTCGTCCAGAAAAAATCAACTGCATCTACCACAAGAGGAAGAGTTCCCAAAAAAGAATAAATCAGAATCAAAAGTAACAGAGCTACTCCAACCTGCTGCCACCTTGAGCGGCGCAATTCTAGAATTGCACATACAGTTGTTTCTAAGTCTCTAAAAATCTTAAAGGAGTTGGTAATATGATAATATATATGAGCTGCAGCAAAGTATTAACTGTGAGACGATATCTGAACAGTATCAAATGCTGAGACCTTTAGTTCAGAGTCCCTTTATAAAGACCAGATCTGTTTTCAGCTTAGATTTCTAGCCACTTTTGGCTGATTTGGATTTGGTACGTGGTACTTGAAGTAGAAATACAGGTAGGAGAAAACATATCCCCAAAAAAATCACTCCAGTTCCGAAAACGCCTCTTGCAGAAGAAACAGACAGTAAAGGGCTATGTCACTTCAAGGAATCTGTGCTGCACTTCACAGCTTATTCCACATCTTAAGAAAAGGAGGCATGACACACCTGCACTTTATAGTTTTGCACTAGACACAGACTCTCTGGTGGTTTTAAAATTGTTATTCTATTCATGAAAACACACAAAAAAGTCTGTTGAATGTTTTTTTAGCATTAGGAAAGTAATGGGATGTCCAGCTTCTTTTAGATTCCTTCGGCTTTCTTTGAAGACCCAAATGGCTCTTTATATAGTGTCACTTGAAGCTTCTGTTTTATTCATTTGTTGTTATGTTGCTTTTTGTTTTATTTTATTTTGCAGTTTTGTAACACTTTACTCCAATCTTAGATTAACATAGAACCACAGTGGTCAGTGCAGATGGTATGTTCACCCTGCTCTGACAGAAATAAATACATAAATACAACCAGGTGCTTTTTGTTTTTTAGGTCTTTGCTAATTTCTTTACTGTTACCTGTCGTGATTTGAGGTTGACCATGACCATAATGCAGGCAGGAGGACGGGAGCTGCATGATGAATCCATAAGATTTAATATTAGTTAGCAAACCACTTACATAAGCAGGCAAGGCAACAGGCAAGCACACTGAGCCATGAAACTAGGGAGGTATGCTGTAGCAAATGCAGGGAATCTGGTAGTGAACAATGAAAACCAGAGAAGTTAAATACTAAGGGACGTGGAGCGTGAACCAACGAACTGGCAGAGGAGCAAATCAGGAGAATGTGAGACAGCTGAGGACCAGGGAACCTAAAAAAATACACAGGGAGAATCACTAATTAACCTGATGAGCATGGAGAGCAGGGAGGTGACAAGAACACAAGAAAACAATGATAAACAAGAGGAAACCAGATCTGTCATAATAGAACTAAAGATATCTAACACCGGAACCCAAAAAGCAACAAAACTAAACAGAAGGAATCTAATAAAACCAAGATGAACAGAAAAGCACATGGCTTAGCCGAGAAGTTAAACAAACACAAGCCTAACAGACAGATCCTGACATTACCGACACAATTTAACCTGAAGCTCTGTCCCTCCTTGCATTGACTTTCAAAGGAGCAGAACAGGAGAGGCTGAAAATTCGGCTCTCTTTAATGAGATTGGGCTCTTCTTAGTTGCTACATTACAACCACCTTAGATTTAGACAAAAATGCGATATATAGACTACTAAAAGCTGGACAGAATTATTGCTCAGTTATTCTAGATTCATTAGAACAGTTTCCAATATTTCAATCATATTGCATATTTGTAAAGTTAAATAATTGGGTCCTTAGTTTTGCAAACAAATATTGTTTAAATCTTGCTAGCTGAATGTATCATCACAGCCATAGTGAATTTAGTCAACCTGTGTGCAATTTAATCTTAATCTCAATGAAGCTTCTCTGTAAAGGCCTTAGAGATTTATTGGACAACATTAGTGAAATGTCTTTATAATGAAGACCAAGGAACACAACAGACAGGTCAGGGAGAAATTTGTGGAGATGTTTAAAATAGGGTTTGAAAACAATAACCCAAGTTTTGTACATCTCACATGGCTATGTTCAACTGTTCACCAAAACTAACAGGTCAAGCCAGGAGAGCCTTAGTCAGTGAAGCAGCAAAAAGGGCTATCGTAACTCTGTAAGAACTGCAGAGAACCATAGCTCAATCTTCCTTTTGCAGTTTTTCAGAAGACACATAGGAGGACAGCACAAACATGTGGTAGATGGTACTCTGGTCAGAGAGATCAAGGTTGATCTTTCTGACCAAATTGCTAAAGGCTGCACAATTCATCTCCAAAGGGGAAATATGGTGGTGGCAGAGTCATGCTATGGGAGCACTTTTCTTCAGCAGACATATGGAAGTTGAAATACAAATACAGGAAAATCCTGTAAGAAAACCTGTCAGAGGCAGCCAAGACTTATGACAGGGGAAAATATTTAATTATCAGCCGAACAACGAATGTTCAGTGGATATAAATGGATTTGCAATTGCTTGTTTTGAGAATTATCTTGGAATCTTGATGATCCTGGAGGAATGTTTCTTACAGGATTGACTGGAAACTTCTGCTGGTGTTTTAGCTTCATTGCTGTGGGTTTTGGTTATGAACTGTGAAAGTGATTACTAATGAACACAGTTTGAACAGTCTCACTGGATCCCACAACACTTATCTGCTAGGGAAGATGTTTGGAGAAGCATATAAGCCTATTGCAGTGATTTTATTGGTGGGGACATGTGGGAAGAACATGAATAATCGCTCCAACTTTATCTTGGCAAATCAAACTCCAATAAAACTCTGAAAAATTTAAATCTGGCCAGTGTGTGCACTATACTGTGACTTGATGTATGGCTGAAAGTAGTTCTAAAAACCTGCAGGTGATTCTGGACATGCAATTCAAACTGTGAGATTTTATTAGCGTCTTATTGTTGATATGGGGACAATCATTTCCCAAATGCAGCACTGTTCACCTGAATGTTCCTGTCAGAGTTTAGGATTTATAATCTCCCACTTCAAAATTCTCTGTATTAATTGTAGTACCAACAATTTGAGTAAAATGAGCCCAACATACTCCACAAATAGATCATATTCAGCTTTAGTTTTTGCCAGAAGATAAAAATGAACGGAACAGAGACAGTATTGTAAGGCTGAATCAGACATACATGCCTAGTAGTAGCAAACAACTGCTCAGTGTTTATGGTAGAACATTTGAATTTGGGTTTCCTGTTATGTTAAAGCTGATCAGCTTTAACATATCTGAGTACGTATCTGAAAACTACTACTCTCTACATTCTGAAATCAACTCATATCATTGTATTTCATATGTATTGATAGGGCAATTTATGCTCAGAGACCTTTTCTGACTTCTCATGCAGTTCATCTTAAAACGTTTTACAATCTAACATTTGCCTCTTGGAGCATTAGAATTGAATCCTGACTTTTGTATGCATTTTCTTTACTGCAGGATGCTCCACTGACTGTGGGGAATTTATAGAGCACAAAATTATTAGTCCCTTGCAAACATATTCACACCCTTTACATTTTTTCAAATAGTGCAACAAAATAATCACAACCTTAAGTCTGTTTTGTGTAGAATGCATTTCTAATCATTAACTCATTAAATCTTTTACTCTAATAAAAACACCAACACTTTTCCCATTTGTGTTTGTAGTAATGTTTTTAAGCATGTACCAATTATCTTCAGCTTTACAAATATTACTTACTTTCAGGTTGTCTATCACATCAAGTCCTAATCAGGTACAGAGTTTGTGTTTGTAACAACACAAAATTTGAAAAAATTCAGGGGGTGTAAATATTTTTGTACGCAGGTATTAAGGAGGCCCGATGAATGGACATGAGTGAAAGGTCATTCTGGGCATGGTCAGAGGAAGTTAAGTTAAAATCGGAGAAGATCATTGGATCACTTTGAAAACTGAGTAAGTTTAAAAACTGTTTTATAAGCATGAAGGCAGACTCCCATCAATTATTAGAAAAAAAACCCACTTTATTCTAATAAGATACCAGCCCTTCCCATATCTATTCTCTTGCCCAAATTAGGTTTTATAGCTTCAGTTGCACTTCAGAATAAGACTCATTAACACTTATGTGGAGGCATGGGGCAGGGTCAAAGGGGTACATGAAGCTCATGTGGTGGCCTGTGGGCTGGTGCCAGTCTGGGCATCATCAAGAAAAGGCCATCCCCGTGAGACAAGATATCACCATACCATGGTTGGCTGACAGCTTCAGGGCCTTATTGAAAAATCAATGTCCATTTGCGCGTCCAGCTCACCTGGCTGTCTGCCAGCTTGGCTGAAGTCACCTAATGAAGCCCGATCCCGTTACCTGATTCCCGATTTTACTGAGTCAAAGTGACTTTGCAGCTGAAGTCCTCCACACATCACGGACCTCAGGGGTGAGTTCAATATGAACCGTGTGGCATGTTGATGTTGTTTTGCATGATCCTGTTCTTTTTGATGTAGAACAGTATCCCGATCTGCACATCTGCAGGTCACATTGATCGCTTGCAAAAATTGGGAAAATAGCTCAAGGGTACTTCAGTTTAAATCAGCTGAATTCTACTCTCCAAAGTTTGGATTTCAGGTTATTTGACTGAAAGCTGAGGGTTCATTCCCCTGCTGCGTTTATATACAGTGCCTTGCAAAAGTATTCATACCCCATTGGGGCTTTTTACCTATGTTGTTACATTTCAAACTGTGATCTAAATGTTTTTTAATCGTATTTTATGTGATTGATCTGCACAGAATAGTCTAAGTTGGTGGAGTGAAATGAGAAAAAATAAATAAAAAAGAATAATAAAAATAATAATTAGCATCTGCATATGTATCCTCCTTCTTTGCTATAAAGCCCCTGAAAAGTTCTGGTTCAACCAGTTACCTTCAAAAGTTATGTAATTTGTGAAGTAATGTCAATATGTGTGCAACCTAAGATGCACATGATCTGTCAGCAAGAACATACCTTTTCTGAAAGGCCCCAGAGGTTGCAACACCACTAAGCAAGAGACCTCACATTATTAAGACTAAAGAACTCTCCAATCGGGTCAGGGACAAAGTTATTCAAAAGTACAAGTCAGGGTGGGGTTATAAAAAATATAGAGTGTTTGTCCAGGCTCTGCTGTGTAGGACCACAATAAGCTATACACTCCACAGAGAGTGGTCAGAAGAAAGCCATTACTAGTGTGAAAAATAAGAAGGCATGCTTTGAGTTTGCCAAACGGCACATGGGCAACTCCCCAAATGTATGGAGGAAGGTCCTATGATCAGATGAGACTAAAATTTGTCTTTTCGGCCACGAAGGAAAATGCTTTCTCTGTCACAAACCCAACGCATCCCATCAGGCCAACAATATTAACCCCAGAGTGAAACATTTTGGTGGCAGGATCATGTTGTGGGGATGTTTTTCAGCATCAGGGACTGGGAAACTGGTCCGAGTCGAGGTAAAGATGGATGGTTCAAAATACAGGGATATTCTTCAGCAAAACAGTCTGCCTGTGATTTGAGAACGGAGGTTCACCTTCCAGCAAGACAATGACCTAAAGAAACACTTGAGTGGTTTAAGGGGAAACATTTAAATGTGTTGAAATGGCCAGGACAAAGTCTAGACCTCAATCCAATTGACAATCTGTGATTAGACTTAAAAATCATTGTTCACAAGCGAAACCACCCAACATGAAGGAGCTTGAGCAGTTTTGCCTTAAGGAACAGGCAAAAATCCCAGTGGTAAGATTTGGCAAGCTCATCAAGACATATCCAAAGTAATTAGCAGCTGTAATTGATGCAAAAGGTAGCACTACAAAGTACTGGGGGTTAACAGTTACACATGCTGTTTTTCTGTCATTTTGCCCTTATTGTTGTTTGCTTCATAAAAAAAAGTGTACATCTTCAAAGTTGTAGGCATGTTCTGTAAATGAAATAATGCAAACTCTCAAACAATCCAATTTAACTCCACGTTGTGAGAGAACAAAACATGAAAAATGCCAAAGGGGTGAATACTTATGAGACACTATAAGTGACCTGAAGTGCCAGTCTTTCACAAGCCAACATTGTAGTTTTAATAATGACAAAGAAGCTGTCATTTTTTTTTTACTCCAAAAGAAATATACTGTTACTATGCATTCAAGCATAAATATATAAAAGAGAGACCTAAATTGTAGTGATGTGTCGTGTAATACTTTAACCACACTGTGATATTTTTTTCTTACAGCCTCAGATTTGAAGGTGAGAGCTTTAAGCTTGTTCCCTTGTTGTGTCTAAGTTTGAGGCTTTCATTGTGAAGTAAGAACAAAACTAGTTCTTGAGGTGTTGCCCTCTTGTGTTGACAGAGTTGACTCATAAATGTGACAAAAATATGTTCTTGTCAGGCTCATCGAAATAGTAACAGACCAAATATGAATAATTTGGAAGAGCTGAGAACACCACAACTATTTTATTGTCTGAGATTTATGAAAGCTTCATTGTGTTGGTAAAAATTCAATGTATATTTCTTTTTATGCTTTTGTGGGTTAAGGGCCCCTTTTGAATTAGAAAGGCATAAAAACAGACTGGGTTATTTTACACTGGTTACAAATTCTTTAAAACCCAATGGAACAGAGAAGTTATTATTCTTTTCTCCCCCTAAATATGATAAAAATCTTGTCTGATTTCATTTTCATGAACACAATATAATCTAAAATCTCATCTTGTCTGCTGAATTCATCATTAACGCAGTTCTAAATTTGGCAGTATACTGTATCTGAATATAAGATCATAGAATTAGCAATCATATATAGCTCATACATAGCCAGTCATTCGGTAGTGAATAGAGATTAACTCATTGAAATCAAAGAGCTTTAAAGTCAAGAGCTTGTTTAAGCAGCTACATTTCCTGATTGCTCCAAAGAGTGTTGCAGCTCTCGTTTAGGTGTGCTTGTAGTCAAGATAGACTCTATTTTGACAAGGCAATCAATTTATTTATCATCAGTTAAAAAAGGCTAGCAGCCTTTAGCTATTTAAAACAACTCAGATTGAAAATGTGTTGAAAATGGGTGTTAGTTGGCCTGTTCATCTGATTGCAAGACCACTGGGATGATTTGCAAATTATTACGTGCATATCATTTAAGACAATGTCTGATGAATGACTGTCACAAAATAAAAAAAAAGAAAATTACAGTGGACTGCCTGGCCTCATATTACTGACAATAATGTTAGACTCTCATTTCAAAAAGTGGAACAAATGTTTTAACATGGCATGAGAAAACACCTTTTTGTAATCACTCTACTGTTTCAGCAGTTGGAAAACTTGGGCAACCCCTCGGTCTTAAAGCATACCATAAATGACTCACACCAGGCTTGATTGCTCAAACCAAAATGCAGTCTGTTTCCTAGACTATACACTGTACAGTAGATTCTAGCTGTGGTCATCTTTTCTAGTTTTGTGGAATAAACCACTGTAATATTGCTGTTGAAATTGAGGCTTTTCTTCCAGTCACTCCACTCACAGTTTACCATTAGATGGATGGAGGAACTACACTATGCTATTGTGCATTGTGATTCATTTTTAGCCCATGCATAGACTGTGGTCTAATTGTGTCCGGGAAACCTTTCCTGTGTGTAAACACCCGGCCACTCTGACTGATCATTATGTTAAATGTCAGCTGGCTTGAAAGTTGTGGCTCAAGCAGCTGAATACTAAAGCTGCCCTTCTTCGGTGGATCACTTTTCCCTGTGAAGTTTCATCTATCCGTGGATGGATCCGACGGCTGACAGCGGCAGCAGACTGTAATCCCTCAGGCTACAACAGCAGTGCCCACTTCAAGGTGGAAAGAAACATCCATCTATAAAATCCCAATCAGAAATAAAGCCCCAGTAACTGGACCAGGGCAGCTGGCTGATCTGGCACCAAGTGATTACCACACTACATAACACAGATATACCATTCCCCTCAGCCTGTCGTGGTGGAGCTTTTTTCCCTCCAGAAATAGAGAAGAAACATGGTTTTTATGATAAAGGCAAATCCTGGTGTATGTTAATGAAAGTTTGAGCAATAGTGGGTAGGGGGGGAAGGGAGTTGGGTGAGTTTAAGGAGGATGAGGGAGAAGAATGATGAGGAAGTTGCTTGAGAGGGATAGAATAAGGAGGGGGAGGAATGGACTGCTCATGATAAGAGACAACATCATCCAGAAGGGAGAGTGTCCTGCCTTTAAAGTAGCCAATACCGGCAGTCATTGCCAGAATGACGTATTCTGTCTGTGCACCTTGTTTGTCCCCAGTCTGACCCTGAATTCACACCGGCCTCTGGATCCACTCACTGTAGGAGAACCAGACAAGAACCAATACTGGGAGGATCTGTGGACTAGAAATTCTTATACATACCTAAATATTGGGGGTCTCCACAACATTCCTCTACACACTGGGAATACCCCCCTTGATCCTCCCTGCTACCCCAAGCACCATCCCTGCAGACTATCTTCTCTCTCCCTGCTCTGTGTGATAGAGTCTTGTAGAGGGGGCTCTGTGTGTAATGCAATTTGGTTGATTAAAAGAAAACATTAAAGCACTACCTTATTGAATTTGACAGCACGTACGAATCCGGATCTCACTGGCCACTCTGTTTTATTGGCTGGGAGAAAAGGGGATCACGTCATCCTTCCACACCCCACCTTCTCCTGTACCAACTCCCCACTGCCCTGTCCACCCATTGGCCCCTCCTTTGCTCATTCCTTCAAACCAAAGCCAGACAAACCTTGACAGGAGGACGTCCTGGCAGGACACACCTTTGTTTACCCTCCAACTCAGTACGTTTCCATCTTCTTGACCTTTTTTCAGCACCTTTTTACCTTTTAATAATCACAAAACATTGACAGGGATTTTAAGGAAGGATTGTTTATCATATTGAACATTGATACATCAAGTAAAAGTGGAAAAGACACTATATACAGTAAAGAGAAGTTGTTTTATTTATAAGAATAAACAAGCTTCTAGGTTATTAATATCATAGTTGAATGGGTTAGGTAGTCTGTCTGAAATTACTCTTACAAACTGCTTCCAAGTCTTGTAGTCTACGATATAGCCTCAAACAGAGTCATTGGTGGCAGAGATGTAATGTGCTGGGGGTAGTCTTCAGTGAATATCAAACAGCCTAGCCCTTCAGCAGAGGCCAAATATACTCTCAATTCGCCATATTCAGTCCATACATTAGAGTTATGTTGATGGTCCCTCTTGGTCCGATTGTGTATGGGGGCAACAAAACAACTTCTGATTGGTAGTCCTGTGTTTTAGATGACATCATCTGTGGCTACTTCAGTTACACTGCAAGAAATGAATAATAGCCCACCAGGAGTGATGTAATGTTTCAGCACTATGCTGGGCCACCAAATGTAGACTTTTAATCCATATTGGCCCCAGTGCATTGTTGAAGCCAAAAACTTCATCACATCATTTAAAATTAGGTTTGTCCTCAGCAAGGCAATGATACAAGAAAGAAACTTTGCTAAAAGAATCTGCATTAATCAGCATAACACACACACACACACACAACACACACACACACACACACAGACATCGCACATAAACACAAGTTGGTGCACCAGTCATTAATAAGACATTGCAGTGACTTACAGACTTACATTACTGATTTAGTGCAAAACCTGATTTAACCTTATTTACCCGGTTGGTCCATTTACAGCCTAGAAATGAAGTTTATCTCCCTTGGGACCTGGCTTTGGTCCTCAATAGAACTGCTGGCCCTGACAATATCACATGTCACTTATAAATTTTAGTTGGGCTGAACACTGCCTCTTGCCTCTGGATCATGACCTTTCTGACAAAGAACCACATATTGACTGAGAAACTCAGTTGGCATTGGAAAAAAACATCTCTAATTTCATCATGTTGAGCACGGGGACCCTCAAGGTTGTGTGCTCAGTACATTTGTGTTCACACTACAAACACACAGCTATGGAGCCGCACATGAGAAACCTTGATCATTGAATTGGCAGATGATACCACAGTAATGGGACTCAATCATGGCAATGAAGAAAGTCAACCAGTTAGAACCCTGGTCAGTTCTTGTGTGGACAAAACAAAGGAGATGATCATCAACCTTTGAAGGTTATGACCAGAGCATAAGCAACACGATATGGTGAGTGGGGCCATGGAAGTCATTGCAGGTTCTTTATGGCCTATAATTTATGTTTCTTTTATGAAACACGTCTCATGTCTTGTTTCCTTCACAATGAAATGAGAATAAATTGGTTTGCTGGCAATGCTTCTAATACTTTGTCAGTTGGAAGGGAATGGTTGAGCAAAATTTCAAGCTACATCTGTAGTGAACTAGACTGCAAGAGAGAGGGTGAGAAACAAAAAAAGTGGTGAAGAGGGCGGGATGTTCAGAACTACAGCAAAAGAACACAGTCATCTGGGAAAGGGTGCTTAGAGTAAGGAAACAGCTTGGACTGTAAACAAAATGTTGAAGCAATATATACAAAAATATATTCAATACAAGAACAAGGACAGTTAAACAAATGCTCTCTGTTTAATGAACAATGACAAACCAATATAACCATTTGTTTCAGACCTTCAAGACAAAATCCAGCCCAAAGATATTATAGTGCCTTGCAAATGTTTTCATTCCCCTGTACCTTTTTTCATATTTTGTCACATTACAAACCCAAAATTTTATTTATTTTATTGAGTTTCATGTGCAGCAAGTAACACAGAGTTAAGATGTGGAAGGAAAATGTTGCTTTAAGTTTAAATATTTTCATACAATTAAAAATAAGAAACATGTTGCATGCATATGAATTCCATCCCTTTCATTGTGATTCCCCACCTAAAATAAAGTGTAACAAAGCTTAGGAAGTCACCTACGAAATAGAGCCAGCCTGTGTGTAATTAAGTTATAGCTGTTCTGCAAACTTACCAGACATTTGCAGAACAGCAGACCTTAGTGAACAAATGGCATCATGACTTCAACTGTAAACCTAACAGGATAAGGTAGGTGTCTATCTAATGCATTTGCAATTCCAATTCCAGAAATCTACCCCAAACACACCCTTCTCACTGTGAAACATCATGGTGAGAGCATCATGTGGTATTGATGCTTTTCCTCTGCAGGGATGGGGTCAAAGTTCATGGGGAGATGGCTGGAGGTAAGTAGAAGAGCTATGAGACTTCAAAAGACTTGAGATGGGGGCGGAGGTCCACCTTCTAGTAGGAGGAAAACCTGAAACATACAATCAACTGGTTCAGATCAAAGCATATTAATATTTCAAAGTGGCCTAGTCAAAGTCTAGACATAAATCCAATTGCAAATTTTTCTTATTCGCTTAGACAGAGTTTTAGGAATTTTTCAGTGAAAAATGGGTAAAGGTCTCTGCTTCAAAATGTGCCAAGATGGCAGATTTTGAAATGACCTTATTTTTCTTTTCATAAAGAAATGTTAATGAACCAAAACCATGTATCTTTTTCATTCCCATCTATCAAATAAAATCCCTCTAATGTACATAGAGGTTTGTCCTTGTAACGTCATAAAATGTGAAAAAGTTCAAGGGATATCAGTACTTTTCCCAGCCACTATTTGAGGTAACCTCAGGTTGATCATTTATGGGGTATGAACCCTTTACATCACATAGCATAGGCAGTGAAAGGACCTGATAAATGTTTTAGTCCTCACACTGAATTATATCATGTCTTATGTTTTCTGCAACTGGAGACAGATGGTTCTTGCTAAAACATGAGCACTAATCCATAGTAATAGTACGACTTGCATTATTTTTTTAAAGTTATGTTCAACTGGAACAACATGCGAAGCTGCTGCTTAAGGTAAAAACAAGAAGGCTGAAATGATGCTGGCAATATCTTAGGTTAAGATAACAATTGACAATATTTTAATAGTTCAGAGGGAATTCTGGCAATTTATTAAACCATGTTGCATCACTGTTGGAATTGCCGGAATAACAGAAACTAGCACTTGTGGTGAGTATGGATTGTTTATAGCTATTCGGATTAATCATCATGCTTATCATTAAAATCCTGCTTTAGCTTCACTGCTGCACCTCAAATCCAAGACAGAACCATGTTCTTTCCTGTTACTCCAGTCTTTCCTTGTATCAAAAACAATATGTCACTTTGTCTTTGGATGTTTGCTTTTAGAATGAAAACCGACATCTGTTTCTAACCAAGGGCACATGTTTTGGGTCTTCCAAGAGAAAATATAGTATCTGGGGAATTAGCAGTGGATTAAAGCTTCTTCAAAGTAAAATGCAAAATCATTATTAGTAAAAAGACACCACAACAACTAGAACCTTTTGGGGGGCTTAATAACAAATTAAAACATTGTTTGTTTTTCAAGTGGGGCTGTGTACCTATGAGTACCTATGTCCACTCAGTGTCTTACCTATAGTAGACAGCGATCAGAGCAGTTTATTTTCAGAGTTACGGCATATTTTTGATGATTCAGTGAAGTTAACTGCTTTTCAGAGGAGGCCCTATCATTGTTGCTAAATACAGTGTCTAAAAACTCCAGGGCTATTGACAACTCAGTGTGGTGTTGTTTTGGTAAACCTTAGCATATCAGTTTTGGGCTATGGATTTGACCCAACATGCTGGGTTAGATTTCCAAAAAGTTAAAAAGGGAGGGTAAAAAACCAGAACCAACAACCTTGGTTTTTAGACAAGTAATATTTAGGCTTAAATTAATGCCCCTTAGGTCACGTAATTACTTACATATTTGCATAACTCCAATATCTTATTACTTTTCCCAATAGGTTTTCTTTCGACTCAATGCAAGTTAGAACACTGGATCAATGCGAGTGTGAGGTGGATGAAGATGAAGAAGGAAAAGGAGAGAGAAGAAGGAGGCAGACGATGAGAGCTCCAGGTAGGGGAGAGAGGATGAAGTGACTGTGGTGGGCCGTGCTGGAGAAAAGATAATCTGAAGGTTAGGTTGATGAGAAAGCACAGCCTCATATAGGTGCTCTGTGCCACTGGGAAACTTGAGATGTGAACAGATAGGATTGTGTGCTAGAGTTTCCCGCAAAGAGCCCCCTTCAAAACAATGCTTCTGAAGGGGTTGGGAGGAGGGTGGAGGTATTATCACGTTAGGACATCAGATCCAGCGCAGCAACTTCTTTATATCAGTTACATAACACTTGCAGTTCAAAGGAAGAAAACTGGACATCAGCATGAAAATCGATAATGAGAGATGAGGGTCATAAATCAAAGAAATAAAGATGGATTAAAGTTATGAAGCACAAAGTTATCCTGCAGTTATAGCAACAAAACTGGAATTAAAAAAGAGAAAGTGACTACTTTAAAACAAACCCCAATACCTCCCAGATTCTTAGAGATCCAGGGAATAGGAGGATGGGATGAATCATTCTGGTTCTAGCAAGTAGACCTTGACATGCACTTTACTCATGCTGCGCCCACACTCTTCCCTCTTCCCTCTTTCTTCTACATGACCCCCACCTCTCCTCCACCCCTTTTATTGATCTTAGCCAATATCAATACATAGCAGGAGGCAGATGTTGCAAAACAGCACAGTGTGGTAGAAGGGCTTATGAAAAAAAAGAAGTTGTGTGCATGAATTTTAAATTTACTCATAAGCATGCCAGCACATTTTCTTTAAGCAAATTGAAATGAAAGAGTTGACAGTAAAGATTTTCATAACTTTTTTTTGCTTTTTTGACATTTTCATCCTTTTTATAAAAACGTTCTCAGAGCAACAAAATCTGAAGTAGAAATATATTAGATGTAATGCTTCTGCTCTGTAGACAGGTCTAATGCTGCCATCTACAGGCATTAAAGCAAAACAACACAACTTAGGTGACCGACAGAACTACAATGATTTTTTGTAGTTCATGTAAATGACACAACTCTGGGGACCTTGAAGCGTGCAGGCCAACTGCAATGATTTTTAAAAATGTAATTAGGTGCACAACTCCCATTTATAATATAATTGTAATTATACATATGGGCCGAAATATATACATTCACCCTCCATTTTTTTTTTTTTTGAAGGCTTCTTAGCAACTTCAACTCATTTGTATTTGTTTGTTTCATGGAAGGCATCAGGCTTTTAAACATAATTCACAAGCTGTTACAGGGTGGAGTTCGGCACAATGTTTGATGCTTAATGTTGGCTAGTTTTATCTGTTCGAAAATCAATTTTAATGTGGGTTTGGGATCATTGTCCTGTTTCAAATATCCGACACAAACCATCACCCTCGGATGATAGGAAATTTGTTTGGATCTTCAGGAATAACTCAGCAAGCACCATGACTTCAGGCTGCTGTTAGGTGTAAACTGCTGAAACACTGGAATCACCTTCCAAACAGAAGCAGGTTATACAACTTAATGGACAAAGAAGGCCAGGGGAGAAGAATAGTTCAAAAAAGATATGCCTAAACTTGAGTGAAATATGCAGTTTCTCAGATGGACAAGCTAGTTGCACTTCTCGAGAAACTGTCAGGATCTGGGTTGTGTTTGTGTTTTTGTGCTTGCTACATGTTTTCCGTGTTTTCAGACGGTGCTGGAGTTCTCAGGTGTGCTGGGTGACAGGTGCGACTTATTCTACTGATTACTTTGAGGAGTACTTAAGCAGGAGCCTCCCAGCACTTTGATGCCAGAGTGTTTTGCCCACAGTGGTAACAAGCTGTAAGCGTACCCTATCCCCCCTTCAACGTAAGCATCTGCAAACTGAACTCATTCCTGTTTGCTCCAAGCTCACACTGAACAGCACCTAAAGAAACTTCTACAAACCTGGATCCTGAATGCCTCTTCCCCTGGCGACCTGACCACACTTATTTAGTAAGCTGTTCTCTTAATTGCATTAATTCCTTGTTCTTAGTTCAACATCATTCAGTTCCTTATTTTCACCAGTTCTCTTCCTTTCTTTCCATACAGTTGGCGAATCATCCGTTACGTTCCCGATTATCTTTGTCACAATAAACATCTTCAATATATATTCTGTTCTCCGGAGTGTTCTCTGTATGTGGGTCAGATCTATTGCAAACAAAATGACAGAAACGTTTTATGCATGGAAGAGACAAAGATCTACTATATCTACTTGGCCTCGATGAGCTTTGGCTTTAAGAACACATTAACTGTCGATGATGGTGGTAGCAGCATCATGCTGTGGGTCCGTTTCACTGTGTGGTGGATTGCAAAAGGTGGCTGCAGTGATGGAGGACTATCTCTTTTAAATGGACAGTGTTCCCAACCACACTGTCACAGACTGATGGTGAATGTTTTGAAGAATTGTTAAAACAACTTTTGATTTTGTTTGATTTTTTTTTTTAGCAAGAATAATTCCTGTGCTTTCAGTTATTAGAAGAAAAGATACAATTCATCGGTTAGAACAGAATTAGGCTATAATTCTGGGCAGCCATTCAATCAAAGAAAACTGTTATATGAATTATCCCTACCCACGAAATAGTGCAATGTCTACCATGTGTAAGTATAAAGAAAAAAGACGAACAATTTTCAAGCATATTTACCGGTAAAAATCATCAGTGTTGCTTGAAATGGATTCTCTTCCCTCTACTGTCATACCCAGAGTACAATATGTTCACGGTAAGACAGGAGACGCAACAGACAATCATGCGCCTTAGGCATGGCCCAGCAGATGGTTTATTGCATAATAAACATTTATATTTAACCTTTTTGCTTCAGTTTCAGACACACTAGCAGCAGGTCCGCGGCATGTCCTAACAATAGTATTTAGAATGTGAGTCAAGGTGAGCGCTTATTGTAAGTAACTTATTCAAATTATTTTCCGCAAATACAAATGAAGTTAAGTAATGTCTTGGCATTTGGCTTTTAAGATGTTGAAGATTACTTTCTCAATGTAGAAATTAAACAAAGATTATATTATCTTTGTGTTTTATCATGGGAAAACATACATGTGTGAGATATTAATCAAGTGCTCATGGAGACCCACCAAGATGGTTTTTACTGTACATGGACCCAGCATTTAACCCCTGAGCTCAGACAGATAGGTTAGCAAAATGTAAAGCAAATGGAGTTATAAAATAACATCCCAAGCTTTTAACAATTTACAGATTACTGTTCATTCCATCACTAAATCACTATTGCAAACCTCCCAAGGCATGGCTATCCATCTCAACTGATAGGCCTGACAAGAAGAGCGTTAAGCAAAGTAGCTGCCAAGAAGAGGCAACTCTGGAGGAGCTACAGAAATGCATGGCTCAGGTGGGCGAATCTGCTGTCTCAACAACTATTAGTCATTTACCTCACACTGGCGGGAATGAAAGAATGGAAATAAGAAAGATATTGTTTAAAGTCATAAGAGCAGCAAACATGTGGAGAAGGTGCTGTGGTCAAATGAGATCAAAACAGAACTTTCTGGCCTTCATGCTAAATGCTAAATATGGTAAAAAACAGACACTGCACATCATCCTGAACACACCCTTCCCACCATGAATGGCTTTGATAACCATGTATCATTTTCCTTCTACTTTACAGCTAAGCACTACTCTGAGTACTACTTGTGTTGGTATTTCACATAAAATGCCAAGAAAATACTTTGTTGATACAATGTGAAAAGAGTGAAAAAGTTAAGTATTTTTACAGGCCACTGCAAGAAAAATCGGTCACATTACAACTAAATTATGTTGACTGTTTTTTCATAAAACGCACAACCCTTTTTGTTTACAGATGCAAAGTTCTTGCAGGTCTGATTTTCTGTTTTAAAATGCACATGCTCAAATCTATGTTCACATGTGTCTCAGAGTGTCAATACGTGAAACACGTACATGTTCCCATGAGTGTATCAGCATGCTCCCTCTTCACATCCTGCTGTCTCTCTGCACCAGAAGGATCATCTCTCAACCGACAGATGCTCTGCTAACATAACACTGACAGAAATTGAAAGGCAGTCCAAGACTATCAGGTCTGCACCACCTGCTTTTGGTCCAGGTTTCAGACAGTATTGCTGACTCTGTCCAAAGTCTGTCCTCTTTTTCTTTCTGGGCTGCTGATCTAAAAATAGTCTAGTTCTCGGGTTTAAGGCCACACTGCAGATGTTGAAACAGCAAACATATGCAGACAAATAAGTGAACAAGAGCAGATTAGGTGGAGTTCAGGAAGCAGAGGCAGGTACTACTTTCCAATCCAATAAACCACAGTTTATATCACACATATTATCATATCATATCATATCATATCATATATTATGGTCATTGTCCTTGTCCTATCTGACCCTAATTAACTTTACGGTTTCAGTGCCTTGCAAAAGTCTTCACACCCCTTGAACGTTTTCTGACTTTTTTTACATTACAAATACAACTCAGTGTACTTTACTGAATAAATGAATGTGATACAAGAATACAAAGTAGGCTAGTTATGTTAGGTGTGAAGAAAAACAAAACATGTTTTTGTGAATTTTTTCTTTTATCATTTAAAAACTATAGAATGCATTTGGGTTTAGATTTTTGCCTGTTTGCCAAATTTGCCTCAATTGGATTTAAATCTGGAGTTTGAATGGTCCATTCTAACACATGAACATGCTTCGCTGCAAACATTTCCATTGCAGCTCTGGTTGTATTTTATGGTCATTCTGTTGGAAGGCGAGCCTCCATTGCAGTCTCAAGTACAGGACAGTGTTACATTTGGCTTTATCCATCTTGACATCAACTCTGTCCAGTTTTCCTGTCAATGCAGAAGAAAAGCATATAATAGAATCCTTCTTTAACTTCCATGTGCCATACTCTTCCTGTGTTTGGGTTTGAGTACTGTTTACTTTCACTGCACTTCTGTTATTTTGTTTCATATAAAATTCATTCTGGTGTTTACATAGGGCCAGCATCCATCTGACTAGGTGCAGATTTCTAATAGTTGCTTTTCATGAGAATTACCACATGCTTTTCATTATATGGAGTTTTGATGAAAATTAAATCTGGAAGACACACCTCCACCACCGGCTCCGTCCTCAGCCAATCACCCTTCAAGGCTTCGATTTTAAGGACCTCCAACCATGGATCTGCCTGCTCTCCCACCGAGCTTCGACCCTCCTCCACCCCATCGCCACCAGCTGGCTCCTAGTTCCTTCCAACTCCCTTATCTCCTCGTGCCTCCACTCCATCACTAGTATCGGATCCCGGGAGGAAGACATCTCTAATCCTAATCCTAAATCGTTCATTCAAGCCCATGTCATTCATAGCATGCATGTCTTCCTCCGGGGTCCGGGCGCCAATGAAATAAACATCTGCTATTTAACTTCTCTAATCGGCATCTTTGTGTTCTGATTGTGAGTCTTTACAGGACTGAAATGAGTACATTTTGCAAATTTAAAACAGATTAAACAAAAATACAATTTTATCCCCGTCATGTTTTTTGGCCTTCATGATGCTGTTTTTTCACTAGTGTGAAGCCCTTACAACAGACGTGTTTTATTATTTGTCTCAGAGTAAAGGGGACTGAATACACATGCATACCACACTTTTTATACTTTTATTACTAAGAAGAACATGTATGTAAAATCTTGATGAAATAAATTGATGTTTTTGGTTGTAATGTGGCAAAATGTGGAAAAGGTTCAAGGCACGATCCTCCACAATGTAATGACTGAGACATTTGTTGATTCATTAGGCTAAATGCTCTTTTAATACCTAAAGGTTTTCATCATTGAAGTACCAGGTAATCTTTCTAACTTAACATTTACCCAAATTCATGGCACAAAGTATTAGAATCATTGTCGTAGTTTGAGCCAGATTTTCATCTTTTCAAACACGTGAAGTTTCAGCTTCTGTGAGCTCCAAAGACACCTGTTACATTTTGTATTCAAGTAAATGCAACAAAATGAATTCTAATCAACCAATCACACACTCGCACATAAAGAAGCTGGCCAATCAGTATTTGAGGGTATTTGTTATATGTGTGGATCAGACCCTAAATTGGACTGGTTAAATCATTCATCTGAACAGAATTCTGTGTTTATTAATTTGTTTTACCAAAATATTTGCTTTTGCAATGTTCCAAGGTGAAATCCCCTGCTGATCCAAAACAAAATAAAAGCCCATTTCACTTCTCCCCAAAAACACCTTGATGATCCATTGGACTGTAGGGGAAATACTCTTCCAAACAAAAGTGAAAATGACCATCAGTTTCTGGTCCTGAAACCCAAGTGCACTTGAGTTATGCAACAGGGCAATAATCCAAACCACATAAAAAAATTACTCCTGGCTCAAAAAGCCTTAACAAATGATACCATCATTTGAAATCCAATCTATGTCTAATGTTTTGATGGTATGAAACAGTTAAGTGTGAGAAAAAGGCAAAAACAGAAGGCATTTGAAAGGGAGAAAAATACTTTTTCACAATTTAAAATTAAGCAGTCTGTTATTTTAACAAATAACTGAGCCACTCTCATGGCTGTGGAATGTCTTACCTAAAGCTTTGCTCTAGCCTACTGTGTCTACAACATTTACTGCTGTAAACTCGCTTGCAATCACAGTAATTAGAGGTAAATACAAAGGCATAATGGGGGAAACAAGCATACAGGAGGCACTGAAAGACAAATTACCACATTAGCAATTTCATTGAAATTAAATCAGCAAAGCCCAGCAAGTCTGTGTGATTTGCTACATGGGGGGGGGGGGGGGGGGGGGCATTATCTCTGCCACTGAATATAGGACATTAAATATTCACTGCAGTAGATGATAGAGGCAGAGAGAAAAAGAGATATGAAACCTGCATTCTCTTCCTGCAGTGGCTGAGTGGTTTTACTGTTCGATTGATCAATCTGATCCCCTAATATCCTCTCTCGTCTAACATAGCTAAAGCACTGATAGTTCATGCATCTATGAAAGTGAGACTCGATACAGAGAATGGCTCAGCAGACATTGCTTTGTCTGCTTTTGAAAGGGTTGACCTACCAGATTGAGGTAGCAGTGCCATCAATGAGGACGGTCAGAAAGGGAATGACAGAGCACTTCTCAGGCACCTTACCATACGGTTATGACAGCGCATGGCTCAACAAGGGTTTAAAACATAGCTGAAGATTTGTTGTTTACTTTGAACAATAGGTTTGCAGGTTGCAGACATACATAATAATCCTTACGTTAGCTCTGAATTAATGCAAATGTGTGGAATTCACGCCTTACAAGTGGTTTAATGTGAAAGGACATTCTCAATGTCAAAAATAAACCAGCCAAGCCAAGTCCATTCTTGTGGACAATGAGCTTCCATAAAATCCACATATAGACTAAATTTATCTTCTCTGATGAAAACAGAAGGAGCAACTGAGAATGAACTCAGATCCTTTAAGGACCTTGGCAGTAGTGTTCTTCTCCAGTAGTTTTGTTCTCCAAAGCAATCAATGAGAGTGGAAACCTTTCCTTGTTTTAACTTACATGTGGAAAGCCAGCTTTCTGAATACAAAACTGATGCAGTTTGTTCAGCTTTAATCAATAAAAGCTTATCTGCAATATAAAAATACCATACATTTACAGTAGAAATAAACATACAAAGTCCAAGGAAGGATACAGATTAATTTGGAAAGGTACTATTCTAAACTGGTGTGAAATGCAAATAAAAAATTTTTGAATAAAAAAAAAAATTACACTACTATCAACACTTTCTTCACAAAATGGCTCCTGAAATACACTCCTGATGCAGTTGGCCAACAGAGGCAGGAAAACAATTTAACCAGGGAAAGAATACAAAAAAAATAAAGCTGCAAGCAGCATTGAAGGACCTCGCAGCTCGGCGCAACTCGGCCTGTACAGCGATCGCGGGATCCTGGCATCGCCACTTGCACGCCACCGACAAGGCCGCTGCTCAATTCCACATGTCGTCGGTAAATGGCACTGTGAGCAACATGTTATATAATGTTCGGTCATGCAAAGTTTTGGTCTGGCAAGAAGCATTTAAATTTCGGAGGAAATCAGACCTTCCAGATGGAAGCTGCACTCACTTGTTTAATAGATGATATATGAAGGAGATGGAGCACTTGAAACATCCTAGGGGGCGCTGTTTATCCCAATTCCAATGTAATGCAATAGGGCAGTTTAGGGGATGACAAAGATTAACCATATTCAGTTTGGAGCAAATCAGACCTTCCTAATGGAAGCTACACTCACTTTTTTCTTAGTTGGCGGGGCTAAAGTGATGTCATCAATTCACTGTGTCAACATGTTCAACGTTGACCCATGATCATGTACACTACATTTGAAGTGGATCCGACGGTGTATGAGGGAGATAGAGCACATGAAGTGTCCTAGGGGGCGCCGTTGATCCAAATTTAAATGTTATCCAATAGAGTTGTTTAGGGGCTGACAAAGATCAATCGTATTCAGTTTGGAGTAAATTGGACCTTCCGGATGGAAGCTGCACTCACGTGTTTATAAGTGGGCGTGGCTAAGATGATGTCATCAATTGACTGTGCCAACATGTTCAGCATTGATCAGTGATGATGTACACTACATTTGAAGTGGATCTGATGATGTATGAGGGAGATAGAGCACTTGAAATGTCCTAGGGGGCGTTGTTGATCCAAATTCCAATGTAATCCAATAAAGCTGTCTGGGGGCTGATTTATTTTGGATTGAATCGGACCATGCACGTGTAATTTAGAGCCAAACGTATGGTCGTGGTGTGAAATCAGAATTCGCCACGCCGCCACAGCCGCACCCTACAGCTAGACCAGTCAGTACTGGAGACTGTCTAAGACCATCATGATATCTGTGACTTGGGACAATTTCACATTGATTAGGTGAAGAACACCAAATATGGACCATCAAAAGGAAACACTTCCTGTGTTCAGGAATCAGCTTCGATGATGTCAGCATCTGATCAGTGAATATTGTTCAGGCCTAGAGGCAGATCAATCTCAGAAGGTTTCAGGTCTCTGTGACTTTTCCTGTAGGAGCTATATCAATTTCGTCTTTTATGGCGAGAAGTCATATTTTGAGACTTGGCCACGCCCACACGCTTTCATGTATCAAAAAACTTTTGATACATTTTGATCCCCATTGCCTTAAGAACATACTGAGTGATTTTCAAGTCTCTAAGTCAAAAGCTGTAGGAGGGGTTTGCTCAGATATGCGGGCTAGAAATGGCAAAACCGAGGTCAAACTTCAATCCAAAATGGCCGACTTCCTGTTGGGTTTTGACCGATGCTCCAACAGACTTTTTTATAGGTCCTGAGAAGTTACATAAGTGTACCTAATTTCACAATCCTCGGTGAGAGCATGGCTTGCGGCTGATTTTTTTACATTTTCTAGGGCGCGCTGTAGAAAAAGTAGGCCACGCCCACCAAATATCTCATCAGATCTGTTTTGGGGACTGGACTAGGATCAATCATATTGAATTTGGTGCAGTTCAGATGATCTATGTGGAAATTAGAGCCAAACCTATGACCATGGCGTGACGTCAAACTTCGCCGTGCCACCACAGCCACGCCCTTTAAGAAAAGTCACTGTGCTTCAAACAAAGTTAGACCCAATAGTTATTAGGAAGTCACCTGACATAGTTTGAGTGTAGACAGCCAGATAGCACCCTTTCCCAGTAAAAAAAGCGACTTCCTGTTCTCAGGGGGCGTGGATTTGATGATGTCAGCATATGACCACATAGGATCGTCGGGAACCCGAAGGTCCTCCTTCATGCCAACTTTGGTGTGATTTGGCATTTCTTTGGGAAAGTTATTGCATTTTTTCACTTTAGGCGCAAACGTCATTTTTGTGCCCCGGCCACGCCCCCTAAACATGGACGAAAACTCACGATTTTGATAACTTTTAATCACCCATGCATTAACTGGATATTGACCAAATATGAAGCCGATAGCTCAAAATCTCTACGAGGAGTTTGTTAAAGTTCGAGGTGAGTAAAAGTGAAAAACGGCCAAAAATTAGCCTTTGACGCAAAATTTAATGTGCATTTTAGAGCATACCCCCAAGAGACTTTTTTCTTGGTTTAAAGAGCTCTAGCAGTGTGCCAAGTTTCAGATTTCAACGACTTACGGTTCGGCCTATCTCACATTTGGGGGCGTGGCTAACATGTTTGACCACGCCCACTGACGATGATATTAAAGAACAAACATTTGACGCGTGGGACAATTTTGGGTAAAATTTGTGTGCATCTAGGGGCTTGGCAATGTCCCCAAATTGCCCCGCAAAGACGAAAGAAAGAAAGAAAGAAAGAAAGAAAGAAAGAAAGAAAGAAAGAAAGAAAGAAAGAAAGAAAGAAAGAAAGAAGAAACACTATGATTACAATAGGCCATTGCAGGCCTTCCTGCTCGGGCCTAACAAATTAGAATATATGTTCCAATGGGGATTGTCTGTTAGATTTTTTTATTTATTTTTTAAATAACAACCTTTAAGCAGTTATAAAACATACCTTTTAAAAAAGCCTACATTTCTGTAATAAAAAAAGTTTTTTTTAATTGGTCTTATGTAAAATTCTAATCTTAAATGGTTATATTTTCATTAGCTGTAAGCAGAAAATCCTTTTAAATAAAGGCTTGAAAACATCAGTTTGTGTGCAGTTACTCTATATAATTTGTTTCACTTGATGAGCTAAGTTACTGAAATAAATGCACTTTTTAATAATTTAGACTGTGGCAGAGGAGAGAGAACCACAAATATACAGCCAAAGGTACTATGGAATAGTTTAGATCAAAGAATATACTTGTGTTAGAATGACTAGTCAAAGACCAGACCAGACCTAAATCCAATTGAAAATTAAGTAGAGTGCACACATTTGTAAAAGAAAATATTTTATAAGTCATATATCCTTGTTTTTTTCTCTTATTTGTAACGAGCAAATACAAAAACAATTTTAAACCAGACTTTTAAAGAAAATGCTAACATTAAGTTTATTTATTTAGGCAGAAAATACAGTCCCCACTTCTACTTAGTCATATCTGCTGTTGCACCAGACCATATACTGAAAGTGAGACTGTGTTGCTCATATTTAAAATAATAACTCTTGAGGCACATTAAAGCTCACATCCGGAATGTTAGCAAAGACAGGGCAGTGGATGACAGTGACCCCATTAGAAAATTCACTGACAGAGGCAGTTTAGCTCCTCTTCGGCCTCACCTGAAGGGGTCGACTTACCCAGGAGCCAAGCAAATATCAATAAATGTGAATTAGCTGTGCACTGCTCAAGGAAGAGCTTATGTATAAAGCTCTGAAAATACACTCGAGCTTGGCATGTAAAACGCTGTTGCCTCAAACAAATCCCTGATTCAATGCCTCCAATACGTTTAGTTGGCTGTATGAGTGGAAGCCTGGGGCTGGCTGCATGCAAGCTGCCAACCATGATGGGAGTAGGCTGAAAGAAGCAAAGGGATGATTATACAGAGCGAAATGCAGAGAGGAGGCTGTATATGAAAAGAAAAAGAAAAAACCTATAGTGCAGCGCTTTCCATTCTGCAAATGAGGCTGTCTGTATCTGTTTATGGTTTCCATTTGGTATTTATGATCCTTTGTGTGTTGGGATAATAGCACTATCATAGATGACGGAACACCATAAGATGAGTGTTACAGACATCATAAACTTACGTGTATTTCCGGAGTTTTGGTTAAATTGTCTGCCTTTTCATCTAGGAGGTACAGTGCTGTGACAAATTATGCATTTGCTTACACTTCTTCTGTTTTTGCTTTTTTGTAACAATGAAATGTTTCAGATTCTCAAACAAATTCTAATATCTGGCAAAGGGACCCTTTCTAAATACAAAAATTATTTTCAAAAGATGACTCGTTGTGAAAATGATTGCTAACCTTTGTTAAATCTTGAATTGGCTGTGATTATTATTTTTTTTTTGGAAAGCCCAGATCAATTGCACTAGACACACCCAGTAATATTTGTGACAGACCTGTTCAATCGGGATATAACTTAAATAGAATCTGTCTGACAACACAGAGTCTCCAAAATGGCAACACATCATGCCCTGATCCAAAAACAGAAAAGAAACCAGAAACAAAATAATTAACAACTATCAGGAAGGGGTAACAAAGCAATTTTTAATACGGTATTTCTCCAGCGAACCACAGTGAGAAACGTTATCCACACATGGAGAAAACATGGGACCGTAGTGAGCAAAGCCAGGAGTGGTCGGCCTACCAAAAGGATTAACTAAGAGCTCACCGACGACACAACCAGGAGGTCACAAAAGAACATCTAAAGCACAGCAGGCTGTACTTACCTCAGTCAAGGTCAAAATTCAGGTTTCAAAACAGACTAGGTCAAAATTGGATCTATTGGTAAATTCAAAGTCCAAATCCACTGCTGACTTAAATGAACACAAAGGCATGTCTCACATTTGTCAAGAAAACCCACATCTTTACAATCCCAAAGACTTTTAAAGAAATATCCTGAGGACTGACAATTCAGTTCATGTCAGCTGTAAAACTTATATGGCATTTCAGAAAAAGAACAACACAGCACAAACGTGGTGGTGAAAGTCTGATGATCAAGGTTTGCGTTGATACTTGAGGACCACCACAACTCGCCATCATTGGTTGAACCATGATACCTGCGCTCTAGCAAATGGTCCTGAAGAAGAGTGTCCGGCCAGCCGCTAGCTATTTTAGTTAAAACATACTTGGGTTATGCAGCAGTACCATGAATAAACTGATACACACAAAAGGTGCTGAAAAAAACAAAATCATGGTTTCGGAGTGACTTTGTCAAATCAGATTAAGATGCTGCAGCTTGAACTCAACCAAAAGTGTTTGTAAAAATAGGAGCTTCTAATTGAGTTATTATTTCTTCAATGCCGCAGATCATATTGGATCTGGATTTACAGCTTCTGTAAATGGAATATGGCAATTGCCTCATCGGAGATAAACATTTTTATCACCTTTCTTGGAAATGTCTTCATTTGCCATTTCATTGCCATTAGGAACAGACTCCATTATTTTTTTTAAATGCTCACACATTTGTCGGTTCTGAGGTCAAATAAAGAGACCATGCAAGGGCAAAAGAACACAGTGTTATATTAGTTACCTGCATCAAGCTGATACCCAGAATTTTCTTTGTGAACTGTTGTGGTAATAAACACCTGTTTCTTTTATCTATTGTTTGCTGCTGACTGATACACAGAATGAATGTATGTGCTGTCACACTTGTCAGTTATGCAAGGCAAAAGCATGAAAGCACAGCAACACTGTGACCTCGAGCTCTTTGGCGTACAGTGATCAACCTACATGTCCCATTAGCAGAGGATGACTCATGTTGTTCTGAACATAAGCCATTGAAATAGGGTCACACAACCTTGCAAATTAAAGGAAGAGGAACCAGGATTTCAGAGACACTGTCATTAGCACTTCTCATGTGCAACTCAATATTTTACTCTGGAAAGGAATGCCTGTAATTATGCAGTTGCTACATGAATGTCAGACCCCTCCTTCTGCCCTTCAAAGGCAATAAACATTAATGGGTTCAAAAAAATGAGAAGACAGTTTACCTACTTTTTTTTGTTAGAAAAATAAGAATCTCGAATATTGCTTTCATAAACAAAGTTGACATCTGTGTGGGGCGACCTTTAAAGCTAAAGGGCTATTTCATTGCTTTTTAATTAGTCCAGATTTCATCTTTTCTCTTGTCTTATGAGCAGCATGTGTTGCACCCCCACTGGTCTTCCATCCATCCGTCTGTCCATCCATCTGTCCATCCATCCGTCCACCGTCCATCCATCCATCCTCTATATCTACTTGTCTTTGCTGGGGGACTGAAGCATATTCCCAGCAGTCACTGGGCAAAAGGTACAGTGCACCCTGGACAGGTCACTAACCCATCAAAGCCCCCTACTATTCAGTTTAAAATAATTTACTAAAGGGTTTGATCAGTCTATATCTTTTAGATTTTAAACTAGAAATTATAAAGCATTCCAGATTCACATAGCCCTTTAATTTTGCACCAAATAAGAATCTTGATTCAAATACCAACCTCATTAGTCAGCTGTGGTACATGCCGCTAATTTTTACAGTGCTAAAACTGTGAATAAAACAGGCGGGCACCCATTTCCTGTTGACTGGACATTCAAATAAGTAACTAAGAAAATGTATTTGGGTATCTCAACTTGTACCAGCTCCTGATACAATGGCAATGAGTCTTATCACTCATATCAAAAACATCTTCTGCAAATACGGAAATGAAAGAATCCGTACATGTTTTATGAGACAAATTTGCACAAAATCTCACTTTAAAGAGAACTGTTTCAACTTAGTTTTTACCCACTAAGCAGAGCAATGTGGTTTTCACATAAAAACTACAATTCTCCTTTTTAGGAAGGAAGCTGGATGTTGGTTTGCAAATTTTAGTAAATTTGCACTGAACAACAGAACCTAAATCTGTGTTCATCCACAGTTATTCAATCAGCAAATCACTCTAATCATACCAAACATAATGATTTAAAAAAAATAATATCCCATATTAGAGAGATAATTGTCTCTTTGAAGTCATGGCAGCTTAGAGTTTTGGAAGTAGGGCAACTCTTTCATGTGTTATTAGTTATGCTAAAACTGCATCTTCAAGGAGGGTATGTAAAAAGAAAAGCTGGCTGATAAGAAAAGGCTGATCAACCATGAAAGGTTACAGACACTTAGGTTTCTGTTTTTGCCAAAATCTTTCCAACAGACATTCCATTCATAATATGTTTGAAGCCTTCAAAGCTCGACGATTGTGCTAAATATCCGCAGGGCGGTGAAATGTCTCCAGCTGAAAAGGGCATGGCAAGGTGAGGCTGGAATGGAGAGGAAGGAGAACAGAAATGATCAATTGGATCTTAGCATCCTCATATGCAACCAAACTGCTCATAACAATCAAGCCAGTGTGTGTCTCTGCTGCACAGCATCGAGCCAAGCTTACTGGTTTACCTCAACACTGCACCAGAGAGGAACTGTCACTTGATATTACTGTGTGGACTACTGAGCTGATTCTCCTCCTTCACAGCAGACAGGGACAGCTTTACAGAGCTTTGCTTTCTCCCAGTCATTTTTCCCCGGGGGACAGACACATTTTTCCTTAAATGTGTCCCTGTGCTCTTTCACTGCCTGCTGGAAACCTTCACATTAAAAATGAACGACTATCAAATAAAAGGCCTCAGTGTTGGTCAAAGAAAGCTTTGAGTTGTTTGTTTGGATTGTATTTAAATATTTGTCATATGAACAGACTAAGATGATGTTAAAATTGACATTTTACTTTGCAGAACAGACTCAAGAATTTATGGGGCCCCTAAACACAGCTGAATGTGGGGATGGGGGGGGGGGGGGGGGGGGGATGGCGGGGGGGGGGGGGTCACTGGAGAGACAAATCATAGAATGTGTTTTGCCTGACCCTTACATTGTTCACATCCCATTATTTAATAAATAAATACTGGTGAGTTGATAGTGAAAACAAGGTTATTTCTCTAATTTACTCATTTGTTCTGACAGTTATGTGTTATATGTGCAACATTTAATGCTGACTCAGTAGAGTCAAGAAGAAGAGGCCAATTGGTTTCATTGTGCTAACAAACACAATTGTAATTTGGCATATTTTCAAATTTGCGTTTTGATTAATTTGCAGTTACAATGCACGTGGAATGTAACCTCAGCTTAGTGATAAGCATCAGAAAGGATTAACAAATGACAAACAAGTGGGATTAACTTGGGATGGTTTACTGGGGATGTCAAGAACCGCGACAGTAAAATGTCACATTGTTTCTTGTCAAAGTGAAGTCTGTGTGATGAAGCAGCATTTATTTGCTATTATTGCAGGGCTTTGTCTGGTGATAAAAAGTCTATCAGAGTCCTAGATGTAAAGGTGAGGGCTTCAAGCTTGACACCCCAGATTTATGTTTGAGAGTCCTATTTTAAGTATAACAGGAAGTCATTCTTGAGTTAATCTGTTGTGTTGATGAAATCGACTAATAAAGACGTTGTTGGGCTGGCTCAAAATACTCGTTTACAGAAGCACTGTAGAAGCCTCCACCAATGTTAAACTATTTGTATCATAAAGAAACTGTGACAGAGTGACAGACAAAGTATGATTTGCAAGCATTTTTAAAGTAATGCAAACCATTTGCCACAAGTGATGCTGAAGTTAGCACCACCTTTGGAGCATAGTATTGGAGTTAAACTATAATGCTATTTCACAGGTCTCTAATAACCCTAGACTGCATTTAATTATGTATATTTCAAAATCCAAAACACTTAGATTGACCAAATGTGACCAGAAGTATACTACACTTATACTTATACCTATACTACAGTTTAAAATTTATGAAAGTTTTATTTTTTGGTGAAAACACAAAACGGGGGGAATTTCAATGTGTTTTTGGCATTAATGACACATTAAAAGAGGCATGAAAAACCCAATACGTAGACAAGTCAAACCTGGACTGGAATATTCCAAACAGAATACAGATTATCTAAAACAAGGGTCTCCACCTCCACTCCTTAAGAGCTACTGTCATGCAAGCTTTAAGTACATCCCTGCTCCAACACAGCTGATTCAAATGAGTGAAGTACCTCTTCAGAATGGTATCAAGTTTGCCAAAGGCCTGGTGACGAGCCATTCTTTTGATTCAAGTGTGCTGGAGCAGGGATGCATCTAAAAAATGCAGGACAGTAGCTCTCAAGGACTACAGTTGGAGACCCCTGATCTAAAAGAAACTTGGATTTGTAAAACCCTCACTATGTTTTTGAAAAAAAAACGGGGATTATTACTTCTTCCAAAAAATTGTTAAATTCTTGTGTCGTTGTTATGAGCTATTTGTATTGTTCTACCCTTACTTAAAACATTACAGCTAGCATATGTCTGATAGTTTCAATACTTAATAAATTCAAAATTGCAAGACTTTGAGTGTATTTCAAATATGTTATTAAACTTTTAATGTGACTAAATGTAGGGTTATTCTTCAAAAACATGACAAATAAAATTTTTTAGGTCTTTAATAGGTGTGAGAAGTTGAGTGTTCTTGGTGGCTGGCTTGAGGGCCTAGTTTTCTTATGTCTCAGTCAGGCTCTCATCCCCCATTTTATATATGGGACCCATAAGGATTGGAAATGTGCACAAAAAATTAGCTTGTACTGGGACAGCTCCTGGATTACATAGTGGGTGCATGGTCATTGCCTCTGTAGGCTTGTCCAACTCTGGATAATAAGTGGAATCCATATGAGAAATGTTGCACAATTTCACTTGATGTTTAAAAGTGTCACTTAGACCCAGGTAAGCTTCCACGGGATGCCCAACCTGTTTTGCTGACACATTCACCCACGTGGATCCCTAAGAAGAGGTCAATGGTGAATCCATGCCCACTTAGTGACTATCCAGCCTGAGCAAAATCCAGGAGTGGCCCACATATACATGTTGATGGGGGTAATTTACCACATGGTTAAGGTCCAGTGCTGTTGGGATCCCCCTGCTGTCCTGGGAACTCTGAGCAGCAGCATACCTAGCTAATGCCTTATGTGGAGCCCATATAGGCAAACAATGGGCTAATAAATACATGTTGGCAGTGATAATTTCCCTGCCAAAGTGTACATGTTGGCCCCATGTGGATTTTGCTCAGGCTGGATGTAAGCACCCTTTGTAGGTCTTAGCTTGGTGTCAAATTGTTAAGCATATTCATTACAAAACATCTAGAACCTATGTGGGTCTGTTCCACTTATTACCAAGAGTTCTCCCATCTCAAATCAACAATCAGCAGGGGTACATTATGTAACCTACACACACCCATCTGGGCCCATTTTTCAGCCCATTTCCTACCATTATGGGTCTCATATAGTTTGCTAGGTTGTTATAAATGCATGTCTCTGACATTAATTCTTGGTTAAAGAAATGTAGTAGCTTAAGCCAAAGTCTCCACCATCTCCTCCTCCAGGGACAAGCGCGCAGACGAGTGGCTGGGACTGGATCGTGTCTTCAGGCTGATGGAGCCGTACAGTTTAGCCGAGCGTTTGGAGTAGGCTGCGAGCTTCCTCCTGTACATCTCCCCCTTCCACATGGAGATCATCAGCAGCGTTGAGAGCACGACGCCACCCAGCGTCAGCAAGCAGAGTCCCGCTATCACACAGCGGTCCAGGTGGGCACCTATCCGGGCGTTCTCAATCTCCAGTCGCTCCATCTCCCTCGCCGACACGCTGTCGCGGTCTACCTCCACATCCCGGGGCACAGCGTAAGAGATTATCACCAGGGAGATCCCCGTCACCAGGAACGTCACCGCGCTGATAAAGCCGTAGTCCACAGAACTCCCAGAGCTCTCGCCGAAGGAAAGGTCGTCCTCGGACATGAAGGAGAGCTCCGGCAAAGTCTCAGAGCAAGGTTCGCCGTTGCGCACGGTCCTATGAGCACTTTTGCAGCTAGTCTCCGGGCTGGTCAATCGCAAGTTAACATTCTCATCAATAAAGGTAAAGGATGTCTCTAATTCCTCGTCACAGCAAATTCGTATTTTCTCCTCGCTGTGGGGGCAGAGTTTCCCCTCCGCGCCCGCCCTGCGCGGCGCTGTCCTTGGTACTGAAAGACTTCGGCCGCGGATGCTGCGGACGGGGACACAGCCACCCTCCATGGGAAGCCCCTCTCCTGTGGCATCGGGGTTTAGTTTGGACTGTTTGCCTCCCTCCTCGACGGGAAGCAGCTTCAGGGAAGCCATTCGTGTCTCACCGCCCTCTGGTTCACTCTGAGGCTTCCTCCCACGGTGTCTTGTCTACACAGCATTCCTAAGAAGTGGACACACACACCGGCTCAGAGTTTAACATTACAGCCTATTTTTAACTACTTTTTGGAAGAAAAAAAAAAAACGCGTTTAAACTTGGGGTGTATTCTGGCAAAGTTGCGCAAAGTGTACGGGTTCATGACTCAGAATGAAGAGCAATTTAAATCGGATAGGGTAGTTTAAACGAAATCCTCCGACGCTCTGAAAGGCGCTTACAGAGCTCGGTGATTAGCAAAAACATTCGTATCCAATTAGGGAAATTTACCACATTTAAACCAAGCTTAAGCTAAAGCCATTTGTTCTCTAGTGGACAATACGTGATGCACATACACGTTTGGTAACAACTCATCAATGCATGGATCAGTGCATCAATTCACACACAGCCGTTTAACTTTATCAACCTAAATGCGAAAGATCCACCTCTAGCATGAAAGCCTATTGGAATGCTCCTGCACACTTTTTTTTTCTGAATTCAGCACAAGATGTGGCATAAGCCCCTCTGCATACGGGTGGACCGTGCACAATCCGCTTTTATTTATTACTTTTCTAATCCCTGGCAGGATGCATCCGCAGCACAAATACAATAAAAACGGAAACGCGGACTCACCGCGCTACCTCAGCGCTACCCGTTCAACTCCTTCTTCGTTCAGCCACAGGACAAGGAGGAGAGATAAGAAAAGGGAAACCTTATCAGCGAATGTGCTTTGAGTCCCCCTCCTGCACGAAGCTGTGGCGAATGGGAGCTTTCATTTAGTCCCACCCCCTCCCCTTACCCCCCCAAACACACACACACACACGCACAAAAAGCACCTGTGAAGCGCTGAAAAGACCGCCGTCGCTATCTGTGAGCCGATAGTGATCACTGCCAGTCAGTCAGCACAGGCAGAGATGGGGATTTGAAGGCTGATCCGAGAGAAGAACAGGTGTTGTGCCGTAAAGTGATGGTCTGCCAAAACTGATCGGGTAAGATCGGGCGCGTCCCCGCGAAGGAGCGAGCAGCGAGAGGGGGAGGAGCTTGGTGCAGGAGTCCACCCAGCCTGTCAGCTGAGTGTCTGGTTTTCAGTTCTTTCTCGGTGCTTTAGCTCTTGAAGTCAACAAAAGATAGACAAATAAAACTGTTATATTTGTATGGTCAATATTACAGCAAAGGTGTGTCTCGTTTATCCTTTTCTTCTTATAAAACTTGCGACGTTCTCACTGTGAAAGTGTTTGTTTCACGGTTTCGTCGTTTCTCATAAATATCTGTAAATTTACATTTTAAACTATAGCAGTAAAAATAAACTTTTGATCATTTATCTGCACTAACTTTGCTTAGATTTAGAACCACTCTGTCACGCAACTGTACTGTGATGGATATAACTTAATAAACGACTAAATAAAATAAAAAAGTTTTTTGACCTATATTTTTTTAAGGTGTTTATTATTCATTTATTTTGAAAAAATAAAAATAAAATAGAACAGGTAATGCTCAATGAAAACGTTGCAAAATTTCGAAATTATAAACTGTATTTCACTAATGGGAACTACAATTTACAGATCTCACTGAAAACATGAATTAAGTCCCAAATGGAAAAAATCGATGTTTTTCTCTGCTAAAACATTATTATGGCCAATATGTCTTGACCAATTAAATATTATTTCTGCCTAAAATAACTTTATTCCATTCAGAGGGATTATATTTTATCGATTTTGCTGAACAGAATCCATCCCACACTAAAGAAAAGCCCAGCATGGACAATATTTAGGTATTTCACCTGCCAAAAAGTGATCAAGGGTTGTTTTCTGACCCATAAAATGTTATTTCTGCCTAAAATAACTTCATTTCATTCAAAGGGATTATAATTTACTGATCCTGCTACAAACAATCATTCCAACACTGAAAAAAGTCCCCAAATGGAGTAAATAGGACTATTTCACCTGCCAAAAATTGATCATGTATTATTTTCTTACTCATGAAACACTATTTCTGTCTAAAACTGCTTCATTTCATTGAGTGGGCTCATATTTAATAGATCCCAAAAGTGCAATTTTGGGGTATTTCATCTGCCAAAAACTGATTATGGCTTTTTCTATGACACAAGATTTTTTTTAACCTCAAATGCAGCTTTCACATCTGTCATTAAACATCAATATGTGATATTTTTTTCGTTAATCTTCAGCTTTAAATCCAAATCGATTTGAAAGGATTCCACAATATCTCAATACTATTGTTTTCTTTAAATCTGATTTAATCTGATTTGGTCTTCTCAATGTTTGTGTTTAACTTCGTGTCGAAAATTCAATAGAAAAAAATTCTCATCACGATTATTCTCTAAATAAAAAATGTTTATATGCTAGGTCAGTATGTTTCTCTACCATTGCAGCACGCTCATGCAGACTTTGACTTGCTTTCAAATAGAACACAACATATAGCTTACCATGAGCTTAAATTGAATCTGTCTTAGCATTTTCAATAGAGGTATGATAACTTGTATTGTTTGATTTCATGTTGAGGGGACGTGGACGAGGATGGAACGCGGATGGGCATCCTGGGTTTCTCCTCTGAGTACAACATCAGATGATCCATGTTAATTTTGTGTTTGATGACATCCTGGTTGTCTTGGAGATCCACACTTTTTCCAGTAGATACTATAGTGTAGGGCCCCCTTCTTGGTGTCCCTGTCAGGGGTGCTGGATAGTGCCCCTCCTGGGGACTCCATTATTCTGCTGGGGGACTTCAACGCCCACGTGGGAAACGACAGTGACACCTGGAGAGGCGTGATTGGGAGGAATGGCCTCCCCGATCTGAATCCGAGTGGTGTTTTGTTATTGGACTTCTGTGCTAGTCACGGATTGTCCATAATGAACACCATGTTCAAACACAAGGGTGTCCATCAATGCACTTGGCACCAGGACACCCTAGGAAGGAGGTCAATGATTTACTTTGTTGTCATATCATGAGACCTTCGGCCGCATGTTTTGGACACTCGGGTGAAGAGAGGGGCTGAGCTGTCCACTGATCACCACCTGGTGGTGAGTTGAATCCGCTGGAGGAGGAGAAAGCCAGACAGACTTGGCAGGCCCAAGCACATAGTGAGGGTCTGCTGGAATGCCTGGCGGAGCCCTCGGCCAGGGATGTATTCAACTCCCACCTCTGGGAGAGCTTTGACCAGGGGGATGTTGGAGACATAGAGTCCGAGTGGACCATGTTCTCCGCATCTATTGTCGATGCTGCTGCCCGTAGCTGCAGCCGCAAGATCTGCAGTGCCTGTCATGGCGGCAATCCCAGAACCCGGTGGAGGACACCGGAAGTAAGGGATGCTGTCAAGCTGAAGAAGGAGTCCTATCGGCTGTAGTTGGCTTGTGGGACTCCTGAGGCGGCTGATGGGTACCGTGAGGCCAAGCATGCTGCGGCCAGGGCGGTGGCAGAGGCAAAAACATGGGCCTGGGAGGAGTTCGGTGAGGCCATGGACAAGGACTACCGGTTGGCCTCGAAGCGATTCTGGCAAACCGTCCGGCGCCTCAGGAGGGGGAAGCAGTGCTTCGTCAACACTGTTTATAGTGGGGGTGGGAGGCTGCTGACCTCGACTGAGGACTTTATCGGGCGGTGGAAGGAGGACTTCGAGGATCTCCTCAATCCTGCCATCACACATTCCCTGGTGGAAACAGAGGCTGGGGACTCGGGGTTAGACTCTTTCATCACCCAGGCTGAAGTCACCGAGGTGGTTAAAAAGCTCCGCGGTGGCAAGGGTTCGGGGTTGGATGAGATCCGCCCTGAGTACATCAAATCTCTGGATGTTGTGGGGCTGTCATGGTTGACACGCCTCTTCAACATTGCGTGGCGGTCGGGGACAGTGCCTCTGGTGGTCCCCCTTCATAAGAAGGGGTGTTCCAACTACAGGGGGATCACACTCCTCAGCCTCCCTGGTAAGGCCTACGCCAGGATATTGGAGAGGAGAGTCTGGCCGATAGTCGAACCTCGGCTTCAGAAGGAACAGTGTGGTTTTCATCCCAGCCGTGGAACACTGGACCAGCTCTATACCCTCTACAGGGTACTCGAGGGTTCATGGGAGTTTGCCCGACCGGTTCACATGTGTTTTGTGGACCTGGAGAAAGAATTCGACTGTGTCCCTCATGATGCCCTGAGGGGGGTGCTCCAGGAGTATGGAATCGGGGGCCCTTTACTAGGGGCCATCCGGTCCCTGTACGAGAGGAGCAGGAGTTTGGTCCTCATTGCGGGCACTAAGTCGGACCTGTTCCCAGTGCATGTTGGACTCCGGCAGGGCTGCCCTTTGTCACCGGTCCTGTTCATAACTTTTATGGACAGCATTTCTAGACGCAGCCAAGGGCCGGAGGGGGTTGGGTTTGGGGACCAGTGGATGTTGTCTCGTCTTTTTGCAGATGACGTGGTCCTTCTGGCCCCCTCTAGCCAAGACCTACAGCATGCACTGTGGCGGTTCGCAGCCGAGTGTGAAGCGGCTGGGATGAAGATCAGCTCCTCCAAGTCAGAGGCCATGGTACTCAACTGGAAAAGGGTGGCTTGTCCTCTTCAGGTTGGAGGGGAGTTCCTGCCTCAAGTGGAGGAGTTCAAGTATCTCGGGGTCTTGTTCACGAGTGAGGGAAGAATGGAGCGGGAGATCGACAGACGGATTGGTGCGGCTGCCGCAGTAATGGGGGCACTGTGTCGGTCCGTTGTGGTGAAGAGAGAGCTGAGCCGAAAAGCGAAGCTCTCGATTTACTGGTCGGTCTACGTTCCTACCGTCACCAATGGCCATGAACTTTGGGTCATGACCGAAAGAACGAGATCCTGGATACAAGTGGCTGAAATGAGCTTCCTCCGTCGGGTGGCCGGGCACTCCCTTAGAGATAGGGCGAGGAGCTCGGCCATCCGGGAGGGGCTCAGAGTAGAGCCGCTTCTCCTCCACTTTGAGAGGAGCCAGTTGAGGTGGCTCGGGCATCTATACCGGATGCCTCCTGGACGCCTTCCTCGGGAGGTGTTCCAGGCACGTCCCACCGTGAGGAGGCCCATGGAACGGCCCAGGGCACGCTGGAGGGACTATGTCTGTCGGCTGGCCTGGGAACGCCTTGGGCTCCCCTGGAGGAGCTGGAGGAGGTGTCTGGGGAGAGGGACGTCTGGGTGTCTCTGCTGAGTCTGCTGACCCCGCGACCCGGTCTTGGATAAGCGGAAGACGACGAGTATGAGTACGAGTACTTATTGAATTTTCTTTCTGATTAACAGGGCAATAGGTCTATCATAAAATTAATTTGAGAATAAATTATTAAAATTAGCCTAGATTTTACACAACTTACCTAATAAATTTTTTGGTCAGATGTAAACAGATAATATTTATACATTCCACAAGAAACTCTGTCAAAGATAAGACGATCAATGAAAAGCATTTAATTCAATCAGGTAATGTGCGCAAGTATTATATGCGCAACAACAACCTAGACTGCTAACTGACCTTGGGCCTCAAAGCTCTGCGCTTTTCGGCGAAGATTCGACTTCTGAGAAGGCAAAAAGCCAGGGGGGAAAGTACCTTGAGTTTTATAAGTCCAAATGTTGTTATATAGTGTCGCATCCTAGACTCATACAACAAATGCTATTTCTTCTCATCTTTGAGGCAACATAAATGATAATTTGCCAATTAAGAGTACTGACCAATGAACAGCCAGCAAGGACTGTTACGTTGCCTAATGAAACTAGAATGATATACAAAAGTAAAATGTGTGGTACAATAAAAACTGATAATTAAAAATACAAACCCAATAAAGTAACATACAAAGTTTATCTAAATTATGTGCATTATTATTTTTGTGTGGAATATATTCAGACTTTATTCGCTTATATTTTTAAATGTCTTACAATGTCATAAAGTTCAGCGGGAAAAGATGGGGTGAAATGTCAAAGAAAAAATGCATTGAAAAAACAGGTCAATTTTAAGAACGTGATAACTAATTTTAAGGGTTTCTAAGATGATACAAATGACAAAGTGCACTTCGATGTGGATAATTAAAATCCACAGGAAAGAAAAACACAAATGTTAGGGCAGAACAGTCCTTCTCTTTAAAACTTTGTGGTATAAATATTTTTTGGCAGAGAAAAACCAAGACTATTGCCCATTTGATAAATGTTTTTCATTGAATTACTTCATAAATTTAGTCAAATCTGTACAATATATCCCCTCAAGGTGAGTCAGAGTCATTTCAGGCATGTATAGCATTTAATGGGTCTGAGAAAAACCTCTAATTAATTTTTGGCAGGTGAGATACCCCCAAATTGTACTTTTGGGGAACTTTTTCAGTGTGGGCAGGTCTGTGCTCAGCAAGATGTATTAAATATGATCCCCCTAACTGAAATAAAGCAATTTTATGCAGGAATTCTATTCCATGTGTCATAGAATAAGCCATAATCAGTTTTTGGCAGATGAAATACCCCAAAATTGCACTTTTGGGATCTATTAAATATTAGCCCACTCAATGAAATGAAGCAATTTTAGACTGAAATAGTGTTTCATGAGTAAGAAAATAATACATGATCAATTTTTGGCAGGTGAAATAGTCCTATTTACTCCATTTGGGGACCTTTTTCAGTGTTGAAATGATTGTTTGTAGCAGGATCAGTAAATTATAATCCCTTTGAATGAAATAAAGTTATTTTAGGCAGAAATAACATTTCATGGGTCAGAAAACAACCCTTGATCAACTTTTGGCAAACAAAACAGTGCAACATTTTTTATTTTGGGTATTTTATTTAGTGTGGAATTGGCAGGGTTCAGCAAGATCAATAAATATATATTTTCTCAGACTGAAGCAGAGCACTTTTAGGCTGAATTTACATTTCAATGGTCAGAGAAAAAGGTCATAATACATTTTTGGCAGAGGAAAAAAACTAGATTTCTGACTATTTTAGCAATTTTGCACAGAGTGCATTCTGAGAGGTCTGTGAAATTCAGTTCATCAGTAAAACAAAGTCATTTAAGGCAGAAATTACATTTAATTGGTCAAGACATATTGGCCATAATAATTTTTTAGCAGAGAAAAACATCAATTTTTTCCATTTGGGACTTAATTCGTGTTTTCAGTAAGATCTGTAAAATGTAGTTCCCATGAGTGAAATACAGTTCATAATTTCGAAATTTTGCAACGTTTTCATTGAGCATTACCTGTTCTATTTTATTTTTATTTTTTCAAAATAAATGAATAATAAACACCTTAAAAAAATATAGGTCAAAAAACATTTTTTTTTAATTTAGTCGTTTATTAAGTTATATCCATCACAGTACAGTTGCGTGACAGAGTGGTTCTAAATCTAAGCAAAGTTAGTGCAGATAAATGATCAAAAGTTTATTTTTACTGCTATAGTTTAAAATGTAAATTTACAGATATTTATGAGAAACGACGAAACCGTGAAACAAACACTTTCACAGTGAGAACGTCGCAAGTTTTATAAGAAGAAAAGGATAAACGAGACACACCTTTGCTGTAATATTGACCATACAAATATAACAGTTTTATTTGTCTATCTTTTGTTGACTTCAAGAGCTAAAGCACCGAGAAAGAACTGAAAACCAGACACTCAGCTGACAGGCTGGGTGGACTCCTGCACCAAGCTCCTCCCCCTCTCGCTGCTCGCTCCTTCGCGGGGACGCGCCCGATCTTACCCGATCAGTTTTTTGTCTTGAATGCTTCCTTCTTTTGAAAACAGTCCGCTAGAAGCCCCGGTGATGCCAGGGTTACTTTGTCATAGAACAAGATAGGGAGATTTTCTAGGTAAATACTTTAGATGGGATTATAGAAGCTGTACCGTAGGTTATCCCCACATGAACGCTGAATGCAGAACACTGTGCACGATATGTATTCCGCGACGTCTCAAGTGTTGAAAGACAGGGGTGGCTTTTCCCCCAGGGTTGGCTGCAGTAGGGGTGTAGTATAACCAGATCCCAAAATGCACGTATTGGGTTCTTTAAAATAAGATGGGATAATATTTCAGCAATATTTATGACACAACTAAAATCCTTCTTTTGTTTGTATATGCAGTAAAAGTTTCATACATTACAAACTATGCTTTAAAGTACCTTTGATCAGTTTAGAACACGCCAGTCCAGTTTTGACTAGTCCATATATTGTGGTACATCTAAAACTATTTTAATACTTAGGCGGTCCAAATGTCTTTTTGATTTGGGCTTATACAAATGGAATAAATGCTTCATTAACCTCAAACTAGGCTTTGAATGATCTCTTAAGGTCAAAATCAACCACTTCAGGTTTGATCATATGTCAAAATTTGAATCCGAGCCCTTTAGTTAAGCATTGTCTGGAAGCTACAAAGCAGCTAAAGGTAAGCCAGATGTGGTACTGATCTTACAATTTTCTTAAAAATCATATCACACTGCTGATGCCTGCAGCTTTTCTTTGTCAACATACATACTTCTCAACACCTGCTCTCTTTATTACTTCAAAATAATAGTCTTAAAAATTGATACAGAGTGTCAGGGCATAAAGCACACACCTTCACATCTGAGGGACTATATATCAAATGGAATTTGCACTCCTAAATTGTAGTAGGAGTGCCATTGCAAAATTCTACTTATTTTATGACATACAGCTGAAATACAATGCTTAGACTTTATTCCAAGATTCCAGTTCAAACCTTTGACATAACTGGAACTCAGAGAAAATAGGTAAGATGCTATTAACTCATTGTTAAACACAACAGAACATGCATAATATGATAAATATAGCCAGTGTGTCTAGGCATGAAATTATTATTGTGTGGAAATGCTGTCAGTTAATGTAGTCAGTGAAACAACAACACAAAAGGTACCCAGCTGTGTAAGCTAACGTAAATGACATTGTTAAACAGCTTGTATCATGCACCATCTGCTCAGTTCCCTCTTAGAACATCACAGGGTCAGTAGGCCAAAACCATCCTAATCCATGTTTAATCTAGAGATCTAATGGGCAACCCCATCTCTGACCCACCTCATATTATAACTTTGGAGCTCTGTATCATTTAGTCTATGAGTCCTTATCTTTGTGGCTTTTAAAGATACACATACCAAGCAATCCATAAACATTCCATTTTCTTCTTAGATAGAAGCACTTCACAAGCTACATGCTAAGTACCATCCACTCTCTGTCACTGAAGTGCTTAATCCCTGTTCAGCCTGAACCCTACTCCTTTGCTGATTGTTCCACATTTTTTGGCACAGGCAGACACCAGCTATAAATATAGCTGCCATTTTTCCTGGAGTCCTGGTGGCTGGGCGAATGGCTTTGGCCCACATCCTGACGAGACTCCATTTAGCAGATGAGCATAGATGGAAAGAGAAAAAGGAAATACAATTTTTACTTAAGATTTACCATTTTGGATCCCACAATTAGTTTGAAGGGACATGGAGAGGGCAAAGATGCCTCCGTGTCATTCACTGATGGATCATAATGCTTTATGGTCTATTTGGCCAGATTGTAGTCTAACACCAATCCAACGCAGGGAGAGGCGGAGAGAGGAAATTGAAATCTGACCGAGCATTCCTCTGAGGTAACAAAGGCCAACTATCAGAGGCTATCCATCTGCAACAGTGCACCACTTTTCCTGCTGGCAAGAACACCAGGCCTGCAAGAGGAGGGGCAGCTGGGAGAGCATGTCTAAAAGCTATCCTCATGGAGTGTCTCGTAACACAGACACACACCACCTCAGAGAATAAAAAAGGAACATGGATGTGACAGTGCTGCAGCATATGGGGCTTATGGAAGTGGAAGACAGGTACAGCAGGAGGAGGGAAAATAGTAGGTCAGTGTGAAAGAAAATTAATTAATGAACGAGCGTGAGGGTGCGTTCACCTCACCTTCAGATCATGCAAATACTGCTAGGGCCGGCCAATGTCAAACTGTAGCAGACTGTGCTGCAAAATAAATGCAGGGCTTAAAATAACCTAAAATGTAAACCTTTAAAAGTGTGTGTGTAGACTAGTCTGCTACAAAAGAAAAAGCTAGTTGTGCCAGCTGTATCTTTACTCATCTGTCATGTAAAACAGAGTATCACTCTAAAATTTTGTCTTCAAGTTTATAAAAAGACACACCTAATTTTCCACCAAACAGATTGTATCAGCACTGATTTAATGTACCTTATAACTGTTCTTGAGTTATTTCAGTATTTATTAAAAAAGTTGTTTAGGTATTCTTTTAATTTTGGCATTATTTTGTGTCTTGTAATATTGCAGCAACTAATAATAATAGTGTAAAATATTATTCCAAGTCAAGTCCACCTTTCACTTCAGCAGCCTAATTAAGTAGACTAATTAATTAATTTCATATATATTAAAAATATCTAGCAAAAAAATAGTGTCTTTCTATTTTTCTGGAAGATTCTAATGAAGGAGGATCTTCTTTCAGGTGTAGAAGATCAAACAAGACTTGGGAGGGGGGCAGCCCCTGTCAGATCTCTTCATGTCCTAGCAGAAGAGGGAGTTAGCTAAGAATCAGTGCAACTGCTTGACAAGCAATATTGCTCTGCCAGCCTGTGTCCATAGGTATCCATAAGAACCAACTTCTCTACTGGCCATTGGCTGACAGTAGTTGGCACTTCTTTCATTAATTAGTCAGAGTACCCAGATCGATACCACACGCTTGCATAATTCTACCATGTATTTTTTTTTTGTAAAAACATTGTCACGTTGTGGTTTTGGATCGGACCAAAATGCAGACAAGAGCTCGGCAGGATCATCTTTGTAATTCAAAGATTTATTTTACAAGGTCAAAAACGTAACAAAATCACTGCAGGTTTCCCAAGGCAAGACGTGGCAAAAAACAAAGCATAATCATGGACGAGAACGAGGTGTGACAAACACAAGGAACCAGCAACGAACAAAGACACAAAACCAACTAATATACTGAGGGATAACAAAGGGCAGGTAATCAGAGAAAACAGGGAACAGATGTGACAAGGAGGCAGGGAAGCAGAAGGAACAGGTGAAACAAATACAAAGGATGAGGATTGGCAAAGTAACTAATAAACAATAAACAGAAACACAGACCAAGCAAACCTAAAGACAAAGATAAATAATCAAATGGGGAATAAGAAAACTAGAATAGTCATGACTAAAGTAAACAGAGAAACTAGAGGGAACATAGGAACAATAATAACAACCTGAGAACAAACAAAGAACCCATAAAGAAAACCTGAATACCAAAGTGAACAAACCTAACCACACTGACTGAATTAACTGGAAAGGAAACAGAAAATAAACTAGTAAACAAGAAGAGTGCAAAGGAACAAATAAAACACAATTAACCACAAAGATACTAAAGAGAAATAAAACTAGAGAATCCAGGGAAGACCAAGAACTATAATAATTACAATAATAATAATAATAATCCATACAAAGTAATAAGAAAACAACCATAAAAGAACTTAAGTAGTAAACACTAGGAGGCGGAAGAGGGAGAAAAGAGAAAATGATACAAAAACCAAAATAGAAAAATCTAAGAAAAACTTAAACAAACACCAAAGCCACAAAGTCCAAAAATGTCACTCCGTGACAAAACACTGTATATATGCATATTTATGAAAATATGTTTATTCACCTGTAATATTTGTTGTTATTTCTATATGTGCACATTAAGGGCAAGTGGAAACAAAGCCAAAGTTCTTGTTTGTGTGCACAAACTTGGCAAATAAAGCTGCTTGTGACTGTTGAAACCTTTTAAAAAAATCATATTTTATTGCAATAGCATAATATCCCACAGAAAAAATATAAAAAATACACAAAAATGCTTTATTAACAGTTTATTTTGACAGAGTAGAAGAACCCATGTTAAGACATAGCTACTTTGAATAAACTTTTGTTGCTTGATTCTTGGTGGGGGTTACACAGAGCACTTGCAAAATTTTCACAAAACTTGAGAGAGGGATTTTTGATCACATTTTTGTTTTTTTTTGGCAAATCTCTCTAGAATTGTGGTGCCAAAGTTTGGGATCAGGACAACACTTGGAGTTATGAAACAACAAACTGGGGTCTTAAGACTCTTTTAACAAATCAGAAAAAAATAACTGCTATCTGTAAAGAACATTTATGCTATTAGGTTAGAAGAGAAAAATACAGTACTTGAGATAAAAGCAATACATTGTTGTTTGTATTATAATTTTTACTCTGTTTTACTCTATATTGCCTAAGCAGTAATGCTCTGCCATTATGTTTTGGATCGTTAGGGTTGTGAAAGACCAAGCGACAATCAAATTGTTCTGTTTTCTTTGCCAGCGACCTGAACCTGTCCAAGTTTTTCACAGTGTCCATGATGCCATGAAAGAAACAGGGCCACAGAATCACAGATCTTCCATCATACCTAACAGTGGGTGTGAGGTACTCTTCACACCCACCCATCAACATATTTTGGCAAATATGACCTTGATTATGCTATGAGGCTAACGATATGTGTCTTTTGTTTTATAAAGACCCACCTGTAGAGTTTATTGCTAAGAAGTTCAACCTTACTGTCAAATGATAAAAGCACACAGTTTAAGTTAAAGGGCCAGTAGAGTTTAGTAACCACATTCACACGTGAATATAGGACAGGAAAGGCTTTTTGTGGCATCCCTGCCAAGCAACTGGTTGGTGACTGTTTTTATGAAGTCTTGGTGACCTCAATATGCTGTTCTTTGCTAAAAATCTCTAACAGCTTGCTTTGTAGATTTTTTTTTACCTCCTTACCAACTAGCTCATTGTGCGCAGTGACAACATAAGTAGTGGTCCCTATCCATTATAAAGTCATAATATATTTATATTCCAGGAAAACAAACAAACAAACAAAAAAAACATTAATGACTGATTCAAATTTTCTAGAAACTTATAACTTGGAAGAGTTTAAAATAAATTGTGATTATTATGGGTACCAACTATTCTGCTACTGAGGTTTATGTACATGTATCTGTTGTACATATTTTAATAGAACTGTTAATAACAATGCATTCTACCCAGTGCAGCCAGGTTAACCTTCAGCTGTGGTATGATTAACTGAGTACTACTGTTACTACTTATTGTTTCACTTTTATGTTTGTTTTATTAACATTGTGAGGAGGGGGTGACAAAATAGGTATTAGAAATGTGCTCGACATGCATTTTGTGATATTGTCAGATATTGGTCGCGTCAGAGTTCTACGTTGTTGTGCCTGTATGGTGTTTTTCCACTGAGCTGCAGGTTTCCTCCTAGAGGGCAGGGCCAAGTAGTGTGCACCAAGCACACCTATGTTTCATCACCTTTATCATCTGGATAACTGAAGCAGCTACGCACCAGTCATTCTTTGCACTGTAGTTACTCTAGGTACCCCTCCATATTACTCCCAGTGGTTGATGATTTCCTTTGTTTTTTTTACTGCAGCTGGTGATTGCTTTATGTGAAATCCACTGGAGAAACTCCTGAAATCTCTTCTAATGGCCGGCAGTTGGAAGCTCCTTCCTCCCCCAAGCGAAGACCTGTCTGTCCTTCAATTTTAAGGAAGAATCTTCCTCAGAGCCCCACCACCTTACCACAGTGAATAGTGACTCTCCTCCTCACACAACCTGGCAAAACTCTGTATCAGAACTTATATTCATTCTCAATAAACCTTAAAATTTCTATTTTCTAAGGGGTTTTCTTGCATGTGGCTCAGACATTTACCTAAAAACATGACAGTGTTGTGATTATGAATCTGAGAATATTATTTAATATTTAGTATTAATATTTTATCAAATAATATTTCGGTCTGTTAAGGGTTGTCTTGTGAATACCAGCCCAGTAAGGTGATGGTATTAGGACAAAATAGAAAGGTGTGAGACGAGTTCTGACATTATTGAACAGCAAAACTCTGCACATATATGGAATGAATTCACACAATTTCTTAAAATACAAGAATTTATTAACAAAAATAAGTCAACTCAAAGTCAAACATATTTCAATCAACAAACTCTTTACTATGTTAAAACAATCCAACTCAACTACCAAGAAGAATTAAAGAATACAAAGACTAATGGGCTATGTACAATATAAACAAGTTGATTAAAGATGATTGAAAATCATGACCAAAAGAGTGATGCAACATTACCATCAATGTTTATGTTTGAGAACCAAGGATTATCTTGAAGAATCTGGAAGTGAAGATAAGTTAGTCTTGGAACCAACTTAGACAACCATTCACAATGCAAGATCAGATAAAATATTATTTTAATAAAATAATGTTTTAAATAATGATCTGCTGAATAAAACCAACCTTCTGGATGACTAATTCTCAACGGGGTCTCATTAGCTGCCTTTATTTATTAAAATAATATTTAAAGAAATATTATTAAGGGGACGGTAAATTATTTAAGGAAGTATTTTGGAAAAGAGCCAAATCTTTCTGGAGAAATGGGGCTTAATGGTGTTTACTTAGTTATCAGATTTAGTAAAATAATGTTTAGGGACTATTATTTACTAGCTTGAAAACTAACAACCTTTCTGTTAAATATTCCCTAGCAAGCAAGCACCTGTTCTTAGCTTGTTAGCAGTGAAAGCTAACAAAAGAACCTGACAGCTTAGCACCACAATCAAACACACACCTTTAAAATACCGTTGATAAAAGGGTTTAAATGCATGAGCGCGGACGGCGCGTTATGGCCGGTCTTCTGTGTTTAAAATCACCCTTTAAATAAAGTTTGTCATAACTTTAAAAACACACAAACAAAACCAAACTTCATAAAATGAAAAATGTTTAGATCATTTCAAAATCTAAATCTTTCTCTATTACTTAAACACTAAACCTCGTATGAACGTGTTGAGGAGTTGTCCGGGTGACGATGAAGTTTGAAGAAACGTCCACAGTCAACAAACGGTTAGCTTCCTGCTAACCTCCAGAGCTGTGGATGAAAGACGGCTCGTTCTGTCCGCTGACCACACTGCACGTTACCACGGGATGCGGCTCCTGTTGTCCTTCCTTCAGACTCGGCTTTGTAGAGACTCTGCAAGGTGTCTCTGCAAGGAACTCTGGAACAGTTTGCTTCTGCAGGCCTCAGGGAGAAATTAAAGCAATGCTTATACCTTAATCTCCCTTTTATGAATGAATACCGGATTCTTTCAACTGTAATTCATCAGTACTTAACTTTGCATATGATCGCGAAATCTTATGACACCCTTGGATCCAGTTAGAAGAGTTTATGTATTTTTGCCAGCAAAGAGACATTAGCACGCTGTCTCACCGGCCAGCCTCGCACAGAGTCCGGATGGTAGAGAAAGACTAGTGGGGGAAGTGGGGATTTTATGTGGACAGTGGCATCATGGGATGTTCACTGTTATCCCCAATCCCCGAGTTATGCCGGAAGTAGGTTAATGCAATTTATTTTGAAAGTTCCAGAAAAGTCCGTACCGCATTTCCTGTTGTAACTCATGGCTGTGGGTCCCAACAACAGGTTGTAATATTTGAAAGACGTTGTTTGCAAATTAATTTCCATTAGGCAGTTTTATTATTACTATTTTTCCTATCAGAGGATCAGGTTTATAAAAGTTGATTAAATTTAACCTCTTACCCTCGGGCCTAAGACTTGGCAACAATAACACGCTCGTAGCTGACTAACTCTGACACTGACACACATTTCTCATATGTCCATCTGAGACTGCTCTAAAATAGTATCTACTTCATTCTTATATCCACTGACCAAAGCTCAAATACTGTGCAAAAAAGTCTAAACATGTATAACCTTTCCATTGCTTGTGTCGACACCAGACACAATTTATTGTGTTTGTTTCTTTCTTTACAGCAAGAGTAAGAGGTTTTGTATAAAAGGTTTTGTATCTGTTTTTTGTTAGGCAGAATTTATGTTTGGGCATTTAAACCTCATTTACTCAGGCCCAGAATAATTTACCCTCCAATTTTCACATCCACGTCCTCCTCCAGGACCTTTCTGTTAGGTGATACCAAGATTAGCAGTTTAGGCATTGTACAAGTTGAGAAATGCCATATGCATTTTTTGGAAAATAGACCCTCGGGCTTAAGAGGTTAAACAAGAGGGTGTATTTTTTAAAATAAAATTATACTAAACAAATTGCATACTGCCTTAACGTCTTTGAATGGTTTGTAGACTAGAGCTCTCTGTAATCTCATGTGCGTTGTGCAATTATTGGTTTGGTTTGGCTATGAATAACTTTTAATAAGTGCCAAAGTCAACTATTATCAAAGTTAGTCATTTTAATCATATTTACTAAGCCAGGGCACCACCTGATTATCAGGAATCAATAGCCAAACAAGCCCCAATCTCAGTTATTATGAATACCAGCCTGGTGAGGTGTGGTATTATAGAACAATAGATGAAGGAGTGTATTCGTGCACTAGCACTCTCAAACAGCCCTGCACATATATACAGAATAAACACAAATAACTTCTCTCCAAATACAATAATTTGTTAGATAAAAACTTCAGCTTCAAGTTAAAATACTTCAGTTAACAAATGCTTCAGCTAGGCTAGTAACATTGAACTAAACTAAGTAAAACTGAAAAGTATCAGAAAAACTATTACACTATGAAAAAAGAAAACAAAGTATAAAACTGAAACCAATAAAATGATGCAGTGGATATATATATTAAAGTGGATATACACTTGTTCTTTGTGTGAATTTGGCCATGGGATGGTAGGTGTGATGATGTCACATCTGGGAATAGCAAAAAAATAAGGCTAATAGCTTACCCTTTAAGTTCAACATGTACATTTAAGTACCATTATATAAATATTAACGTGTGAATTAGCCAGGGATTGCGTTACCCGAATATTTTCAGTTTTTGATCGTTTTTTTAAACAGTGAGGGAAAAATGTGAAGGCTATCAGATATTTTGACAAATTGTAAATCACACCCCCATCCACTTGGTGGCGAGTTAGCATATTAATTAGCTGTTGCTTGGTGGAGTGCTTGCTGGATCAGGAAACCCATCATTCAGAGAGTTTTGCTAAGCTAATTAAATTGGAGAAATGTTCCCTGATATCAAAAGTTTGGCTGAAGTGTTGCTTGTTCTAATTCCAATCTTTGGTGTGGCGGCAGAGTGCGGATTCTGCCTCCAGGACAACATTAAAACAGTCACCAGTAGTTGTCTTTCTGAGGCAAAAGTCCATAACCTCATAACAAAAGCCTCTGCAGCAATCCACTCCAGACATTTGCTTACGCCAAATGTGTTGTTTTTTAACACATTCTCTGTGTTAACATCAAACAAACGCATCTTGTGCTTTTTGCTACACATTATGTGTTGTTCTATTTGAACAACTGAAAACACAAAACATCTGTTAAACCAATGACCAATCACATCATTTCTTGGACGTGTTTAGCTCTGGAATTTTCCACACGAAAAAAAAGTCAACTCAAGTGGCCGTCGTTACAGGACCTGTGGAGGGAAATCAAAGGTAATATAATGTTTCCTTCGATATTCTGTTAATAAAACATAAGTAGAATGAAAGCTGCAACCAGCATTAGGCGGCCCTTGCAGCTTTGCGCGACTCAGCCTGTGTAGCAACTGCGGAACACTGGCATCGCTGCCTCCACATCATCTACGTGCTCGCTGCTCAATCACACACATTACTACTAAGTGATAAGGTGAGTAAGCCTTTAATATCACCTTCCAACATGCTGAGTTTTGCTCAAGTGAGAAGTGTTCAAAATGTGGACAAAATTGACCTTCCCACTGCGGCCACTTTCTGTTTGGTGGCAAAGGATTATCGAAGACTTCTTGTCATGCTTTTAAAATTGTCTTCAAAGTGTCATTAGACAGAGTTCAAAACTTCTGAAGATGTGAAAGAAGGTTAATCAGCTAAAAAACCTGTCATATGGTTGTCAGTGGGCAGGGCTAAAGTGATGTCATCAGTTAACAATGGCAGTGTGTTGAGCATTCGTCCACACTGAAGCATGCAAAATTTGGCATGTATCCAATGATGTATAAGGGAGATAAAGCAGTTAAAGTTTCCTATATGGGGCACTGTTGATCCAATGTATTGTATTGTAATTGTATGTAATCCAATAGAGCTGTTTTGGGGTGGACAAAGATCAACCATATTATGATTGGAGATCAACTTAGACTGTCACATTATCTGTCACAGGGGACAGTTTGAATAGGTTGACTAGGTCAAGGGGGTCAAATAAACAGATTTCACATTCCAAAGTAAAACATTCCATTTCCTGTTCTCAGGGAGCAGTGCTATTGTTCTGGGCCTGATGTGGATCAATCCCAGAAGGTTTGATGTCTCTGTGACTTTCCTTGTTGGAACTGTAACAATTTTGTCTTTTATGGCGAGATGTCAGATTTTGAGGGTTGGCCACATCCACTTGCTTTGATGCAGCAAAAAGCTTTTGATGATTTTTGTTTCCCAATGCTGAGTACTGCTGAGTAATTTTGAAGTATGTCAGAAGCTGTAGGAGGAGCTTGCTCAGATACGACGTGTGTAAATAAGAGAAAATGGCGGCTTTAATTGAAATGGCTGACTTCTTGTGCGGTTCAGACAATTGGTCCATGAGACTTTTTTATAGGTCCTTGAAGTTACATATATGCACTAAATTTCATAATCCTCAGACAAAGCATGGGCTCGTTGTTCTAATGCTTCTAGGGGGCTCTGTGGAGAAATTAGGCCATGCCCACCAAATATTTCACTGGATATATTTAGGGGGCTGGGCTTATATCAATCATAATACATTTGGTGGTCGGATGAAGAATGTGGAAGGGCAAACGTAAGGCCATGGCGAGACATTAGTCTTCGCCACATTGCAATGGCCACACCCTCCAGCCAAATCTCTTCGTACTGGAGACTTACTTAGACCATGTAGTTATCTGTCACTGGGGACAGTTTCATGTTGATTCGGTGAAGGCGGTCAAGTACACACCTTCCAAAGTAAAACACTACACGTCCTTTTTGGGAGGGTGCCGCTTCGATTATGTCAGGATTAGACCATTCAATATTGTTTTGGGCCAGATGTGGATTAATCCCAGATGGTTTTGTGTCCCTGCGGCTTTTCTCGTAAGGGGTATAACAATTTTGGTTTTTTTGGCGAGCGTGAAAATTTAAGGTGTGTCCCCTTCAACACTCTGTAAACTCACGATTTTGATAACTTGAGATCCCTCGTTCCTTCTGAGAAAACTGACCAAATTTCAGCCCAATTGATCAAAATCTCTAGCAGAAGTTCGATCAAATGTTATAAGGCTATAAATGGCAAAAATGAGGTCAAAATCAAACATTCAGTCCAAGATGGCCGACTTCCTGTTTGTTATAGAACATGGCAGCAAGAGAGTTTTGGGTATGTCTCAGGGAGTTCTACAAGTGTACCGAATTGTATACGTCTACGATAAAGTACGGTAAATAAGGAGGCTTTTTTGAACATTTCCGTGGGCGCTGTGGAGCTATTTGTATTGTGATTTTTGCGAAACCCCCACATTACCTAAATTTCACGCACGACTGACGCCTCCGCAAAATTTGGTGACTTTTTGAAAATGTCGCCAAAATGGCATTTTATTTGTTGCCTGAATAATAAGAAGAAACGGAGCGATTACAATAGGCCTATAATAGGCCTTCGCAGCACTCCGGCCTAATTACTTAATGAGGAGATTGCTTTTTATTGTTTAGTTACTAAGTTGGTCTGTTGTGACTAATACAGCCTGACAACGGTCAGTGATGGTTAGCTTAGCTAACACGGTTATTCTTTGGCTATAACACATTCTAACACATTCTTTATATAGACATAGATGTGTTTATGTGTATTTGTATGTGTATGTGTGTTTATATGTATAAGACTTGCCTGTCAACATCAAACTCCTAAAGAAGAAGTTAATGTTAAGACAAATTACTTGCGATATTATTACACAGCTTATTACAAAGCTAATGCACCTAGCAGCTATTTTATGCCCATGCGTGGTAAAAATCCTTTAGGCTAACGTTAGTGACAAATTTACATTTAGCTTTAACCTATAGTATGCATATGTGGTGCAAACCCTAAAGCTATAGTTGTGCCTTTAAAAGAGGTAGAAAATTAAGTCCACTTGATTCTGGGGAGATAGTGTGACTTGAGTAGTCCTGAACCAGACACACTGTAGAACTGGGACACATATTTTATTAACATGGTGGATGTAAGAAATGAGTGCATTATTGTTGGGATTTAATTTTGTCTTAGTCTCAACAATAACTTGTATGGTAACAGCTTTTTACTATAACTGATAAACCTGTACTCAATGGGCACACAGGACATTCAGACAATGACGGTATGATCAGTTATATTCAGGAATATGTTTTAAACATGCATTTGATTCCTTCGATAACATGCATGATTTTTTTAGAAGTCAGATTAATATATTAGGAAACTTTTCGTTATGTATTGATATGTACTTTCTATCTAATGCTTTTATGTAGACATAAGGTCCTTCAATGCATTTCAGGCGCTCACATGCATTTTTCCAGCTACTGCATCGGGACAATGGGTGTGGGGGGTTGGAGTTGCAGTGTGAAATTGGCCAAATTCTTTCTTGTGAACTGCATGCCTGTATGTTCTTTGTGTATTATTATTATTTCTGATCATTTTAAAAACTCTTTACAATTTCTTGTTGTTGTGTCCTTGTTATGTGTTACAGTCTGGAACAAGCATCTCATCTTTGAAAATCCTGATCCTGAAAATCTGTGAGGGGCCAACAACCCTACATTCTATGGCTGGGACACCCAAGTAGAGAAACTCATCAGTATGTCATTGTGGCAAACAGTCACAAGATTGCCGCTCCACTTGGACATGAAGGCCTAACCTGTCCAACTGCTTTCTGTCTTCCTTCTTTGAGCACATTTATGAGATGCCAGTAACTGGTAAAAAAAGATCCAAAGTTGTTGAACTCATCTTCAAGCTCCATCCTATGTCATTAATAAGCCATGTATGTATGTCCCAAACATTTATTTGGTGATGTCATGAAGCTCATACATCATCTCGGTCTCTCATGGCTTGTCAGATGCCCCAGATATTCAACATGTAGCCAGAAAAACAAAAAGAACTAACCACAAATACTATACAAAACATTTAAAAAGAGACTATTTAAAACTGACACCAACATTACTATGCTTATGTGGTGTCCAGAATCAATGTCTATGAAGTGATTGGCAAAAATGACCTTGCTGATGTCAGACCCTTAAGCCTGTTATGTTTCCAGGGAGACGGAGCTTTCTTGCAGGTACAAATTTGTTTAAGATACTCTAAACTGCAGCTTTCAAAAACTGTTAATGTGATATATATTTTTTACTGAAAAAAGCATTTTAATCCAGTTTAACTGGGTTATATAGTTTAACGTTTAAAATATGTTTTGTGACCTGTGACAGATGAATCTATTTTGTTTGCACAAAAGTATAAAAGATAAATGTTGTATTGTATTTTTCAAGGTTAAACAAAATGACCATATGCGCTTGAAATTTTGCATGATGTTATTTGTCGATGGTAATATCAGAATTGTATAATAAATGTTTATTTTTCTACAAGAGGAGTTCCATTTATACAACAATGTGGTTATTACATTACCACAGTGTTTTAACACAGGTTTTGACACAATAATGTGTCTATTTAAGGACAACACATTTTGTGTTCAAGTTGACACAATCACTGTGCTAAAAATGTAATGCTTAAAATCATCCCGCATTATCAGCATATGCTGCTGACCTGTTTAACGTTATTTTTCTCCACTCTAGACATGGCCTGCAACCACAGACTGCAGACAATTATTTTGAATTACTCCTTTTTAGAACCAGAAAAAAGCACCCCATGGAGAACTATCTCCTAATCTGTTTCAACACATTCTTCAGACAATTAAACACCAACATAACAATAATATTAACTTCTAAGAAATTACACAACCTCACATTCAAAACATCTGTAAACAATTTATCAAGAAAACTAAACCATGATTCCTCTGCAATTACCGTGACTTTCAGGGGACTTTTTCCCCTTTCTTTCCTGGTCAATTATCAGGTAAAACACTGGAATTAAATCTTGTTAAAAACCAAGGGAATACTGATCTGAAATAATCTAAGTTTTATTATTAAACAAAGATCAGAATATGCACAAAAATGCAATTAACTATTTAAAACTATTCAAACCAACCTACCCCTTTATAAAAATACAATTGCTGCCCTACACCTCAGCAATTCATCAAGGAGGTCACAAAAGAACCACGAACAACATATGCGGGACTTTCTTGCCTCTGTTAAGATCAGTGTTCATGATTCAGCAATAACAAAGAGACTGGGCAAAAACAACATCCATGGGAGAGTTTCATAGGCCAAAAACATGGCTGACCCAAAAGGACACCAGGGCCCATCTTACATTTCGAATAGAGCATCTTGATGACTTTTATGAAAATATTTGACAAGCAAAAAGTGGAACTTTTTGTAAGATGTGTGTCAAGTAATAACAGCAGTTTAGTAAATGAAAATCTTACCTACAGTCAAACATGGTGTTGGTTGTTTGGTGTACTGTCGCTGCCTTGATGCTTCCAAACAACTTGCCATTATTGATGGAACCATGAATTCTGCTCCTTCAGTCTCTGCCCATCAGTTTTTGACATTCAGCTCAAGTGAACTTGGGGTATGTAGCAGGACAGTTATTCAAGGCACACCAGTAAGCCCACCACTGAATGGACTAAAAAACAAATAACAAAATGAAGGCTGGAGTATCCATATCAAATTCCAGCCTTAAATCCAACCGGGAATCTATGGCATGAACTTTAAAGGGCTGTCCATGGTCATACACCCTCCAATATGGATGGATTAAAACAATTCTGAAAAGAAGAGTAGACCAAAATTCCTCCACAGAGATGTAAAAGTCTCATTGCCAGTTAAAACAAACACTTATTGCCAGTCTTTTTTGCCAAAGGGTGCTATAACCAGTTATTACGTTTATTACTTTTTCACATAAAGCCAGGTTGATTTGGATAGCTTGTTTTCCCTTAATAATTGAAATTATCATTTGAAAACTGTTTGAATTTACTCAGGATATGTAGGATATTAAAATGTGTTAGGTGATCTGAAAAATTTGAAAAGTGTCATTGTTTTTAACAAACTCACCCTTGGAACAATTATTAGTATCCCTAAGGATCTTAAAGTAGAGATTAATCAGAGTTTCTATTCACTTGTTATTAGTAATCCAAACACTCATGTTTCCCTGAGGTATTAATTTGGTATGAAACATATGCCTTTTTCTTTTAACCACAGACACAAGGTATTAACAGCAGGGATTACTTTGGTACAAAATATTATCTCTTATTTTGACTTTTTTTCCTACTGAATAAATGTAGTGAAATTAAAGCTTTAATTTTTATTTAATTATCAGTATCAGAGATTATTGTACTGCAAAAAAAGCAATTGAAAAATACTTCACCCTTTAATAACAAATCACTTTTCAGAGAAAACTACCTCATTAACCTCATCAGTTTCTTCAAATACATTATGCGCCAAGTGTATTGTGGTAAATTAATGTTAAGACACACCTAATGTAACAAGTACGATATAAAAAAAGATGTTGATGATTTCCAGGTGATGTTTCAATTATTTTCAGTTTCATTTTGTTAAATGTATCCAATAAACAGCTAAAAAAATGTATAAAGTAGAACATTTTGATTAAATTTTCTTCTACTTGGCTTTGGAGGGTTTAGGATTTTTATACAACTATGACAGACATCTTACTGCAAACTTCCATCAACAGTATGTACAGTAGGTTATAAGAAGGTCTCAATAGAATACATTTCTCCTCTAGCTGCCTGAGATCACCCTGAGGACTTGAAAGGGAAAGTGTGCCATGACAGCACAGTCCTGTAGATTATTAATAAGCAGGTGTACACAGTCCCCTGCGTTTGTTTAGAAAGTCTGGCACGCAACCACCCCACCCCTTCCCCCACCCAGAAACTCTGAAACAGCATTTCAGATGAGAGTGCTGCCAAAAAGCAGGATGACAAGAGGAACAGGAGAGAGGCCATGTGAGGTTCAGTCTGGATTTGTCTTTCCTTCCTTTTTGAGAGTAGGTCTGGTATAAAATATTCAGCATTAAAGCATTCAAGTTCAATAAGAGCACATTTACTGTCTAAAGCGTGAGAGTTATCAACCAACATGGAGACTGCTGGATAGTATTTTACATCTTTTAACCAGCATAAGCGGTGACCACATCAGGACCAGTTGTTGTCATGCTTCTTTATAATAAGGCTGCCATACTTAGTTTTACCTTTTATCCATGATTCACGTCTCCATCATATTTAATATGATTTTAGCTCGTTCCACCATGATTTTCATATCTTTCATATCTATCTGATTATTTCTGAAAAGCATTCTGATGTCTCCAGTTAACATGACATACGAATCAGAATGAAAACATTGCATTGATGCTGACCGATCAGATGCTTTTTCCTCCACATGTATCTTGATCCTAGTGTGGGTTTAAGTTGCTGCTTGGTATGTGCAAGGCAAAGGCAGTAAACAAAAATGGGATGAGTTTTATTCATTAAGTAAATAAGAAAGTATGGAGTTTAGGCCAAATACCTAATTTATTTTAAAATGAGCCAAACATTAAGTGGTCTACTGGCACAGCTGCTGTTGGTAGCATTCAGCCTTGCAGGGTTTAGCTTCTTTCTCAATGAGGAGACAAAGTATCTGTACCTTTAATGGTTATGGCTAATGAATAAATATATTGTCCTTGACATTGAGAATATATGTGATGATGTTCTGACATGTTTTTATTGTCTCTGGTGAAAGAGGATTGCTTATATTATGCATGCTAATTAATGTTCAGCTGCAGAACAAAAAGTTTTGGATAAAAATAAAAAAAACATTCAAAAATGGAATGAATTCATAAAACAAAAAAATTACTAAATACTTTTCCATCTTTATAGCATTGATTCTGATAGAATTGTGTATTTACAGCCAGGGAGCTTTACTCATAGCAGGAGAAAGCCATGAGATGGCAGTAAAGATCTATCTAAACTGAATAGTACAAGGACCAGGGGGGAAACTATGAAGAGAGCAGCAGAAAGCCAGAAGATTTCTATTCCATTTTATGAACCTGGTTGCAAAAATACCCCAATTTCAATAAATAAATCATCATTCAGTTGCATTGAAAAAGAACTGATAATCTTTCAGGTTCTCACAATTTTGTCTTTAGAACCACAATCTTGAATGTATTTTAATGGGATTGCATGTGACAGTCCAAGAGAAAATTGTATATAATTGTTAAGTGGAGGGAGAAGGATGGTTGATTTACCATTTTGTTTTATGTATGTTTAGGGTTGTTGTTCCATTGGAAGGTGGACCTCAGCCCCAGTCTCGAGTCTTTTGCAGACAGCAAACGTTTTCCTTTCACTTTCCTTTCATTTGTCCTGTATTCTTTTTTTTTTTTTATGTCACTGCTGAAAGAAAGCATCCCCACAGCATGGTGCTGCCAACACCATGTTTTACAGTGGGGGTGTTTATTCAGGGTGATTTGAAGTTTTAGTTTTCCGCCACATATAGTAATTTACATGTAAGTCTAAATGTTCAGTCTTGGACCAGAGCACCTTCGTCCACATGCTTCCCCCTCCTCAGGAGTCTGGGGACATCATTGGATGATGGAAGGAGTACTTTGAGGATCTCCTCAAACCTGCTGTCATGCATTGCATGGTGGAAGCAGAGGCTGGGGACTCTGGGTTGGACTCTTTCATCACCCAGGCTGAAGTCACCGAGGTGCTTAGAAAGCTCCACGGTGGCAGGGCTTCGGGGGTGGACGACATCCGCCATGAGTACCTCAAGTCTCTGGATGTTATGGGGCAGTCACGGTTGACATGGAGTTTAAACGAAAATTCAACATGGAAGACTCACCACCCTGCCACGTCCAATCACTCCTCACTGGCTGCTCCAATCAACGGCAGGTCCACACTCCTCCTCAGCTAATCATCTCCCAGGGCATCACTTTTAAAGACCCTCCGCATGGAAAACACCGCTCTTCTGCTGAGCTTCGACCCTCCTCCACCACTTCTCCACCATAGGCTCCCAACTCCTTCCATACCAATGCCTACGCCACCACCAGGATCGGATCCCAGGGGGGAAGACGTACCTAATCATAATCCTAAGATGTTTATTCAAACCTACTTCATCCTTGGCGTTTACGTCTTCCTCGGGGCTCCGAGCGCCAAAGAAACAATCTTTCATTAATAAACTCTTTAACCCTCTTCTTGTTGTTTCTCCATTATGTGAGTCTTTCCAGGTTGAAATGCCTCTTCCACACTAAGTGGTAGTCGTGGACAGTGCCTCTGGACCTGCAGAATGGGGTGGGGTGGTCCCTCTTCCTAAGAAGGGTGTTGGAGAGGAGAGTCCGGCCGATAGTCGAACCTCAGCTTCAGGAGGAGCAGTGTGGTTTTCGTCCAGGCCGTGGAACGCTGGACCAGTTCTATACCCTCTGCGGGTACTCGTTGGTTCATGGGAGTTTGCCCAACCGGTCCACATGTGTTTTGTGGAACTGGAGACTGTGTCCCTCGTGGTGCCCTGAGGGGGCTGCTCCAGCAGTATAGAGTCAGGGGCCCTTTATCAGGGGCCATCCGGTCTCTGCAAAAGCGAAGCAGGAGTTTGGTCCGCATTGCCGGCACTAAGTCGGACCTGTTCCAAGTGCATGTTGGATTCTGGCAGGGCTGCCCTTTGTCACTGGTCCTGTTCATAACTTTTATGGACAGGATTTATAGCTGCGGCGAAGGGCCGGAGGGGTTCTGGTTTGGGGACCAGTGGATTTCGTCTCTTCTTTTTGCAGATGACGTGGTCCTGCTGTCCCCCTCTAGCCAAGACCTACAGCATGCACTGGGGTGGTTCAAAGCTGAGTGAGAAGCAGCTGGGTTGAGGATTGGCTCCTCCAAATCCAAGGCCATGGTTCTCGACTGGAAAAGGGTGGCTTGTCTTCTTGAGGTTGGAGGTGAGTCCCTGCTTCAAGTGGAGGAGTTCAAGTATCTTGGGGTCTTGTTCACAAGAGAGGGAAGAATGGAGAATTGGGAACTGTTTGATCGGTGCGGCTGCTGCAGTAATAGGGACGCTGTGCCGGTCCCTTTTGCCTTCCTCGGGAGGTGTTCCAGGCACGTCCCACCGGGAGGATGCCCAGGGGATGGCCCAGGACACAGGACACGTGGGAGGGACTATGTCTCTCGGCTGGCCTGGAAGCGCCTTGGGGTCCCTATAATATAATATAGTTACCTATAATATAAAACAATATGAAATAATACAATGTACAGTAAGGGCACATTTACAACACAAGATAAATATTGTACAATTACTAAACATACTCAGATTCAAAGAAATGTGCAAATGAGTAGGATAATCAAAACTGTGTGATGGCAATGTCTCAGTAGGCTTGCAGTTGCAGTTGCATACTCTTCCCATTTACAAATAACTGATTGAACACTGTTCTGTTAGATGTTAATGAACATCTTTACAACTTAATCTCTGTTCTTTTCCATGGTCTTCATGATGGTCTTCATTTGTTCCCTAATGTTCTGAAATCTCCGACGGCTTCAAAGAATAGGAAAAAAGTGACATTGAATCACATAGAGGTAGACTGTATTTACTTAATACTTATTAATTCTTAAGGCAACTAGTTGCACTGGATTTTAGTTAGGGGCATCAAAGTAAACGGAGCTGAATTCAAACATATCTTAAACCTTTATCGTATAGTTTTTTGCTGATGTGTGTGTAAGGATGTGCCAGTTTTGGCTTGGTTTTTGTTTTGCTGTTTAATGTTGATTCCTTATGTTAAGTAGTTTTCCTATGTGTAGTTATTCCTTCTGTTATCCTGGTGTTTGGTTTAGTTGTCTGTACTTCTAGTGGTTCATCATCCCTTGTTCTTAGATCCCCTTTTGTTATTGTTTACTTAGTTGTTTGTTTCCCTTAATATTAGTTGTTCTCCCCAGCCTTACTTCTAGTATAGTTTTCTCTCACTTAGTTCTTCATGTTTATTTCTCCCTTCCCGGTTTATTATTCTAGTATAGTTTTCTGTGTTAATCCCTTCTGTTTCAGTTCTTCTCTGGCAGTTAATAGTATTTGATTATTTGTTCCTGCTAGGTTTAGTTTCCACATATTGTTTATGTTTTAGTTATTTGTTATCTTAGGTCTTCGCTTTCTCTGCTTTCCCCTGCTAGTTCTGTATTTATTGTCTCTTTCTTACCCAGTCTCCCACCTCCTGGTTTCTAGTTTGTTTACGTTTTCAGTCTAGTTTTGTTCCTCGTGTACCTGTGTTCGTCAGCATTAATCACCTTAGTAACCACCAACGAACCTTGTTTAAGAAGATATTACTAACAATATGTCGAGCCCTAGTACCTGTTTGCATTTTGTTCCACAACAACCTTAGACTCTGACAGTGTGCTGTTCTATTGCATTAAATCCCAGTTAAACACATTGAGGATTTTGCATGACTAAACGTTAAAAATGTTCAAGCACCATGTCCTAACAGCAATATGTTAGTCTGCTAGAATTTGCCTTAAAATTATGTTTTTGGATTTACTTTCAGACCTCACACAAGGCTGCCTGCCCTCCACCACCATCCACTCCATCATTTCTAATGCATCAAACAGGCAAATTCCGTAAGATGTCAAACAAGAAATTTTTTACTAAAACAAAGGGAAACTAGTGTTGACATTTGCAGTGCAGCGTGTCCAGGCAAAAACACATACACTTGCATGCTATAAATCAATGTTATTAAAATTATGACCATACATCAGACTGATTTTGATAGCACTAACAGTGTACACTATTCAGCGGATCCCACATGAGTATGACTGATCCATCCATAATAAATGATAGCTAACACAGAGCATCACTTCATGTTAATGGAATCAATAGTTACATAAAATGACCTATAAGTCTGCACACATATGACACCTCCGCAGGATGTGTACTTTAGGGCAGCAATTATTAAATGCCTCTTCCCACCTAGGATTGTGTCATTTTATCTCTCGACCTCCTGGCTGGGAGGCCTTATGTTCTGTCACAGTATCCCACCTACACTGAACTCTTCAGTTTGCCTCAGGTGATGTGCCATAATGGCACAGACAGGATCGATACAGAGAAGCAAATGAATGGCAGCAAGTTATTGTAGAATCTTTGGAGGGATCCAGGGATTATATATCTTTCTGATGAGACTTAAAACAATAATAATTCTTTGCCAGATTTGAAAACAATCACTGTTGTAATTACATGCCATTTTGTTTTGTTTTTTCTGCATTGGCTGTGGCTAATCTGCATCCTAAAGCATAACACTGACTGTTTCACTGCAGAACACTCAGCTCTCCTGGCTAAAACAGACCTCTGAGGGATGCTATGTACACAGTTATAAACAGCTGCACCCCCTGATGTGCTGCGATCATAGTAATTTCCTCCTATCCAAGGCCTATGAAGCCTCCCCCAAGATAAAACACAGTTACACCAATCTGGACAAGGGGTGAAAAAAATGCCTGAAACCTCCACCGATTTGTTTATCTCTGTAGCTACCGGACCTGAAACTCCAGAGGGAGGAATAGGATAAAGTTTATCATATCAGCCAAATCCTAAGCAGGCATGTCACAGTCTGTTGTTATGCAGCACGTTTCAGTAGACAGAGATTAGTTCAGACAACAGAAAGCAAATGACTCTGGCAGGGCCATGTGTCCTCCAGCACCTTTAGCTAATGTCACAGGTATCACCCCAACAAGGAGAATTGCAACTTGTGATTTCTCAACTGCCTGTTTCTTTGTGGCAAAGCTGAGCAGTGATAGCTATCACTCGCTTTTGCTGTTGAGGAGATAACAGAAGTCGGGTGAAAAAAGGGTTGATGAAAAAAAAGTAGAGATTTAAAGACAAGAAACAATTTTTGTTAATCTTTTCACAAATGTTTAGCCTTTTATCTAGGACACTCAACCACCTTCTGAGTTAAGGTGTAATGAGGTGCAAATGTTGGCTGAGGCATCTGGGGAGGAAAACCTTAGCTGAATTAAAATGCGGCTGACAGGTATTGCTGTAGACCACTGGCACTTATTAGTGTAACTGTTATAGTTTGGTATTTGCCTACAGTACCTTGCTCAAGTATTTATAACCCTTGGAGAGCTCAACTGAAAACCTACACAAGCATGGCCACCGACCTCAACTTAAAGGCAAGGAGAGCATTAATCAGAGAACCAGTCAAGAGGCCCATGGTCATTTTGGAGGAGCATGGGATATCCACTGCTCAGGCTGGAGAATTTGTCGACTGGAAAACTATTAGTTGTGCACTTTACAAATCTGGGCTTTAGGGATGAAAGCCAAGATGAAAATGATTGTTAAAAAAAAAGAAAATTTATGATCACAAGTTTTCCATCCTTGAGATTCAGCTGTGTAGAGACATATATGTTGTGACAAATATGACAAAATGTGAAGTTTAAGGAGCATCAATACTTTTGCAAGGCAGTGTAGCTTTAAATATTACTGTCCCCTGTCTTATCAAGACAGGACATTTTGAAATTTTCACTTTCACATTTTGCTTTAAATTGATCTCTCTCTAATCAACCTACATCTGTTTGAGTTTCCTAAAAGTCAAATTTTCATCACGCATAAACTTCTTTTGCGTTCTTTCATTTGTTTGTGTCCTGGCCCTGTACCTGATCATTTTAACAGCAACCCTGAATATCTCAGCATTGTGCACATAATGGTCAAACCTGCCTACATATTAAAAGTACTTGAAATTCACATTAAAACATTGGGAAAAAATCAAGAACTGATACAGAACCTGCATGAGTTTTATCTACTTTTAACAGTTTACCGAGATTTTAACTAATAGCTCTTTGAAAACGCATTAGTTTAGTACAGAAATCCCATTCCATGCTTGTCAATTTGTGTTAACTCTATGATTCACAGATTAGTGTCTTTGCGGCAGCCTGCTAATGAAACCATGCAATGAGGGTACAATTTAAAACAGAATTTTTGCTAAATTGTTCCAGCTCATTCCTTATTTAAGTACCATTTAACGCTTAAATTATTAATATGCCAGTGTTCAGTGACTATTTACTAATTTATATTAATTTACAAGAATGGCCATTTAAAAAAAAAATCAAATAATAAAATATAAAAAGGCCAGTCTGCTAAATAAAGTTGTGAATCATGTTCAGAACACCTGAAGAATTATTGTTCCAGACCACATTTGATGCAAACATGCAAAATAAAAAAAAATATATATAGCTCCTTTACACTAAGTGTTGAAGAAATGAGAGTGTAGTTAATATTAGTTAATATTCTTGTTTACCTGTTATATAAAGTTTTATTAATGGCTCATGCTCCAAATTAAACACACTTTTTTTCTTGTACTGATATTTGTAACAATCCTTACTATTAACTAATTCAGTTCAATCCAGTCTATTTACAGTATATAGCACCTACTAACAACAAATGTATTCTCAATGCACTTTGCAAGACCAACAATTTATATCCAGAAATATGTAATCAAACCACTGCTATTCAAACTAATCATAATGAAATATTTAAATTCAGTTGTATACGTGCCAGTTAAACTCTAGTTATAATACAATGAGGTCAGATTCAGTTAATGAAGCCAACTGGTGAAAAGTTATGTAGAGGGGCCAAGCTCAGTTACATTAGGTTAATGGCTTTACAGCAATCCCTCCTCGTAAGCAAGCATGTAGTAATAGTGAACAGTTGATTGCATCAAATCATTAATAGTTTGATTATTAATTAATTAATAACCATAATTAGATCTATACTTATCGAAATGCCAGCATTACAAAAAATGGCCTGCTACATTCAATTGAATCTGCTTAAAAACAATGTTGTAAAATGTCTACATTTTAGAAATTTAAAAAAAGACTAAATCTGATCCTTTTTATTCCATGCATCTACATTTTCTATTTAATACAAATTACATATACTCTGATAACATGGGAAACTCCAAACATATGAATGAGATGCCGCATTTTAATCTCACTGAACCCAAACGGAAGACTGATCTTCTTTGTTTTCTTGCTTGGCAGCTGGTTCTACACCTTCAGTAGCATCTGTTCTGCTCTACAACCTTTCACAGTGAAGTCAAGGTGTCAGCTGCTGGGAAAATTGTGTTTACATTTCATGTTGGAGTTCATTCAGTGTTTCTGGAGTGTGTGTGAAACCTTCAAGTATTTTCTTTGAACACTACATCCAAAGCCATTTTCAGACACCACTAGTTCCTAAGACTTACCTCTTACCTGTAGGATGAAACACCAAACACATGCTGTGCAACGTTTTGCTGTTGTTGGGTGATAGTTTCAATTCAAAAATCTTCATGGAGCCACTGAGGTTGATGTTTAAAATAAATAAGCTGGGTAATTTTCGACTGTCACACATCCAGGAGTCAGTTTAATATTAACCTTGTAGAGATTGGATCAAACCCAGCGAAGATCAGACATACTGTGTGCTTGTTATTGCATAAACAGCAGCAAGGCAAGGGCATGATCCCTGAACCTATATGGAAGTGAGAGTCAGGTCAATGCACAGCAGTTCTCCTAGATCTGGAATAAAAAGGACTCCTTGAAAAACAGTAACACACGCTTGAGGAATAGCGAAGATAGAAGGGTTAAAAAGAGTTAAAGTTGCAAAAGACACAATAAAACCCCCGGGTGATTTCTTTAACCCCAAAGCTGGGTTTATGCTGTTGGGACAGAAGTTGAACAGTTTTGACCTAACACTGAGTCAAACATTGTGACAGATTTGTTGGGTTAGAGAGCAGACTAGAGGGAGACTCGTCATTCTTCACAAACTGCCATCCTGAACAATTCCACATTCGGCATGCTATAAAATAAGAAGCAATGTGGTAAAATTATGCTGCTTAACAATGTTAATGTCTGTTGACTGTTTTAATGACTTTAGTCCACACTTGAGAATGAGTTTGTATTCTTAGAATAACAACTGAGTATTTAGTGTAAGTCAGTACTCACTATGTTCTTTATCAGGGCTGCTTTGCCTGTCTTTCTTATTGCCCACGCTAAAATCAGTCAAAATCAATCACAATCTGAATTTTAAATATTTCAAATATTTTACACATAGCAAAATGTTGTTATAGCACTCAAATAAATATTATCTTCCAGTAAGGGCTAGTTTAGAGTGATTTTGGTTTGATCAGGGGCCATAATCTGTCATATTTCAAACAAGGATCAGAACTGAAATAAATGGATATAGCGTGCAATGCTAGGTTTTAAGACAATAAGCTACAATGTAAATAAATTGTCACCTGTGCTTTCGGATTTTATTTAAAGTTCTATTTAAAATTTTATGATTATTCATCTCCATAATTCATAAAAATACTTAACAACTTGGCTCTGTGAAATAATTTTCTGTGGTAATCTTTAACCTGTTTTTATTTTTACTTTATTGAATGCTATTTTTCTTTATCTGAATTAAACTACTCGTATTCGTTCGTACCTGTCGTCTGCCGCGCCATCCGAGTCCGGGTCGCGGGGGCAGCAGACTCAGTAGAGATACCCAGACTCCCCTCTCCCCTGACACCTCCTCCAGTTCCTCCAGGGGAAGCCCAAGGCGTTCCTAGGCCAGTCGAGAGCCATAGTCCCTCCAGCGTGTCCTGGGCCATCCCCTGGACCTCCTCCTGGTGGGACGTGTCTGGAACACCTCCCGAGGAAAGCATAATTGACCGGCACAGCGTCCCCATTACTGCGGCAGCCGCAATGATCCCACAATTCCCACTCCATTCTCCCCTCACTCGTGAACAAGACCCCAAGATGCTCCAGGAGTACAGAATCGGGGACCCTTTATTAGGGGCCATCCGTTCTCTGTAAAAGCGGAGCAGGAATATGGTCCTAAGTCGGACCTGTTGGACTCCAGCAGGGCTGCCCCTTGTCACTGGTCCTGGTCATAACTTTTATGGACAGGATTTCTAGGTGCAGCCAAGGGCCAGAGGGGGCCTGGGTTGGGGACCACTGGATTTCGTCTCTTCTTTTTGCAGATGACGTGGTCCTGCTAGCCACCTGCAGCCAAGACCTACAGCATGCGCTGGGGCGGTTCACAGCCGAGTGAATTAACACTAGGACTCGCAGAATTCTAGTACTACTAAAACTCCCAAGCCCGTCAATTTGACGTCGAGCATTCTCTATGCGAGAACGGTGATGACGTCATCGCATTAACATTTTGGTTTTGAGAAGAATTAATAATAGTATTTGATCAAAACCTGCTATGTTTTATTATTATTTATAAATAGTACTGAAAAATACTACAGAGTAGTGGGTACATTTAAAAAAAAAGCATTACTAATCTGACCAAAAGCTGGACAGCTCCATGTTACGCCCCCCTTTCACTTCGCGGACATAAACTAGTGCTAAAAATGCCTTCAGCTCATCCACACATGTCCGAGGAGGAATCATCTCCTAAAACTCTACGGGCCTCAGCCACACTACAGCCCTGAATGTGGATGAGCATTTTGGCATCCGCCAAGCAGAGGAATGAGGTCTGGGCATCTTGGATCTGGTGCTCTGTCAACGCCTTCTGGCTCTGACGCCTCCCTCTACTTTCTTCCTCCCCTACCACTGTCCACACAGGGCCATCCTTTCCTAACCCTAACCCTCCTCTTTCCCAGGTGTGCGTTCGTCTTGCGATGAAAATGCTGTAAACCACAGAATAGATTGTTGTTACTGGGCTACTATATCTATGACCTAACTTATTGTTTATTTATTTGCCCATTATCAGTACCTTGATTTGTAGTTCTCCTGCAAGGGAGCTGGACTGCTGGGTTTATAGCGGGACACTGGGCACCTGGCTTGTCTCCCTATCTCTGGCGCTGATTGTTGCACTGTTGCTGTAGTTTACAGGTCCTTCTCAAAATATTAGCATATTGTGATAAAGTTCATTATTTTCCATGTCATGATGAAAATTTAACATTCATATATTTTAGATTCATTGCACACTAACTGAAATATTTCAGGTCTTTTATTGTCTTAATACGGATGATTTTGGCATACAGCTCATGAAAACCCAAAATTCCTATCTCACAAAATTAGCATATTTCATCCGACCAATAAAAAAAAAGTGTTTTTAATACAAAAAACGTCCACCTTCAAATAATCATGTACAGTTATGGACTCAATACTTGGTTGGGAATCCTTTGGCAGAAATGACTGCTTCAATGCGGCATGGCATGGAGGCAATCAGCCTGTGGCACTGCTGAGGTCTTATGGAGGCCCAGGATGCTTCGATAGCGGCCTTTAGCTCATCCAGAGTGTTGGGTCTTGAGTCTCTCAACGTTCTCTTCACAATATCCCACAGATTCTCTATGGGGTTCAGGTCAGAAGAGTTGGCAGGCCAATTGAGCAAAGTGATACCATGGTCAGTAAACCATTTACCAGTGGTTTTGGCACTGTGAGCAGGTGCCAGGTCGTGCTGAAAAATGAAATCTTCATCTCCATAAAGCTTTTCAGCAGATGGAAGCATGAAGTGCTCCAAAATCTCCTGATAGCTAGCTGCATTGACCCTGCCCTTGATAAAACACAGTGGACCAACACCAGCAGCTGACACGGCACCCCAGACCATCGCTAACTGTGGGTACTTGACACTGGACTTCTGGCATTTTGGCATTTCCTTCTCCCCAGTCTTCCTCCAGACTCTGGCACCTTGATTTCCGAATGACATGCAGAATTTGCTTTCATCCGAAAAAAGTACTTTGGACCACTGAGCAACAGTCCAGTGCTGCTTCTCTGTAGCCCAGTTCAGGCGCTTCTGCCGCTGTTTCTGGTCCAAAAGTGGCTTGACCTGGGGAATGCGGCACCTGTAGCCCATTTCCTGCACACGCCTGTGCACGGTGGCTCTGGATGTTTCTACTCCAGACTCAGTCCACTGCTTCCGCAGGTCCCCCAAGGTCTGGAATCGGCCCTTCTCCACAATCTTCCTCAGGGTCCGGTCATCTCTTCTCGTTGTGCAGCGTTTTCTGCCACACTTTTTCCTTCCCACAGACTTCCCACTGAGGTGCCTTGATACAGCACTCTGGGAACAGCCTATTCGTTCAGAAATGTCTTTCTGTGTCTTACCCTCTTGCTTGAGGGTGTCAATAGTGGCCTTCTGGACAGCAGTCAGGTCGGCAGTCTTACCCATGATTGGGGTTTTGAGTGATGAACCAGGCTGGGAGTTTTAAAGGTCTCAGGAATCTTTTGCAGGTGTTTAGAGTTAACTCGTTGATTCAGATGATTAGGTTCATAGCTTGTTCAGAGACCCTTTTAATAATATGCTAATTTTGTGAGATAGGAATTTTGGGTTTTCATGAGCTGTATGCCAAAATCATCTGTATTAAGACAATAAAAGACCTGAAATATTTCAGTTAGTGTGCAATGAATCTAAAATATATGAATGTAAAATTTTCATCATGACATTATGGAAAATAATTAACTTTATCACAATATGCTAATATTTTGAGAAGGACCTGTATATATTATTAGTTTACTAATCTGTAAACTATAGCCTAAAATGATAATATCGTTACATAGGCTAGTCTTTTACTACTTTGAAATAATGTGCCACAACCTCCTGCTAATGGGACAACTCGTGTTTTTTAGCTGGGGGAGGCTCACTCTCTGACCCGCTGTCACTGGAACTGAATACTGACCAAGAGCCGTCAGAATCCCTTTTAACCCCAGAAACACAATAATCTTGTTTGAACCATTTCCAATGCCTCTTGAGCAGAAAATATCCTTCTATAAGCCATTTGTACGATGCCGACAATCTCCTTCTCAGACTGTTCTAGAGTGGCGGTTGCTAGGCAACGCTCGCGCGTATACTCAGCCGCGGGTAAAATAAATATCAATGTAAATAATAGGGCCGTCAAAATAGCGGCTGTGGTAGTTAGAGGTAGAAATATTTAGAGCTTTTATTTACTTTGTTATTTAAAAAAAAAAGACAGGAATACACAAGACAGGTTTAGAAAAAATCAGGATGCCAGGAAGATAAGAGTTTTAATAAACCAGAATTATGGCATGTCAAACTTTCAAAACCGTCAAATTGACGGCTATGGGAGTTCTAGTGTTAAACTAAACGAAAGTAATTTAGTTAAACTAAATTAAACTACAAACGTTTATTTTACAGCAAACGTTACTTGTTGTAGTGATCCAGGCTATGGAATATTCTTTTCAACCTACTTTTGCCAGTCTATTTGTTAAGTTGAAGACCTGGCCCAGTATGCTGGATCAAAGCCATAACCACACGCTGTTGTGTTAAAGCTGCAGTAGATAACTTTTGTAAACATTTTTTACACATTTGTTAAAACTGTCTCCATGTCCTGAGAGGAGAATATGGGACAAGTAATCTGTTGCTTTAAACCAAGTCAGGCCTGGACTGGTCCATATTTTTCCTAACCCTGAATGGGTTAGCAATATAAACAAGTTGTTTTAACCCAGCTGATTTTACAGTGTAAAACAAACAAGAAAGCCCATCTCTAAACATAAGCAGAGCTCTATCAGTGACTCTCTGGAAGTCACCTAAAATGTGGTACTGCCACCCTTTCCTGGGCCTTCACACCAACACCTGCAAAATGTGACCATAACCTCTCATATGACCATAACTTGTTACATGATTCCCATAGCTGCTGGGTCGGTCACAGACCCACATGAGACTGTAGCACCTTTAAAGCTACAAATAACTCAACAATAAATACACAAGAATGTTCAATAGTAATATGAATTGGGAATGACTAAATCCAAAGGAAAAACACATTTTGGAACTCAAAATAAAATCCTTTACTTTCTGCTTGAGCACCTAATTACCATGATTGTGTTCATTGATTGTGATGTTTTTTAATATAGGGTAATATGGTTTTCCACCCAGGGGAGCTCAACCAGGAGGGTGCAAAGAGGTAAATAATAAGAGTATGTGTGAGCAGCATTCTAAGTGGGTTTGTGGTGCACATGAAAAGCAATCTGGGCAGGCCCCTCTTTATTCCTCTGCTACCCACCCACCCCAACCAGTTAGAAGGCAGGACATTTTCAGATTCTGGGGCAATATAAAATGCAGCACAGTTGCACACAGATCACATTTACATATTCTCTGCAGCAAAGAGGGGTCACCTACTCAGCTCCTGGGGGCACCAAATCCCCATCAACACCACATGTATGAAAGCTATAGAAAATGTTCCAGGCCACAACTGATAGATATTTTTTATATAATGTTTTATAGTGCTTGTGTGTCTCCCTTTTTAGTGCTGCCCTGGGCAAATGCCCACATGGCCAGTATTATTATTGTCACTGAGCTCCCAGCAATGTGACAATATAAGCACTGCACATCACTGTGTGATGATAATGAAGCTGTTGTTGAAACTGCAACTTATAAAGATTTTTTTATAATATAATATATCTTTTTATAATAAAACTATCCCAATGCATATAACAATTTCTACAGCATATTACTTACTCTCATCCCACATCAAAAACCATTAGATTAAATCTGGATCCATACATTAACTATATGTATTCATGCTTTTGCTATAAAAACTTACTTTAAATGTGAGAAAAATGTAGGTTATGAATTACTTAAAAGGAGAATTTAATTGCAGACTTCTTTCACTGCATCCTGAAAATGCAAAATGTGAACTGCTGTGGTAGTTTTATCCATAACAATTAAATTCCTTCCTAGCTTCAAATCACAATCTAGATCTTGACAGCAATAGTGACAAGTTCAAATTAGTGTGTACTGTTGTTTTTAATCGAAACAAATATGCTACAAATTGATGTGCTAAATTAAAGCATGCGCTATTTTCCATTAAGTTATTAATGCTACTGCAAAGCCTCTTGTATTCATTAATTGAATACAACGCATGCGTTAAATAAAAAGATTAAATTAAGACCCGGTTTTGTGGCTGCAACAGTAACAAACGTATTAATTTCTGTCGCAAATGTTATGTATTTGTATGGGAGTCCCTGGCCTGGGAGGATAAAGTTGGTGGTTACAATGCGTCACTGTGAGGCTCTTATGAGCAGAGGGGTTCCGCAGAAAGCTCTCACTCACCAGTGAGACAGGAGCAGGGCGCGCAGCTGCCCGCAACACATCATCTCCTCCGTTTGCAAACTTTAACCACCAAACCAATTTTATGGTTGGATGACACGCGTACTGGAGATTTATTTATTGGCTTTGCAGCATGTCATCGTTTACTCCATGGGGAGGAAAAACCTGCAGGAGAGGATGAAATAAGGCATTTTGATGTTTAATAGGATATTGGGTTATTTTTTCTGCCTCAGATGTGTAGATATTTAAAGTATGATTCTCTTCTTCAATGCTTAATGTAATTTCTTCCAAAGTACACAGTGCTACAGCCTCTCCCTGCCATGGAAAACGTTACGGTGGATGACATGACTCTGGAGAATGACACGTCGGTGCAGGACAACCAGACTCTGGGCGTTTGGACCGACTACTCTGTTGAATACAAGGTGGTCAGCGTGTTCCTAGTGTCCCTCATTTGCGGCGTGGGGATCGTGGGAAACGTGATGGTCATCCTAGTGGTCCTGACCACCAAGCACATGCGGACTCCCACAAACTGTTACTTGGTGAGCCTGGCGGCCGCCGACCTCATGGTTCTGACTGCCGCTGGGCTGCCCAACATCAGCGACGCCCTGTGCGGACAGTGGGTGTACGGCTACGCGGGCTGCCTGGGGATCACCTACTTCCAGTACCTGGGAATAAACGTGTCTTCCTGTTCCATCACCGCCTTCACTGTAGAGCGCTACATCGCCATCTGCCATCCCATCAAAGCCCAGTTTCTCTGCACTTTATCCCGGGCGAAGAAGATCATCATGCTGGTGTGGGCGCTCACTTCGGTCTACTGCGTGATGTGGCTCTTTCTGTCAGACACCAAAAAGTTGGTGTACGACAACGTAGCGCTCCTCACCTGCGCCTATAAGGTGTCTAGAAGCCACTACCTGCCCATCTACTTCACGGATTTCACCGTTTTTTACGTGCTGCCCCTCACACTGGCCACGGTTCTGTACGGGCTGATCGCCAGGATCCTCTTCCTCAACCCGCTGCCGTCCGTTCCGAAGGGGGGCAGCAAGAAGTGGAAGAGGGAGGCGAGCCAGGGAGGCAGGATGATCAGCACCAGTTCCTCCAGCAGCACCACGGCTGCCTCCCGCAGACAGGTGGGCTCCCGTTTACTCACTAACATTCACCCTGGATAATGAAAAATAAAACTCTTCAATAACAATTAAATTCTAACAAAATTGTTCATTTTAATTTAACAAACTCTGGCTAAACATTTTTACTAGAATTTAACTGAAGAGGCTGGCTGAGTCAATTTTTATTCTTAATGGTTTTGTGTGGTGTCATGCAGATAATGATAAGCCTGATATACATGTACTTATTTATATGGGTTGTATTTAGAACTGCACAATATATCACAAATATATCATCATCACAATATTCAGTGGCTGCAATATTAATATAACAAAGGATCAGACAGCACCAATGCTTACATCAAACTTGCTACACTGCAAACAACAATTTTAGAGAGTATTGAATATTTGCCAATACAACTGTTTAAATTTTTACCAAGTATATTACTTTAGTTTCTAAATGTAATGTTCAATAATGGTTAAATTATGATGACTATATTTATTTTGGCAAAAGATCCTGCAATTGATTAGCATGTTGTTTAGAACTCAAGTGAAGATGTTTCAAACAGCTTAGTTATTGTTTGTGGTCAGTATGGGGGGCAGGGGTGATCTGCTTATATGACTTTACAAATGAATGTATTAACATGTAAAATTTGAGAACCATCATAGGACCGTGGTTAAAGTTTCTGTGTTAGGGCTTTTATAGTTTAGTGACAGAGCTAATGCTAAGTTAAACTTGCTAAACGGGAATTTTGGAGAGAATTAGGTAGGCATTAAAGTTTACATTTTAATGAAATGTATTATTTTGTAACTGTAATGTTTTATAATGGTTGCATTCAAGTTACATTAGCGATTTTAATTCGTTTAGAACAGGGGTGTCCAAAGTCGGTCCTCGAGGGTCGGTGTCCTGCATGTTTTAGATGTTTCCCTGCTTCAGCACACCTGATTTCCGTCGATGGCTGATTAACAGGCTTTTGCTGAACTGCACTCACCTGAATCAGGTATCAATGGAAATCAGGTGTGTTGAAGCAGGGAAACATCTAAAACCTGCAGGACACCGGCCCTCGAGGATCGACTTTGGACACCCCTGGTTTAGAATCTAATTGTGAGTGGTGTCCAACAGAGAACGGGAAGGTGGATGCGTTTTTATGGGCTTCATTGTGAGTGAATATATTAGTGAACTTTAAGAACCATTAAGACGTTCAGCTGAGAAAGGTTTTGTCTTGCAGCAAGAATTAAAGTTTGTATAAAATGGTTATCAGGGAGAGATTTGACATACCACCTTGTTAGAATGGATTTAGAAAGTTTATTAAAATTTACGTCACCCACAATGAACATAATAATTTGAATTTAGGCGAGTCAGTTGAGTGTGGTTTAGCTGTTAATCTTACATAGTTTCTTTTATTTAAAATTGATTAAAATCTTCCCAGAATTAGTGTAAAATTGTTTATTTTATTGGTTAAATTTAAACTGTGTGTTTTATCAGTGTAGAAAATCCAAAGGTAAAAAAGATGTCCACATAAAGAACTGTTATGTTTAAATGAGGTTGAAAGTTACGATTGATCAAATGGGCTGAACAAAGCTCACTTTAATTGCTTTTATTTAGGTTTAATTGGGGTAGGACATACTGTCTAAAGGTTTTTAAAATTAAAAAAATATTCTGGGCTAATAAAGATAATTACTTCCTGACCCAAAACAGCCATACAAATAGTTCAATGGACATCCAGTCATGGAGGGCTATAGGTTCACCCACTGAAGCAAATTTTTTTAACAACACATTAGGTCTAACATGATATGCTAGCATCAGTGTTTGATTGGGATTCAATGTATCCTCAGTTTTAATAAGGTACATTTACTAAGTACAGGATGTATCCACTACAATATAAATTATTTTATGAATGTAATTTTAAACCAGGGCTTTTTATTCTCTGAATGGACATTTTATTTCTTCTTTTATAGAGTTTCTCTACAGCGGATTTATTTTTTGGTTTTTTTATCTTCAGATTTTGTCAAATTGTCAGAAGCAATCGTAGTCTTATATACCTGACCTGAATTGGACATTCAAAAATCCTCTTTATTCAGGATGTTATATGCAATAAAACAAATAGACTATTAGACCTAGGAACAACTAAGAAGCATCAATATGTTTATTCTGCCCAAAATGAAAAAAACAATCCACCTAGTTCTCTGGCAGGAGAAGCCCATCCGTTTTATTGTGCACAATTATTTTGGAGTTTTCACTTGGAAACAACACCAACAAATCCAATCAGTAACACAATACCACAGCTCTAAGCCAAAATGGTTTACCCTGGGCTCTTTGGATGAGGTCACACCTGGGAGAATTTAAAACACAATAATCCCTCCCATATCAGCAGGTTGCAGTGGGACTTTTAAAACGATACACCCAAAAAGTACACTCTAAAATGGGATGGAGGATAAGATATAATCTTATAGCATTCTGTCCCTAAACTGGGATTTTATTGAAGCTATGGCCCAATACTTCAGCACCAGTGCTTTCTATTTTAGTCATCGTGGGTGGCCTCTTCACTGAAGGCTGTATGCACCATGTATTTGTAAAGACAGGTAGCTGAATGAAGTGTCAACAAAAAGAAATTCTGAGATCCTCCTGCTTACTAACTTTTTGATATTCAGCTCACCAAAATATTGCCATCGCTCCGTCACCATCATGAGTGTAGTGGAAGGCAAACGCAGCCAAAAACATTGGCTAACATTTTATACACTCTAAATATCCTGGGTTAAAAACAACCCAATTACACCACATTGCAAAAGGCATTTTTTCGACTACAGGAACCTTGTCCAGGAGCCGGGGGGTTCCTGGTGTCATTATTCCCGGACAACCCCTGCATTCCCACTTCATTTACCAGGGTAAAAAGAGATTGTCAGAAATTTACCACACAAAAAGGCCCTAGTGTGAAGGTAGCACTTGATCATTCAGCAGAGACCTTTGGTTAGAGTTTGTGGAAGGAGAGTACTAAGAAATTCGAATTGTGTACATTTGTTTAGCATTATAATTCTTCTTATCCACTACAACTTTTCTTTTAACTTTAACTGTAATAAATTTGAATTCACATCTATTTTCAATCATCTGCAGTGAACAAGGAAGTAAGTCTTCCAGATAAACCAGAAAAAGTTTAAATGTGATAATCATTCACACATTTTAAAATAAGAACTGAGGAACTGCTGCTGTTTGTTTGGTTATTACTCTTGTGCAAAAATTGTCAATACCTTGAACTTTTATGCACAACTTTGTGAATCGTGTTAACTATGGTAATAATAAATGGACACTCACAAAACTGGGGTTAAAAACAGCCTCATTTGGATCATGTTGAATTTTGGCTTGATCCAACAGACTGGGTTAGATTTTCAGGCCAAGAAAATGGTTACAGTGACTAACATCTAATGTTAGCAGGAGAGGGCTGAAAGAATAACTAATCTGGATTACTGAACAGGTAATATTTGGGTTAAAATAAATAAGTGAACAAACTTGTTGTTCTTACATGTTTTTACCTTCCTATCAATCTTTTTACAGGCTAAAGAATATTTTACAGTTCAAAATGTTTGTCTGTGAAGAATGATAAGAATCCTTCTCGTCTCTAACAAAACAAACTGGGTCACAATTTGTGAACCGGTGTTTGGTTAAAACTACCCAATTTCTGTCCCACCAGCATACATCCGGCAGCTGTGGGGATTTTAGCTTAAACCAGCACTTCTATGCCTGTTTTAACTAAGGGATAAGACAGTAGTGTAAGTTCAAAGTATAGCTACCTTTTATTTATCTTGTTCACTTTCTTTGAACCCTATTATATAGGAGTTATACCACAGTCCAAGTCAATCTTTTTGTCTTTCTTAAAAAGCACTTCAAGAATGGGTTGGTTTTATTTTTTTTTTACCCTCCTTAAGGTAAGCCAGAAAGCTTTAAGGGCAAAAACACACCAGGCTGTCTCAGATAGTCAGCGGCGGGAGACGTTTGTTTATCAGATGAGGAGTGGAATGAGGAAGGTGGGGTCCCCTGAGGGAGCTCCATTTTTTGTTGGATAGTCAAATCAGTTAACCCCAACCCAAATAGTCTTTAAGCTTTCCTTTGTTTGCCTCCAGTTTAGCTAACAAATTGTGTTTTTTTAAGCATTAACCTGCTCATGGTGGACACAAGTCGTAATCCATCCCATCCAAGTAACTGTGTTACTTAAAGGTCAAGAAGCAATGAGAATTTCCTTTCAACTTGATTTTTCTTCTTCACATAACGAATTAAGGCTTTGTTAAGATGAGCATATGCAGATCTGATTGGTGTGTTCTGGAAGTTCTTCTGAGCATTTATATACATAAACATGGCGGTTTAAAATGACCTGCTTTTAAACCGCCATGTTAAAATAGTATCAGGGTGTATGTTTGCAAACCTTTCAACATGGTACATTTTGTACATTTGCCTCTTTAATTTTCCCTGGATAAATACCATACAATATACACCATATAGATTGAGCACGTAGGAACAAAGAAGCCTTGATTGAGTGGCCCGTTAGCAGAGACACACACAGCAGCACAGAATAATTAGACTCTTTTCCTCATATCATTATGCTACATTACAAAGTCTCCATAGAGGTCCTAACAAGCATTATTTGCAACAGTTATATTATGTGTACATTTTAAAGTTCCTGGGTTAAAAACAACCCAATTTGGGTTATTTTGCAAAAACAGTCCTGGGTCAAATATGGACAGAGTAGATTTAAACAACAAGGTTTGACTCAGCCAACTGAGTTACGTTTGCAATCCAAAAATGGACTAAAGTGATCAATGTGTAACATTAAAGGCCTTGACATACCTCTCCAAGTCCATGAATGCTAGATGCTTAAATGTCGCAGATACGCAAGCACATACTCATACTATTTTAAGCCCAGTTCAATCCCTGCGTTCCTCTCTGAAATATACAGTTTTCCCTAACGCTTGGTTGGGGCAATATTATAGTGGTTTATATGCTGTCTACTAAGAGGAAAAGAAAAAAGGAATCAAAATGTTAAATTAAAGGGATTTCTCTTCAAGTGTTAAGTGCAGTGTTGTGTCCTTTCTGAAAGATAAATGATCCAAATTTGAGCACATTTTAGTTCCTAAAAGCAAGCATCATTGTTGGTTTTCTTCTCCTCTGTCATTTTAAATGTTGAAAAACAGACTCCAAGCTCTGAACAAGAAATGCGAAAGTTGCAAAAGCAACATTCTGAAGCCTTTATCATTATCATAGAAAGGGAGTAGAGTAATTGTTTGTTGTCAAAGTAAGTAAGTAAGTAAACTTTATTTATATAGCACCTTTCACAACTAAAAATCACAATGTGCTTTACAGAGTGCAAATAAAATGGCTCCTTCATGATTTTGAGGGAAAAAAAGAGACTCAATACTTTGTGGAGCAAACATTCCAGAAGAATTTAAGAAGTGAAACTAACAAGGGGACTTACTGCATTGTCTCTTTAAAGATGCTTGGGGGGCTTCCTGCAGGGGTCAAGAATGTCCATAGGAATGGAGCCAAAGTAGTGACGGAGTTTGGCAGGCGAGTGAGTCTGGGATGGGATGTTTCCTTGGGTAGATGTGGAAGCCACTAGATCATGGTTGCCTAACTCTAGTCCTCAAGAGTTACAATGCTGTAACCTTTAGATGATTCACTTTCTCAACACACTTCAATCAAATTAATTGCTCGTTACATGGTCTTTAGAGTGTGTTAAATCTGCATCTAAAAGTTGCAGGATGGTAGCTCTTAAGGACTTGATTTGGACATTCCAGCAGTAGATTACCCGATTCACGTATAAATAATCCAGTTGAGGTTGGATGTGTGAGCTGACAAACACCAGAAGGGAACTGCAGAAACACAGGTAAAGTGTCAAGGGATCTTTTCAAAGAAGATTCAAAAAGTCAGTGGGCCAAATGTTTGCAGAAATTACTTTAAAATCTTGCTCTAAGCTGTTCTCTAGGGTGATTTTAAGTGGCAGGAGGATGATGAGCAACAGATGTGGCAGCTGGAGACAGAATGCACTGAGAGCAGATGGTTAACAAGCAATCACTGGCTCCACCTAGAGAAAAAAACACCCAGATGCAATCATCTAAGACCCCTGGATCCTCGCATCCTCATAATTTCACTAAGTTATCTTTATCTGGTGTGGGTTTGGACCATTTCTTTCGAAGGGGAGTGTTATTGTTGTCCTTGGTGCACATAGTCCATGTGGTCACATAATTCTGGGTTGGACAAGGTTGTCTGAGGAGAGTCCTAGCAGATCAAAGTGAGCAGGTACTCATGGCGAAATTTCTATCACATGGGCTGAGAAGGCTGTGGAGATAGTAGACCAGGCTGAGGGTATACAATAAGCTCATGGCTTCTAGAAGGTCAGTTAAAAACAAAGCCCTCTAATCTTGGTGTGGGCATCTTGGATGTGAGAACTCCTTACAATGTTTGTGTGTGTGCCCTCATATACAGGTCCTTCTCAAAATATTAGCATATTGTGATAAAGTTCATTATTTTCCATAATGTAATGATGAAAATGTAACATTCATATATTTTAGATTTATTGCACACTAACTGAAATATTTCAGGTATTTTATTGTCTTAATACGGATGATTTTGGCATACAACTCATGAAAACCCAAAATTCCTATCTCAAAAAATTAGCATATTTCATCCGACCAATAAAAAAAAAGTGTTTTTAATACAAAAAACGTCAATCTGCAAATAATCATGTACAGTTATGCACTCAATACTTGGTTGGGAATCCTTTTGCAGAAATGACTGCTTCAATGCGACGTGGCATGGAGGCAATCAGCCTGTGGCACTGCTGAGGTCTTATGGAGGCCCAGGATGCTTCGATAGCGCCCTTTAGCTCATCCAGAGTGTTGGGTCTTGAGTCTCTCGCCGTTCTCTTCACAATATCCCACAGATTCTCTATGGGGTTCAGGTCAGGAGAGTTGGCAGGCTAATTGAGCACAGTGATACCATGGTCAGTAAACCATTTACCAGTGGTTTTGGCACTGTGAGCAGGTGCCAGATTGTGCTGAAAAATGAAATCTTCATCTCCATAAAGCTTTTCAGCAGATGGAAGCATGAAGTGCTCCAAAATCTCCTGATAGCTAGCTGCATTGACCCTGCCCTTGATAAAACACAGTGGACCAACACCAGCAGCTGACACGGTACCCCAGACCATCACTGACTGTGGGTACTTGACACTGGACTTCTGGCATTTTGGCATTTCCTTCTCCCCAGTCTTCCTCCAGACTCTGGCACCTTGATTACCGAATGACATGCAGAATTTGCTTTCATCCGAAAAAAGTACTTTGGACCACTGAGCAACAGTCCAGTGCTGCTTCTCTGTAGCCCAGGTCAGGTGCTTCTGCCGCTGTTTCTGGTTCAAAAGTGGCTTGACCTGGGGAATGCGGCACCTGTAGCCCATTTCCTGCACACGCCTGTGCACGGTGGCTTTGGATGTTTCCACTCCAGACTCAGTCCACTGCTTCCGCAGGTCCCCCAAGGTCTGGAATCGGCCCTTCTCCACAATCTTCCTCAGGGTCCGGTCACCTCTTCTCGTTGTGCAGCGTTTTCTGCCACACTTTTTCCTTCCCACAGACTTCCCACTGAGGTGCCTTGATACAGCACTCTGGGAACAGCCTGTTCGTTCAGAAATTTCTTTCTGTGTCTTACCCTCTTGCTTGAGGGTGTCAATAGTGGCCTTCTGGACAGCAGTCAGGTCGGCAGTCTTACCCATGATTGGGGTTTTGAGTGATGAACCAGGTTGGGAGTTTTAAAGGCCTCAGGAATCTTTTGCAGGTGTTTAGAGTTAACTCGTTGATTCAGATGATTAGGTTCATAGCTCGTTTAGAGACCCTTTTAATGATATGCTAATTTTGTGAGATAGGAATTTTGGGTTTTCATGAGCTGTATGCCAAAATCATCCGTATTAAGACAATAAAAGACCTGAAATATTTCAGTTAGTGTGCAATGAATCTAAAATATATGAATGTTAAATTTTCATCATTACATTATGGAAAATAATGAACTTTATCACAATATGCTAATATTTTGAGAAGGACCTGTACCTATTCAACACAACATCAAGCATCTGTCTGCCCCATGCACTCAGTTGGCTGATGGAAGCATGTGTTTTCATGTAAACCCGTCCCAACAAATTCTGTCAGTTGGGGGTTGCTGGATGCTCCAGCAACTTCCTGATACTGCATTCGTCTCACTCCTGATGCCTATAAATGCTCCTCTCTTATGGATTCAATCGTATATCCCTCACCTCTCAGATCCTTACAAATTCTTGACCAAATGGGGCCATTCCTTCTGGCTGCTTAACTGTTTTTTGTCAGGAAGTGTTTAACTCATGGAAAATCTGAGTGTCAGACCATGTATGCCAGTGAGAAAACATGAAAATAAAACCAGTAAATCCAATTTTACAATCTGTAAATAGTATATGAAATAAAATAATAGCTAGAGTGTGTTGCACAAGTTTTAATACCTGTTAAACATTTTCATATTTTGTTATGTTACAACGACAAGCCTCAATAAACTTTATGGGGTTTTTATATGCTGGACCAACACAAAGTACCATAAAATTGTGTAGTTGAAGGAAAATGAAAATCTAAAAAGTGTTGCAAATATTTGTATTCAGCTTCCCTGAGTCGATACTTTGTAGAACCATCTTGCGCTGCAATATAAGCTTCATGTCGTGTGGGGTAGATCTCCACCAGCTTTGAACATCTAGAGACTGTTTGAAAGTTTTTCTAATTCTTCCTTTCAAAATAGCTCATTCACAGTCAAACTGGATGGAGAGTGTGAGTAATCATACATTTTTAAGTCTTGCTACAGATTCGCATATGAATTTAGTCCTGGACCTGATCAGGCCCTTCTAAGATGTGAATATGCTTTCACATATCCGTGGGATATATTAAAGCTCAGATACTTATGAAACTAATAACAGAGAAAACTACAATTTAAAAAACTCTGCAGACCAACCACACTTTTCAGATGCAGTGGGCTCTGAAAGCAAATCCACCTGAGCTGTGCTCCACAGCTCAGAAGGCTGGGAAGATACCATCTAAGATTATTTTCATGAAAAAGTGTGTTCTCTAATGCCTCAAAATATAACATACAACTTCTCTGCAACATGCCCTGAGGAAAAACTGATAAAATTATCCAATGTCTTGTCTACTTTCAGAGACTTCTGTATATAAATTCTTAGGTAGTGCATAAAGTTATAAACATTAATGTCCACTTGCTGAGTACATGTTCCCATTGTTGAGGACATATAATAGTTCATTTATCACACTATGTTTGAAAAACAATGCCATCAATGTCCAGTATTTATTTTTTCTTTGCCCTGATATCACAGTGATCTCCTGGTCCCTACCAAACATTGCAGTGCACATGCATGTAAATTCAGAAATTAAACATACTGTGGCTCAGGTGGAAGGAGTTTGTCCTGACACCGGTGGGTTGCCAGTTCGAACCCCTGCTCTCTCTGTCTCAGTAGTTGTGTCCTTGGGCAAGACCTTGCCTGCTGATGGTGGTCAGAGGGCCCAGTGGTGCCTCGCTTCTGTCAGTGTGACCCAGGGCAGCTGTGGTTACATTGTAGCTCACCACTGTCAGTGTGTGAATGTGTGTATGAATGGGTGGATGACTGACTGAAGTGTAAGTGCTTTGGGGTCTCTTGATAAAACACTATACAAGCGCAGGCCATTTACCATAATCAGTCTCTAGGCATCTTAAGCTTTCCTTTGTGTGTTGGGTGTGCAGTTACATGACCGTTCTGATTTTTTATGTTTTTGACCATGCATCCTAACTCTTAGGTCCTTTCAAGCATTCCTTATGCTACCGGTTGTCCTAAAGCAGATTTTATCACTCAAATGAACTTGTCATCAGCAGGCGTTTAGTTATCAGACTGTAGCACTGCCTTTTTCTCATAACTTTGAGTTAGAAAAACATTAAAAAGGTTTGCTTTAAGGCAGCAGACCCAACTTCATATGCAATGTACAGTTTCATTTTCTGTTCTCGTTTTAGGATTGTAAGGAAAAAATGTATACATTTAAAATCTAATTAGGTTTATTATAGGTTCCTTCCAACCAGATAAATAGTTTTCAAATATGAACTCACACAGAAACTGAATTTACAACTAAGGAAGCAGCTTTAGTAAAATATCTGAAGAGTTTCTAGTTATTATGCAGCAAAACAAGCCTATGATGATTTATTAAAAAGGTCAGAAAATGACTTTCTGTGGTTGAAAAATTTGATTTTATGCAGCACACAGCTTAAGTAGCTGACAGCAAGGTACACTGCAGTTGCTTATCAGTCAAAGGTATGCCGCCTGTCTTTTTCAACTCGTCATCTTAATGTCTGTTCTGTCCTATCAGAAGTACAGTAAAAGCATTTCTGGCTAACGCCAATGTGTTAAGGGCTACAGCTTGTGACCAATACTCATTTTTTTAAGAGTGCTTCACAAAAACTACCAAATGTTTTAGTTAGCTGACAACTTTTCATGAGTAAAACCACAAATTGTGACATTGATGTTAATATAAAAAACTACATAGAAGGCTTATGTTATACAGTACCTTGTTAAAGTATTCATACCGCTTGAACTTTTTCACATTTTGTCAAATAAGAACCACAAAACTTAATGTATTTCATTGGGATTGTATGTAAAAGGTCAATGTAAAATACTACATAAATGAGAAGTGAAAGGAAAATGATCTGAAAAGTGGGCATGAAAATTTATTTATTCCATCTGAGTGAATACTTTTTAGAAACACATTTTGCCGCAAATGCAGTTGTATGGAGCTAAATTGGGGCCATGAAGTTTATTCAAATGAAAAAAATTTGAACCTGAAAAATAAAAGTTTGTTCAAAAGAAAAAAATGTAAACCTGAAAAATAAAAGTTTGTTCAAAAGAAAAAAAATTGAACCTGAAAAATTATTTTGAAGCTCCCCCCAAAAAATCTGAAAACTGGAAAAAAAGTTTTGCAACTGAAAAAAACAGATGTGAAACTAGAAAAAAAGTTCAAAACTACTTTTCAGATTCAAGTTTTTTTTTTAGAACTTGCAGATTTTTTTTTTTCGGCTTCAAACTTCTGGCCCTGTTTGGCGTGGGGGGCGGGGCCTCAGATCACGGGGGTGCATATTCCCAGCTGTTGCATTCAGGGACTGTGGGAACTGGAATTATCTGTAATACATCATCAATATTCTATATATATATGTGATTGGTTTTGAAAGATAACATGCTTCACCGATAGAAGCAGCTTACGTGAATACACAACGTGCATCTCAGAGGAGAAAATATGATTTTGACAGATTTGCACATAATTTTAAGTCCGTGTTGGAGAGTTCCCATGCTCTCAACATAAAGCAAAAGCGCCAGACTTAGCGGCGGTATGAAACCAGATGCAAAACGAGCCGGTATTTTCCAAATATCCTTGCATAAATAAGCCTGGAATTGTTTTCACATGGACTGGACTCGGGTTTCGGTTTCTGATGCATTTTTGATTAAAACGTGTTTGGTCTTCATTTAGTGAAGTGACTCACAGCCAGGGGCAAACTGGCATACTGGGCAAATGGGGAAATCCCCGGTGGACTGCTGGTATAGTGGGACGGCATTTTATATATATATATATATATATATCTTCAGGTTAGAGGGGAGTTCCTGCCTCAAGTGGAGGAGTTTAAGTATCTCGGGGTCTTGTTCACGAGTGAGGGAAGAATGGAGCAGGAGATCGACAGACGGATCGGTGCGGCTGCCACAGTAATGGGGGCGCTGTGCCGGTCCGTTGTGGTGAAGAGAGAGCTGAGCCGAAAAGCAAAGCTCTCAATTTACTGGTTGGTCTATGTTCCTACCCTCACTTATGGCCATGAACTTTGGGTCATGACCGAAAGAACGAGATCCCGGATACAAGCGGCTGAAATGAGCTTCCTCTGTAGGGTGGCCGGGCACTCCCTTAGAGATAGGGTGAGGAGCTCGGCCATCCGGGAGGGGCTCGGAGTAGAGCCGCTGCTCCTCCACATCGAGAGTAGCCAGTTGAGGTGGCTCGGGCATCTATACCGGATGCCTCCTGGACGCCTTCCTTGGGAGGTGTTCCAGGCACGTCCCACCGGGAGGAGGCCCAGGGGACGGCCCAGGACACGCTGGAGGGACTATGTCTCTCGGCTGGCCTGGGAAGGCCTTGGGCTCCCCCTGGCGGAACTGGAGGAGGTGTCTGGAGAGAGGGACGTCTGGGCGTCTCTGTTGAGTCTGCTGCCCCCGCGACCCGGTCCCGGATAAAGCAGAAGACGACGAGTACGAGTACGAGTACGAGTACGAGTATTTTGGAAAGAGCCAAATCTTTCTGGAGAAATGGGGCTTAATGGTGTTTACTTAGTTATCAAATTTAGTAAATGATGTTTAGGAACTATTATTCATTAGCTTGAAAACCAACAACCTTTCTGTTGAATACTCTTTAGTAGCAAGCACGTGTTCTTACCAGTTAGCAGTTAAGCTAACAAAGAAGCGGATAGCTTAGCACCAGAATCAACACATACCTTTAAAATACCAGGGTTAATAAAAGGGTTAAAATGCATAAGTGCGGACGGCGCGTTATGAGCAATCTTCTGTGTTTAAAATCACCCTTTAAATAAAGTTTGACTTAACTTTAAAACACACAAACAGGGCACATGTGCTGCAGATAGCCTGCAAGCGCTAAGATAGCCAAGTTTCGCAACAATGTTGTGGAATTTTCTTATCAAAGTGGAGAGAAGTTGACTCACAAGAAGAAAAAATCCGGACTTTGTCTTTATAAGTTTTATTCAAAGGCATTCAGCGTTCGAATGACTCTGTCACCAAGCAAGTCAGTTGAACAGAGCCCCGAACACCATTTACACACAGTATTTATACCAGAAAATGACAGTGTTATCTCAACTTCAAAGAGTCTGTGTTTTACGACCCTAGACCCTTCTCGGGTTCCTAGGTGACAAGGTCACCTAGGAACAACCATCTACTCTCCCCGAGGCATCACCATAACAAATGCCCTTAACCATTAAACTTCTGATAATGGCTTTTACAACTTCTTCCTCTAACACAGATGTTCACTGGAGTGAGGTAAACCAAAGGTCATACTCTGTGGAATGCCTACTGAAAGAATTTCCATCACACTCCCCCCTTATGATCGTAAGACAATCATACAAAAATTCTAGCAAACCAACACCCAGAAAAAGAATCAAAATAAAAGGAAACAAAAAAGAAAAAGATATATAAAGCAAACGCCGTATAGTCATGGCCCTCACGAAGAGCTAAGGTTCGCAAATCACCAGGAAAACAAACTGAAAGAGCAAGAATAACAACACCGCAAGAGAAAAAAAAAAAAAACCATCAAAACTCCATGTATACCACTAAAATGCTGAACATCAGTAATAACTCCCCAAACACTTTAGAGTTAGCACATCATTAAAGCATCTTAAGCAACATATAATCCATCGGTATCCATACCTTCTGTCACCTCAAATGCAGAATCATCACAATCATGACAAACAAAAATTAAGTTCACATCCTTATCAACATGTAACATGGAAAAATGTATCAGTCTCATTACCATTCCCCTAACCATTGGAATAATACAACATGAAAGAAACATCAAAATCAAAAAGAAACATAAAAGAATCACTCCAATCTTTACTAACCAAGATGTCCATCCACCAGTAAAGAACCAAGACCAAGGATTCCAAGAGGAACTCATATTTTCCTTCCGTTGGGTCTTCAACAAGTCATCAAACTTATCATGGATACTTGTCATGTTCTTAGACACATCAGGAATAAAAGTGCAACATTGTTCCCCAATTAAATGACAAACACCACCCCTCTCAGCTAACAGATAATCCAAAGCCATTCTATTTTGCAAACTCATAGTTCTTATAGCCTGCTGCTCCGTAGTTAAAACAGTGAAACCTTCCTCAGATAAAGCAGTAAGATTTTCTAACTCAACTGACAACTCATTAATCCTATGGGCGGCGTTAGCAGCACCATAACTAGGAAATATATATAACTGGTATAATAGTTTTACAACCCTCCGTCTTTCCAAATAAATAAAGTGTGCTTTCCTCCTGAGCAATACAAATATCTGGATCTTTAATCGGATTTCTATTACCCCGAATTCTATAAAGAGTTCCTGTAGACGCACACGTTAAATTAGTCTCACTAGACAATTTACTAACATTTCTGCTTTCCCGTACAGTATAATTCCTCACCCAAGGAAAAATGACCTCCACCAACCGGTTATCTGGAAAGAAAGTAGCTAGAGTATAAGCAGTATCAATAGGAGCTGGTACCAAAAATGGTTCATCATTAATAGCACGTGGAATCAAACAACAAACATAGCAACTATCATTTCTTATCTTCCTAACGGTTTGATGCATCAGTTGCCACCAGACATTATCAGCATGATCATAGTAGTCAGAAAAGTGATGAATCTCTCTTCGAATCCGCTGATGAGTATTATTAGCACAATTCCTCAGATTAGCCACACATTGTCTTTGCTGTACCTTTTCCCAAATGAACACAAGAGTTATAAAAATACTTGCAATACCAATCATTAGCATCAGAACAGACCATCTTCCATTTAACTGCATCGTGACCTTGAAGTTGAATGTCCTTTCTTCTGGTACAGAAAGCAAACAGTTTTTTCTCTCAAAGAAAACAAATTATAAACAACTTAAAAAAACAAAAATCCTGCTGCCTCTCCTGAGTGGCTTCTGCGCTTCAAGCTGCCCTGTTACCAGTCTGGTACAGGTGGGTGGTCGTTGGAAGCTCCTCTAGGTAGGAGGTTCAGAACCAGGATGCTGCTCGGGTGGTGTTCCAGTGAACACCTTGCAGTGCGTAAAATGGACCCAGGTGTCACATTCCTGGACCTTTACGGCAGTGTGAGTCACCAGCAGAATTTGAAACGGACCTCTCCACCGCTTGTCTCTCCAGTGACGTCTCCTGGTATCTCTAATCAGCACCCACTGTCCTGGCTGGAACTGGTGCAGGGGTCTGTCAGCTACTGGGGGTAAGGCAGCTTTCACCGTCTGATGAGAGAGAGAGAGAGAACGTGACAGAACCTTACAATATTCCAACATGGAATGTTCAAAATGAGCAGTTGTTAGTGTGCTTAGGTTAGTACTCGGTCTTCCCCCTGTATTTTCAGGTCTCCCAAAAAGGATTTCAAAAGGACTCAAATTAGCTCTGGATCTATTCCTCATCCGCATATACATAAGAACCAGAGGGAGAGCTTTTGGCCAGGACAAACCTGTTTCTTCACAGCATTTAGCCAACTTATTTTTTATTGTTCCATTTTCTCGTTCTACTGCTCCACCTGATTGTGGGTGGTAAGCACAATGTGTCTTCAACTGAAACCCTAAAAGCTTACTAATTTCTTGCAAAGCTTTGTTAACAGAATGTGTCCCGTTATCACTGGAAATCACCTCTGGGATTCCCCAGCGGGGAAGAATCTCTGTCAACAAAGACTTCACTACAGCACTGCTGTCTGCGTGTTTCGTTGGAAATGCTTCAACATATTTAGAAAACATATCCACGACCACCAAACAATATTTCTTCCCTTCAGCAGGTGTCAACTCAATGAAATCCATCATCAAATGCTGAAATGGGAACCGTGGAGGTGGATGTGCCGCCTGTGATTGTGCAGGAACCCTCGAGGGGTTGTGAGAAGCACAGATCAAACATCTTTTACAATAATTTTCAGCTACCACTGAAAACCCATTTGTATACCAATATTTTTTAACCATATCCAGCATTCCCCCTTTGGACACATGATCCAATCCATGCATCCATTTAGCAAACCAGGGAAAAAAATGTTTAGGCAGGCATGGTCTACCATCAGAAACATGCCAGCCAGAACTGCTGTTAAAGATACACCCAGCTCTTCGCCATTTTTCTTTTTCCTGTGAAGTAGCAAAAGATTGCATTTCAGGAACAGTGACACCTTGCGGATCAGTCAGAGAAAGAAAAGATTCATCTGAGGAGAAAGGCCTCAAAGCCACGGTTTTTGCTGCCGAGTCCGCGGCTGCATTACCCCTAGAAACAAAATCAGACTGTCCTGTGTGCGCAGCACACTTAACCACAGCCAAACGTGCGGGTAACATAATAGCATTCAAAAGATCAGACACTTGTCTAGCATTCAAGATAGGTTTTCCATCTGATTTCAAAAATGAGTGATGTTTCCACAAGGCCCCGAAATCATGCACCACTCCGAAACAATATCTTGAGTCTGTGTAAATAGTCACAGTCTTTCCTTCTGCCAACTTGCAAGCTTCAGTCAAAGCAATTAATTCAGCTGTTTGAGCTGAGTAATGCGCTGGCAAAGGACCTGAGCGCAAAACAGCTGAGTCAGAGCACACTGCAAACCCTACTTGGTTCAGACCCACCGCAGAACTGGAGGAAGACCCATCTACATACAAGATAAGATCAGGGTTAGTCAAAGGGGTGTCTTGCAAGTCAGGACGAGGGGTACAAACAACATTTAAGACAGCTGCGCAGTCATGACTTTCACCATCCTCCTCAGTAGGCAGTAGTGTGGCTGGATTTAAAGTATTACAACGTTTAATTGTAATGTTGGGCATGTCCAATAATATTGAAGAATACCTCAGCCACCTTGCTGCTGATAGATGAGACGTCTTTTGTTCCAGGAGGATGATGGAAACAGAATGTGGAACAAAAACTGTCAATGGATTATATCCAACAATGTCACGTGATGCTAACATTGCTTTCTCAGCTGCAGCAATAGCTCGCAAACAACCAGGCAGCCCAGCTGCAACTGGATCAAGCTTACTGGAATAATAAACCACAGGTCGCAATTTATCACCATGGGATTGCAACAACACAGATGACATGAAACCAGATTTTTCATCCACCATTTGAATAAATGGCTTGTCAGAGTTTGGTAAAGCCAATGCAGGCACAGAAGACAGGGCTGTTTTTAAATCAATGAAAGCCAGTTCTGCCACATCCGTCCATTTAATTTTGTCTGCAGCTGCCAAGCTCCTCCCATATATTAAACTGGCCAAAGGCGCTTCCAGCTCAGAGTAATTTAGAATGTGAGCTCTGCAATAACCTGTCATACCCAAAAATGACATCATTTGTTTCTTGGTGACAGGTTTTGCGATTTTCAGAACTGCTTCAATGCGCTGAGGGGACAGTTTTCTGCTTTTATGTGAGAGAACATGACCAAGAAATGTAACTTCTTCCTGTACAAACTGCATTTTAGATTTTGAAACTTTGTGACCCTTTTTATGAAGATGTTGAAGCCGTTTTAAGGTGTCTTTCCTACACTGATCCACTGATCCTGCTGATAATAATAAATCATCAACATACTGTGTAAGGACTGTTCCAGGAGACAGAGTCAAATCAGCCAAAAAGTCCTTCAGAGCTGTGTTAAAAATAGTTGGACTGTGTGTAGCCCTGACAAAGACGAGTAAAACAATATGGCTTCCCATCAAACTCAAAAGCAAACCAATACTGACTGTCCTTGTGTACAGGGACAGAAAAAAACGCATTTGCCAGGTTTATCACTGAAAAATATTTAGCTTCTGGTGGAATTTGTGACAGAATCGTAGAAGGGTTCAGAACTGATGGTGCACGGGCCACAACAGACTGGTTGACAGCCTGAAGGTCCATGACAAATCTCCATTCGTCAGGATCTCCAGGGGGCCTAATCTTTTTCACAGGGAACAACAGTGTTCTCACAGGTGAATTTGGACAGGGTACAATTACCCCAGCTCTAAGGAGGGAATCAAAAACAGGACGAATTCCCTCCAAAGCTTCCTTTTTCAATAAGTATTGTTTCTGACATGGCCTGTAGTTTGATTTAGGAGTAACAACAACTGGCTCACAATCTGTAATAAGACCAACATCATATTTGTGAGCAGCCCACAATGAATAAGGCAGCTATTCAAGATCTGCATCCGCAGAAGAAGCAGTAGCTAAAAACAGATGTGAATGTGAAATCAGTTGCACTGTACGATTACAGGAAACAACAGTGGGACAATGTCTTTTAAAAGCATTTTGAGAAGGAGACGCAAACACATATGGGACATCTGTCTCCCTCCAATCCGTGGCAAGGAGACAACGTCTAACAAAAAAATCCACATCCTTCCATTCCATATTTTCAGACTTGGCCAATAATACATGCGGCACCGAACCAGAAACTTGAAAAAAATGCAGCTGTTCAGAGGTCAAAGTCACAGATAAAGCTGCTGTGTGATCATTCCAGTGCATGTCAGAGAGGTGCACTTTCTCATTTGTAATTTTGTACCAACTGTCCTCATAATCAAAATCAGGTCCTTCAGATACATGTGAAGTACAATGCAGATCATCTGCACTCATTATCTCACTATCAGGTGTCACAGCATTTACTGCCAATGCGACAAAATGTTGAGGTACAGGACCAACTGGAAGCTTCCACTGATATGCATATAAGGGTTGATCTGGGGCCCAATGTACTGCAGTGTAGTCATAGTCAAAGTCTTTCTGAGTGTGAACTGTCAGTCCATCAGGGTTTGAAATAATAGCAATATTTAATCTGCACATCAAATCTCTACCCATCAAATTTAAAGGACACAAAGGAGACACCAAAAAAGAGTGTTTTAACTGCACTCCCTCTGGAGTGCAACACTTTAGAGGAACCGAAAAACTTTCCCTAACCGTTTCACCTGAAGCAGAGACAGAATGAACATAACGACCACTCAGTTTTGGCTGCTCTTTGATACATTTAGCTGATAAAACAGAGTGTGTCGCTCCTGAATCTACAACAAAAGAAATTTCTTCATCCATCACCATCATAGAAAACATAGGCATTCTTTTAAAAGCAGGGTTCTGTGTATGGAGATATGTGCCTGGTAAAACTACGGAGGCACCTTTTAAGTGTAATATGGCATCTGTAAGCAACCTATGTGAATCAGTATCATCATGCAACTGTGTGTGTGTTTGTGAAACCTCACGCTCCTTAAGAGACCCCTCCTCAATGCGAGTGGCAGCCAGATCCAGGGTCCCGTCCTCCCCCCGTCAGTTACCGCTGTCAGGCCGCTGCAGTTTCTCTGGACATTCATTCCTCCAGTGTCCCAACTTTCCACAGTTATGGCAAGCATCGGAGCGGGACCACTGTCCCCTTCCCCGACCTCTGCCCCGGCGTCCCCGGCCTCGTCCTCGAGGAAAAGAACCACGTTGATTTGTACTGCAGTACAGGGTCAGGGCAGCATTATGCAAATCAGTCTCTCTTTTGTCCGCTTCGTTGATAACATCATCGCTGTGTAAAGCATGTCTTTTCAGCTCCTCAAAACGCACCCCATGTCTCCAACCAACATAAAGAGTCTTAGTTTGTGCTGCGATCTCAGGGAGAAGTCCTTCCATAATATATCCACACAGCATCTTTTCCCAGGGGCCCAAAACAGTAATGTCAGCTGGGCGCTCCATACCTGAATGTTTATTGAACGCTTCTTCCATCCGGTAAAGAAAATCAGCGACAGTCTCATCAGGACGTTGTTTAACTTGTTGTAGTACGGCACAATCACTCCTCTGTGGAAATTTTGTGATCAAGTCAGTGCACAAATGTTCTATGGCATTATACCATGGTCCATTACGATGATTTAAATCACAATTTTCACCTCCAGTTGTCACGACAAGGCGCACTGCAGGATCTGGCAATCTCAGACCAACTAACTCTCCAGGTTTGATTTTTGCTGCAAGGAGCTGGCAAATTTCTGTGCCAGTAGGTCTCATTTCATGGCATAAAGCTTTAAATTCCGTAGCAAACTTTCTTCCGTCTTCTACGGGATCTGGAAGTAACGCAGCGCTTGCTTGGATGTCTGCTGCAGTCCACAATCGAAACACCAACTGAGGCTCATTTGTTCCGGCTACTTCCAACATAGGGCATTGATACTCTTCTTCCTCTTTTTTATCTTCTCCTCATTGTCTTCCACTCCGTAACCATGTAAACTCATGAAAGCTAACAGGAGAGGAGAGGAAAGGTATTTTCTGGTCCTTTAATGATCCCGGTCGCTGCTCATCTGTAGGCTGGTGCATAATCACACCTTCCACTCCGCTGGGGCTCGCTGTGCTCGCTGTGCACCTGCAGTGCTGGGTCAGCCTGCACTGCAGGTGGACGTGTGAGTTGATTCACGGGCTGATGCTGAAGCGGACTGGCGAGTTGTCCTGGCTGACTTGCGGGCAGATTTGCTGGTTGGCCCGCTGCTGGTTGGCCTGCTGCTGGAGGAGGACGGGAGTCTAGATCGAGGTCTGCCATCTGGAGGGCCCGTAACTCCGTCTGTAAAGATGGATATAGACAGGAGGGTGAAGCATCACTAGGTCTATATGGAGGTGGAAACGTACAACGGACAAATCTTTTCCCCCTGCCATCTGTTTCAATTCGGATTTTATTTCCCTACGCATAGCCTCCGTAATCCATTCATTCCAACATTTTACCCATTTTTCTCTGATCTAAATCTTGTTTTTTAATCCTTTTTTTATTTTTTAGTTTCTCCCAATCACCATCCATCAACTGTTTTATTTTATTCAACTGATTTACACTCAAACTTCCACCTTGTGGAAAACCAAACTTGTCCTCCCAAATTAAAGCACATGTAACACAATCATCTCCACCTTTTTCTTTCATTATTTTAAAAATCGCAGAGTCTGGAGAAGGAGACAACCCTGATGCCTTTGAGGTTCCGGAACCCATTTTTTTCCTTTTTACCCGTTCAGCGGCACGTCTGCCGTCTGGCTTTTCTCCTTTATGAGGTGTAGAAAAATGCAAAAAACCACCCGCAAAACCCTTTGTTCTGCTTTTTTGTTACCGTTTCCAATAACAACCTCCCTGTATACCTCTACAGGGTGACGTGGCACTCAGCTGATGTCCTTCCTCTCGCAACTCCAGAACCTAATTAATTAATTAGGAGATGATGGTTAATGTGTAATAAAAAAAATAATATACATTATATCATACAGAGCAACTTCTCACCCAGATATATTTGTAGAAAATTAGTTCGGATCCAATCGGCCAGAAGCCGCAGGCGGGCACCCGGACTCCACTACCGTAATATGGAGGTGGACTGAGGACAACGTCTCCAGGCTGGCCAGGCGTCCGTGTCCCCCTCCTGCAGTCTCCTCTGGCACGTTAGATCCTGTTCGTGACGCTAAAATTGTTGAAGAAAAAATCCGGACTTTGTCTTTATAAGTTTTATTCAAAGGCATTCAGCGTTTGAATGACTCTGTCACCAAGCAAGTCAGTTGAACAGAGCCCCGAACACCATTTACACACAGTATTTATACCAGAAAATGACAGTGTTATCTCAACTTCAAAGAGTCTGTGTTTTACGACCCTAGACCCTTCTCGGGTTCATAGGTGACAAGGTCACCTAGGAACAACCATCTACTCTCCCCGAGGCATCACCGTAACAAATGCCCTTAACCATTAAACTTCTGATAATGGCTTTTACAGCTTCCTCCTCTAACACAGATGTTCACTGGAGTGAGGTAAACCAAAGGTCATACTCTGTGGAATGCCTACTGAAAGAATTTCCATCACAACAACAAAAACAAACTTCATAGAATGAAAACGTTCAGATCATTTCATCCCACCTGTTAATCTGTCTCTGCCCAAAACACCTAACCTCATGAACCGTGGTGAGGAAACGTTGTCCAAGGGCGAAGTTCGAAGAAGGTATCCACAGTGAACAAAGGGTTAGCTTCCCGCTAACCTCCTCAGCTTCTCACAATCAGAAGGTGCGTTCGCTCTCTGAACAAAAGGGTTAGCTCCGGAGCTGTAGCTGGGCGATCCGTCCTGTCCGCTGCGGTCTCTGCTGTTTTCCTTCCAGACTGGGAGACCGCGTCTTTGCAGGGGGTTTCTCTCAAACACCGGTTGCTCCAACAGGGCTCGGAGACACAGTCAAGCAATGCTTGTACCTTAATACCCCTGTTCATGAATGAAAATACCGGATACACAGACAGTATTTCATTCGTACTTAACTTTGCATATGATCGATGATTGTATGACATCCTTGGATCCATTTGAAGAGTTTATGTCTGTTTGCCAGCCAAGAGACAACAGTGCGCTTTCCTCACCTATCCAGTCCCTCTGAAAGGCCGTGTGGAAGAGAGGGCGACTGTAGCAACAGCTGTGCTTTTATTTGGGTAGTGGCGTCACAGGAAGTCCGCAGTTATCCCGTTTCCTGGCTGTGCCGGAAGAAGGTTAATGCACTTTATTTTGAAAGTTCCAGAAAGGTCCGTACCGGAGTTTAATGTTGAAATCCATGGCTGTGGGTCCCAACATATATATATGCGCATTACCCCATCACTCTCCTTCATGGTCAAATAGCCCTTACACAGCCTGGAGGTGTGTTTGGGGTCATTGTCCTGTTGAAAAATAAATGATGGTCCAACTAAACGCAAACAGGATGGAATAGCATGCCGCTGCAAGATCCTGTGATAGTCACGCCGGTTCAGTATGACTTCAATTTTGAATAAATCCCCAACAGTGTCACCAGCAAATCACCCCCACACCATCATACCTCCTCCTCCATGCTTCACGGTGGGAACCAGGCATGTAGAGTCCATCCGTTCACCTCTTCTGCGCCGCACAAAGACACGGTGGTTGGAACAAAATATCTCAAACTTGGACTCATCAGACCAAAGCACAGATTTCCACTGGTCTAATGTCCATTCCTTGTGTTCTTTAGCCCAAACAAGTCTCTTCTGCTTGTTGCCTGTCCTCAGCAGTGGTTTCCTAGCAGCTATTTTACCATGAAGTCCTGATTCACACAGTCTCCTCTTAACAGTTGTTCTAGAGATGTGTCTGCTGCTAGAACTCTGTGTGGCATTGACCTGTTCTCTAATCTGAGCTGCTGTCAACTTGTGATTTCTGAGGCTGGTGACTCGGATGAACTCATCGTCCGCAGCAGAGGTGACTCTTGGTCTTCCTTTCCTGAGGCGGTCCTCATGTAAGCCAGTTTCTTTGTAGCGCTTGATGGTTTTCGCGACTGCACTTAGGTACACTTTCAAAGTTTTCCCAATTGTTTGGACTGACTGACCTTCATTTCTTAAAGTAATGATGGCCACTCTTTTTTCTTTACTGAGCTGCTTTTTTCTTGCTATAATACAACTTCTAACAGTCTATTCAGTAGGACTATTAGTTGTGTACTGTATCCACCTCCCGCACAACACAACTGATGGTCCCAGCCCCATTTATAAGGCTTGAAATCCCACTTATTAAACCTGACAGGGCACACCTGTGAAGTGAAAACCATTTTAGGTGACTACCTCTTGAAGCTCATCAACAGAATGCCAAGAGTGTGCGGAGCAGTAATCAAAGCAAAAGGTGGGTACTTTGAAGAACCTAGAATATAGGACATATTTTCAGTTGTTGCACACTTCTTTGTTCAGTATATAATTCCACATGTGTTAATTCATAGTTTTGATGCCTTCAGTGTGAAGCTACAATATTCATAGTCATGAAAATAAAGAAAACTCTTTGAATGAGAAGGTGTGTCCAAACCTTTGGTCTGTACTGTATATATAGCATATAAATATAGCATATATAGGGACAAGGCATTTCTTATTTTGTGAATGTTTAGGGTCCACGGGCACTTCAACCCGTGAACCACCGGCCCACCGCCCTGCACAGACGCAGGGCGAGCGCAACTTCAAGTACGCATGAGGCGACAGTTTCTGGGGCGCTGATATTTTGCTGGACCATTGTGCCCTAAACAATGCCATATCAACCTGTTAGGGATAACCTTTATTTAAATGACTCATAGCTGTTTTTCCCACTTATACCATAATGATATAAAGCATAAGTTCTGTATGTTTCCTTTTTGTTAGAATAGGATAAGACTGCTCATCGACATACATTACAAGATAAATGGCCCAAGGTTTGTCATGAATGACCTGAGGCTGGGGCACTGGGTTTGATGGTGGAGCAGGCTGTAAATGGTTTTATTAGAATGCAGCAGCACACTTAGATTAAGGATGGACACCCACTACTACACAACCTGCCAGATAGACACCACAGTGGTGACACATAGTCTACTGATAAACACTGAGGGAGGGAACATCCATTGCATCGGAGAACCAGATATAAAACTACATGTGACCTTCTATCGAGGCTCTTCCTCATCCTTTCACAGACAGCAACGGTCCGAGACGGGAACCTCAGCACTGATCTCTGTAATCATTCCTCTGCCTAATTTAGATAAAAGGATCTAAAAGTTAGAAAGTATTTGAGAGTCGTTCCTTTAAGAGTCAGTGTGATGGCTTCTGGGGACCAAGCAGAGTGTGATGGCTTCTGGGGACCAACGACTGTAGGAACTCGAGAGGTCTGACTGCCTCTCTATATAGCAGAGAGATGCACTGCGCAGCTCTCTGCTGGATGCCAGACACAAATGGAGATTTATATATATAAAACGGCGGTTCACTTCACAGGCTGAAGTTGTTGGGATTATGATTATTGATTAATTAATATTTATCAATAATTATAATTAAAAATCATAATTTCAGAAAATGTATTTCTTAACCAAAAATCCTCATTTATGAATCGAAACCAGAGATGTCTTCTGGTGTTTCAACTGTGGCTCAATGCCTTTGATATTTACAACCGTTAAATACTCAGTAATAATTGATAACTATTACCAGAGATGTCACTGTTTAATCAACCGTTTCAGCCGAAACGTGGGGAACTTTAACCTTATTTTGACTGACAAATCACTCTTGCACAAAATAAACACAAACGACTTCTCTTTATCTACGTGAATCTTTATTGAATCAACCGCCTGATCCACCTCGCTATTCCGATTCAATAATCTTCACCTAATCAAACATGCAAAGTTCTACACAAAAGGGTAAAATATCTAACTAAACAAAATAAAGCAAAACAGCAGTGGGTGTGTATGGAATCAACCAGCAGTTATGGCAAAAGTGATAATATGACACAAGAATACGGTGTTGAATGAAGCTTTGGGAGCGCAGCCCGCCAGAAAGTGTAGCTCAGTGAGATGCAGGCACTCATAAACCTTCCTCCCAGCAAGGCTGTAAACCCAGAGGACAAAAGATAATAAAACTTTTGGCAGCAAGCCAGTAAGCAGTAAAGTTGAAGACAAACAAAATGGTTGATTTTCACCATAAGGTTATTATAGCAGTCCAGTTTCACAGCACACATGCACGTAGGTGTTCGCACAGTAAAAGCACAATCTTGCGAGGCTCGGCAGCCTCAGAAAACAACAATAAAAAAAAAGGGGTGGGTGAAGAGTTCCACGCGTCTGCTGATACTCCAATAAAGTAGTCAATCTCAGTCTTTTGGCCTCCTTGGCAAAAAAGAAAAATCTGATCTGACCGTCAGCAGTCGACCAGAATCAAGCAAGGAGGGAAAGTTGCGTCTCCTTGAAACTCCGTGGTTTTTGGTTACGTGTTAAACTCACGTCTTCGATCGGCAAAGTGGGGGAGGTTCAAAATAATGTTTCCGGTTCAAATGTTTTTCTATTGAACAAACTTTTATTTTTCAGGTTCAAATTTTTTTCGTTTGAACAAACTGTATGGCCCCAATATGGCTTCATACAGTTGCAAGTTTTTTGCATTGTTTCCACCAACTTTGCACATCTAGAGACTGGATATTTTTGGCCATTCTTCTTTTTAAAATATACTGGCAAAAGCATTTGCTCCCCTGCCTTTACACACATAGAACGTGACATTGCATTCCTAATTCATAGGGTATGATAGCGGCCCACCCTTTGCAGGTACAACTTCAAGTTATTTGGGAAGGTCAGTCAGTCGGTCATTTTCTACCGCTTATTCCATAATGGGTCGCGGGGGTGCTGGTGCCTATCTCCAACAGTCAATGGGTGGGAGGCAGGGTACACCATGGACAGGTCGCCAGTCCATCACAGGGCAACACAGACACAAACACAGTCACACCTAAGGGAAACGTAGAGAGACCAACTAACCTAACATTCATGTTTTTGGACTGTGGGAGGAAGCCGGAGTAGTCGGAGAGAACCCACTTATGCACAGGGAGAACATGCAAACTTCATTGAGTCGAACCAGGACCTTTTTGCTGCAAGGCAACAGTGCTACCAACTGTTCCACAGTGCAGCCCAAGTCAGGAAGTGTCTCCATTAAATTTTGGACCATTGTTTAAGAAGCACATTATGAGGTCAAACACCGATGTTGTTTTATCTGGTTAAGGACAGGACTCGACACAATGCAGTCAGGCCAGTTACCTGGCATTGTCAAATCCAAATTCTTTTATTGAATTGCCAGGCAGAAAAGCATGATTCTTTACTTCAGAAAACACATTCACTGCTTCACTGCTTCAGTGTGAGCTTGACTTTACACCATTGCATTTGACGCTTCACATTGTCCTTGGTGATGTAAGGCTTAAATGCAGCTACTCGGCCAAAGAAACCAATTCCATGAAGGTCTCATAGAACTGCTTTGGAGCTAATTAGACGGCCACATGATGTGTGGAGATTTGTACTTGTTGAAACTGCAGTTGGTGACCTCTGCATACTTTGTGCCTAAGCATCTGCTGATCCGACTCTTTGATTTTGCTTAGGGTCCCTAATCAAGACTAAGTTCCCATTTGCTTCCAATTCGGTTTAATACCTCTAACATCTTACTGTGGAATATTTAGTACTAAATAAATTTCACAACAGGACTTTTGCACAGTTGACATGCTTTCACAGTAATGGGCTTTTTAGAGCTACTCATTCTTTCACAAATGTTTGTAGAAGCAGTGTTCCTGCATAGGTGCTGGACTTATTATATGTGGCTATGCAAGTTATCTGAAAACCTGAAATTACTGATATGGATGGGTGATTGAGTATTCTTGGGAATTTAGTGTAGCTCAAGCTCATTCAGAGAGGACTGAGAGCATCTGTAAACAGCAGTTTCCAAGTCTTGACATAGATTCTCAATTAGATTTAGGTATTGACTTGGCCATTCTGAAACACAAAAAAAACATGTTTTTATCTAAACAATTTTATTGTAGCCTTGTTAAGGGCCTTTGTTCTGCTGGAAGGTTAAATGCCACACCAGTCCAAGGTGTTTTCCAGGCCCTAACATGTTTTCCCCCTTTATTTAGCTCCGCCCATCTTCCTATCAACTTTGACCAGGTTCCCTTTCCCTGCTGAAGAAAACACTTCCAACAGCATGATGCTGGCACCACCATGTTTCACAGTAGAAAACTTTTCATAGTTATGTGCAGGGTTAGTTTTATACCACCTTTTGCATGTAGGCTTAAAAGTAAAATTTTGGTCCATTTGACTGGAGCACTTCCTTTGTTGTACTTGCCGTGTCCCTGCATAGCTTTTAGCAAACTTTAAATGGGGCTTTTTGCGACTTTCAAGAAACAATGACTTTCTTCTTCCTAGCTTTCCTTACAAACCACATTTGTGGAGTGCATTATTATCAATTCAACAGATTGTCTCACATGGTCTGTGGACTTCAGCCCCACCAGAGTTACTATGGGCCTATTGGCTGCTCCTCTGATTAACTCTCTCCTTGCCCTCCCTGTCAGTTTATGTAGACAGCCATGTCTTGGTAGGTTTACAGTTGCACCATATTCTTTGACTGGGTGATGGATGGATGTAAAGGTGAGTTGAAAAACAATTGGTGGCTTTAGATTCCTATTTTTAACAAATTGTGCAAGCGATTAGTCTTTTTTCCCTCCACTTCACTATGCGCTACTCTTTGTTGGTCTTTCACAAACAACCCCCTCAAATATCTTGACGTTTGTTGTTGTACCAAGACAAAGTTTAACAAAGTTGAAGGGCTATGAATACTTTTGCCCAGCACTGTACAGAACAGCATTTCATGTTGATCCACTGTGTATAAAGAGATCACTTATTGAAAAATTACACATTTAATGAACAGATATATTGGGTAAAATGTTGTTTGTTGTTATCTCCCTGGCCTTTTTAACTGATGTTGACTTACTGATGTTTGAACAGGTGACGAAGATGCTTGCAGTGGTTGTAATCCTGTTCGCTTTACTCTGGATGCCCTACCGTACCTTAGTGGTGGTCAACTCCTTCCTAGACAAAGCCTACCTGGACACCTGGTTCCTGCTCTTCTGTCGTCTCTGCATCTACCTAAATAGTGCCATCAATCCTGTGATCTACAACGCCATGTCGCAGAAGTTCCGCACCGCTTTCAAGAAGCTGTGCCACTGCGGTCCTCAGCGCATGGAGAAGCCTGCGTCCTACAGCGTGGCGCTCACCTACAGCGTCATCAAGGACACGTCCAATGGGGAAAGTCCAGACCACTTCACGACAGAAATGGACGAGCTGCATTCACCATCCGATCAGTACCTGCCTGACGGAATTCTACAGAGTGCCAAAAAGATGAAATATGTCAAGGCCTCACTTTCTGGCAGTGATGTGAATGCCTGAGTAGAGACAAACTTTGCACCTAAAGTGGATATCAGACTTCAACTGCCATAGTGTGAGTTTAGTTGAAAGGCTACCTGTCATGTCCAGCTTAGGTTCTTTCTCTTGTAAATATTTTGTTCAAAGGTATTGTTTGCCAAAAGTCAGTTTGCTGTAATTTTCTGTGGGCACAAAATAAATTAAGAGAACAATTATGAGTAATCCAAAATAGGCAACATATGGATATGAAAGGATACATGAGAAACAAACATGCATACATACATTCTTACCTAAGGGTGATTCAGAGAGGCCATTGACCCAACATTTATGTTTTAGGAATGTGTGAGGAAGAACACATGCACAAGGAGAACAAGCAAATTTCCCACAGAAAAGGCTGGAATTTGAACCAAAAAATGTATTGCTGCAAACAACTGAGCAGCAACTTTCTCTTTGAAATAGATATTTAGAGAATACGCCTGTGTCTGGAGAATTTAGTGTGACATGACCAGTTTGGTTAAAGCAGGTTACCAATTTATCCTAATCTGCCATTCATCTTATTGGAATGGATTGATATGACTATGGTGGTGATTGTATGGGACCAGGGACCTTTCTATAAAAATCTAGATAAAATGACTGCTTGTTCAGTCTTACAGTTACAGCAAAAAATCTCATTCCCCCTATTGAGTGGTATTAATCAGCATCAGATTGCAGAGAATGAAATACTAATACTGTGCACACATGGGAGGATTTACCAAGTAAAGCGTCAGATATTTGATGGATATTTGTTATATATCTGATTAAAATAATCTCCACTGCTCCCAAATGGCCAACTACTACTACTGCTACACAAATCTCTGAAAACAGTCCTTGATTCACTCAGCCAGAATCACATATTTTTGACTGAAAGAACATTTACATACTTTGCACATTAGATAAAGTTGTGGGAACCACCACTGCCACTAAGGCTTCCTTGCTGCTATTTTATTAAAAAAAAACAAAAAGCAATTCCCATCAAATACACAGTTCACTGATCTAATGAGATAGAAACACAGGGCTAAAATATGGCAAAAGGTGTATTGGCTAATCAGTAGTTGTGGTGTTTTAACTTTCTTACTGACCCCTTTGAAGAATATTTATCAAAGTTGAAACGATACTATTTTTAAACAAGGACTGGAAATAAGCTAGCTTTGTTGAGGATGGGAATTTTGAAATGTGAGGTTCTTCTGGGGGTTAATGTAATGAATACCCCAAATCTTTAGCTGGCTGAAGGTAAATGGCTTTTTTTACTAGTTTTTGATACATAAGATTTAGTCCAAGTATGTAACAGTTAAATGTTCTGTCTAAACAGCTGATATAGCTTGAGCTGTAGTGCATCAAACAGAGGAACATACACTAGGAAAGGCACTTACCAGGGATATGAAATTCCTATCTACTTTTGGTCTTTGAGGATGTGTTTGACTTGTCCTTACAAGAGTGGAATGATCTGGGCATGGCGATGGTGGCGCAAGTATTTCCAGAGGCCTTAGTAATCATTGCAGGCTGTTGCGGGTTTGAGTCCCAGTGTTATTGTTTACTGCATGTCCTCTCCCCTCGCTCCACCCTATTACCTGTCAACTCACTTTTTAAAAAATGTGAAGATAAAGGCCACTAGAGTGGAATGATCACACAAGAAAGGGTAAATAATTTTTAAAACAATTGGCTGCACAAATTTATATTTTTGCCGTTTTTCTTTGGGTTTTTTTTGCCATCTACATATGGACAAAAATACACATATAGGTTCAGATAAGGGTAACCAAAAAAAATGTATCCTAAAAAAAACAAATCGATAAAAACGGAGCAGTTGGCACACAACTTTGCACAGCAACAGTACAGCTGCACAGAAACCCAACCCCTGCTGAATACTTCTGCTCAATACATTTGCATAGACCAGATCCTTGTTTACCACTTAAAAAAAAAAACATTTTCCAATTAACAGCACAACCAAATCCGAGGTACGTGCTTCCCTCATGGATATAACTACTTTCTGCAGTATTAAAAATGGAGTATCAAACATTTCTCTTAGTATAATTATGAAGTTTAAAATTTTCTTATTGTGGTAAACGTAGCTCAGATATATACACACATTCCCTACTAATATTAGGGTAAATGATCGTGAGCAAATAGAAGAAAACTCATCTCTTATCATAGGCGTCAGCAAGCTTCTTCGTTAATACTGGCTGGATATTTTGGCAGCATTGGTGGAATTTATTTAAATCTGTTGGTTTCTTGGCACAGACCGACCTTGCACGGACTGTCCATTCGTTTTTTAACTAGGCTGAAATCAGGGCCATACGAGAATATTAATGATTCCCTGCTTTATCTTTCCCCAAAATTGTTTTGATGTGTTTAGAATAGTTATCCTGTTAAAGCATGCCAATTACCTCCAGGTTTCAACAATTTAGCGGTTGAGCTTAGGTAACGTTAAGGAATTTGGAGGAATCAATCTTTATTATTCCAAACTACTGGCAGCAAAACAAACTCTCAGCATAATATTACCTCCACCATGCATGACAGTTTGTAGAGTTTTGTTTTAGGTTTGAAGCTGCTCAACATATTTATTGTTATTGCGGCCAAACAGTCTTCACTCTTTGTCTTGTAACGCTTTCTCCAGGAATTATTTTGTCCATTTGGATGCCAAAAAAGTTTTTGCCATGCTTCAAGTTGCCTGTTTGTTTTGCAGCAGGGATTTCTTCCTCTTTCAGAATGCTCTCAGTCTGCAGCAACGTAAAACTTACTGGTCAAACATCCAACCAGAACCACACTAAGGACTTGTGGGTGGCCACAAAAGGTGTCTCATTTCTGTGTAATTTGCTAAGGGAAATTTAACCAAAAATTAGTCTGGATGTACATACAGTATATGTCTAAGTTTTATGTCAAATTTAAATTGTATAATCTTGTAGGAATTCTGGAATAAATTCAAACTTGTGCCACCTATTCTTGATTTTAAATGCATTGAATTTTGCTTAATGATCATTACGCTCATGAAAAAAACAGTTTAAAGCATTCATAAAGGACAGCAGTCAAAGAGATTCATGGGGAGCATTTGTATACTTTTCACCAGTACTCTACCAAGAATCCAAGTTTCTGATTTCCTGATCATGTCATGAAGTTAGTATTATCTAAACTGTGTTGCCTTAATGTTTCATTTTACAACCTGTATTCTCCTGGGATTTTATTAGTGTTACAAAATTCCTTCCTCTTTGTGTATCCCTGTCCCTACCTGAAGCCATGTAATCCAAATTCATCCAAATGCACACCAGCATGACAATTTAATTTTGCTTCTAGAGGCAAAACGCAGATGTTGAATTACATGACCTTTATAGATGGCCTTGGCACAGAAAGAGACAGATATATTAGACACTCACTTAAAGCTGCATGCTGTGTCAATTTAGAATCACCTGAATGCTAATGATTTCTGCAGGGAGTTGTTCAATTAGTCATCTAATGTGACAGACACACCAAAGCCGTGGTGTTAATTTGGTTGCCGTGAAGAGGACCAATATGTGCGGTCACTGCAGAGAGCCTGTGAAGGTCAGTGAGCAGTGTGTTAGAATAAGGGAGAAACATACTTCTGAGATGCAGGTGGATGCTGTTCCTTTATGTGTAAAAAGATAGCAACAATATATTATAATGCTGACTTGATGAAACCTTTAGGGCATTTCCAGTCATATTTAATAAAGTTTATCAGATTAAAAGTGCATATGGAAAATAGCAACCTTTGAGCAGGTATTAAACATACCTTTAAATAACCCCACATTTCTTTGTTAAATATTTTATTTTTTTAATTGGTCCTATGCAATGTCCAAATATTAAATGCTGCGTTTTCATTAGTTGTGAAAATGAAAAGCATAATAGTCTCTTTGAACACTTGAAAAGCCACTGAGTTAAAAATGTGCCAAATTGGCAGTTATTGTATCACAGGCCTGGGTCAAATATGGACCATCTAAACCACTTTAATTTAACAAAGCATGGTTGTGTTATGGGTTAACCTAGCTTACTAGTGTAAAGTCAAAGAAATTTCAGCTTGAACAGTCAGAAAGTAAAAGTAGGTTTGTAGCAGTAATTATATACTAAAAATGACCAAATCAGGAAAATAAAGACAACAATATCAATCGTCAACAAACAGTTAAATCTGGATGGTAAAAGTCCCATTCAGTATTTTAATGCCATTCAATATTACCTGTCTATATTGAATTTATCGTATTGGCAATACATTAAGTGAACAAATTAGCTTTTTAGTGTGAACTAAAGTCACTATCACAACCCACTGACATTAACAATATGTTGCATCATTTTGGCGATCATACCATATCTTATTTCATCATGCTGAAGAACTTTGGTGAAGTCTGTGAAGAACAATGAGGCTCTGTAACCCCACAAATTGAGTCCCAATTTTTGACCCCATGTTTGGTAAAAACTACAAATTTTCACTGACAACAGCATAAACTCAGCAAACAACGGTAAAAAAATGAACCTTGCAGTTTCTGCATGTAAAAGGTTCCTATGAGGGAATTAATGTAGACCTAATGAAAAGAACCTGCTTTATAATAATCAGCTGTTTTTTGTCAATATTGTAAAGTTATTTGAAATTTTTTGTGTCGTGCAATGTGAATTTCATGAGTACTGTATATTTAAATGTGCTTAAAAAGCTTGTTTTGACCTTTTGTTTAAACTGTTTCAATCCAGTGGGTGAAAGCTAATTTCTAAAGTAGAATGGATGAGATTACATAGAAACAAAAAAGTTGTTAAAAGTATGTGGTTTTTTAAAGTACCTCACAGGTTGTTGCACATTCTGTTATTTATCTGTCTGTTAAAACTTCATTTCACTTTTGACAAATACCAAACACATGTTATTGGAGATATTTTGTGTTCTGCAGGCAAGTTCCATCAAAAAAGAAGCTTTTGTAATATGGGCCCAAACTATGTTTCTAACTGGAGTTATTTGCACGTTTGTAGTTTTTCTCTGCTCTTGCTGCTTGATGGATTGTTTGAATATTTTGCATATTTTGTCAATAATAAACAGTAATTACATCTCATTGTAGACAGTGTACCATTATTACATCTCAGTGTTTCATGCAGCAAGCTGTCTTCCATTTTAGCTCTTCACACCTACACCAATTCTGAGCCATTGCAAGCAGTCATTGCAGCAGCTGAATCCTCCAAGACTCTGCCATGAATCAGCCACAGAGCTACTCTAAGCAATCAGTCATTATGGCTGATAGCTTCACTTTGGAGACACTCAGCATGTGGTGACCTGACTATACACAAATTCATCTTCTAAAAACCATCAGGGGCCTAATGAAAAGGCAGCACAAACAATGTTGACGTGTGTGTAACATTTACGTTGACCCGAGTTACGTCATTACACCTATCTGTTCAAAATAGAAGACTCTAATTGTTTTTACATCACTAATATGCTTAAGAAAATTCATTTTCCACATGTGATTTCAGAAATTTACCACTCCTGAAAAGATAATACTTAATGTGAATAAGTCAGATCATGATTGGTGTAATCCTTTACACACCCTTGTTCTTTTAAAGATCTTTGGAGCCTAATAACTCATCATTAGGCCACAAATTTCACACTGTTCTAAAATTGTCATGGGCTTTACATTTCCAAAAAGGATCCAGGGACACATCTGATGTTTTCCTATAGATGGGCTAACATGGATCTGACTTGAAGTCCTGTGCTGGGAGTCTGATCAAAGAAATCCTAGTGCTTTATGTCTGTTTGCAGTTTTCTATATATGTATATATATACTAAACTTACACATATACATGGCAGGTTGCTTATTTATTAAGGTGTTTAATGTTCCACAGAGAGAGACTCTGGGGAAAAACTGTCTCTGTAGTGGCTTGTTTTTGTCATTTGTGCTCTGTAGCGTCGACCTAAAGGAAATGGTCTAAACGGTTCGTGTCCAGGATATGAGGGATCGACAGAGGTGTTAGCTACCCTTTTCCTGACCCATGACCTGTACAAGTCCTGGATGGAGGGAAGGTCAGCCCTGATGGTCCTCTCTGCAGACCTGATTGTTTGTTGCAGTTTGGACCTGTCCTGTTTTTTTGAATGAGGCAAACCACATTGAGATGGACAAACACAGGACAGACTGAATGATGGCAGTGTAGGAGATGATCTGCAGCTCATGTGGAAGATTGTACTTCCTGAGTTTCCACAAGAAGTAAATTTTCTGCTGGGCCTCAGGACCACCTCAGGTCCAGAGAAAGGGTGATTCCCTGGAACCGGAAGTGGTCAGCATTTGACACACTGTTGTTGATGTCCCGAATCAGGCCAATAACAGTGGTGTCATTTGCAAACTTCAGGAGTTTCACAGACGGGTCTGTGAAAGTGGAATTGTTTGTGTACAGGGAGAAGAGGAGTGGGGAGAGAATACACCCATAGGGGGGTGCTTGTGTTGATGGATCTTGAGCAGGCGGTAGATGCTTTCCAGCCCTGCCTGCTTCTCCCGGTCAGTCAGGAAGCTGGTGATCCACTGACAGGTGGAGGAAGCACTGTGAGCTGGGTTTGCTTTTGATTGAGGATATCTGGGTTGATGGTGTAGAAGTCCGAGCTGATTTCTACAAACAGGATTCTGACCCTGTTTGTAATGACCCTGATGAAGGACATAAGCCTTAGTACTCGGATAAGCTGTGCCAGAAACTTCTGGATCTCTGCGATTTGTCCAGTGTGATGCAGAATTTTTCTACATGTTACAAAAATCTGTGACAACCTTGCTTAACTGGAGATCAAATCATGTATGCTACAGTATTGAATGTTTAAGGGTTATTTACCTAAGGGAACATGTCTTCCTACACCATTGAGCACCATGGCAGATATGCAATATTACATACCTTTAAGATTTGTAGAATCTTTAAAATGCAGTAACAACAATGGTAATGCCAAATGAATAAGAATTGCTATCCAATGCCCATTCTCCTATCCAATTTAAAAAATCTGTTGCCTGGCTATGCTCAAAGGGCCTGTCACTCACATCAGGGATGGTTTAACCTCCTATTCTGAAGTCAGTGACACATTATCATTCTCGATATAGAAACATATAATGCCAAAAGGTCACCCATTATTTTCCATATTCCTGGAGTTCAAATGTTATTAAAAGCGGCAGTTTGTTGTTAAGTTATGCAGTTTTAAATATCAGTTGATAAAAATTGCTTCCATGTAAATTATTCCCAAAGCAAGAGGTTTTATCAGAGCCTCATATACATGACCTTTCAGCTAATGATTTATCAGGCACTGCAAGCTGTACAGAGGCACGACTGAGTCAATAAGAAAACAGCTCATCAGGGGCTGCCAGCAGGCAGAATTCTACCTACAAAACAGTTTATAGAGTGTTTGATTCAATATTTTTCATTATCACTCTGACTGTACACAACCTAATATGGTGCCAACAAGATACCATCTTAGTGTGCTTCTCGCTATTCCCAAACTGTGTATCCATCCCCTTGATTTTGAAATACCCAGATATTTTGTGCATGGCCACAGTGACACTAGTAAAGATTTACTGGCTCAGGAGAACCACAGTGGTCCTGAAAAGGTTTTCATTCTGATGAAAATGAGACGCTGAGCTGGACTTACATGGCTAAAAAGCCGGAGGTTCAAAGGTTAAGCTAAAACAGTAGGCCACTGCATCAAGGAAAAATAAATCCAAAATAAGCATTTGTTCTAATTATAAAAATTTGCATTTTATATTAGAAATGTCTATATTCCATAAATCACTACAAGGCTTGCACCTGGCATTTCAATCAACATCAGTGTCTCAGCATGCATAATAGGGTATTCGTCAACACTACAACAGATAAGAAAGATAAAAATATTCCTGGATGTAGTTTTAATAAACCGTAGGTGGAGGAAGGCTCTGCAAAAAAAATAAAACCACAAAAACAAAAAAACAACTCCACTTAAACATAAATCCGTGGTGGAGAAAAGGCATTATTCCTTGCCTTTAAACAGTCTAGCACCAGGAAAGATTATTACTTTAGGGTGAGCCACAGAGTACCTGCACACAGATAGAAAAAAACTGAGATTAAGTAAGATTTAACAGGTTTTTAAACATGCTCCTTGCCTCATTAACTATCCTGCACCTTGTCCATATGATCTTACTTCACTCCTGGAAAATAACTGAACTAAAAAATATTAGAAAAAAGGTTTATCACTTACTTGCCATTGCAATTGATTTGTTCATTTCTACATTGCAAATCACTGCTGCAATTTACAGAGCCTTTCAAAAGCATTCATGCCCCTGATAAAATACAGTGCGACTAAGTGAAGTAAGAAATCACCGTAATAAAATATGAAGTCTACCTGTCAGTAGTTTGATCTCAGTATAAATACAGCTGGTCTGTGAAGGCCTCAAAGTTGTGTTAGAGAACAATGTAAAACAAATAGCATCATTCTATGGAGATATAAACATTTGACAGAACACTGCTTAATCAATCATCTGAAAGCAGAAAGAGTGAGGCTATCTGACAGTCATTATGACAGCCTGAAAAAGGAGAGTATTAATCACAATTCATTCACAGTTGATCTATGCACAGGTGGGAGAATGTGTCGACAGGACAACTATTATCCATGAACTCCACAAATTTCTTATTTATGAAAAACTGGTGGGAAGAAAACCATTACTGAGAGAAAACAGATGAAACCAGAATCAAATGTTTTAGTCTTAATGCAGCAAAAAACTAATACTGCTCATCACAAAGAAACATGGTGGCAGCACCATGCTGTGAAAATGTTCTTTGGCAGGCACAGGGAAGGTGGTAGAGTTAATAGGAAAGTGAATGGCCCTTAATCCAGGGTGAAGCTGAAAGAAAACCTGTTAGAGGCTGCAAAACACTAAGAATGGGGGTGGGGATTCAAACTCCAGTAAGACAATGACTGTAAACATACAGTGAGAGAATTGTTCATTTTAAAGCCTATTTTAGAATGGACAAGTCTAAGTCCAGAACTAAATCCAAATGGCAATCTGTGGCTGAAAACCAAAACGTAAGTGGAACTATATTGAGCATCTTTCACTCTGTCCTGACTCTGTTTTCAAAAATTTGTAAATGTAATCAGTTAACGACAAAGAAAACTCTAAACAGTGTCAAGGAAAATAAAGGCTATAATTTTTTTGTCAAATAGTTGGACTTGCAATGTTTTAGCCAAATTTTCATTTTAAACTTGGATTTTGTTATTGTTTATATTATCACCTGCTGGCAAGGCATCATTATTTCAACATTTTTGATCAGAATCTCAGACACAGATTTTTTGAAAAAAACTTTTTTTCTGAAAGGAAAATCAGCATCCTAAAAATTCTGGAGTTATGTAGCTGCAAAACAAGCAGCAATAAAACCTGACTGAAAACCACATCATAGTAGCAACATTTCAACAACTATTATATTATATTATATTATATTATATTATATTATATTGTATTATATTATATTATATTATATTATATTATATTATATTATATTATATTATATTATATTATATTATATTATATTATGTTATATTATATTATATTATATTATATTATATTATATTATATTATATTATATTATATTGTATTATATTATATTATATTATATTATATTATATTATATTATATTATATTATATTATATTATATTATATTATATTATGTTATATTATATTATATTATATTATATTATACAGGTCCTTCTCAAAATATTAGCGTATTGTGATAAAGTTCATTATTTTCCATAATGTCATGATGAAAATTTAACATTCATATATTTTAGATTCATTGCACACTAACTGAAATATTTCAGGTCTTTTATTGTCTTAATACGGATGATTTTGGCATACAGCTCATGAAAACCCAAAATTCCTATCTCACAAAATTAGCATATCATTAAAAGGGAAATTTCTGAACGAATAGGCTGTTCCCAGAGTGCCTTATCAAGGCACCTCAGTGGGAAGTCTGTGGGAAGGAAAAGGTGTGTCAGAAAACGCTGCACAACGAGAAGAGGTGACCGGACCCTGAGGAAGATTGTGGAGAAGGGCCGATTCCAGACCTTGGTGGACCTGCGGAAGCAGTGGACTGAGTCTGGAGTAGAAACATCCAGAGCCACCGTGCACAGGCGTTTGCAGAAAATGGGCTACAGGTGCCGCATTCCCCAGGTCAAGCCACTTTTTGAACCAGAAACAGCGGCAGAAGCGCCTGACCTGGGCTACAGAGAAGCAGCACTGGACTGTTGCTCAGTGGTCCAAAGTACTTTTTTCGGATGAAAGCAAATTCTGCATGTCATGCGGTACTCAAGGTGCCAGAGTCTGGAGGAAGACTGGGGAGAAGGAAATGCCAAAATGCCAGAAGTCCAGTGTCAAGTACCCACAGTCAGTGATGGTCTGGGGTGCCGTGTCAGCTGCTGGTATTGGTCCACTGTGTTTTATCAAGGGCAGGGTCAATGCAGCTAGCTATCAGGAGATTTTGGAGCACTTCATGCTTCCATCTGCTGAAAAGCTTTATGGAGATGAAGATTTCATTTTTCAGCACGACCTGGCACCTGCTCACAGTGCCAAAACCACTGGTAAATGGTTTACTGATCATGGTATCACTGTGCTCAATTGGCCTGCCAACTCTCCTGACCTGAACCCCATAGAGAATCTGTGGGATATTGTGAAGAGAACGTTGAGAGACTCAAGACCCAACACTCTGGATGAGCTAAAGGCCGCTATCGAAGCATCCTGGGCCTCCATAAGACCTCAGCAGTGCCACAGGCTGATTGCCTCCATGCCACGCCGCATTGAAGCAGTCATTTCTGCAAAAGGATTCCCGACCAAGTATTGAGTGCATAACTGTAACATGATTATTTGAAGGTTGACGTTTTTTGTATTAAAAACACTTTTCTTTTATTGGTCGGATGAAGTATGCTAATTTTGTGAGATATAAATTTTGGGTTTTCATGAGCTGTATGCCAAAATCATCCGTATTAAAACAATAAAAGACCTGAAATATTTCAGTTAGTGTGCAATGAATCTAAAATATATGAATGTTAAATTGTCATCATTACATTATGGAAAATAATGAACTTTATCACAATATGCTAATATTTTGAGAAGGACCTGTATATTCATACATCTAATGTCTTACACTCACAGTATGAGAGATTGGGTCATGAAGCTTAAAGATCCAGGAAGGATACATAGATATGCTATACAGGTCCAGAAGGGGGATCCCAATGTATTCCCAAGCTGGAGGGGTTATTGAGCTTCTACAGTGAATTATGGGTCTGCTTCAGTGTCTGCTCTATATGTCTGGAAAACCTCCAAATGGAGGTATCCAGGAGACATCCTAATCCTAGTCACAGCTTTAATCCAAGCTCTGCCCACATAATGGAGTTCCTCAACCTTTCTCCAGCGCTGATCATAGCCACCCTACAATTTCAGCTGCTTGTTCCTGGGATCTTCTTCTTTTTGTCATTGCCCAAAACCCATGACATATCAGGAGGTAGATGAACCAGTGAAGTGCTTTGTCTTTCAGCTCAGCTTTCTGCACCACAACAGACCAGAGCAGCATCATTTCTGCAGTAGAAACCTCTGATACATTCCTGCACCACTCTGCCATTACTTGCCACTCAGACACATTGATACCCCTTTACTTGAAAAAGAGAGCAACCCTAGGCAGGACACTGACGCACTAAATCATGTATATTGTGTTCTAAACAAATCAGTGCTATATTTGCACTTAAGTAACAAAGGCACATATATTTGAAAACAACAGTATTAAGTGTATATAAATATTTTAAACTGATGTAGTTTCTATTAATAAATGTTTTATGGTGTGTTTGCTAAGGTGCAAACTGCAAACTTGCATAAACCTTTAAATCCTAGTTATTTAAAAATCAAGTGCCCCCAGTTTGATTAATACTGTTACCAGCAGGGCAAATCAATAAATAGTTTACAAACACCCAAGAATAAACTTAATATTAATTTATTGTGCTGATTTCCATACAACATAAACATTTTACTGAGCTGACCATAATGAGTTAAAGACTGAGATGATCATGATGGTTCTAGAGTACAAAAAAAAATAGCAGTCATCTAATGCATATTGCCTTTGCTCTGAGAAGCTTGCCGTTGCCATGCTGGGATGTTCATTCCAGTTCTGTGTTTTGGCTTTTCTTTTTTCAGCAAGATGTTGTCAGTCTTTCACTCAGAAGATAAATGTTTTATGTGAGAGCATGAGGTAAGTGTGAACTGCTTTCTCAAGCTTGTGCTTGGGAGTTGGCTGCCCTGACTGTGGACACGTTACGTGGTGTCTGCCGTATGTTACTGCAGGCCTCCCTCAGGTCTAGCAGTGTTGTGTCCTGGCTGTGACATGAACCATGGAATTTGATGTCACTCAAGACTGCTTGGAATCAACAGATCGACAAAAAGGAAAATCACACGATATAAAATCTTGTCAACCACCAGTGTCAAATGTCACCATGTTATAAGTCAACTATTCACAATTTTGCACATATAAGGACTAGTTTTTCAAGAGTGTAAAAACATACAAACAAGAAAACTTCATGTTTATTTTCTAACCCAAATGTTGAGTTTTGGATTTTGCCAGAAGATTTGGGAAGTTTCAACCAAATAATGGGTCAAAACTTGTGGCACATAAAGAGACACATAATTCTTCACACACCACCATTTACACCTCTACATCGACCTGATCAGACGACACTGAGCCCCTTTCAATGGATAAAATAGGAAATGGTAACAAGGTAAAATGATGCTGAATAATAATGGCAATGTAGGTGCCCTGTATTAATTACTTTAATTCACACTACAAAACAACAACAGAGCTAAAAATGTACAAGTATGTGTATGTAGTTGAGATAGGATGCATGCTTCTATGTAACTGAATTGTTATTTCAAAGGGGCATGTTCGAAATAATAGGAGTGTGGAATTCAGTCAGTAAGGTCTTTCTGTGACAAAACAGGTGGCAAACAGGTGGCCCCTGCAAATAAAAAGTTGATTGGAGAGGGTGGAATAAATAAGAAAGAGTAGAAGATGATAGTCTGCTCTGGTAAGGTGAGCTCAAATTCTATGCAAACCAAAATTAAAAAGATTGGGAAGAAAAGCAAAACTATCACTGAAATGAATAAAAGAACAGACAAAATCATAAAAACTCAATTATCGTTTGTAGGGTGACCAAAGTGATCTTAAATTACCCATGAGTACATAAAACGGAAGGTGTTTATGTAAAACCGAGCTTGGTGCAAGAGGCCCCTGCAAAGTTGTATTGCTGGAAAACACTATGTGCTAAATAGGTTAGAGTTTGCCAGGGAAGACTTATACTAGCCTAAAGAAAAATGGTGGACCATATTGTGTACTGATGAAAGAAAGATTGTTCTTTTTTCAGTCCAGGGGCCATCGTTTGTTTATGCCAGATGATCATAAACAATGAATTCAAGTCACAGTACACTGTGGATCACTGGTCATCATGCAGGGATATTTGTCATACTATGGTGTCAGGCCTATTTATTCAATTCAATTCAATTTATTTATACAGCGTCAATTCACAACACGTTGTCTCAAGGCACTTCACAACAGTCAGGTACATACATTCCAATTAATCCTAACCATTGAACAGTGCAGTCAGATTCAGTTATTTATTCAAATTGGGTAAAACGTTTTTGTATCTAAGGAAACCCAGCAGATTGCATCCAGTCAGTGACTTGCAGCATTCACTCCTCCTGGATGAGCATGTAGCGACAGTGGACATTCCCTGGCGTTGACTTTGCAGCAATCCCTCATACTGAGCATGCATGTAGTGACAGTGGAGAGGAAAAACTCAATTTTAACAAGAAGAAACCTCCAGCACAACCAGGCTCAGTGTGAGCGGCCATCTGCCACGACTGACTGGGGGTTTGAGAAAACAGAGCAGAGACACAAAAAGAACAAAGAAGCACTGATCCACGAGTACTTTCTATGGGAAGGAAAAGTAAATGTTAGTGGATGTAGCTCCTTTAGTCGTTTCACCTAGAAAGAAAGAACAGATAAACTCTGAGCCAGTTTTCAATGAGTCTGAAAGAGAGCACATATAATTAGTTACAGTAAAAGCTCAGTCAGTAGCTATGTCTAGGAGAGAGAAAGGGTTAAACACTGAAAGACAGGGCCATGTGGATCATCGGTAGAGGGTGAGCATTAAGTTGTTGCCAGCAGAAGCTTGGATAATGCCCCTCTCCAGAAAGGTGTCACAGGTAGACACAGAGTCAGGCCAGGTGTAGCTTCTAGGAAGAGAAAAGAGAGAACAAAGTTAAAAGCTGAAATAACAGCAAATAATGCAAAATTGGAGAGTAGTGTGAGAATGTAGCGAAGAGGGTGAAAGTGGTCATTATGTCATCCAGCAGCCTAAACCTATAGCAGCATAACTACAGAGATAGCTCAGGATAACCTAAGCCACTCTAACTATAAGCTTTATCAAAAAGGAAAGTTTTAAGCCTAGCCTTAAAAGTAGACAGTTTGTCTAGAGCCCACTGATGGCCATTGTTATACTAAAAACCATAACGATTGGGATACCTCTCTCTGTCAGATTGTACATAACCATTGGAAAAGATCAACATCCCTGGTATTTATCCCATACCAGGGATCAAGGATCAGTTTAAAAGCATCAAAATACATCAAGAGGTCATGTTGCCGTATATGTGGGAGAGGAAATGGTTTTATAAGGGGTGTTTTAACAAGACAAAGGCCCCAAACACATCAGTTTACTAGTAGCATCTTTATTTCAGACCAACAAGATTAACGTTACCAGCCCAATCTTCAGACCTTTATCCAACAGGAAACCTGTGGTGTCCTTCATACCTGCTAGGCAAAACCAGTACTTTCTCAGTGATTCACAGCTGAGCTAAACATTCAAGCTATTTTCAGTTTATACAGCAACTGTTTGAAAAGAAAAGAAAATGCTGACATTTATAAGTCTCTTTTTCTTCGTTTTCTATATTGAACAAATTTGATCAATTGTTCGTCATGTTTTGCTTTTGAAAAAATGGGCAGTGTTCCCAACGCATATATAAGAGTCTGCAGTAATTTTGAGAGATATAAACTTATTGTATGCTATTTCTTTCAGAGTAGGCCCACATTGGCTTAGTTTTGATACAAAGGCTAGTGTTGTGTTTAAAAGTCCTGGAAAACATGTAAAGCAGGACAATAGCTTTTATGAGTGACAAATAGGCTGATTCTTACTGTTGTTTAGCATATGGTTCTCTGCGCTGCTGTGACCTGTTCAATGGTAAATAGAAAAGAAAGAGCAAAGCTGAGGGTTTAAATGACATTAACCAGATGCATAACCAATTGCTCCTCAGACAATTGCATTAGGGTGAAGAAGGTCAGTGGTACAAGGTCTGTGGAACAATTGATGGCATTTATTTTCCCAGACCAATAAGCACTGAAGTGTCACTTTTCATTTGCTGATGGTTAGCTGACAGAGACAGACCTCATGGGATTGTAAGCTGACCCTCTGTGTAACCCTGGGTATTTTCTGTCCCCTGTGTCTAATTATTGAGAATATATTGTAATTTCAGCCAATATTTTTGTTGTTGTTATTAATGAGGTTAGTTGGAAGAGAAAGATTATTTACAACTTCTTTGCAAAAATATGCATTTGAAAACAAAAAGAAAATCTGTGTAAAATGCATATAATTTGTTAAATCGAGTTCCTTAACAACAGATGAGGATTTGCTTAAAATGCACATCGCTGATGCGTGATTCTCAAAGTGCTTTCTTTAAAGTTAAATAGCTATGAGACGAACCCGAGATGAGCATAAAGCATCAAGCGAGGCATAAACAATTTAGGCTGAGGAGGGGAAAATAAGACCGTTTCTGGATAATGTTTCCATCACCTCAGCCAACTGAATTGTGCACAGAGGCAATGTAATCACAGTTTGTTTCTTGGGCGTTTCAGGAATTGTCGCATAGGAGTACAGCCTTAATGAAACATGTCAGTGGTCAATAAGTCTGATCCAGAAGACGCTGAAAACAATCTCTGGCAGATGAGCTCATGGGCTACAAGGAATGTGAAGTAATACACAGTATTTTATGCAACGTATTTGTAATAGTCATACATATGCATGTGCATTATGCACATTTTTACATACATGCAGCAATGTACAGATACAGTAAGAAAACATACACACTGATTTATGTACAATTAACACCACGCTTTGCAAACAGATGCAGCATCTTTTTTTTCCTCTCTGTTCGACACTAATTCAACCTGGAAAGACTCACATAAAGGAGAAACGACAAGAAGACGGTTAAAGAATTTATTAATGAAAGATTATTTCTTTGGCACTCGGACCCCTGAGGGAGACGTAAACGCTGAGGATGAAGTAGGTTTGAATAAACATTTTAGGATTGTGATTAGGTACGTCTTCCCCTCAGTAATGCCCTGGGAGATGATTGGCGGAGCAGGAGTGCGGACCTGCCGTTGATTGGAGCAGCCAGTGAGGAGTGATTGGACGTGGCGGGGGTGGTGAGTCTTCCATGTTGAATTTTCGATTAAACTCCATATCACGCTAAACCTTTCCTTTAGGTGAGTTAGGATTACCAAGATTATTTTTATTTTTATTTAAAGAGTGTGCTGACAAACTGATTCTGTATTTTTATTATTTTTTAACAGCAACAACAAAAATGATTAACTCTCGCAAAACTCTTCATACCCTTTAAACTTTGCCAAATATAGTATTTTATTAGCATTTCTTTTGATAAGCCACTGCAAGGTTACTCTGTGGTAGAATGAAAATGATATGTGATTTTCTGTTCATAAATAAAAATCTAAAAGGTGTGGCATAAATTTGTCCTCCGCTCCCCTGGGTCCCTGCCTATTTTGTAAAAGTTATTTTTCTGCAATTACAACTTCAAGTCTTTTGTCGCATGTCCAACACACATTCTGTTTTATATGCAAGCCAGAATGTTACTTTTTGGTTGCATACAACCTTCTTCCACATGTTGGCTCTGGGCTTCTTATAACTATCTTTTCATAATCGTTTTATTCTAGAACAGGGGTCAGCAACCTTTATTACCAAAAGACCCATTTGGTCCACCAAAGAAAAATAGTCTGGAGCGGCGAAAAATAACACAGCTAATAAACTTTTAAAGGCGACATATCATGCTTTTAAATCCTTCCTTTTCACACTTAAATCAGCTGTGGTCTATATAAAGTGGAACTGCAATGGTTTGGTCTAAATTTCTTGTTATTGTAGCTCCACAGGAACCTCTTTTACCCCTGTTCTGAGGCACATCTGAAAGCAACTGGTGTTGGTGTGGTCTCTTTAAATGCTATTGAGGTGGTTCACACTCTGCCCCCCTCCAGATCAAAGAGCGCTTCACTTTAACCCGTTCAGCCATTTTTGTAGTATAATAACAGAGATACAATTATCTAGCATAGCAGAAACAAGACAAAAACAGGGAAAACAATGCAAAACTGTTAATGTAATAATAACATTCAAAACATGCAAAAAATAGGAATTTCCCCACTGATGTGGGGACATTTCAATGAAAAATAAAATATAACCAGGCACTTTGAAGAGGTTCTGATTCTTTGGGACGGTGTAATAAATTGTGTGGATTAATACACATAACAACCGAACAAGCCTATCCTCTTTCAGCGTAGGCATACTACAAAAATCACTTGGTCTAATAGCTGTCCCGTCCATAGATTCTTTCTATGGATCTCGGCAGCTCCTCCAGAGGTGCTGGCCCCTTGACTGTGTAATGCTCATTTGCTTAGTCTGTCAGTTGGGCATGCCGTACTCTTTCCTTTTCCAGATGATGGATTGAACAGAGCTCTGTAAAATGCAGAAAACGTGGGATATTGTTTTATAACCAAATCCTGCATTATACTTTTCCATGTCTCTGTCGCTCATCTGTCTGCTTTTTTTTTTTTTCTTGGTCTTAAGGTTGCTGTTTGTTCACTATTGTTTCCTAAAATACCACTGAGATCTTCACAGAACAGAAGCATTTATGTTCAGATTAAACTGCACATAAAAATACACACAGATGGGCTTTATTTACTTATTAGCCGACTTATGGAGGCAATTGGCTGCACTGGAAATTATTTAGAGGTAATGGAATGTTGGAATAGACATGCAAGCCAAATTTGTAATCGTGAAAAAATAGCATTGACATTTCTAATTATAATGGGTTAGGAATACTCATGCAAGAAACTGTAAGTTAAAAATATTCTGTATATTTAATATAGCCAGTTTTCTTTACTGAATAAACACTTACATTATGTACAGATTTTAATAAATGCTCATAGATGGATATGTTTTTTTGCTTATTTTAGCCATCCACAAAAAGAAGGCATATGAAGCGTGAAAATGCAGTATGTTAGGTAAGTATTTGGCGGAGGAGAGGTCTGCTTTAGCTCACAGCCTGAACAGATCTGAACAGATGATAAACTGGGAGGGAAAGGACAATCCAGCTTCCTGCATCCCTGGTTGTTAATACCGTTCTTCAATTAAGTAGTCCCCAACAAAGTCCAAGAGGGACAGAAACTATGCTGTGAGAGAGGTGGGTGGGTCATCTGCAAAACCAAGTATTTGGTAGGGATAGAATGGCGTCAAAACCTTTTCCCACTTGGGTTAAAAGTGTCTGGGTTAAAGTACTCACAGGCCAGAATTTTTTTTTTTCTATTTAAAATGCAAAAACTATTATTTGTAATTATTATATCTTCTTAATTATAAAATAAACACACATTTAAATAAAACAAATAAAAGCTGTACAGTTTTTATTGAAAAAAGATGTCAAAATAAAGGCAGCATCTTTTTGGGTTGAATGTTTTTGATTTTATTTTATTCTCAACATCAAAATTGCAACATGGATTACTCTTTATTCAAAAATACTTGATTTTGTTTTGGAAGGTTTAATAAAAGTCCACCCTCATCTGCTTTTGAGTAAGTTACTTGGAATGTATGGTCCTATTTACTATAAAATGAAAGCAAAATCACAATTAGGAAAAAGCTAATATTTTGTTTCAAGTTTTCTTTTTACTTTAGAAAGATTTAAATCAGTCCGAATCTTTTTTGACAGACCTGGCAGCAGTGAAAATTTCAACAACAAAAAAAAGGTTTTATCCACACCAAGCGTCTGTGCTGGCGAGCTTCAGATGTACCAGTCACCCGTCTGATCTCCTGAAGATGAACATAATAAAAGTGCGTGTTAAAAATATATTTTACATAGCTATAAATTGTAGGCAGCCGTTTTGGATTGTATTTTATACAGATATTACACAGATTAAACTGCTTCACTCTTAATAAAAAAAATATATATATATATATATATATATATATACACAGTACAGACCAACACATGTGGAATTATATACTGAACTAAAAAATGTGAAACAACTGAAAATATGTCTTATATTCTAGGTTCTTCAAAGTAGCCACCTTTTACTTTGATTACTGCTCCGCACACTCTTGGCATTCTGTTGATGAGCTTCAAGATGTAGTCACCTGAAATGGTTTTCCAACAGTCTTGAAGGAGTTCCCAGAGATGCTTAGCACTTGTTGGCCCTTTTGCCTTCACTCTGCGGTCCAGCTCACCCCAAACCATCTCGATTGGGTTCAGGTCCGGTGACTGTGGAGGCCAGGTCATCTGGCGCAGCACCCCATCACTCTCCTTCTTGGTCAAATAGCCCTTACACAGCCTGGAGGTGTGTTTGGGGACATTGTCTTGTTGAAAAATAAATGATGGTCCAACTAAACGCAAACCGGATGGAATAGCATGCCGCTGCAAGATGCTGTGGTAGCCATGCTGGTTCAGTATGACTTCAATTTTGAATAAATCCCCAACAGTGTCACCAGCAAAGCACCCCCACACCATAATACCTCCTCCTCCATGCTTCACGGTGGGAACCAGGCATGTAGAGTCCATCCGTTCACCTCTTCTGCGCCGCACAAAGAGACGGTGGTTGGAACCAAAGATCTCAAACTTGGACTCATCAGACCAAAGCACAGATTTCCACTGGTCTAATGTCCGTTCCTTGTGTTGTTTAGCCCAAACACAGTCTCCTCTTAACAGTTGTTCTAGAGATGTGTCTGCTGCTATAACTCTGTGTGGCATTGACCTGTTCTCTAATCTGAGCTGCAGTTAACCTGCGATTTCTGAGGCTGGTGACTCGGATGAACTTATTGTCCGCAGCAGAGGTGACTCTTGGTCTTCCTTTCCTGGGGCGGTCCTCATCTCAGCCAGTTTTTTTGTAGCGCTTGATGGTTTTTGCGACTGCACTTGGGGACACTTTCAAAGTTTTCCCAATTGTTCGGACTGACTGACCTTCATTTCTTAAAGTAGTGATGGCCACTTGTTTTTCTTTACTTAGCTGCTTTTTTCTTGCCATAATACAAATTCTAACAGTCTATTCAGTAGGACTATCAGCTGTGTACTGTATCCACTTCCTGCACAACACAACTGATGGTCCCAACCTCATTTACAGGTCCTTCTCAAAATATTAGCATATTGTGATAAAGTTCATTATTTTCCATAATGTCATGATGAAAATTTAACATTCATATATTTTAGATTCATTGCACACTAACTAAAATATTTCAGGTCTTTTATTGTCTTAATACGGATGATTTTGGCATACAGCTCATGAAAACCCAAAATTCCTATCTCACAAAATTAGCATATCATTAAAAGGGTCTCTAAACGAGCTATGAACCTAATCATCTGAATCAACAAGTTAACTCTAATCACCTGCAAAAGATTCCTGAGGCCTTTAAAACTCCCAGCCTGGTTCATCACTCAAAACCCCAATCATGGGTAAGACTGCCGACCTGACTGCTGTCCAGAAGGCCACTATTGACACCCTCAAGCAAGAGGGTAAGACACAGAAAGAAATTTCTGAACGAATAGGCTGTTCCCAGAGTGCTGTATCAAGGCACGTCAGTGGGAAGTCTGTGGGAAGGAAAAAGTGTGGCAGAAAACGCTGCACAATGAGAAAAGGTGACCGGACCCTGAGGAAGATTTTGGGGAAGGGCCGATTACAGACCTTGGGGGACCTGCGGAAGCAGTGGACTGAGTCTGGAGTAGAAACATCCAGAGCCACCGTGCACAGGCGTTTGCAGGAAATGGGCTACAGGTGCCGCATTCCCCAGACCTGGGCTACAGAGAAGCAGCACTGGACTGTTGCTCAGTGGTCCAAAGTACTATTTTCGGATGAAAGCAAATTCTGCATGTCATTCAGAAATCAAGGTGCCAGAGTCTGGAGGAAGACTGGGGAGAAGGAAATGCCAAAATGCCAGAAGTCCAGTGTCAAGTACCCACAGTCAGTGATGGTCTGGGGTGCCGTGTCAGCTGCTGGTGTTGGTCCACTGTGTTTTATCAAGGGCAGGGTCAATGCAGCTAGCTATCAGGAGATTTTGGAGCACTTCATGCTTCCATCTGCTGAAAAGCTTTATGGAGATGAAGATTTCATTTTTCAGCACGACCTGGCACCTGCTCACAGTGCCAAAACCACTGGTAAATGGTTTACTGACCATGGTATCACTGTGCTCAATTGGCCTGCCAACTCTCCTGACCTGAACCCCATAGAGAATCTGTGGGATTTTGTGAAGAGAACGTTGAGAGATTCAAGACCCAACACTCTGGATGAGCTGAAGGCCGCTATCGAAGCATCCTGGGCCTCCATAAGACCTCAGCAGTGCCACAGGCTGATTGCCTCCATGCCACGCCGCATTGAAGCAGTCATTTCTGCAAAAGGATTCCCGACCAAGTATTGAGTGCATAACTGTACATGATTATTTGAAGGTTGACGTTTTTTGTATTAAAAACACTTTTCTTTTATTGGTCGGATGAAATATGCTAATTTTGTGAGATAGGAATTTTGGGTTTTCATGAGCTGTATGCCAAAATCATCCATATTAAGACCATAAAAGACCTGCAATATTTCAGTTAGTGTGCAATGAATCTAAAATATATGAATGTTAAAATTTCATCATGACTTTATGGAAAATATTGAACTTTATCACAATATGCAAATATTTTGAGAAGGACCTGTATAAGGCTTGAAATCCAAATTATTAAACCTGACAAGACCTGTGAAGTGAAAACCATTTCAGGTGACTACCTCTTGAAGCTCATCAACAGAATGCCAAGAGTGTGCGGAGCAGTAATCAAAGCAAAAGGTGTCTACTTTGAAGAACCTAGAATATAAGACATATTTTCAGTTGTTTCACACTTTTTTGTTCAGTATATAATTCCACATGTGTTAATTCATAGTTTTGATGCCTTCGGTGTGAAGCTACAATATTCATAGTCATGAAAATAAAGAAAACTCTTTGAATGAGAAGGTGTGTCCCAACCTTTGGTCTGTACTGTATATATATGAAAAAATAAGTTTTGTTTTTTATTGTACTGGGTAATACAGAGATCTAATACAGCTATACAGCAGATTATGATGACAGAATAAGATGAAGTGATAGTAAAGCAGGCAGACAACAAGCAAAAAGCTCTTTGATGTTGCATTTGTATGCCTCCATAAAACCTCTTTAAGATCTTCCAATGAAGATTTTGGTTTTACTGATTATTCCAGTCGCTTTGATGATTACTTTGTAAAAGAAACTTAAGCTAAAACATTGTGCTTTTTTGCTCCAACCACTAGATGTTGTCATGAGGATGAAGAGGAACACAAGTCACTGGAGTTCAAGGACAATGAATAGCTGCACATCACTCTTATTTTACTTCTGCGAGTAATGATTTTCATAAGAGAACAGCAGAAGAAAAAGCTTTGTGTCTTCTTAGCAAGACACAGTTTTTAATTAGGTCCAAATACAAAGAGAGGCTGAGAATGTTTCACTGTGGATCAAAGCAGTAGCCCAGCCATGTCACAAACCCACGCTGCTAATCCCAAAGGTGCTCCCTTGCATGCCAAAAAGACTTCTAGAGGTTCCTTTATGCTGACAGTATGAAGAATAATTCATTCAAAGGCTTTTTCAAATCTATCTAGAAGGCATAGTCTTCATTATTTAGAGATGTGACAACTTTAAACATCAGTTTAACAAAAACATAAGCCTACAATACTGAGCGGGGTGAATCTTTATGTAAGACAGGGCTATAAAATCACCGCAACAGGTGTTAACAGATACACAAATGTTCTATATTGAGCGGCATTTCCCACTAAATATAAATACTGCACACGTTTTGGTAAAAAAGCTGGTAATATGAACGTTTCTGCAGGTGTAGAAGCAAGCAGGTTGTTATCTTGCATTCTCTTCATCCTTCTTTCTTTCCTCCATTCTATTCTTTCTCACCCCTTTTCCTTTTTGCCCCTCCTCTCTCTCTTTAGTGCTTCTTTTTGTTTTCCTTTTCATTTCTGTCTCCATGTCCGTAACAACTGAAATAATCCCAAAGCAGTTTCTAATAAAGTTTCTTTTTATAAATATCAAGCAGAGCTTTAAAGCATTAGCTGTAATGCTCCACTTGTGAAAGTAAATCTGTTGGTCTTTTTCTTGGGACTCAGACAACTATTCTGAGCGCTACTCTGCCAAACAGGACACAATAAAAAAAATAAAAAATAAAAAAATCACCACAACATAAATTAGTATAGCAAAATAGCAGCAGTGACACCTGAATCTATTTAACAAGTATGAAAACAATTCTGTCTTTTGTGTCAGTGTTTGTTTTCTCAGCAGCTGCTTCAGATTCTGGTCTTCACATGTGAAAAGTGTCATAGAGATGAGTATTGATCTTCAGGTCATTTAGCTTCTATCTGCTAGAGTGCACAGACGTGGAGCAGTTTATCCACAGACATGTTACTTAAAAACATAGAGTGTTTACATGAGAGATGCTAGTTGCATGCAAGACTGGTGTGTTGACAGAGTTGGTGATTTATTGTAAAGTTTCCAAAGATTTTAGGTTGAATGAAAGTAAGGTAGATAAGCAAACATGTATATCAATTTGTATCTATAAGCACGTGTGTTTGCAAGCAACTTATCCAGGAAGGGAATTTTTCTGGGGCCCTTATTACCAGCTAGCATTTCCAGTACATCTACCAAGATAAAAACATATTACCAGAGTAGAAATGTACCCTAAAAAGGCCTCTGTGGGAGGGTGATACTTTTTAATTGACCCTGAACTTTTGAAAGGAGTTTTATGGTATGAGAGCGTCAAGCATTTATTTTAGATTGTATTAGTTTTATAACATTATAATTCAATCATATCAGTGTAAATTTGTCTACATTTCATATTTTCTTTACTGCAATGTATTCGATTTTATTAACACACAGCCGTCTTTTACTAAAGGAATCCTTTTTCCAAGGTAATATTTTCTTTGATTAATATTGTGTCACAAATGAAATCTGCAATCCTCTGGATCCTACACAGAATTTAAGAAAACAAGGTGTTGCTGCTGCATGCAAAGCCCAAAATGATTAATACCACTGGTAGATTTAGATTTGTTATTTTCATTCAGCCAGGAGTTTTTTTAATATATATTTAATTTTAAAAAATGGCATGTAAAAATTCTATGTGTAATTCTCAATACTCAGTGGTGAATGTTCTTTTGGCATTACAGTACTCAAACCTTTCTTGTAATTGCTGATTGTCATGGTGTTTGTTAGTGGGAGCCTTGTGCACTACGGACATGATTTTAACAGTTTACTGACAAAACAGAGAAAGTGAATGTTTCTTCCAGGCTAGGGAACAGGTTTCCGGATGGCACTGAGGTGTGGACGTGATGTTTCATTGTGTGCAGTGATGATAGAGAGGAACTGAATCTTACTGTTTTGGGAGATGGGGATTCCGGGAGAGAGGGTAATATACCCACGGAGGCTGAGGTTGACGGATTTTGGTGTGAGGAGCGGATTGCTGATGGTGTTAGTTTTCTTCCATAGAAAAGATGGAGACGATGGCAGAACTATGGGTGGACAGGCTGGTGAGCAATGGTGGTGGTATGGAGAGGTCTAAGTAGTGGATCCAGGGAGAAGCAACCAGAGGAGCAATCTGGCATTGCCTCAGGGAATCCACTCCTCTTTATGCTCCTCCTGATTGGCCTGAATGTGTTCCAGCTGTGAGGACACACCTACCAGTCACACCCTGCAATGGAGAAGGTAAGGCACACACACACACACACACACACACAGAAACAAACACACAAACCTGCATACAGCTCCATGGATATGACACTGACAAACCTTTGGTATGTTTCCACTGGTATATGGATGATTTATCTTTGGTGATGAGCTCCAAGTCTTTGTGGTTGGAAGGCCTCCATGCCATTATTCCATATTTTTGCTACCTCCAAAGATTCTGTGTCAGATTTAGGTCAGGACTCTGGCTGGGTTATTATAATTCAGTTTCGCAGTGTAAATGTATACCACATTTTCATCCCAACCAGAGTTTTTTCTCCTCTGTTCTCCCTTCCTGATGCCCAGAATCAGTAGTTTGAATTTCATTTCTGAAATGCATGGCTTTTGTTTGTGCAACAGACTTTATGATGAGCTTTTCTCCCACATGCACCGCAGCTGAGAAGGTTTCAGTCAGCACTGCTGGACTGGGAAAACATACTCCCTCAGTTGCCATGACTTAGAATTTACAGTCGGAAAGGGTAAGTGAGCATTTTTGGAAAAGAAGTTCAGCGGGAAAAAGAATAATCTGGTTTTCATAGTTGAAATGTGTCTCATATGTTGAAACACCATTTCAACCTGAAAAGACTCACTATAGGAAACACAAAGATGGCGATAAGAGAAGTTTCTTTGGCGCTCGGACCCCGGAGGAAGACACGAATGCTTAGAATATCATGAGCTTGAATGGACATTTTAGGTTTAGGATTAGAGATGTCTTCCCCCCTGGGATCCGACTGGTGGTGGGGTGAAGGCCAGAGGAGGTGAGGAGACCAGGAGGAGATTGGAAGGAAGATGGTGGAGGTGGGGTGGAGGAGGATTGAGCTCGGCTGAAGAGCAGGAGGGATCGATGACTTAAAAGCGAAGCATCAGAGGGTGATTGGTTGAAGAGGCATGCAGACTTGACGGTCATTGGATAGAGGGGAGACGCATGGAGGAGTCACTGGATGGAGCAGGTGGTGAGGGGAAGTCTTTCAGTCTGAATTTTTGCCAAAACTCCATTTTACATACATTTAATTATTACAGTTACCTTCCAGTGTTAGGGCTGATGGTTTTCACTTCAGGAACCAGGCTAGTATTGTGAGGCTGTTCTGTAGATCAGTTTCCACTGGATCTACCTGAGTAAAAAGAAAATAACTGAGTAGAAGTTTACCCTGGAATCTTTAGGGTATAGCTTTGTGAAGGGAAGATGCTTTTCATTTTGGATTGGAAAAGTATACTCAGAATAAGATTTCAGGAATCAGAGTTTTAATAATTCATACTTTCTGTTGATTTTAACTGTAAAATATTTAGATATTAATTTTATTAAGACAGAAAGGGTACATTTTAATTTTGTGAAACTACTCGTTAGCATGTTTTGCAGCAAAATGTTTAGAATAACAAATAATAACAACCACAGTGGATATGGATCTTTGGTTGTGAACTTTCTGTGTTGTGTTTGCATGCTTATTCCCAGGAATGTGTGTGTTGTTTCATGGTACTGGGACTTTCTCCCATGTTAAGTTAAATGATGATTCTAAACTATAATTAGGTGTGGGTGAATGTGTGTATGGGTGTTTGTCTCATTAATCTTTGTGTTGGCCCTGTGAGGGACTAGGGACTGGTCCAGGATGTACCCTGCCTCTCACCCATAGACTGACAGGGAAAGTTCCAGCCCCTATTTGAGACTGAGCAGGATTAAAAAGATGCTGTTGCAGGATGCAAGGATGGGTCCATTGTACACGCTATGTACAGGGGCATCTCAATAAATTTGAATATTGTTGAAAAGTGTATTTACTTCAGTAAGTCAATCAAGTTGTCAGGATTTGCCATTTTGTGTTTTGTGTTTGTTTACTTTTTCAGTTAGGTGTTTCAGTTACTTTTGGTTTAATAGTTATGTTTATTTATTCCTTCTGTTATCCTGGTGTTTTAGTTTTGTCTACACTTCTGCCCCTTAGTTTTAGAAGTTCCTTCTTCTCTCGTCCGTAGGTCCCTTTGGTTATTGTTTACTAATTTGTTTATTGCTTAGAATTGTTTCTCCCTCGGGTTTATTAGTACAGTTCTCTTTGTCTATTCCTTATGGTTATTTCCCTTCTTTGGTTTTATTTAGTTTTAGTTTCTCGCTAAGTATTCTTGTGCTTGTTTACTTTTAGTTATTTCCATGTCCTCAGAGTTAGTTCCTTCTAGAGTTGCTATTAATGTTAGCTTATGTTCTGTTTAGTTTCTCGTTCCCTGCTTTGCCCAGTTAGTGTTTCCCTTCAGATCTGTTTCCCTGAGTTTGTTGTTTAGTTTAGTTTCTCCTCATATTTCCGTATCTCAGTTTCCCCGTATAGTAACCTATTTCCCTCAGTCCCCTACACCTTGTCATCACACCTGTCCGTATTCACCCTGATTTACCCTGATTACCTGCCTCTCCTTCCCATTGTATCACTAGTCACTTTCCTCTGTATAAAGGTTTCACTTGTTCCCCGTCGCCGCGTTCTGCTATGTTCCTGCTATGCTCCTGGTATGTTCCTGAGTCCCTGCCTGTATAGTTCCTGTTCTGTTCTTCTACTTGTAAGTCCGATGCGTCTTTGTTATTTGGACCTGAACTTCTGGCCTGTAAACACCTGCTTAATCTACTCTGCACATCAAGTCTTCAAAATAAATAATATCTTAACTTACCTTGTGGCTCCCGAGCATTTCCCTGCATTCTGGTCTGACTCTTCAAACACAATTTCTGACACAAGTGAAGATTTTCAATACAGAAATGTGGGAATAATGAAAAGCATGTTTAATACCTGCTTAAAGGTTGGTATTTTCAAAAGGTACTTTAAATCTCCTTTAAATGAGCCTTAAGGGAACAGATATTCCAATTTATTCAGACATACCTGTATGCATTTAAAACACAGTAACTTGAATTCTAACGCTGACTGCAGGCCTTTTTATAACCTGGAAAATAGGCACAAAGAACGTTCTCTTTTTAGCCACCTCAGTCATATCATGGATGGTTGCCATTCTCTATTCAAATGGTTTTATCCTCCTGGCTACTGATAATCTCTGAGAGGGACTAGTTGCTTTGCTGTGTATCCCTGAAGTTTTATTTAATAGTAAAAACATTCGGAAAGAGGAACTCATAGAGGATATCCAAATATGGCAAGAAATCATTCAAATCAGATGAAAAATCTCAGTGCCATATTTGATTTAATTTAAGACAAACTGTTACAGAAAATGTACAGCATTTTACTATCTGAAGAACAATGTCGGTGTGACTGTTTCTATCTCAGTCCAATGCAGAAACTTTAGTTCAAGCTTTTATAAATTTGATTATTGTAATGCATTGCTTTCTGGTCCTTCTAAAAGAACTGTGGCTCCATTACAGCTATTTTAGAATTCAGCTACAATGCAGACGAGGACCAGAAAGCAAGCTCACATCAAACCAATTTTAACGTCTCAGCATTGGCTACCTGCCAATTTTAGAATTTCATTTAATGTGCTCTTAGTGGTATTTAAAACTTTTACTGGTCTTAGCCCACTCAATTTATTGGATTTGCTTCAGTCGTACAGCCACTCATACATCCATGAGGGTCTCCTGGAAAGGCTATTCTGTTAGTACCTAGAGTGAGAACTGAAACATACAGTTAGGCATCTTTCTCCTATTACAGCCCTCAGCTGTGGAACAGCTTTCCTGAAGACCTGGGTACAGCTGACACCTCGGATGTATTCAGTTTTGCTTTTAGTTTCATTTTTTTGCTACATATTATCCCTTCTAGATTACTACCTGTATTTCAATTTTAGCAACCTGTATATTATCTGTTTATCATTTTATTTCTGTTTAGGTTATTAATAATCATGGCAAATACTGTCTCATATTTTTTTTTACTTAATGATTTTTAATACATTTAGTTATCTATTTTATGTTTCACCTAATAAAGCTATAGGTATATCTCCAGTGTTTCCTCACTAAGGTACACAAATGCAGGTCCTCATCCTGCACTTCGCTCACTTTAAATTTTTTATTGTTTTATTATCTATTCAGACCTGGTCCTCATTTCCTCATCAAGCTGGCTGATTTATTATTATTATGTGCCAAAGGCAATTATTAACAAAGTTAGTTGTTCATTTGACTAATTAAATTTCACTTTCTAAGTATTTTGACATGGTTTTTAAAAGTCTAGGTTGGGTCCAAATTGACACTTAAATTAGTAAATTCATTAATATTTTAAATTGTTTTCCCATTAATATGAATATGTGAATAATTTATAGTTTCTCATACTCATAGTCTCCTGCTTTTATCCAGAACCGGGTCGCGGGGGCAGCAGACTTAGTAGAGACATGTCCTCCAGCTCCTCTAGGGGAGCCCAAGATATTCCCAGTTGAGAGACATAGTCCCTCCAACATGCCTGAAACACCTCCCGGGGGAGACGTCCAGGAGCCATCTGATACAGATGCCCGAGCCACCTCAACTGACTCCTCTTTATATGTAGGAGCAATGGCTCTACTCAGAGCTCCACCCGGATGGCCTCGCTCCTCACCCTATCTCTAAGGGAGTGCCTGGATACCCTGCGAAGGAAATTATCTGGGATCTCGTTCTTTCTGTCATGATCCAAAGTTCTTGCCCATGAGTGAGGGTAGGAGCGTAGACTGACCGGTAAATTGAGAGCTTCGCTTTTCGAGTCAGCTCTCTCTTCACTACAATGAACTGGCACAGTGTCCCGATTACTGCAGCAGCCGCATCGATCCGACTGTCGATCTCCTGCTCCATTCTCTCCTCACTTGTGAACAAGTCTCCAAGATGCTTGAACTCCTCCACTTGAGGCAGGAGTTTCCCTCCAACTTTAAAAGGGCAAGCCACCCTTTTCCGGTCAAGAACCATGGCCTTGGACTTGGAAGAGCTAATTCTTATCCCAGCTGCTTCACACTCAGCTTCGAACCATCCCAGTGCATGCTGTACGTCTTGGCTAGAGGGGGCCAGGAGGACCACGTCAACTGCAAAAAGAAGAGACTATATCCACCACTCCCCAAACCAGACGCCCTCCGGACCTTGGCTGTGCCTAGAAATCCTGTCCATGAAAATTATGAACAGGACTGGTGACAAAGGGCAGCCATGCCAGAGTCCAACATGCACCAATAACAGGTCTGACTTAGTGCTGGCAATGCAGACAAAACTCCTGCTCCGCTTCTGCAGAGACCGGATCCCTAATAAAGGGCCCCCAACTCCATACTCCTGGAGCGCCCCCCACATGGCGCCTCGAGGGACACAGTCAAATGCCTTCTTCAGGTCCACAAAACACATGTGGACCCACTCGGCAAACTCAGATGAACCCTCAAGCACCCTGTAGAGGGTGTAGAGCTGGTCCAGTGTTCCATAATATGGATGAAAACCACACTGCTGCTCCTGAAGCCAAAGTTTGACTATCGGCCAGACTCTCCTCTCCAATACCCTGGCTAGGCCTTACCAGGGAGGCTGAGGAGTGTAATCCCCCTGTAGTTGGAACACACCCTCTGGACCACCACCCCAGTCTGCCAGTCCAATGGCACTGTCCCCGACCGCCACGCACGCTGAAGAGGCGTGTCAGCTGCGACACCTCTTCAGCGTGCGTGGCAGTCGGAGACAGTGCCTCTGGCGGTCGGGGACAGTCCAGAGGCACTGTCCCCAGCTGCCACGCAACGATGAAGAGGTGTGTCAGCTACGGCATTCCCACAACATCCAGAGACTTGAGGTACTCAGGGCAGATCTCATACACCCCTGTTGCCTTGCCACTGGGGAGCTTTTTGACCACCTCGGTGACTTCAGCCGGTGTGATGAACGAATCCGACTCCAAGTCCCCAGTCTCTGCTCCACCAGGAAATGTGTGACGGCAGGATTGAGGAGATCCTCGAAGTACTTCCTCCGCCTGATAATGTTGCCAGTTGAGGTCAGCAGCTCTCCACCCCCACTGTAAACAGTGTTGGCAAAGCACTGCTTTCCTCTCCTGAGGTGCCGGACAGTTTGCCAGAGTGGCTTCGCGGCCAACCGGTAGTCCTTCCCGATGGCTTCACCGAACTCCTCCCTGGCCAGAGTTTTTGCTTCTGCCACAGCTTGGACCGCAGCATGCTTGGCCTCACGGTACCAGTCGGCTGCTTGGGGAGTATCACAAGCCAACCACAGCTGATAGCATTCCTTCTTCAGCTCGACATCACCCCTTGCTGCTGGTGTTCACCACTGGGTTTGGGTATTGCTGCCTCGACAGGCACTGCAGAGCTTATGGCCTCATTTACGAGGGGCAGCATTGACAATAGAGGTGGAGAACACAATTCCAATTGGACTCAATGTCTTCAGCCTTAGCCAGAATCTGGTCAAAACTCTCCTGGTGGTGGAAGTTGAATACATCACTGCCCGAGGGTTCCGCCAGATGTTCCCAGCAAACCCTCACTATACCCTTGGGCCTGCCAAGTAGGTCCGGCTTCCTCCTCTTCCAGTGGATCCAACTCACCACCAGGTGGTGATCGGTGGACAGCGCACCCCCTCTCTTCACCCGAGTGTCCAAGACATGCGGCCGAATTCTGCAGACACAACTACAAAGTTGATCATCAACCTCCTGCTTAGGAAGGCCAGTTACTCCGCACTGCTCGGACCGTAGGAAGGATGGCAAGGATGCGAACCTCTCATCGACCGGGGTAAACCCTAACATGAGACTACTAAGCTGGGGGGTGAAGAGCAAACCCAGCCAAGCCTGCCGCCTCTTCCCACAAGCCACTCCAGAGTAGAAGAGAGTCCACCCTCTCTCGAGGAGGTTCCTGAGCCCACGCACGGAGATGAGCCCAACTATTTCAAGCCGATATCTCCCAACCTTCTGCACAAGCTCAGGCTCTTTAACCCCCTGTGAGGTGACATTCCACATCCCTTTAGCCAGTTTAAGCAACCGGAGATCAGGTCGTTGAGGTCTCCACCTTCGTCTGCTGCCCGATCCTCTTTGCACTGGTTCCTCATGCTTCCCCCTGCAGGTGGTGGGCCCACTGGGGGAAGGCCTTGCGTCTTCCATTCAGGCTTGGCTTCATTTTTCGACTGTTTGTAAAAAAACTTTTCCGCATTCAGTGTGAGACAAGAATTTTTCAACCAATCAGCGACCCTTTCAATTCCCCTGTTAATCTTATAGCCACTTCGATAGCCTTTTTTCCATATGTGAACTGCACAGATATCTTTTTTATTGCACACTGAAGGGAGATCATTAATATATAAACTAGAGCAGAGGCCCTAAAATCAAGCCCTGTAGAACAACCATGGTGCAGTTTTAAAAGGAGACAGTGTATGATTTATTCTAACATTCTGGCACCTGCCATTCAGGTAAAATTCAAACCAGTTCATTGTTTGATTAGACTGTTTATACTTCGGCTAATGATGATCTGACCACTGGGGGGAAGGGAGGGGGCATCACCAGATGATCAGATAATCTTTATTACCAAAAAGAACTTGATGATGAAGTCAGAGAAAAGTGACGTACCTGGCCATGATGCATCAGAACACTGTGAATTTGATCACACTGATCACATTATACACTAATTATATAAATTAGAATGCTTTAAAGGCACAAAGACATACTTTCAGGACAGAAGAAGACTTGATGAAGACTTGATGATCCACAAAATTCATTTTCTCTGCTTAGATCCAAAGGTTTCTGGCACAACTTCACCAACTTCATGGTGCATGGAGAGGGACAAACCCCAGCAAAATTTAAAATTCTAGGAAACAACTTCATTGGCAGAGGCAGCATTTCTTCTTGGACCTTCATTATGGTCATTCATACATTTGATTGACCCCAATAAAGCCCACAAGCTGAAATGCATTGATGTGCTAGATATCTGCGATGTCAGATCCATTCATTTTCAACTAATCTGTTTTCATGTACCCTGGAACACTTCATCAGGTTTTCCTGTTTTTTTGTTTGTTTTTTTTTGCTTAATCTGGTGTGGGGTTTTGAAATTTCCTTATGTCATCTTCATATTGCCTGTTTCATTGGGCTTTCTAGTACAGCAGAAATCCAACAGTTCAAAATGACCTTCTCTCACCCATCAAAGTGTCATTACCGAAGCCAACTTCTGATGCAGACCTTGTTAATCTGGGTGATGCTCGAGCAGACATGGCATCATTTATGTCCCAAATGTAGTTTGAAGATAGAAACAGGAAATTAAAAGTATAAATAACTCTATAACATTAGAAATGGGTTATGCAGTGATTTAATCTAATCTAATGAAATTGCATTTTACAGTCACACTGTAAAAAAACCAACTTCCTTTTTTTGGCATGAAAAAGTTGTGAAAACCTGAAAAACTAAGTTTGACATATAACAGACACTAATTTAAGTCGGTCCGGAAAACAAAGGTAGTTGTAAGCTTCAACATTTTATACAGAGTTGTCTGTACTCAAATCTCCATGTTATGGGTCATTGCAATGGGTAAAAGTTCTGCTAACGTTAATGCTTTTGTTGTGAAATGCGGGAAAACCTACTTGGAGTTGGCTTTTAGTCAAGAGGCTGAGCGTGTTACTCGGACAAGGAGCTCTTAGATCAAAATTGTTTTGGAATCTCATGTAAGTATAAATATTTCTTTATTAGCGTAAATAAACTAACAATATATATATCTATAAAAACACTTGTATACGAGCTATATCGAGGGATGGCCACATAGAATTAGCATTTTCTCCAAAGGAAATTTTTGTTTATGTGGCCGCTAAATACGTCTTTTAGTTTGTTCATATCATGAATTTAATGATATATAAATAGGTTGAAAAAACTAAAAACTTTTTTACCAAAAATCGTACAGCGGTGATTGCGAAGTCGTTTTGCTAATAGCTAATCTGGTCGCGAGATTCACTTACATATTTCTAAACCGTTGCATCATTATGTTTCGGCAGTAAGGCAACTTTTAACTTCATCTCTCAGACGAGGAGAGCTGCACTGCGGCCCAGGCACTGGCGAACACCGGTTCCAGACACCGACACAGGGAAGCTGAGAAACCGGGGAACGACGGTCCAAGAGGCAGTTCAGAGCAGGTCAGAAACCAGCAAACACCAGTGTAGATGCGGGATTTACCCACACTGGACGACACTTTCTAAAGACCGACACTTTATGGAGCAAGCCTGGCGAAACAAGTACAGCCGGAGCCAGAGTGTGTGTAAAGGTAAGCCTGTTGCTTTTCTTTGTGTCTTGTATAACCTGGTCAAATTATTTGAAAATATTCTTTACTGACTGTCCTATGGTAGTGAGCAATAGCTACATTCGTAGCTGCCATTTGCTTTCAGTGCCATGTACAATATGTTTTACATTTTTAACATTCACAAGTGGCCACGAATATTGTATAAATTTTACCAAATCATTTTATCTGTGGGGTACAGTATACGTTTTTAAGGGGCCTAAATGTTTGAAATAAGCATTCTGTTTAGCTAATTCCCACCAAATTATCCCTTTTGTCCTTTTAGAACGAGGTGAATGCAGTGTAAATTCTGTAAATTCACCCATGCCATTGAAGCTGTACTGCTGAAACACTACCGTCGTCATCACAGAGGTACCAATTGGCCATGCATCCACACAGACTGCTGTGGCACAAAAAACTGGTGGTTTGAAATCTCTGTCACGATACCACAGAACAGTTCCAAGACAAGAAAACGTTACATGTCATTGCTGGTTGTGTGATTTCAAAGACATTTGGTGTAAAAAGAAAATATTAACTCATTTGCATCATCATCTAAGAATCAAAGAGACTGTGTGTTGCCCATTATTAGCATGCAGCTTTAAAATTAATCTCCTTAACAGCTTTACAGGTCGCACATCTCGAAAGCATAAAAATGATAAACTAAGAGATTTTTGCAGATTAGTTGGTTTAGTTAATTATCCTCTGTCTGATGATACAAATCAGACTCAAGAAGATGGAAGTGAGGCTGGTGTTTCATTGAACAATTGCCTTACATTGAGTTCAGCAGGAACAGATGAAGCTGATTGTGCAGAGAATGAGGATTCACAAACAGTAGAGCATCATTTAGCATCCCTTTTTCTTCATATGCAATGCCTGTTACATGTGTCTAAAAATGCAATACAGACAATTATAGAATAATTAAATGAAATTTTGACCTCCTCCGGAGCTGGAACCTTCTTGGGAGATATTAATGGACCTCAAAGAAATTGTTGAGATTGTAATGTCCAATGTTTTTACAGAGACAAAACTGCACTACTTGGAGATTAAGTTGTCTGATCACAGACGACTGCTCACCGAAACGTTTCCTGGTTTAAGCATGCGCCTAAAGCACCACTTTGCTGAACATTATCCTCATCTCATATGTTGCTTTGGCCCACTGGTAGAATTATGGACAATGAGATTTGAGTCAAAGCATAGTTTTTTTAAGAAGACAGTTAAGAACTTTAAAAATTTATTACTAACACTGTCCACAAAACACCAGGAGATGATGGGATGTCAGTTTGATAACAAATGTCTGTTTAAACTAGCGTTACATGTGGACAAAATAACTGATATTAGAGCCTCTGTTTTGGATGCTTCTCTGAGTTCAGTGATCAAGGGCAGGTACCCACATCTTGAAACTGTGACCCTTTCCAAAGACATTAATATGCATGGGACTCAATATGCAGAGGGTATGATTCTGTCAGCTAGACACTGCAGTGGACTTCCAGATGTCTATAAAATTGTGAAAATAGTAATCAACACTGAGAAGGTGGTCTTCATTGGCAAAAAGCTTATCTTGGTACTTGGAACATTTCAGATCTTTTGAACTGGTGGAGAGCATCTACACAAAACCTGAGATTTTGGATCCAGAGGCTCCCAACCACCATTTTCCATTGGTTGCTTACAAAGTGGGAGGGAAGGATCTAGTGACTCCAAAAGTGTGCTGGATCCACTTATGTAACAAAAAATGTTAGGTAAATTACACTAATTACACTCCATGCATTGGTGCATTTGCATTTGGTGCTTTTCTGTCGAGATTATGTGCTGCCTTACACAAGCTTCTACACTTTGCTACACTATAATAACACTATAACAAAAGTTATGTTCTGATAAAGCTGAGAGTTAGAGTTGTTTTGGATGTGATTTGCAGGTTGAAAATATTTAGTTTAATCCTGCCTGTTTTTTTTATTTATAATTTGTTAATTATTATCTTTTAGTTCAGGGATATTTTTCACATGTAAATATCTAATACAGGTCCTTCTCAAAATATTAGCATATTGTGATAAAGTTCATTATTTTCCATAATGTCATGATGAAAATTTAACATTCATATATTTTAGATTCATTGCACACTAACTGAAATATTTCAGGTCTTTTATTGTCTTAATACGGATGATTGTGGCATAGAGCTCATGAAAACCCAAAATTCCTATCTCACAAAATTAGCATATTTCATCCGACCAATAAAATAAAAGTGTTTTTAATACAAAAAACGTCAACCTTCAAATAATCATGTACAGTTATGCACTCAATACTTGGTCGGGAATCCTTTTGCAGAAATGACTGCTTCAGTGCGGCGTGGCATGGAGGCAATCAGCCTGTGGCACTGCTGAGGTCTTATGGAGGCCCAGGATGCTTTGATAGCGGCCTTTAGCTCATCCAGAGTGTTGGGTCTTGAGTCTCTCAACGTTCTCTTCACAATATCCCACAGATTCTCTATGGGGTTCAGGTCAGGAGAGTTGGCAGGCCAATTGAGCACAGTGATACCATGGTCAGTAAACCATTTACCAGTGGTTTTGGCACTGTGAGCAGGTGCCAGGTCGTGCTGAAAAATGAAATCTTCATCTCCATAAAGCTTTTCAGCAGATGGAAGCATGAAGTGCTCCAAAATCTCCTGATAGCTAGCTGCATTGACCCTGCCCTTGATAAAACACAGTGGACCAACACCAGCAGCTGACACGGCACCCCAGACCATCACTGACTGTGGGTACTTGACACTGGACTTCTGGCATTTTGGCATTTCCTTCTCCCCAGTCTTCCTCCAGACTCTGGCACCTTGATTTCCGAATGACATGCAGAATTTGCTTTCATCCGAAAAAAGTACTTTGGACCACTGAGCAACAGTCCAGTGCTGCTTCTCTGTAGCCCAGGTCAGGCGCTTCTGCCGCTGTTTCTGGTTCAAAAGTGGCTTGACCTGGGGAATGCGGCACCTGTAGCCCATTTCCTGCACACGCCTGTGCACGGTGGCTCTGGATGTTTCTACTCCAGACTCAGTCCACTGCTTCCGCAGGTCCCCCAAGGTCTGGAATCGGCCCTTCTCCACAATCTTCCTCAGGGTCCGGTCACCTCTTCTCGTTGTGCAGCGTTTTCTGCCACACTTTTTCCTTCCCACAGACTTCCCACTGAGGTGCCTTGATACAGCACTCTGGGAACAGCCTATTTGTTCAGATATTTCTTTCTGTGTCTTACCCTCTTGCTTGAGGGTGTCAATAGTGGCCTTCTGGACAGCAGTCAGGTCGGCAGTCTTACCCATGATTGGGGTTTTGAGTGATGAACCAGGCTGGGAGTTTTAAAGGCCTCAGGAATCTTTTGCAGGTGTTTAGAGTTAACTCGTTGATTCAGATGATTAGGTTCATAGCTCGTTTAGAGACCCTTTTAATGATATGCTAATTTTGTGAGATAGAAATTTTGGGTTTTCATGAGCTGTATGCCAAAATCATCTGTATTAAGACAATAAAAGACCTCTTTGTGAAGTGCCTCTTTGTGAAGTACTCTGTTGGACACTTGTAAAATAGCCTTCGTCAAAATCTGCAACTTCAAGGCAGCTTTAAATTGCAGTATGAAGACCCACACTTTAATAATGCCCTTTGCAATTTAATGGATATTCAGGAGCTGCCATGAGAACGTGCCATCTTACATATTCTTTGGGAAGAGTCTCCTAAAGATGCTCAGCAAGAGAGAGAATCACTTAATTCGGGATCTTCCCTGGACACAGAAAGTGTATCCACCAGAGAGTCACCCCACAGTCCATCAGCCTTTATCAGGAACTATTTGCGAAGTGTTTCCGAGTGGCCTTCACCATTTCCAATTCCAGCTTTTTCTTATGATGTGGAACTGAAACTGCGCATAGGCAATGAGACATTCGAAAGAACAAAGAAAGGTGTCAGCATAACAAGAGACATCAAGATGGACATTTTGGACAAGATTGCTCAAGCAATTTTTGAAGCGAAGGCCTACCTGGATCAAGACCAGATTGAATCAGTTGCTTCTGCTCTCATCAATAAGCACCCATGCCTTCGAGAACCAGGCTGTGGAACAGGGCATGACAAATGGAAAATGAGCATTAAATACAAACTCGGTAATTACAGGAACAAATTACGTCAGGCAGGTTGTAATGAGGTCAGCATTAACCGGAAAAGAAAAGGGTGTACAGATGAAGATGCAGGTCCTTCTTTGAAGAGAGCAAAGCGAGGAGAAATCAACCATGTCCCTGATCATCCAGAAAACCATAGTGATGACTCTTTGGAAGAGGAAAGAATGGCTTTAGTTGAGAAGTCACAAAAGAGGAGTAAGAACGTTCAGCTCACAAGACAAAAAATGGAGCTGACTTTCTCTCTGAGGCGAAAGGAGATTGTGGAGATGGAGCCCATGGTGTCAGAGGTCATGGAGCGGTGGCCTGCATTGTTTACTGAGGCAGAGGTAAGGAGACAAACAACTGCTCTGAGTCATTGAAAAAATGAAATAGAAGTGATGGAAATCTTTTTGACATTGACGTTGCAATTTCACTTACTATGAATAAAACAAAATGCTATTTTTATTTTAAACAGATCAAGGAAGAGTTCCATCGAATCACCAACAAGAACCTGATGGATGACTTTAATCAGCACACACCCAGACTTCTCCAACTCTATCAGGCCAGGAGAACAGCTTTTCCTCCTGAAATGGACCAGCTCCTTGGTAGACTGGATGAAGAGGTGAAATATATCTAGATTCAGTCTTGTCATTATTTGGGACTGCATAGCTTCAGTGAGAAATTTGGATGTTTGTGTTTTTACAACCCTACAGTAATCAATTTTTAATAGCAGGTTACAATGTAAAAGGGCTTAAGCAATAATACAAACTAACCAGTTACAGCTGGTGGCATTTAATGGAAAAAAATATATTTTCAAAGTTCATTCTCCATTATGAGGTTTTCCATACAGACATTCGTTGATTAAATATCAGTTTGTCAGTGGCATGAACAATGGGTTTTAGATTTCTTTAATTTTTAGTGAAGGATTTGGTAAAAATGTACATTTCAGCCAAGTCTCCCCTTTTTGTATTTCAGTTCTTCAACAATTGTTTGCCCTTTTATTGTCCTTGACACTGTATATACTAGAACTCTAAGTAAATAAGGATGAAGTAATTTTTATCAAGAAATTCATCGTAGATAAACATTAAAGCAGTAATTTTTTGATATGTAGTAATACATCGATTTCCATGTTTTCTGTTAGCTGAATGTCAGTTCCAACTTCTAATATTTTGTGCAACTCTGTTTCAGATTTCTAGCATCACAATACATCGACAGACTGCTGCTTTGAAGGGTCTTCCCTTGTATCTTCGTGACAGTCATGAGAAGCTCTTCAGGAACTGCCTTATAAGTAATACAAAAACTGACTATTGTCAACTATGATTCATGTAAATGATCAGCTTAGTAAGTGTTTCCAATTACTCTTTGTTCTATGGAAAGAAAACTGACCCAGAGGAGAAGACGAACGGGCTCACTGTGGGCATCCTTACTGTGCTGGAGGATGACGGCGCCTCAGCTGCTACAAATGACACAAATGTCACAGTTGTTGTGGAAGAAACCATCGTCCTTCAGGATCTCCCTGACCTGCCAACAGCTTTTGCTTACCTCTTCGGGCTGATTTACACTTTAAACCTTCAATACCCAAAAGATCTGAGGTTCACCTTTGAAACGATTCAGAAGATCTTTATGGGACTTGGGACAAATCTCACTGCAAGGGTCAGTTCCCTCAAAAACAGACTTCTACAGTAAATCCAGCAAGAGAACTGATGTTATTTGGTTTACCTTCAAGGTTGTTGTTTTTTTTTTTTGGTTTGGGCCTCTTTGTTCTTTAATGCAGATTCTGTTTTTAAGTTTAGAGTTCTCCTGTCCTTTGACAGTTTAAATACTTTGATGCAGAAGAAACAGTTCAGTTTTGTTTTGATTGCAATACTAAAATGTAAACCTTAAAACCTAAAATACTCATCTTTGAACAGAACATAATGTTGTCCAAGTTTCAGTACATCTATGTCTTCAGATGGCTTGCACTACATTAGTTCTTTGATCGGTGTTGTTTGACTACCAGCCTAGAAGAAGACTTCGGAAGCACGTGAAATTATAAAAAAACGCAACTGACTACCGCAGTACTGAGTTCAGTCCTCATATTAACATCTTTTAGTTACTTTTCATAAACCTCAAAAGTAGATTTTGTAGGTTTGTCAAAAACCTATGGACCTATCAATGTTACCCTTCTCCAGTTCCACTGAGGCGTGATCTTGTACTTGAACCGTTTGCTGGGCGTTCACCGGTGCCAATACATTTTTGTATTAGAGTAAATATTATCTATAGAATACTTATAAAAAACAAACCAGCTTGTTGGTGATTCCGTGATGGTACATTAGGACACATGAGAAAAGTTACCCTAGCTTAGTTGCCTTGGTAAAGGTCATGGTTCAAAGTTATACTTATGTAAAGTTTCAAGTACTTACATCTTTTGATGGAGTAGAGAAAGTCAAAATTATACGTTGTTGTAATGTTAAACTTGAAGTTTCTACAACTCATAGTTAAGGTACCAGTACTCAGGATTTAAAATTGTTAGAACCTATCATTTTTAGTGTCCACAATCTGTAATTGAGTTAGAGAAATTTGAGATTTATAGTTTGTACAACATAAGGTTTTAAGTCACTGATACTCCTATATAAATTAGAAAAACTCAGGATTCAAAGTTCTTGTAACTTAAGATTTTAAACCTCTACAACCTTTGATTGAGTTACAAAAAAGAAAACATCTGACTACTTGTCAGCCGCCATACACACCTTTATTGTACTCCTAATCCCATGTAATGTGAACCTGTTAAAATTATTACTGTGTGACTGACATGGGACATCTTGGGGAACATCTAAAACCTGCAGGACACGGGCCCTCGAGGACCTACTTTGGACACCCCTGGCTTAAGTAGAAGGTAACTGAACTTGTGTTTCACCTCGAACTACCTCACCATGTGGGCGGTTAGACGCCTCAGAGCTCCTGCAGATCATCCCCACTGTCACTACTGTTTACAATCACTTTCTCTTAAAACGAATGACTCTCAAACTGTTCTATACCCTCAATACTTTTATTCTAACATAAGGCAGAGGAATGGTTACAGAGATCAGCGCTGATGGCTCCCGTCCTTAACCTGCTCGGTTACTGAAGTGACGAAACATCTCCAAAAGAAGGTCACTAATGGTTTTTATGTCTGGTACTCCCTTCCGAGAGATGTACGCCCCGCCCCATCAGTGTTTATCAGTAGACTATGTGTCACCATTCTGGTGTCTATCTGATAGTGGGTGTAACAGCAGATGTCCAACCCTGAATCTAAGTGTGGCTGCAGCATTCTAATCAACCCGGTTACAAAGCGTTCCATAATTAAACCCAATGCACTAAACTTTATGTCAAAGTGTAGGTCATTTGTCCTAATGACATGCATCAGTGAGGATTCTTATCCTTTCTTAACAAAAGTGAAAACATTAGCATTTATACTTTATCATTATGTGTATAATAAATCATCTATAAGTAATAGTAAGCAAGGTTATTCGTAACACAGGCTTATCAGTTGCAGTCAGAAAAAGTACACAAATAGGGCTGTTAAGGCCACTAATGAGGCAATAAGGACACATGACAATCCAAACATGCCATACAAGTTGTTTTTGTTACATGTCAAAAGGTGTGAGCACCTGTAAAAAGCCCTAGGGAGCCAAGTAAAGGCTGCAGAGTAGGTGTTAGAAAAATTAAACCTAAGGCCCCCTCCTCTGTTTACTGGTGGTCTTTCTTGTTTCACATAGATGGGTTATTTCATTCCTCTCTCAAACCAAAATATTTCCATTACTGTCCTCAAACATGTTTCCCTAGTCTTTAAGAAATAAATGAACTGGTGAGAGTTTTATTTTCTGTGTTGGGCCATACCTTTGTGCAGGTGGTGTTCAGTTTCTTTGCTGTGTAAAGGTCTGAATATTTCTGGCAACACTTCACTGCATATAACACACAACTAAGCTTCTGTGTTTTGTCCTTGGGGTGAACCAGTCTTTGTCTGGGAGTGTTGTTAGATTTAAAATGCACTGGATAATTATAAACACCCTACCTAATTTCTTGGATAATCCCACCACATATGGAATGATAATGTTCTTTCACCTCTTTTTCTTCTCTCCTTCACTAGACTTAGTATTACCTTGAAATCCTGGATGCCTTAATATAAACCTGGTGAAGGCATCCACAGGTTGAAGTGAGGTCTTGATGTGATTTGTTTTCCCAAAAAACTCTTTTCTACTCAGACGTTAATAGAGGTTTTCTGTCAGATTAGAATTTATACCAGTCATTCCTAATTTAACTTATTTTCTAAACTCTAAAATTCCAACTCCCTTTGCTACAAATAATGAGGATTGTAAGACTGTCCTTAAGAGCATACCTTGTCAGAGTGCATGACCACACTGCTAATTTTTCAGAATGACTGCAGATGTATCGTTGCCACCAATGACAATAGTTTTTTACACCTGAGGCATTGCACTATCCAACTCCATGTCTTTCAGAAACAGCAAGAAATCACATAGCTTTCCCCTGTTGTCCTGCAAGTCCTTGTTTGAATATAGGATTTGAAGTACAGACCTCAGTCTCCCTGAATCAAAGAACTGGCCAAAACGTTTCAGGACACTCTGAAATGACTCCTCTGGAAACACTTGTCTCATCTCATCAAATTTCCCTGGATTGATCAATTACAGGAAGCGCAGACTTTCCAAATTTGCAAAACGCCGAGGTAGCTGCTCTGTGAGATTGTCTAGGATGGCCATGTACAGATTTCTGTAGCGCTCCTTGGGATTCTGTAGTTGTGACAGACGGCGTTTTCTCATGGGCTCAGTGTTTGGGTCTGATGTGATGAAAGAAATCAAGTAATTTTGGATTGCATGGGACATACCAGAGAACACAGCTGATGACTGGAATTGTGTGGCCAGGACAGAGTCATATTTAGCTAATGTTTCATTAAACTCCCTGTAATTGCCCTTGTTGGATGATTCAGCACTCTCATCATACCCCCTAAATGACAGCTCCTGTTGGCCATGCAAGGAAGTCACATCAATAAGGCGGTTTAGGAAAGCTCTGTTTTGTTTAACTGCTTCATTATGTTTTGCCACTTGAATGCGAGCGCCTTCATTGATTGCTTGCTCAACCCTGGCTCTGCCCAGGCAACTTAACCTTGCACATGCACTCACATGTCCATTGCTTTTTTTCATGTCTTTTGTATGCCCTGTCAAAGTTGGACAGTTCCCCAAAACCCACTTTTGACCGGACAACACATCCCTGAGATGGTTTCATCAAGAGGCATGGCTAACAGTACATTTTATTTGTTACAGCACTTCCAGCTCACTTTGTCATACCAGGACATCTGAAAAGACCTGTTACTTTTCCCCACCTTTTGCACCAAATTAATCTGCCCTGCTGTTTAACTCTAAGTTTTTCTTTGTACGGAAGACTATCAAATGGCTTCGCCAAAATCCGGTCCACAACATTCAAACTGTCTGCCATTATGTGCAGCTTGCTACCTAGCTAGCTTGGTAGCAGGGACTGGCGCGAGGCTAGTGTGAAGTGTTTCCGCCTGTGAGTGCTTTGTGACGGAGGCGCTCAGCAGCACCTGCTGGACAGAAACTGCGATAGAAGTCAGAAAGAGTGATAGAAGTCAGTCTCCAAACACAAGCAGCTACAAAAAAAACCCCACCAGAAACAGAAGGGCACACTGACAGAATGAGAAAGAGCGTTGAAAGAGAAATATACCCAACAACCAAAAATTTAGACTTATCCATTTGCGGCCACTACAAGCTGCAGTGAGAAAAAAAAATGGGGGATACACAAAATTGATCAACTGGGAGTCCGTGACCTTGTTTAGTAGTTCCGCAGCAAATACTTTGATGTAACAGTTCAAAAAACGTAATAGAGAAAACTGAACGGACTGAAAAATATGACCCTAACAGAATATAAAGATATCTCTGCAACACCTGGAGAGAGTAAATTAAACCTTTCCGCACTCCTACAGACAAGTACCCAACAAAATGTATTCAAAGGCTAAAAATGTGGATTTTGCATGATAAGCCCTCATCACCCAACTACCCTACACCACGTCCCCGGGGCTGCAGACTTGATCCATCATGACACATCATTTACATTATGATGTATAATTGGACACAATCAGAATTTCTTTGAATATTTTATTTGAAAAATTTGAAATTGAAGAAACTAGAATACTATTGTAAACACAAAGAAGGAGATACACAAAACTATACAGGTCCTTCTCAAAATATTAGCATATTGTGATAAAGTTCATTATTTTCCATAATGTCATGATGAAAATTTAACATTAATATATTTTAGATTCATTGCACACTAACTGAAATATTTCAAGTATTTTATTGTCTTAATACGGATTATTTTGGCATACAAAACCCAAAGTTCCTATCTCACAAAATTAGCACATCATTAAAAGGGTCTCTAAATGAGCTATGAACCTAATCATCTGAATCAACGAGTTAACTCTAAACACCTGCAAAAGATTCCTGAGGCCTTTAAAACTCCCAGCCTGGTTCATCACTCAAAACCCCAATCATGGGTAAGACTGCCGACCTGACTGCTGTCCAGAAGGTCACTATTCACACCCTCAAGCAAGAGGGTAAGACACAGAAAGAAATTTCTGAACGAATAGGCTGTTCCCAGAGTGCCTTATCAAGGCACCTCAGTGGGAAGTCTGTGGGAAGGAAAAGGTGTGTCAGAAAACGCTGCACAACGAGAAGAGGTGACCGGACCCTGAGGAAGATTTTGGAGAAGGGCCGATTCCAGACCTTGGGGGACCTGCGGAAGCAGTGGACTGAGTCTGGAGTAGAAACATCCAGAGCCACCGTGCACAGGCGTGTGCAGGAAATGGGCTACAGGTGCCGCATTCCCCAGGTCAAGCCACTTTTGAACCAGAAACAGCGGCAGAAGTGCCTGACCTGGGCTACAGAGAAGCAGCACTGGACTGTTGCTCAGTGGTCCAAAGTACTTTTTTCAGATGAAAGCAAATTCTGCATGTCATTCGGAAATCAAGGTGCCAGAGTCTGTAGGAAGACTGGGGAGAAGGAAATGCCAAAATGCCAGAAGTCCAGTGTCAAGTACCCACAGTCAGTGATGGTCTGGGGTGCCGTGTCAGCTGCTGGTGTTGGTCCACTGTGTTTTATCAAGGGCAGGGTCAATGCAGCTAGCTATCAGGAGATTTTGGAGCACTTCATGCTTCCATCTGCTGAAAAGCTTTATGGAGATGAAGATTTCATTTTTCAGCACGACCTGGCACCTGCTCACAGTGCCAAAACCACTGGTAAATGGTTTACTGACCATGGTATCACTGTGCTCAATTGGCCTGCCAACTCTCCTGACCTGAACCCCATAGGGAATCTGTGGGATATTGTGAAGAGAACGTTGAGAGACTCAAGACCCAACACTCTGGATGAGCTAAAGGCCGCTATCGAAGCATCCTGGGCCTCCATAAGACCTCAGCAGTGCCACAGGCTGATTGCCTCCATGCCACGCCGCATTGAAGCAGTCATTTCTGCCAAAGGATTCCCGACCAAATATTGAGTGCATAACTGTACATGATTATTTGAAGGTTTACGTTTTTTGTATTAAAAACACTTTTCTTTTTTTGGTCGGATGAAATATGCTAATTTTGTGAGATAGGAATTTTGAGTTTTCATGAGCTGTATGCCACAATCATCCGTATTAAGACAACAAAAGACCTGCAATATTTCAGTTAGTGTGCAATGAATCTAAAATATATGAATGTTAAATTTTCATCATTACATTATGGAAAATAATGAACTTTATCACAATATGCTAATATTTTGAGAAGGACCTGTATACCATGAATTTAAAAGTATACAACACTAGTACATGTTAGAAAAGCTCCCAGAGAGCGCATACCTCCTTCAAGGCAATAGGGTCATTGATGCAATACAAATATTCACACTTGAAGGATTACATTAAAATCACTTCTTTCTGGAGTGCACTGGCGATGTCAGCAGTATCACTGCTATCTAGAGTGTAGTAATGTGCCTATCTCGCAATGAAAAATAACCTGGATCAAGATGGTCAATATGTCAATTTATTTATTAGAGGTTTGTCTCTCAGAATCTTTTAATTATTTTTGGAGATTCACCATGTTATTTCTTTTTTTAAGAGTATTTGTTTGAAGAGTTCTGAGTTTATCACAAACAATCACAACATTTAAGCTTGAAAGTAAATTAGCAACACAAAAATAGTTTGTGATAAGAGTTGGCTATCTGTATATTCATTTTAAAAACAACGTCACATAACTGTCCTGCAAAGAATTTACATTTAACATTTAGGCTGTAGCCTGTCTGTATAAGGCAGAAATTAGAATCACTTGACAATGTAGAATATAAATATACTTCAATTATATAAGAACTGCCATGTATGAAACAATCAAACCATTTTCTAATTCATAACTTTTCATCTTCAGTTTCCGTTTTTTCTTTGGGACAAATAAATAATTGTTCTCTGTATTGTGGTCAAGTTTTGATTTCATTTAAATAAAAATTTGGCAGTTCAGTTGTTTTTGCGATTTTCTTTAAAAGTCTGTAGATGGTAAGTGATTTATTGTTCGTCCTGTCCTAATGCGAGCGGCGTTTTTTTATGTCTGTGCACCACCTGTGTAAAATCTCCCAGTCACCGATCTCCTTGGCAACCGTTCTGTTTTGGAGGTAATTGCGCATGCGCTCTCGTGTAGTGTATGTAAAATCTCTGGTCTGAAGTGGTGTTTTCGAGCTGTACTGTGTTGTTGTAATTCAGCAAAATAACATGAAACACAACTAGTTACTCTCCCTTTGCTTTTAACTGGGGTATTTAGCAGCGAGCAGACAGACATTAAACGTAGCGGTGCTCGTTTAAATGTTGGCCGTTCACAAAAGTCTCGAGCTCCAAGGGTAGAGAAGCAAAGCAAGAGCATTGAAGCTCCAGCATAGCACGAACAGTTCAGAAACAATTTGGAATGAGGGGAAAATAGCTATATTTATAAACAGACTAAGTCGTGTTTTAGACTGCCGATTGGTAGCGGTTCTGATCTTTGTGTGCTTGTGAATTTTTGCAGCCGTAACTGGTTCTAGATGATGGCTTCATAGCAGACAGCCATTCGTCCCTCTTCCCGGTACTGCATACCGGCGCAGAATCTTACCGACTCACTTTCATCCCTGTTTACAGTACAATGACTTGATGGTGCACAAATGAGTGAGTAAAAGAATACGGCTTTGTCAAAAATATGTAAAGTGGACAATTAAAATCAGATATTTAAAGATTAATGGGCAGAGGCATATGCTTTGCTTTTAGATTCCGTCGGGCGTAAGGTCAGCCTGCCTTATGTTCTGAATCAGTTGGACTTAAAGTGGAAATAACGTGGAAATCTAATGAAACCACACATAAGAACTTCAACCAAAGCTATCTGCCTAGGTCTGACTGTAGGACAAGGAGAATAAATGAAATAAATGAAGTCTCTTTTAACAGAACAGCAGGCATATGAGTGTTCACTGCGAGTGCAGTGGATTTTAGGAAAACACAAAAAGCCTTTCACTGACTGGGAAAAGAGTGCACTGAAGCTGTGGCAGAAACACTTAAGGTAAAGGTTAAGCAACTTGTCATGCCTCCCACAAGCAAAACAAGGAGAGCAGAATTGTTATACCATGATGTACAAACCCAGCTCGACTGAGCCATTCAAAGTACGTTTAATAATGGTACATAAATTGGTTTGCAGGTTTCTGTTCAGCAGATGATTTCATGGGCATATGAATTGATCCGTAGTTAAAAAAACAAAACTCTACTATTAATTAAATGTTAAATAAAAATTAAAGAAATATATATTTGTCAGTTGATTTAAAATGTTCAAACCCTAAAGTGTTTGGATGGAGGAAGTGGACCTCCTGCTAATTTAGTTGGGGACCCCTGGTATAAACCCTCCCCTGGCATATGTTCACATTCAAAGAACAAAATCAAACTGATCCAGCTCCAATTGCTCTGCAATGACACAATGTTACTGTCAATAATGCATTTACTTTGTTTAGTGACAAAGATTAATCATACACTTTCTTTTTTTTAACACATGGAAAAGCTGCCTTAAAATAGTAATTTGTCACCTACTAAAAAGTGATTTTACCATCCAGTTTGCAAATGACGGATTTAATCTGCCTTATATTGTCTTTATTTCTTTACTATTAATTATATTATCAACATCACAGCACAGTGGGTCCTTTGCATAAAGTGCAATTAGGCTGTGCGCGCTTCTCTGGCAGATGATCAGTCATGTGCACGCTTTGCCATGATCAGGTTTGTGCTTCAGCAGCAGATGATCTCACTGATAGTGATGATGACTGTAATGACTAATATGCAACAAAAAAGCGTTGCAAGGAGTTTGATCATAGATGTCATGGCTTCTGTTTATGATTGGCTAAAATCAAACCTTACATAATCCTACATAGAATCCTGTATTCTCATCTATTATTATTTTTGACAACCCAAATCCTTTGACACAAGTACAGAAAATTATCTTTCTCCATCATCTCACTTTCTATCTATGCCTCCTTCTCGCCACAGTGACAGCAGACATTGTTGCGTCCCAGCTAGTACCAGTATTTCAATCGTGTTAAAACTAGACGCAAAAACAGCATCCCCAATCCGTTTCAGGCTCTATAAATCACGTTGCAGCTGGTAAAGGATTATATTTGTGCTATGATTCTGGCACGTCTGCTCTACCCTGTCTCCCTGGCTGCAATCAGCAGATGAGATGCACCTGGTGGCTGCTGCAGTGCAGTGCAATCTGTGGCATGCCAAGCATCTGTGTCTTCCCTGATATATACTGACTCTGATAAGCAGACGGTGCCAGATTTTTGAAAGCCATTCGTGTGAGTAGACATCCAGCATTCCTTCCTGTCTGATCATTGTTCTTGACCTTGCCTTGCCTTTTGGATTTATGCCTTTGCCTGCTCCCTGTCGGACTATTTGGATTTTGGTTGTCGACCTTGTTTCCTGCATCTGGTTTATACCTCTGCCTGCCCCTTGCCTGACGTCTCTTGTTCCGATCATTGACCCTGTTTCTGTCCTCGGATTATTGAGCCAGCCTTGCCCTTGGATTATTCAGCCTGGAGTCACATCTTACCTGTGCTGTGGAGATCACTGCCTGCCACCCACTGAGGTTTCCCCTCTGGGGTTCAAGTTCTACTCAAGACAAAAGCAGTGATTCCTGGAAGCTGTGTGGAGTTTTACCTGAGTGACGTTTTCCTGTGGCTGAATAAACCTTTTAAATTTTCAGTACTGTGTCTAGCTGAATCTTGGGTCCGCCTTTTTCTGATTCGTAATAGAAAAATCTGGCCAAAAATGGACCATCGCCAGCACAACAGTGGCGTACCCACGTTGATGAGACCCTTTCCTGGTTGGGTTCCGGCATGGAGGAAATAATTTCCACATTACGTTCTGGCAATCTTGTCTCCGAGCCGCCACCGTCACAAAGAAACCACGCCCAAGTAACACGGACAACAGCAGAGGTAAGGGAGCCACGCCTCTCTCCGCCTGAGATGTTCAGGGGAGACTCAGACCAATGTCGAGCTTTTCTAACTCAGTGTGAAATTCATTTTGAGCTTCAGCCGTCATCCTTTCCCACTGAACGTTCCAAGGTGGCGTTTGTTATATCTCTGCTGGCAGGAAAGGCAAAACAGTGGGGAACTGCTGAATGGCATAACAGGTCTGCATCTTGTAATCTTTATGAAACTTTTTCCAAGGAACTCATACGAGTTTTTGACCCGGTCATTCCAAGTCGTGAGGCCGCAAGAGGATTATTGTCCCTCAAACAGGGTTATCAGCCTGTCTCGACCTACATAATTGACTTTCATTTGTTGGCTGCAGAGAGCCGTTAGAATGAGGCAGCACAAATGGATGCATTCATGAAAGGATTAAACGAAGACATCAAGGATGAGCTAGCGACCCGTGATTATCCTTCTTCCCTCAAACAACTCGAGGATTTGGCTGCTTGCATTGATATTCGGCTGGCAGAGAGAAGGAAGGAGAAGCGCCATGAGAAGGGTCGCTCATCATTAACTCAGGTTTCTGCACACCGGTATGAGAGAAGGAGTCGGTCACCTCTCACTGAGGAAAATGATAATTGTGAGCCCATGCAATTGGGCAGAACCACGATTACCACTGAGGAGAAAGATCGTCGGAGAAGATTCAAGCTCTGTTTGTATTGTGGAGAGAAGGGACATTTAGCACTCAGGTGTCCACTAAAAGGACAGGCTCAGCAGAGGAAGGGAGGTCTCTACTGAGCCGAAGTCAACTATCTGCCTCCTCCTTCTTGTTTCCTGCCCATTTTCAAACCTCTTCTTTGTCTCTCCAGGGGGCCGTGTTTATTGATTCAGGAGCAGATACTGAATTCATGGACAAAACATTTGCAAATAAGAACGGCATAAAACTTATTCCGTCAGCTGACACAAGAAACGTGCTAGCTTTGGATGGTCACAACATGAACAATTCACATCTCAGGATGGAGGGGATTACCTTAACAGTTGGAGGTAATCATCAAGAAAAAGTAACTTTCATGATCATTAATTCACCTGAACTTCCTGTAGTCCTAGGGGCCTCCTGGTTGCAGAAACACAACCTTCACATTGACTGGAAGAAAAAAGAAGTTCTGGGTTGGTCTGAGTCATGTTCAGCTGACTGCCTTTTGTCTGCTGCTACGGAGGTTAGTGTGGAAAATGAGGTTGAGAAGACCTATCCGGATTTATCCAAGGTACCGCAAGAATACCATGATTTAAAGGAGGTTTTTAATAAAATCAAGGCCACAGCTCTGCCACCCCACAGACCGTATGATTGTGCTATTGATTTGCTTCCTGGCACATCGTCCCCTAAAGGCAGAACCTATTCATTGTCTGGTCCAGAGCACAGGGCCATGAAGAATTATGTTGATGAGGCATTAAAGGCAGGGCACATTCAACCTTCTCCCTCTCCTACAGGTGCTGGTTTCTTTTTTGTTGGGAAGAAGGATGGTTTGTTGAGACCATGCATTGATTATAGAGGCCTTAATGAGATAACAGTTAAAAATAGATATCCCTTACCACTCATGAACACAGCTTTTGATCAGATCCAGGGAGCCAAGATTTTTTCTAAGCTGGATCTAAGGAATGCATATCATCTGGTCCGAATCAGAGAAGGAAATGAGTGGAAAACGGCTTTCAACACGCCTACGGGCCATTATGAATACAAGGTCATGCCATTCAATTCAATTCATTCAAAGATACTTTATTGATCCCCGAGGGGAAATTAGAACATTTGGACTTACTAACGCTCCTGCAGTTTTTCAGTCATTGGTCAATGACGTTCTAAGAGAGATTGTGGGTCAATTCGTATTTGTTTATCTTGATGACATACTGATTTATTCTCAAGATCTGGAGACCCACAGAAAACATGACAGAGCTGTTCTCCTGCGTCTTCTCCAAAACCAGTTGTTCGTCAAGGCAGAAAAATTTGAGTTTCACATAACTACCACTTCCTTTTTAGGCTTCATCATTTCCCCAGATAAAGTGCTTGTCGACCCCTCCAAAGTGAAGGCCGTATTGGAATGGCCTGTTCCAACTGATCGCAAGCAGCTTCAAAGATTTCTGGGCTTTGCAAACTTCTATAGGTTTATTAGAAATTACAGCCTGGTTGCTACTCCACTAAACGCTCTTACCTCATCCAAGGTGAAATTTGTGTGGAATAAGGATGCAGAGAAGGCTTTCAATAATTTAAAGGAACTCTTTCCCGGATTCAAGAGCCTGAAGAATCTCAGTCTGCGGGTGAAGAGGAGTTTATCCTTCCTGAAACCGTCAGGTTGTCTGTGTCCCGAGTGGAGGTGGAAAGGGAGGTCCAGGAAGCCATTAGAGATCTGCCTATCCCACCATCATGTCCACCTGACCGCTGTTTTGTCCCTGAACGCCTTGTGCCTAAGGTACTGGAGTCTTGTCATTGCTCTCGTTTAGTTTGTCATCCAGGAATCAGCAGAACCATTCAGACAGTTCGAACTCAGTTTTGGTGGCCATCGCTGGTCAAGGATGTCAAAGACTTTGTTGATGAATGCACTCAATGTTGTTGAGCCAAGCCTTCTCGTCGCCCCCCTGCGGGATTGTTGCACCCTTTGCCAATGCCCCCTCGCCCATGGTCAAATATTGCGATGGATTTGTCACAGGTCTACCGGTTTCTAATGGTCACTCTGTACTACTAACCATAATTGACAGATTTTCAAAAATGGTTCATCTGGTGCCCCTGGAGAAGCTTCCATCTGCTAAGGAGATGGGTGAGATATTGACCAAAGAAGTTTTTAGGCTAAATGGAATTCCTAATGACATTGTTTCCGATAGAGGACCCCAGTTTGTGTCCCGTTTTTGGAAGGCGTTTTGTTCTTTGTTGGGAATTTCTGTTAGTCTCTCTTCAGGGTTTCATCCTCAGTCTGATGGCCAAACCGAGAGAGCCAACCAAGAAGTAGAAACCAAACTTCGTATTTTATGTGAGTCAGATCCGACCAAGTGGTCACAAAATTTGCCCTGGGTTGAATACGCCATGAACTCTATGCAATCAAGTGCCACTGGTTTGTCCCCTTTTCATGTTGTGTTTGGTTTCCAGCCACCCATGTTTTCGGTTCAGGAGAGAGAGGCTAATGTTCCGTCCGCCCAAGCGGCTGCCCTAAGATGCCAAAGAATATGGAGAAAGGCTAGGAGGTCGATGATCAGAATGTCACTGGTTCAGTCAAGAACGGCCAACTGGAGACGGACCCCTGCCCCTAAGTACCAGGTGGGGCAGAACGTTTGGCTCTCCGCCTCCCATTAAGGGTAGAATCCCGGAAATTGGCACCCCAATTTGTTGGACCTTTCCCAATCTCCAAGATCATCAACCCTGTCGCTGTACGGCTGAGATTACCCAACTCCATGAGGATTCACCCCACGTTCCATGTTTCTCAGGTCAAGCCCTTCGTGGAGCCCCAACTTATTTTACACCAGTCTTTCATTGCACTTGCTCACTGTGGACTACAGTCATATTTAATAAATTAGAAACTGTGTTCTTATGAGGCTCATTTGTCAGATTAAAAGTATATTTTAAAAGTAACCAACATTAAGCAGGTAATGAGCACAATATTTATTAAGCCCACATTCCTGTATGTTTTTTTTTTTTGGTCTGATGAAATATTTTAATCTTAAATTGTGTTTTCATTAGCTAAAAGCAAAGAAAAATCATAATTAACAGAAATAAAGCTTTAGAAATACCAGTTTGTGTGTAATTAATCTAAATAATCTGTTTCTCTTGGTTATCTGAGTTACTGAAATTTTCAATAATATTCTAATTTCACTTAAGGAAGGATGACAGTCTTAAAATAATCTATATCAAAAAAAGGGCAAACTTGAAGAAGAAAGACTGTCTTCCTGCAAATGTTAACCAGCATTTGGAGAATGCATGATAAATTAAGCATTTGTGCCTGTAACTAAAATTATTAAGAGTTCTTCTGAAGAGCGAAATGTTGTCCTTTTAATTTGAGGACCACCACATCACTGCTTTTCACCCTACTCCCGCCTCCCAGAAGACCCATCTGTCATCTGCTCAGAGCGAGCTTCTTTCTGCTTTGGGATTGGGGTAAAGTGAATGGGAGCAGGAATACAAAACTAGCTAATTGGCTTTGATGACAAGCTAGTTACCATGAAAAGCCAGTTACCATAGTAATTACCAATTTTAAAAGTGAAGACCTGAAAATCTCAAAGTCAACCAACGAGCACACTGCCTTTTGTTAACACCTGCCACTCACAGGAGGGCATCTCAGATGAGTGTAATGGGCCTTCATTAAATGCATTTAAACTGTAACTTCTGTTAGCTCATTTCAGGTTTTATGTTTTCTATCATAGGGAGGAAACCTTTTACATCCAGCACGTTTTATGTAAAGAAAACAAAAGTCATCCAAATGGAGACAAACAAGGAATTTGACTCCTATACACTATACTCTCAATAATAAAGAATATCTTTTTCTAAATATACATATATACACAATTGACTTTACAATAGACAATAATGTGAGGTCAGTCCAAGTATGCATGGTGTCGTTCTGGAACTCTGACTGTAAAGTGTTCATCAGAGAAACAGTCTTGGGGAAGAAACTGTCTCTGTGGCGCCTGGATTTAGCAGACAGCCCTCTGTAGCGCCGACCTGAAAGTAACAGTCTCAACAGTTTGTCTGCAGGGTGTGTTGGGTCTGCAGAGATTTTAACTCCCCTTTTCTGGACCCTAGACCTGTATAAGTCCGGGATGGAGCGAAGGTCAGCCCTGATGATTCTCTCTGCAGAACTGATTGTCCGTTGCGGTTTGGACCTGTCCTGTTTTATGGATGAGCCAAACCACACTGAGGTGGACGAAGACAGGACATACTGAATTATGTTCTCCGAAAGTTCACCATCATCTCCACAGTCTTGAGTGGGTTAAGTTCCAGGTGGTTCTGACCACACCAGTGTACCAGCTGATCCACCTCCTTTCTGTATGCAGACTTATCACTGTCCTGGATCAGTCCAATAAAAGCGGTGTCATGTGCAAACTTCAGGAGTTTCACAGACAGGTCTGCTGAGGTGCAGTCATTTGTGCAGAGGAGAAGAGGAGTGGGGAGAGAATACACTCTTGGGGGGTAACTGATGCTGATGGTTCTTTGAATTGAAGCACAATATTGCAGGAAAGAATCAATAATAATGGAATTATTCTCACGGTACACTATGCAGGTGTTCCATCTGCAGTAATTAAGATGATGTTACCTCCATTTGCTAAATGCTTGAAGTGGATCCAATGGGAGAACAGTCTAGCTTAGATTCTGATTAAAGCAGTTATTATAATTTTACCTCTTGCGTGTACCGCTTTAGACTTTCTTCCCCCGACGGTCATGAGATAATTTGATGTTTAAAAAGTGACAAAAAAACTGAGATAGTGACAATACAACAAAAGAAACCTTTTGTCCTGACACAACAGGACACTTTTCAATTTACACCCTTCATACAATATCAATAATCATAGGTTTGAAGAGTAGCCAAAAATCTTCTCAAGTAGAAGTAATTCTACTTCAATATATTTTCACTCAAGCAGAAGTAAAATGTAGTCATCCAAAAATTAGGTACGAGTAAGAAAGGCATTTGGTAAAAAGGCCACTCAAGTACTGAGTAACTGTATGATTATAACACCAGATTTAATTTGTACAAAATAATGTAATTAGACTGACACAAATTTTGTTATTTGTAAACTCTGGTATTTTAAAGACATTTGTAAAAATAAGTAACATTATCACAAAACAAATTCAGGCAGATAAAACAAATATTTACAAATCAAACGTTTTCATAACATAAAGCTTCTGAAGCCAGTACTTAAAGTAGGTAATATACAGTCTTATTTAATAAATTAGAATATTATTGAAAAGTTCATTTATTTCAGTAACTCAATTAATGATTCACTTTATATAGATTAATTCAAGTCAAGTCAAATCAAGTTAAGTTTATTTATATAGCAACCGTTACATACTCAGTAATAATTGATAACTATTACCAGAGATGTCACTGTTTAATCAACCATTTCTGCCAAAATGTGGGGAACTTTAACCTTATTTTGACTGACAAATCACTCTTGCACAAAATAAACACAAACGACTTCTCTTTATCTAGGTGAATCTTTATTGAATCAACCGCCTGATCCACCTCGCTATTCTGATTCAATGATCTTCACCTAATCAAACATGCAAAGTTCTACACAGAAGGGTAAAATATGTAACTAATCAAAATAAAGCAAAACAGCAGTGGGTGTGTATGGAATCAACCAGCAATTATGTAAAAAGTGATAATATGACAAGATAATATGGTGTTGAATGAAGCTTTGGGAGCGCAGCCTGCCAGAAAGTGTAGCTCAGTGAGATGCAGGCACTCATAAACCTTCCCCCCCAACAAGGTTGTAAACCCAGAGGACAAGGGATAATAAAACTTTTGGCGGCAAGCCAGTAAGCAGGAAAGTTGAAGACAAAGAAAATGGTTGATTTTCACCATAAGGTTATTATAGCAGTCCAGTTTCACAGCGCACCTGCTCTCAGGTGTTCGCACAGTAAAAGCACAATCTTGTGAGACTCGGCGGCCTCAGAAAACAACAGTAATCACGTTTCAAAAGAACAATGGCATGCACATACAATTCAGAACACATTAGACTCTAAGTGGCGATTCTACATTGGACGAAATCTCCTCTACCCTGCCCATGCTATTCCTAATAAAGAAATAAAAATAAAAGGTGGATTTTACTTGTTGAAGTCTTTCTTCTGGGGCAGCGAGTGAGAGAAAAAAAAAAGGGGGGGTGAAGAGTTCCACGTGTCTGCTGATACTCCAAGAAAGTGGTCAATCTCCGTCTTTTGGCCTCCTTGGCGAAAAGGAAAAATCTGATCTGACCGTCAGCAGTCGACCAGAACCAAGCAAGGAGGGAAAGTTGCGTCTCCTTGTAACTCCGTGGTTTTTGGTTACGTGTTAAACTCACGTCTTCGATCGGCAAAGTGAAATTTCTGGCCTTCTCATTCCAGAAACCTCTTTCATTAATGTTTTCCTTGCCCAACGAAGGAGAATAAATGAAGAATCCACATGGGACCTCTTCTTCTCCGGAGAGAGATGCTTCAGATGTTGGTCCGGTATCCAACGTGAAAGCCAAGCTTTAAAGGGGCCACCTTCATTTATGCTTTCCGTGACGTCAGACTTGGGACGCTCCGTCATGTCAGCCGCGGTGGTCACTGGGATTTGTAGTAGTTGGCTATCCTGGGATACAAAATGGCCGATGACGCCAAACGCCCTGGTAGCGTCCAGCAATGTTCAAATGGTCCAATATTCAGCAAACAAGTGGTCCAACACTGGTAAGAATAGAAACCTGAAAAATCTAAAAATCTATGAATCCTTCTAAGCTGGGTCACTGGTATAAAACAGTTTTAGTCCAAACTTTCAAATACTAATAATGTTTGGCTTTCACTGGTATGAAATGGTTGTAATACAATCCTTCTAAGAAATCTAAAAATCTATGAATTATTCTAAGCAATCTAAAAATCTATGAAGACGCATTTAGGTAAAAAGAGGATAAGAAGAAAGACCACATTAGGTAAGAGGAGGGGAAAAAAATCATATTTCACACTTTATCCTTAGCAGGATATAGTTTGAGATATGAAAAAAACCTCAGCACAAATAAGCAACACATACACGAGACAACATATTGCAGGGATACAGTGAAGGCTGTATGTCAAGGATGCGTATGTTTATACGAGCATGTGCGTGTGTGCATGTGAGTATGTGCAAAGTAAGTCCATGAAGCACCGCCACAGAGGCCATTGTCCTTGATGGTATGATGGAATGTTCATCAACCGGCCACACAGTTCTGAGCAGGTCCACAGATGTCCTCAGGGAATGGAGGGGACAGAGGGAGCAGACCGTCATGTTTACATAACTTCCAGGAGAAGTTCAAGATAGCCAGCCATCAAGGTCATGCAGGGGAGCCAGATTCAGGAAAACAACAATTATTTTGCAAAAACACCTGACAAAGTACTGGTTTTGCACATCCAGAGACTGAAAATTTAAGTCATTCTTCTCTGAAAAATAGCTCTAGTTCAATCTGATTGGATAGATGGTGTGTGTGTTAACAGCTATTTTCAAGTCTTGCCAAAGATCTCAAATGGATATAGGTTTGGACTTTGACTTGGTCACTGTTGGGATTATGATTAATTAATTAATATTTATCAAGAATTATAATTAAAAATCATAATTTAATTTTGAATTAATTTCTTAAACAAAATCCTCATTTATGAATTGAAACCAGAGTTGTCCTCTGGTGTTGTAATTATGGCTCAAGGCCTTTGATAATTACAATTATTAAATGTTACTGTTTAATCAACCGTTTCTGCCAAAACGTGGGGAACTTTAACCTTATTTTGACTGATAAATCACTCTTGCACAAAATAAACACAAAACGCCTTCTCTTTATCTACGTGAAAATGTATTATACCAATCAGCCTGATACAATCAACTCTTCGATCCAATAATCTTCACCTACTCAAACATGCAAAGTTCTACACAAAAGGGTAAAATATCTAACTAAACAAAATAAAGCAAAACAGCAGAGTGTGTGTTTGGAATCAACCAGCAGTGGCAAAAGTGATAATATGACACAGGAATACGGTGTTGAACGGAGTTTGAGATTGCCCCTCCCAAACTGTATCTCAGTTATACTAGGTCATAAAGCATCCCCCAACTCTGAGCGGGGGTCTGCGCACACAAAGGGTTATTAAACCTTTGGCGGCAAACTAGTAAGACATGAAACTGAAGACAAAGAAAATGGTAGAATTTCACTATAAGGTTATTATAGCAGTCCAGTCCTACCGCGCACCTGCGCTCAAGTGTTCGCACGGTAGACACAAACTTGTGAGACACGGCTGCCTCAGAAATCAACACAGCACATCAAAGTTTCAATACAATGTTGCATGCACATACAATTCAGAAACACATCAGACTATAAGTGGTGATTCTAATCACCCTAACAATCCTACTCTACCCTGCCCATGCTATTCCTAATAAAGAAATAAAAATAAAAGATGGATTTTACTTGTTGAAGTCTTCCTTCTGGGGCAGCGAGTGAGAGAGAGAAAGGGGTTGAAGAGTTCCATGCGTCCGCGGATACTCAACCAAGCAGTCCGTTTTCTTCCTTGGTGGCCTCCGTGGCAGAAAGTTAGAAAAATTATGACGGACCGTCACTAGTCGACTGGTACAAATCAAGGAGGGAAAGTTGCATCTCCTTGAAACTCCGTGGTTTTTTGGTTACGTGTTAAACTCACGTCTTCGATCGGCAAAGTGAAATTTCTGGCCTTCTTATTCCAGAAACCTCTTTCATGAATTTTTCGTTGGCCAATGGGGAGAAATAAATGAAAATCTACGTGGGCTTTTCTTCTCCAGAGATAGATGCTTCAGATGTTGGTCCGGTATCCAACGTGAAAGCGCTTCTTTCAAACGTTCGCCTTCCTATATTACCTCCTGTGACGTCAGACCTGGGACGCCCCCATCATATCAGCCGCAGTGGCCGCTGGGTTTTGTAGGACAGACTATTCTGCGATACAAATTGGCCAATGACGTTGGAAAGGCATAGTGGCGTCCAGCAACGTGCAAATGGTCCAATATTCAGCAAATAAGTGGTCCAACATCACTGTAAAACATATACCATCTACACTTTTCCACAGTAGTTCTAAATGATCAGCTATCTTGTCCGTGCAGAAGACAAGCATCCCACAGCATGATGCTGCCAATACCATGGCTCACGTTAATTTTACAGTCAATAAGAAACTACATTTTGACTTTTAAGTTTTCTGGCAATACATATAAACTTTTAGTTCTAGATATAACTGATTGCTGAGCTGAGATTTCTATTGTTACTCCATGAAGATCTGCCATCACTGATTGTGGCACGAGAATATATGTAATTTTACTGTTTTGGAGGGAATACATGGATTGTATCCAGCATAGATTTTTTTTCTTTGTATTGTTTTGTTTGTATTGTTCTTTTCTTTAACTCAAGTGCCTAATACAAACAATGAATGTATTATTACCAAACTAAAGGTGCTTGGATGTTCAAAAAAGGTTTGAGCAGCTTACTTCTTTCTAGGGACTGTGGCAGTTGTTGAGGTGCTGTCATGATCACCTTGTTTTCTACCGTTGAGAAGGTTACCGCAGGGAGATCCTATTCATGTTTAATTCAGAGAATAGCATGTAAAGGCATGATCTGCTTTGACAGTTGGTGGACAAATAACCCAAACATTCAGGTCGGTGGTTTACTCTTTTTGCTCACCTGACCATTCATGCCCAGAGCAGCTTTCACTTTCCTCACCCATCTATTCATTCTTCTCAGTGGTCGCTGCAGTGCCTCAGGAAGTGAGATGTGTTATTCTGAGTTAACTCTAGCTTCCTTTGGAGGAGTATGGTTGTCTGATTTTATATAAAATCTTCCAAAGTCATTCAGGGAAATAAAATTATTTTTTGCTCAACATTTTGTTGATTAGTTGTGACAGTTCTTCAGTTTTACAAGCCTATCACCACAGTTTATTACAGAGTAACTGTCTAGATTTGCAGGTAACTGAGGTAGAACCTCAGAGAATGAGGTCTGAGGAACATGGACGTGTCTGAACTGCTGTCCTTTAAGGCTCATTAAAGCCTGCTGGTGCATGGCCACCTACAGTCAGACTTGCAGACAAGAGGGTAGGCAGACAGCTAAGGTAGCAGGTAAGATGAGTAAGCACGCAAGCGAGCATGAGCAAAGTGCAAGAGGCTCCTGACAGTGAATGGTAAGCCACCTTTGCTCTTTTCGAAACCCACATGCCTGATTAATGAGTACAACGGCTGTTGAATGACTAAGATGCTTAGTGTAGGTAAATCAGGATTAGAAAAAGAGAGACAAAAAGAAGGTAAAGTGAAACAAGTCAGCTAATCATTCACTGACCTTAAATCTTGCGATCCTATTTCATAAAGCTCTTTCTCAGTTTATTTGAACAGAGTCTCTTTTTCTTTATGTAATAATCAATCAGAGGCACAACATTGCACCAATCTGATGAATTATATATGGGAATATAAATCTCATTTAATTTAATAATAAAGCTTTTAAACAATGTTACTTAGTCAGGTATACAAAGCCTCTCAAAAGTGTACACACCCCAGTTAAATGCTTGATTTTTGTGAGTAATAAATTATCTATTTTAGTTCTTTAATGAGATGTTCAATTCAAGTGTAAAAATCAAGCAATTTTGTAAAAAATTTAAATAAAATCTGCAATAACCTTGTTACCTGTGTGTCCACCTATCTCCTTTCAGAAAAGTAAATTGAACACAGTTATTTCTCTACATACTGTAGATCTTTGTTATACAGACAGAACAAGACCATCCATATAGAGAAGAGATTTACCCATGATAATTTTATGGATGATTTCCCATTTTAGGATTTTGTAAAATTTTCACCTGCCTATTTTAGTCGATTCTGTTCTTTATTGACTATAAGAGGACATAAGAAAGCAATAAAAATTTGTTTCTCTAGCCTTATTATTATGAACTGCAATTATTTATATTAGGGGCAGAGGTGACATTTCTCAGCATTTGTGAGACACCAGGTAATATAAAAACTTAGACAAAATAATTTTAGAGCTGACATTTTCAGGCTGAAGTCACGGAGGTGGTTATAAAAAGCTCTGCGGTGGCAGGGCTTTGGGGGTGGATTAGATCCACCCTGACTACCTCAAGTCTTTGGATGTTGCGGGGTTGTCATGGTTGACGCACCTCTTCCACATTGCGTAGGAGTCAGGGACAGTGCCTCTGGACTGGAAAACTGGGGTTGCGGTCCCGTGTGTTCCAACTACAGGGGGATTACACTCCTCAGCCTCCCTGGTAAGGCCTACGCCAGGGTATTGGAGAGGAGAGTCCGGCCCGAAAGTCAATCCTCGGCTTCAGGAGGAGCAGTGTGGTTTTTGTACCGGCCATGGAACACTGGACCAGCTCTATACCCTCTGCAGGGTACTCGAGGGTTCATGGGAGTTTGCCCAACCGGTCCACATGTGTTTTGTGGACCTGGAGAAGGCATTCGACTGTGTCCCTCGTGATGCCCTGTGGAAGGTGCTCCAGGAGTATGGAATCGGGGGCCCTTTACTAGGGGCCATCCGGTCTCTGTACAAGCCGAGCAGCAGTTTGGTCTGCTGAGAGAGAGCTGAGCCAAAAAGCGAAGCACTCGATTTACCGGTCGATCTACGTTCCTACCCTCACCTATGGCCATGAACTTTGGGTCATGACCGAAAGAACGAGATCCCAGATACAAACGGCTGAAATGAGCTTCCTCTGTAGGGTGGCCGGGCACTCCCTTAGAGATAGGGTGAGCAGCTCAGCCATCCGGGAGGGGCTTGGAGTAGAGCCGCTGCTCCTCCACATCGAGAGAAGACAGTTGAGGTGGCTCGGGCATCTATACCGGATGCCTCCTGGATGCCTTCCTCGGGAGGTGTTCCAGGCACGTCCCACCGGGAGGATGCCCAGGGGACGGCTCAGGACACGGTGGAGGGACTATGTCTCTCAGTTGGCCTGGGAACGCCTTGGCTCCCCCCGGAGGAGCTGGAGGAGGTGTCTGGGGAGAGGAAAGTCTGGGTGTCTCTGCTGAGTCTGCTGCCCCCACGACCCGGTCCCAGATAAAGCGGAAGACGACAAGTACATTTTCAAATGACTTTAGCATCTTATGTTAGCAGTAGGCACAGAGTCTCTGTGTGGATATTTTGGAGAATGTAGATCTGTACTTGACCTGGTTGGTCAGCAGATTCCATTAACAGCTAATTTCTCAGTTCAGCTTAAATATAATATATATTTTTTTTTCAATTTAAACTCATAACTTTGTATTTAAAGAAAATTAAGGTACAGGTTTAATTGAAAAAAAGAAATCGACAAAACAATATTTGGGAGTAGTGAGTCACCTAGTGACTCAAAAATTGTATTGCTTCTTTTTATTTACTTTTATGTTCAAGCAGTTGTGGTTTTTGATATTAGCAATATTAGCATGGCTCACTTCCCAGGGTGGCATGCAAGGGAGCACCAAGAGTGCCCAAACGCATTCTGCAATGTATTAAATACATAGAGAGATCAATACTGAACTGGATTTCTCAGAGATTTTTCAAAACACTATTTGAAATTGATGTAACCTTCATTGTATTTGTAGAAACAGACAAAAAAGAGCAATTCTAAAGCTTTTTAGTACCAAGACAACCTTGGATTGAAACACACAAAAACTGCTAGGACTGGTCAAACCTAGACTATATTGTTCTACAACTATTAGAGATTGTTTAAAACATAGCTTTGTGATTCATGAAACCTGTCACTGTTCTTTATTTCTGATGGACAAAGATAACATAATTTGACAGTACCTTACCTTTTATACACCATGCTGTCCTGTGTTGTGTTTGCATTGGGAGCATGGGTTGCTGTCTGGGTACTACAGCTTCTCTCCTCAGTCCAGAAGCATGCATTTTAGGTTCAGTGCAGATTCTAAACTGTCCTTAGGTGTGTATGTGCTTGTCTCATGTATTTGAATTGGCCACATGAAGGACTGGGCTGTATGCCACCTCTCACTCTTTGGCTACTAGAGATAGGCAATGAACAGTAAATGGGTGGTGGAATGGATCTTTCATTTCTTTCTTTCATGAATTCAGTTTACTTTTTGGAAGGTCAGGATTGTCAGAACTTGTAGCAAGTGGTCAATGGCTTGAAATAGTTCTAACTAAAGAGCCTATTCTTAACTTCTTTTCACCTGGTAGATGTTTTGGAATTGGTCTTATCATAAAATCTTAAATGTCAATACTAAATAACCTTTCTGTGAAAAGACACTTATATCAAACATAAATGCTGATTTGGGTAAATTAAGTAAAAGAACAGCCCAATATGATGTGTTCAATTTCAGAGAATAACATGAATGCTGTATCCAGTGGGAGAGAATTTCACATCCACAACAGCACACAATCTGCTGTAATGATGTGTCATTGAGTCTAACCGGCCATGAGGGCTCTCCAGCTGAGAATGACAGTGGTGCTCTTCAGCAGGGGTTGGCTGTCTGCTACAGCCTTAGTTTGGACCAAACCAATTGGTGCAACAGGAGAAATGTCAGTAGCTGTAAGACCCGCTTATTTTTCTGCTTGTGGCAGAAAAATATAGATCACCGCTCACTGCTATGAGGACAGCACAGCAGGCAATTTTAAAGCGTTCCCATTAGTAAACCTCAGAGTAAGAGTAGCGACTAATCAATATGTGACCAGTCAGAGGGAGATTTCTTGCAGAAGTATCAATGTAATAGCTCACTTCAAACCGTATTTTCAGGCCAATCTAGAGCAAAGTCTGAATACATATGAATACAAGTTTCTCCAAAGCTTTTCAGTGCTTGTCACCATTACTGGATGAAACAGGCATTATGCACACATTTTGAGAAAAGGTTTTAAAAGAAATTCAACATTCACCTTTTACATGAAACATAGCACACACAGCCCCACGTAGTTCACCTCTCTGGTCCCTGCTTCCCTGATGCACACAGGCTTTTTCCTGCATTTGCCATGAATAAGCTGTCAGCCTCTTTTGGCCAAACTTAGGAAGACGTGGGCTCATCACAATAGTGCAAGATAGAATGAAATGTTAATGGAAGGCAGGTCATGCAAAGAGAGGCTGATGCTGCAGCTCTGCTCATCCTCTTGATGTATCCTCATCAGCCTGAGCTGTCACCCTTAAGGCACAGCAATGACAGCAATGTTCATGCTGCCATATTCACACATCTGCTGGTTTTCTTTAAAGGATTATGAAAATTATAGCAACACTGTTTGTTTGTTTGTTTGTTTGTTTACACACTGATTAAGACACTTAAAGAGAGTTCTTCTAGGATTTGTGAAACAGCAGTTGAAGGACACCATGTCACAGTAATTTTATGTAATTAACTCCACTTTATGTGTGCAGCACTTTACAAAGAGCAAAAGAAAAAAAAGCAAGGAAATAAAACAAAATGTTAAAGATTAAGTGACAAGGGGAGCCATATATTTTGATGAACAGCAATAAAAAGATAATTTTCAAATTGAAGGGAAAGGCTTAAAAGCACATAAATTTGGGAAATTACTTATTACAAAATAAAAAATAACAGTATAGTTTTTTAAAAAGGTTAGTTATTTGCACAGTTGTTAAAGGAGAGAATATGTGTGTCCCATTCCCAGACTGGCATCTGGTTCCACAGGAGACAAGTTTCTCCAAAATACTCCACTTTATTTTTTTACATGGATATATTTGGAACCACAAGCATGCCAAAGTTTCTCACACTTATTTTACTCAAGAAATTAATGCTTAGTTTAGGTCAGAAATATTTTTTTAATTTATACTAAATTAAAAAGTAAACATGACATGTATAGTGGATGGATGGATGGATGGATGGATGGATGGATGGACTGCAGATTACTTTGACTAATCAGGTGCGAGATTTCCCCATTTGTGAGAAATAGATCAGCACCTCTTTATGCAGAATTTTGAACCAATCAAACAGAAGGTGCTCGTACTTTGAAGAACCATGAGTGTCTATAGAAAACTTATTTAACACCTGTTAATGCCCATGTTCAAATTGTTTACTCCTTCACTACATTATGCACTAAAGATGGTTTAGATCACAAGGGGACTCAAACTCTAGCTCTTGAGGGCCGGTGTTCTGACGTTTTCAGATGTGTCTCCAGTTCACACAACTAACTCAAATGCTGAATTATCTCCTCAACAAGCAGTCAAGTTCTCCAGTCTCCTGCTTCCATTGCTAGTACTTACCAGTAGTCACCGTTACCCTAGACTAGTGCTTCCAAATATTTGTCCTTAGGTTAACATTACTCTTTTCTCACCTACCACCAGTTCCTATTAACCACCCAATGCATAACTTCAGTGTCTCTACATGTAAGGTAGAGAAAAATACAATATTCTGTGCTGCTGCTTAGATGATTTAAATGCAGTTTCTATTAAGTTGCTATTTCCATCAACCACCACAAGAGGAGCTACAGCCCCATCAGCCTACTGTCTGTGCTTCTCATGTGCAGGCAATTTTCGATTGGATCAGGAATGTAATGCCATATATAGACTTCTTATTCTGCCCACAACAGGTTAATTGTTGAAACTAACTGCGGTTCCCCTGTTTGAATCACAAACTGTGGCTTGAAGATTGATTTTATTTACCAGCCACAAATCTATGAAAACAAAAAAATATATATTTTATGATGAGGAGTGAATGATATGTGGCTCTAGTGTTAAAATGTGATATAAAGTTCGTGAAGATTTATTTAGGTTTGTTGTTGTCCTTAGACAGAATTTTAACTGTAGGTAATGTTTAATAATTCCAGCAGATGAGATAAGTTGTTAGAGAAAAAAATGCCTGGTTTGATTTGGTGCCGTCACCTCCATCTTCCTTTGGAAACACGACACAAAGATTATTACCAGGTTGCACCGCTCACCACAACCTGCCGAGCTCAGCCTCTGTGGGTTTACTCATCTTCTCACTGGAATCTTCATTACATCAACTGTAAGGTTCCTTCATCATTATGATAAATTTAATAATATTGCTTCCTTTACCCACTTACCTTTCCGCCTCAGTGCTGGCCTGATCTCCTCCCCTGAATGCAGAAGGAAGATTCATAATTTCACTTGTGTCAATTAACCATTTGAATGTTTCTCACAAGGGTCTCACATTCAGTGTGGAAAATAAGTATTTGAACACCCTGTGACTTTGCAAGTTCTCCCACTTAGAAATCATGGAGGGGTCTGACATTTTCATTCTTCCAGAGAGATCGACTTGGTTTCTCATTTGTTCTTTAATATCTTCCGATCGGATCGGATGTGCTGACATTTATGGATACCTTATGTGTCAGAAAGATTTAATTAATTTCCTGATTCTACAGGTCAGCCAGTAACCGGGCATGGATGTGGTAAGTGAAATTAAACTCATCCTTCCAAAAAATGTTAATCTCAGTTAATTTATGATTTAATTCCAGTTATTGAAAACATTTTATGGTAGTTGTTGCCCTCAAGGGTGACACAACTTGTATTTAGGTTTATGTGGCAAACACTTTTTCATATATGGACAGGATGGTTTAAATAGTTTTTTTACACAATATTTTTATTTGAAACTGCATTCTGTTTTGACTCAGGTTATTTTTGTTTGATATCAAAATCTGTTTGATAATCAGAAACATTTAGCTGTGATAGGAAAGAAAAACGGGAGGAAATTTGTGACATCTGAAATAGGATAAATTGGAGGTGGACGTTTTCATCGTGAAGGCCAAGAGGAAAGAGTGTACATTCTAAATACAGAGGCACAAAAAAAATTAAATATAGCAGATGTGTTGATGTGCAAAAGCAACTGCATACTGCCTCAGAGTTAGACCTCTGACAAGTATTCAGCGACAAAACACTAGCCTTTTTTTTTCTTTGGCAATCAAGGCTGGAAAAGGCTTTGAATGCCAAAGGAGAGCAGCAGAGGAGGATCAAGAGTGTGTTATCAGCAGCAGAGGGAACTGAGTAACATAAGAGGTGAATGGGGTGAATCTGCTCAACTGCTGAGAAGCAGCTGGTCGTGGCTTGTACCATCTCAGTGTAAACAAGTTACATCGCAGTCCATGTGACACATGCAACATCAGACAAATCCCACAGGGTAGCTTTGGTTTATAAGTGAGAGTCTGCTGAAGTTTGTGTGTTTAGATGGACTGAAGTGGTACTGACAGGAGATTTTTTTATCAAAGTGTAATTAATTGTATTCCATATTGCTTTATGTAGGCAACAGTTATCAGACATACAGCAGCTTACAAAAGTCTTCATGAGCCTGGAGCTTTTTTTTTTTTTACATTTTGTCACATTATAACAACAGACTTCACTGTGTTGTATTGGGATTTTATGTGCCAAAAGAATAAAGTGGATAATTGTGAAGTGGGAGGAATACAGTGCTCGAATTTGTTTTCACCCTCCGTGAGTCAAAACTTTGTAGACCTACCCTTCACTTTCAGTTTCAGCTTTCAATCTTTTGGGATGTTCTTTCACTGACAGAAGAAACCAGCCTCTGTCACGACTTTTTTAGGTTGGAGCTGGACCAAAATGTAGACAGCATGGTGAGTAAGTGTTTTAGTGAAAAAATGCAAAAACGTATAGGCAGGAATGAGCTGAACAAAACGTGGAGCATGGACAAAAAACTGAGTTTAGCAATGAAAGTAAAAGAGCACAGAAAACAGACATGGAACAGGCAGGCAAACAGCAGAATCCAGCAGGGAAGCAATGACAAAAAGAGAGCTTAAATTGGTAAAGGATCGGGTCCAGGTAATGGACTAATTGAGGTAATGCAGGTGAGCAGAATCTGCTTGATTGCATAATGGTTTTGCTGTTGGTGGAAGACTAATAAACATGAATGGAACTGAACAGAATACAAGAAAACCCAGGGAAATTGTCTAACAGAGATCTGACAAGAAAATAATCTAAATGTACAAAGAACAAGAAGAAGCAAAACACAAAAGAATGTACTAAAGAGAGAAATACAGTAAATCAGTAGGTTACAAAGATCCATTTCACGAATATACCCTACTTTGCATTGGTCTGTCATGTAAAATAAATTTAAGAAAAGAGGTTTATGAACAGTTCATAAACCACTGTCATAAACAATATACACTACGTTCTCCAAAAACATTATTCATCAGTAACTCTGCTCTAAAATATCCCATAATGTGTTTCAAGAATTCCATGAGCAAAGTGTCACTATCAATATACCCACCAACAAACATTTGACGGTACAGTCAACTAATGTGATCCCCTACCTAATGTGCAGACAGCTGGCTGCTCATATTCAGTTAACATTGCAGAATCATCTACTGCATCTTAGCTCAAAGAAATAAATTTGCAAGAAGCAGAGATCTATATGAGGGGAACTCACTAGAAGGAACAGTCAAGCAGAGCTCACAATGAGGGTGCTCAGGGATTTCATTGCATCCTGTTGGGGAGTTAAAATCATTTAGTATTTTACCAACTCAGATTATATCGTGCCTGCGCTCATGTTTGCATAACACTATGTTATATAAGCCTGTTAGTGCAGCAGACCTGGTCGTTAGGCATCATAACAGCCCCCCCCCCCCCCCCCCCCCCCCCCCCCCCCCAACTTTTTGTCAATTAGCCCAATTTATAACTTCATATTTGAACAGCAATTGAGTATGAGAGAACAAGAAACAGATGGCCTCTTGGAGCCACAAGTATCAATCAGCAAGCTATGGAGGCAACAAGAGATACTGGAGAGTCTTCAGATTCTTGTGTGAAAACATGCAAATTAATGCAAGGGCATACAGAGAGCTCAGCCATATGCACATGGAAAGAATTGTATATTATCACAATATTTGCCTTGGATATTAAAAATAAATATTCTTGAACTGCTGTTGCCGAGCCCAAACATTCATTGTCAATCATTTCTATTTCAAGCTCATTATTCTGAAATACCAACTGAAACGAATGGAAGTAAGCTATGCTTAAAAATATTAAGATGCTTTAAAATTTTAAGAAAGTTTCTATATCTAAATTTGTTCTGCTCTAGTTCACAGCCTAATATCATTGCTTTTTTAGGGCTAAACACAAGGAAAGGAAATATATATGTGTACTTTTTATACACAGTGTGATATTGAGCCTGTGTTTTGGGTTTTGAGTTTGAGTTTTGTTTACTTTCTTTGCACTGCCATGTTCTTCACTTGCTTTATTTCAGTTTATTCAATTTATTAGATTCAATCTTGTGTTTAGATGTTTTTTAATTCCCTAGATTCCTGTGTTAGATATTTTATTTTGTATTTTCTTGTAGATCTGTTTTCTCTCTGTTTATGTTCTTTTGGTAGTTTCCTTGTTTACTTGTTTCAATTCACTTGTTCATGTTTATGTTACCCTCCTAGACTGCCTGCTCATCAGTGTTAATTATTCACCCTCTCTCAGTTGCCTTAACCCTCTCTCTTCCACCAACATTCTTGATTTCCCTCTGATTAGCTTCCTTGGTTCATTGGTCCATTCTCCACTCTCCCTCAGTATTTATACTCCCTGATTATCTGGTTCCTCCTAAAAACTACCCTAGCTACATCTCGCTCCATGTCCTTAGACCTGCCTGTGTTTTTCATGTCCTGCAAGACTGTAAGTCAACCGGTTCTTATTATTAAAAAATATTAATCTACTCATCATGCTGCTACCTCGCTCTTGTTTGCACTTTGGTCCTGCAGAACCCTCACTCACCATGACGAACAGTTGTGAAAACTTAATACTTCTGCATGTACTTTTAAAAAGTTGTGGTTTCAAACATTCTAATATTTCCAGCACATGGTTCTTAAGCTTATCCTAAAACATCAGAGAAATTGCTGGGGTGACAAGAGTTCCTGGTGGTGATTGTAACATAAAGTAAACGAGTTGCCAGTCCCTTACCCAATGGCGCCACCAAGACGGCGCCAAATCCTGGCCACGGCCTGGCCACTCCATTGGTCAGTATAAATTATAGTAGCATCAGTTAAGCATTTCATCCCAAATGCACAGCCTGCCAGGCAGCCACTCTTCTTGACCTTCTATCGCGCAGCGTAGGCTGCCCTCTCCCGCCACTCCCTCCCCCCCTCCATGCCACTGTTGCACGCACAGACAGCAATAGCTCATCGCGTGCTTGCCGGCCATCGATATCAAACAGAATTAAGAGAGAAGACAAAGAAAACGATTGATAAGTAACTAAGTCAAAATATTCTTTAGTAAAGGAAGAGGGGGAAATATTTTCTATAACAGTGTACTGTTACAGCAGCTTTTTGATGTGTTTCTGACATGTTTTGACAGAATTATGTAGCTAGCGTCGTTTTCAGGCAATAAAGAGAAAGTCCACAGACATCTCTTCTTATTTTAAGAAGAAAATTACAGCAGGAGGAGAGAAAGAGATGACGGGGGGGCAACATAGGCTTAGTGAGGAAACGGAGGAGGAGAAAGAGGAGCATGGAGGAGAGGAACAGACAGAACAGGATGACAAGGATACACAGCCAGCATTAGTAAAGCACAGTGACGAGGAACAACATCAGACAGTAGCAGACCAGGGACACCATTGGTGACAGAAGCGTGGCAGAACTCAGCAAAAGCAGGTGTTCGACCTGTTCCTGGACCAACAGGTGAAGTTACAACCATGTAGCCGTAATAATGAAATTGATGACTTGCCTAGATAGTAACATCATCTGGAGAAATGTATGATTTGTTTAGTGTTTCCATTAAATCACAAATCATGACATAATCACTTAAAGCTTTTTGATTAATGTTTATCGGTAGTTGAGTTTTATTAGTCTGAGTAGAAATGCCTACTACAGGCCATTATTACAGCTATAATTGATACATGGAGAGAGGCTCATTATTATTAATAATAATATTGTAATAATTATCATTATATTAATTATAATTAGTACCATTATTGTTATTATCATTTTAATGTCAGAATAACTGATTTTGCCTCTTGTTTCATCATAGATATCTCCCAGTCAAGAGCAGAGCAGCCCAAGCAGCCACAACTGAAAGTCTTCCCTCGTACCTATCAAGGGGACAGAAGACGATGCTTCTCTAAAGACTGGTACAACACACATAAATGGCTGGAATACTCTCAGAGTAAAGACTCTGCCTACTGTTATGCCTGCCGGCACTTCAGTCTCCCCTCCTCAGGTGGTCCAGTATTTACATCTGAAGAGGGGTTCAATCATTGGAAAAAGGCAACCTTCAAAGATGGGGGACTTTTAGGCCATGCCAAATCTGAAGCACATAGTAATGCCATGTTAGCATGGGCAGAGCATGAAAAATCCACTTCAACCACATCCTCTCTGGCAGCCTCCTTAGATGCAGAATACAATAAATTAGTGAAGGAAAATAGAGAGTACATTAAAGTTGTTGGAGAAACCCTGCTCCTCACAGCTATGCAGAACATAACACAGAGAGCACATAAAGAATCAGAAGGTGAGAGCAAAGGAAATGTTCTCCACAACAGACTTATAGAAGATATGCAGCATCTTGCTGCAAACACCAAAGGACCTAAGCTTCCGCAGACTGTACTTCTTGAGGAAGCTTAGGTCCTTTGGTGTTTGCAGCAAGATGCTGCATATCTTCTATAAGTCTGTTGTGGAAAGTGTGATCTCTTCTACCATCATCTCCTGGGGAAGCAGCATCAGAGCCAGGGACTTAAAAAAGCTCAACAAGCTGATAAAAAAGGCTGGTTCTGTTCTGGGGACTCCTCTGGAACCTCTGGAGATCATTGTGGAAAGACGGATTCTTCATAAAATGAAGAACATCATGGACAACCCTGAACATCCTCTTCATGAGACTGTCCTACAACAACAGAGTGTCTTCAGTCAGAGGCTTCTTCAGATCCGCTGTAAGACGGAGCGCTACAGGAGATCCTTCCTGCTCACAGCCATCAGCATCTACAACAGCTCTTTGAGGAAACCTTCATAATATGAGCTACAACAACATTTAATTTCCCTTTGGGATGAATTAAAGTATTTTTGAATTGAATTGAATTGTTCTCTCTATTGTGGAACTGCTAGCCAAACACAATCCCACAGTGAAAAGAAAAATGACAAGTCAAAGAAATGCAACATATCTTGGGCATGATACACAAAATGAAATAATTGATTGTCTAGCTGAAATGGTCCGCACTTCAATAACTAGTGAAGTTACCCAAAGTGAGGCTTTCAGCATTTTGGTTGATGGGACTAAAGACCTAAGCAAAAAAGAACAGATCTCCTTTGTAATAAGATACTATTACAATGGGTCAGTATGTGAGAGCTTCCTTGCCTTTGGGGCAGCACAGCACCTCGATGCTGCATCACTTTCACAGAAAATAATTCAAATGTTGCAGAAGCATGTCCTTTACTACAAAAATCCCCTTCTAGGGCAAGCATATGACGGAGCCTCAGTCATGAGTCGGAAAAACACAGGTGTGCAAGCATGCATAAAATCAGAGGCCCCATTAGCTTTTTATGTGCACTGCAATGCACATTGTTTAAATTTTAGTATTAGTTGACTGTGTGAAATGCATCCCTGAAGCTAATTGCTTCTTTTCTCTTTTGCAGAAACTCTATGTCTTTGTGTCAGGGTCATATGTGCACCAAAGATGGCCTGAGGTACAGAGAGAGATCTTTCAGGGGGCCCCAAGAGAGTTACAAAGACTGATAAATGCACGGTGGGCATGTAGGTATAAGGCTTGCAAGACAGTGAGAGACAGACTGCCAGCCATCATACGTCTACTAAAAGAAATATCAGAATAGCAAAATGGTGACAGAGCTATACAGGCAAGAAGTTTATTAGCCCAAATAGATCTCAGGTTTGTTAGCCTCCTTGTAACATTCAGCAGTGTTCTTGGTGAGATAAATATGTGTCAAATATTTTACAGCCCCCACAACTTGATTTTGGCACAGCTGTCACACTTGTTGACTCTTTTGTTGATACATTGGAGAGATACAGAGAGGGCTTTCTCTTTAATGACATCTGGGACAATACTCTAACTCTTACAGAGCAATGCAACATGAGTGCCACACCTCCAGGCCGTCAGGTTAGACCAAGCTATTTGCTTGAGGGGCATTACTTGTTTACTCCAGTAGTTCAAAGACAAGTCAACACAGAGAAGGAGGCCTTTTGGACAGGTCTATTCGTTCCAGTTATTGATGTGTTTCTCTCTGAGGTGAAGAGAAGATTTTCTAAAGAAAATAGTGTCATAATGAAAGGGATACAGGCCTTAAATCCGTGTATCGCCACATTTGGTGAGAAAGATGTAGTGTTTCCATTTTCCTCAGAATACAACTGCAATACTGAGGATCTATAATATGAGATCTCCCAACTTAAGCGCATTATTGAGAGGTAGCAAAGTAGTGGTCAGGAAACACCAAAGGCATTAATAGAGCTCACTGTTTTTCTGGAGCCATATAAGGAGGTCTTCCACCAAATGTTTAAAGTGTGCAAAATTAAACTTGCGTTACCTGTGAGCACTACAACCTGTGAGCGGAGTTTTTCTATGCTAAAGTTAATCAAAACTGCCTTGAGAAGTAATTTAAGTAATTTGGGAGTGCTGAGTGTTGGGACCCACAGCCATGGATACAACATGAAAGATGCGGTATAAACTTTTCTGAAACTTTCAAAATAAATTGCATTTAACTGACTTCCAGCAACTGAGGGCCATGATGCCATTGGTTGTTTAAAAGCACCCCCTTTCCAAGGAATATTTCTCCTCCACTGCTCCCCTGCGGGACCGGGACAGGAGAGGCACAGCACGCTAATGTCTCTTTGCTGGCAAGCAGACATAACTCTTCAACTGGATCCGAGAGTGTCATACGATCATCGATCATATGCACTAAGATAAGTACAAATGAATCACTATATGTGTATCCGGTAGATTCATTCATAATGGGATAATAATTAAGGTACAATCCTGGCGTGACTTTTCTCTCTGAGGCCTACAGAATCAAGCTGTGTTATCGTGAATTCCGGTAGAAACGCTGTCTCTACGAAGCCGAGTGAAGCAGTTTCCCGGTCTGAAAGAAGGACAACAGGGGCCGCATCACCGTGGTTATGGTAACGTGCGGTTTGGTGGCTGACAGAACAAGCCATTCCCCACAGCTAAGGAAGTTAGCTGTAACTAACCGTTTGTTGACTGTGGACGTTTCTTCAAACTTCATCGTCACCTGGACAACTCCTCCTCAGCACAGTTCATGAGGTTAGGTTTGGGGAGAGTGATAGAAAGATTTAGGATGAAATGATCTGAACGTTTTTCATTTTATGAAGTTGGTTTTGTTTGTGTTGAACTCAGCTATCTTGGTGCTAGCAGGCTATCTGCTCACCACATGCTCAGTTTTGTGTTCTCTGTTTGTGTGTTTTTAAAGCTAAGGCAAACTTTATTTAAAGGGTGATTTTAAACACAGAAGATCGGCCATAACGCGCCATCCGCGCTTATGCATTTTAACCCTATTATTAACCCTGGTATTTTAAAGGTATGTGTTTGATTCTTGTGCTAAGCTATCAGCTTCTTTTGTTAGCTTTAACTGCTAACAGGTAAGAACACGTGCTTGCTGCTAAAGAATATTTACCCAGAAAGGTTGTTAGTTTTCAATCCAGTAAATAATATTTCCCTAACATTATTTTACTAAACTTGATAACTAATTAAACACCACTTAGCCCCGTTTCTCCAGAAAGATTTGGCTCTTTTCCAAAATATTTCCTTGAATATTTTACCACTTCCTTAATAATATTTCTTTGAACATTATTTTATCAAGAAAAGGCATCTAATGAGACACTGTTGAGAATTAGTCATCCAGAAAGTTGGTTTTATTCAACAGATCATTTCTGGAGGCGCCACTGCCCTCACCCGCTGCTGAGCACCAAGTCAGCTTTCCTAATGCTGCTACACTTTTCCCTCGCTTACAATAAAAACAAATTCATCTGTTTGAAAATATTTGTTGTCACTAAAAATAAGGAAATTTATGGTGTAGATACTAAGGCAACACAATATGTCACTTTTATTAAGGTAATGCTGTTTTAAAATTCCAGTTTGCAAACCACATGCAGAATACCTGTCAAGCAGCTAACTGCACCTGGCTACTGGACCAGGTAGCCCAACTAATTACCCAGCTATACTCATAGTGTTAAATAACAGCTAAAAATTGTGTGGATTAAGAATACCGTGGGTTTGAATCCCATCTAGAGATTCTCTCCCTTTTCAAATGTGTGGGATTCCCAACTTCTACCCACCATCCCAAAATATCCTTGTTTGGTTAATTGGCCACTCTAAATTGCCTTCAAGACAGTCCGTGCATGGTTAGTGTACCCTACCTCTTGTCCCCTGCCCCGGGGAAGATAGGCATCAGACAAAAGTTTTAATTGAAAGCTCAACATGGATTATATATTACTCTTGATATTTTCTCTATCATAGAAATTACTCCTGAACCAGTGTTACTGTTTTTTGTAGTCTGGTCTGTCGCCAAAGTTGGCAGTTTAGGGTACATTCACACTGCTGATCCGGTCCAGGGATCAGTAAAAGTAAGAAAATTCACACCTTCAGTTGCCGCTGTTTGCTTTCACACAGAGGTTTATAGAGCATACCAAACAACATCATGCAGTTGCAATGGATTGTTTCGAGGGGCAGTATTGCTCCAGTATTGTGCTGATCGAGAAAAAAAAACGCATGAAGAATGTCAGTCTAATCTGGGTTTCTCTTGCTGCTTTGGGACCTCTTCACAACTCCATGTAGCTGCAAAAGACATTTTCCAAACTCTTTTGTCATCAAATTCAAGCTCTTATGTTTTTCTTCTTCTATTCAAATGCGCTGATCTTATGTCACATCATATGGTACGCTGGGAACAGCACGTATTCACACAGCAAACAAACTCCTCCAGGGTCAGGATGAACCTTGCAGAGACTGGCTAGGGTACGGTTCTCTGAACAATAAAGAAATTCGTTTTTATTGCAGAAATGTGGGCTTCATTAAAAGTTGAAAGTTTTAGAACGCCTTTCTCATTTTCTGGTTTTCTTTATGTTTATGACTATTTACATTGTACTTGGATTCACATTGAAGGCATCAAAACTGTGACACACATGCAATTATGTAGCAAACAAAAAACTGTAAAATAACTTTAAATATGTTTTGTATTTTAGATTCCTTGAAGTAGCCGACTATTTAAATCTACATTTAAATTGTCATGAAAATAAGGACACCCATGAAGTATGAAAGTGTATCTAAAACGTTTGGCTGGTAGTGTATGTCTGATACATACACTAAGGGGTTGTTATTTTGAAAATGCACTTTTAATCTAACATACGAGCCTCATCGGAACACATATTCTAATTTACTCAATATGATTGTGAACCACACTAGTGCTGCTGAAATTTCCCAGCACTAACCCAAAAATAACATTATTTAATCACATGTTACGCTTTGTAGACACTCTGCCTGCACCGATAAAGATTAGCTCAACTCTAAATTCTAAATGCTTAAAGCATCTGACTGACTCCAGCTGCTGAATGTACTTTCTTTAACTCATGCGAAGTGCAATCTGCTCTCTATTCAAGATGACTACGCTTGGGCAATTGTGCATAGAAGTGGCAAAATTCTCTCTAGATGTGCTAAGCTAGTAAAAATATAACCCAAAATACTGCTGTAATTGCAGTAAAGGGTGATTCTTAAAAGTCTTGTTTCTAGGTGGCTGAATACAAACATCTATTTTTGAAAAACCTTGAAAACCAAGTGTCATTTGCCTTCCGTTTCAGTTATGCCCTAATTTGTTTGGCCCTGTCACATAAAACATCAAAATACATTGATGTTTGTTGTTATGTGTCTAAATGTGGAAAATGTTTAAGGGTTATGAATAGTTTTAGAAATTACTGTATGAGACTATATACATCATTTGTCATTAGTGCAGTTGCAGATCCAAAATAGCAAAACTTGCAAAACTACAAATTATTTCATCTTCTTCTTAACATGCATGTACTATATGTACACTGAAAAATGAAAGATGCATACACAACACAACAAGCAAAACATAAACGCTCTCTCTGTGTTTGTGGACTAAAAGAGGAACACTGATATGGTTTTACTGCTTGTTTTTTATTAAAGTAAGAGTTGAAACAACAACTTTCTTATATATGTTGAACTGAAATGTAAACACCTGAATACACCCTCCATAATACAATGAAGCTAGATTGTTATATTTTTTTACATTCCAAGTTTTGCTATTTTGGATCTGCAACTGCACTAATGACAAATGACGTATATAGTCTCATTCAGTAATTTCTAAAGCTATTCATAACCCTTAAACATTTTCCACATTTAGACACATAACAACAAACATCAATGTATATTGATGTTTTATGTGACAGGCCCAAACAAATTAGGGCATAACTGAAACGGAAGGCAAATGATACTTGGTTTTCAAGGTTTTTCAAAAATAGATGTTTGTATTCAGCCACCTAGAAACAAGACTTTTAAGAATCACCCTTTACTGCAATTACAGCAGTATTTTGGGTTATATTTTTACCAGCTTAGCACATCTAGAGAGAATTTTGTCACTTCTATGCACAATTGCCCAAGCGTAGTCATCTTGAATGGAGAGCATCCATGAACATCAATTTTCAAGTCTAGCCTCAGATTACTTTTCTATTCTATTTTACAGTTTTCTCATGAAAATGTTAATAGCTCATTGCTTTGAGATCCAAAAAATATATTTCAAATTATAAACAGAGATTTTGGATTGTGTTTAGATTAAAACGAGAACCCCAATTTTCTCAAAAAGTACTTCTATGGGAGAAATTACAAAAAAATATATATAATAGTTACTAACAACCATAATGTGTTTCTAACACTAAAAATCATATTTTTCAAATATCATGGGGAGATAGGTTGCCAAATAAAGATGTAATTGAGGCTGAAAAAAGCACAAACAGGAAGAGAGGATTATTAAGGTAGTGCATTAACCTTTTGAAGGGTTTAATGACAAACCTCTTTTCAGGAACTGTACAGTGTGTTGTACCATACAACATCAGCTGCACTCCATTCACAGATGCACTTTAGTTACTGTGGCAACCTGAAATAAAAGAATAGTTTTACAACTTTGAATGACCACTCTGGTTGTGAGAACAATCAACTGCAGCACCTCCATGAGTGCATGTGAAATAAGGATCAGTTTCAAATTAAACCAAAAACAAATGCCAGAAATTCTCTAATACATCATTCTGTGATATTTCTCCCATAGCTGCAAAAAATGGGCCACAGTTAATGAAAGCTTGTCTTCAGACCAATTCACTGACACATTTTCGTCTAATGCAGAAAGATATTAAGTCAAACAAGATGTCATCAGGTTGGTTAAGCTTTTTGTTTTATCAACATTGCCCACTGTAATCAGACAAATTATCTGTCAACTATAGATTACTGCTAACTGGATAACCAAATGATGTGATTTTTTTGCTCACTCTAATTTGTGTTAATTCGGTTAGAATGTTAGCAGTGCATCTATTTGTCTCTATGCTGATGACAGTTGTTTATTGTCATGCAAACACAGTTGCCCCTAGTGTTCGATCATCTGCAAGTTACAGTTTACATTATTCGTATTTGTTCTGCCCCAAACTAATCCATCTCCAGGAGGAAAGTTGTGTGGCTTTTAGGGAGGAGTTGAGACAGGCTCTGGGTGGCCGGGATGTGCTTCAACTGCAGCTAATACTATCAGGGAGACGGGTAGGAGAGTGCTTGGTATGTCTTATTGAAGGAAAGTTGATGTGGAGACTTGGGTGGTGGTCAAGTATTTTAAAGTTCATCCAGCTCCTGTCCAGACCTGATAAGGTTGGCTTTATTCAAAAGGACACTGGGACAACTCTTCTCAGTTTCTATTGCTTTATTTGTCTTTTACATTGTTTTTAGATTAATAGCTTGAGTAGTCTGATAACCTACTAACAAAGTGTACATTAAATATAAATGACAATTAATTCAGTTGAATTCTGGGCATTCCTAACCATCTCTTTAAAAAAAGAAATTCTGATAATTTGCTTTTAACCTAAATCAGCAGATTGAGCGTATTGCAGATTGTGCATACTAATATGTCTAAAACCCAAAGAGTTGAGACATAGTATAGTGTCAAACAATCATTCACTCTGCCTTAGTGAACAAAATATGAAACATGTAAAAGTTGTGCAGTACTGGAGTGCTTGTGCACTATTGCAGTAGGGACTTTGTGGACTGGTGCAGGCAAACTACCACCAGATAAATTCTGGAAAAAACAAGGAGTTGGTGGTAGACTTCTGCAGGCACAAACATCCTTCATTGCAACCACTAAACATCCAAGGCATGGGCATTGAGGCTGTGCAGAACTACAAGTACATTGGGGTTCATCTGAAAAATAAACTGGACTGGACACATAACTCAAAAGCACTTTACAAAAAAGGGCAGAGCAGGTGTTCCTGCTTCAGAGGCTCAGGACTTTTGGAACGCAGGGGCCACTCCTGAGGACATTCCATGACTCTCTTGTGTCATCAGCCATTTTTTAAAGTGTAGTCTGCTGGGGCAGCAGTATCTCTACTGGGGACGGTAAGAGACTGAACAGGTGGATCTGCAGAGCGAGCTCTGTGCTAGCATGCCCTTATGGACCCAGTGGGAGTGGTAAGTGACAGAAGAATGGTCGCAAAACTGTCATCTCTGTTGGACATCACCCACCCCATGCAGGGGACTCTGCAGCTCCTTCAGTGGCAGGCTGCTGCATCCACATTGTGGGAAGGAGAGATTCAGAAGGTGCTGTCATACTCTGTAACAACACCCTTGCAGCTGACCGCTTAAAATGCATACTAAAAAGCAAACATATACAGTACAACAAACATGGGGTGCAGCCGATGGGTGCAGAAGGCCTGTCGCCAGTGGTGCAGAGTTTTGACCATGGGGTGCAGAGATGGTAAGACTTTGTAGAGTGTTTTTGTTTTGTAGAAAAAAATAAATTAAAGAATGTGTGGAGGGACCATGATGATGTCTGAGGACTGAGCAGTCCTTTGAGTTAGTATGGAGCAATGCCATAGATGGATTGATGGGTGAGCATTGTTGCATTGCTGCATTGATCTGTACGTAATGAGGATTTTGGATGTGTTTGGATGGAATGCCATAAAAAAAAGTGAGTGATGGTAGTTGAGTCCTAAGGAGATGAAAGCATGAACAAGTTTTTTAGCATCAAAAAAGGAGAGTAATGGAAAGAGTTTGGAGATGTTCTTGAGATGAAAGAAGGAGGTCTTAAATAGATTTTTGATATAAGTTTCAAATGGAAGATTAGGGTAAAATTTTACACCAAGATAAGTGACTGTGGGAATAAGTGGGAATGTTGTGGCCAGAGATGATTATGACGAAAATAGATGATGACTGAATCTAAAATTCCTATTTATGTCAAGTGCCTCAACAGCATTTAAACAGCACCAAAACGAGTTACTCTCAGACACTCCTCAGAACAGGGCAAAAAAGAGGAGCCTGTGGAGCTATAATAACAAGCAATTCAGACCAAAGTATTTCAGTTCAACTTTATATTGACCACAACTGAATAATGTTAGTGTGAAAAGGAAGGATTTAAAAGCATGACATGTTCCCTTTAAGTTAGGGTAATATTATAACCACTTAAAATCTGCTTACAAAAACATGTTGGGTACAACACATAGTATTTGTCTTTAAATATCACCACTTTATTAAACTTGGCTAACTATAATGAATACAACTCAAGAGTGACCCAAATCCTGTATTTATTGCTGATAATTTACTAAACATTTTTTTCAGAGATTTTTTCAATCAAGCACAAATTTGCTAACTGGATGCCTTTCTTTTAATAAGGCAAACGTGCAAAACCCTTTGGATCTACACTGATTTACCACATTAATCACACTACTTTTTATTAAAATATTACATGCTTAGTTTATCATTTAGCTGATAAAAAAAAAAAATCCACAACATTTTTTTATGTATTTTCTTTCTTATATTTTTTTGGGCAGGTAGTACTTTTTGCTTTATGACTTTAGCCCACATGTCAAAAAGTTCGGACACCCCTTGTTTAAACCCTTTTATCATATTTCTGATATGTCAGCTGAAGTAGACCTGTCTTTATGACCTAACCTACAGCTGTTCTTGTGACAGTGGGTTTCACTGATTACTAACAAAACAGGATTCCACTTCTGAGTGACCTACACCTCTGACTGTGCTTAACCAGCCAAGCACAGCTCTGTTTAATACCCCTATTTATCTTCAGTCATTACAAGGAACTCCCAAAGCCAGTTCTGAGAAAGTAGTTTTAATGTTCTGCTCTTTGGGTCCACATATTAAAAACCCATAACATGAGATACCTTGGGGGTAATAAAACAACACCAATCCTAACATTTTTTTGGAAGCCAGGCATAAAACAATCTGGTATAATGTTGTAATAACTCTTGGTTCAGGAAAAACCTGGGAGATGAGCTCTATAAATTCCCAAGCTTCAGGAAACTCCTTAAAAAAGCAAACTGAAGAGGGTGTTGCAATAGACAGCAAGGACTTCAAAGTCTGCGGTGGCATCTGCTTTTTTAAATAGGGTCTATTGCACATGCTGGACATCAACCTTTTCAGTACTGGAGTCTGCGACCCAGTTGTTCAGGGTGCAACTTGAACAAGTTAGTCCAATTCCAAAAGTCATTCAAGTAGAAATATGACCTATAGCAAAAAGAGGGAAGTTTGACAAGCCCCAGTGCATTTCCTTCATATTTATAGCTGTTCTTTTCCCTAAAAGGCTGCTCTCTATTATTGATCATTCTATTGTTTATGGTGCATGCTTTCAAAGAAACCATATGACATGAATTAGAATCATAAACATGTCAGAAACTGCCTTGTAGCTTTAATTTAGAAAAATAATTATTATGAACTATTTAGCTCCAGTACAATTACGTGCATCAACCAATGTGTTTAAACGCTTATGCAATAAACAGTGAGTGCTTCAAAAACAGCTGTGGCCCCTGGGTAGGTATGATGAGCAGCAAAAAAAAAAGGGACTCAATCAGGGATGATATTACCCAGACATTTAGCACTGTAATGACATTTATGTTTGTCAGACAGAATCTTTATATTTTCCAGCTCTCAGAAGAAGTCATTGATCAACATTCTGGCATCCTAAACTTCTAAGTGAAGCAGTTTCACAAAATGCCTTCCACATTAAGTCTGTCTTCCTGCCATATATATATATATATATATATATATATATTTATTATTTTTCTTTTGTTATATATATGTATATATATATGTGTATGTATATATATATATATATATATATATATATATATATATATATATATATATATATATATATATATATAACAGGAGGAACACTGCCAGAGCCCTGCAAAATGACCTCCAGCAGGCCACAAATATGCATGTGTCTGCACAAACGGTTATAAACCGACTCCATGAGGATGGTATGAGGGCCCGACGTCCACAAATGGGGGTTGTGCTCATAGCCCAACGCCGTGCAGGACGCTTGGCATTTGCCAGAGAACACCAGGATTGGCAAATTTACCACTACCGCCCTGTGCTCTTCACAGATGAAAGCAGGTTCACACTGAGCACATGTGACAGACGTGACAGAGTCTGGAGACACCATGGAGAGCGATCTGCTGCCTGCAACATCCTTCAGCATGACCGCTTTGGCAGTGGGTCAGTAATGGTGTGGGGTGGTATTTCTTTGGAGGGCCGCAAGTTTAAAACAGGCTTAGGCTATAAAAAGATTTCCCAAGCTTTGAACATCTCACGGAGCACTGTTCAATCCATCATCAGGAAATGGAAAGAGTATGGCACAACTGTAAACCTACCAAGACAAGGACCTAAACTTACAGGAAGAAAATGGAGTGAACTGATCAGAGATGCAGCCAAGAGGCCCATGGTGACTCCAGATGAACTGCAGAGATCCACAGCTCAGGTGGAGGAATCTGTCCACGGGACAACTATTAGTCGTGTACTATACAAATGTGGTCTTTATGGAAGAGTGGCAAAAAGAAAGCAATTGTTAAAAGAAAACCATAAGAAGTCCTGTTTGCAATTTGCCAGAAGCCATGTTGTGGAAGAAGGTGCTTTGGTCAGACAAGACCAAAAATGCAAAACACTATGTGAGGAGGAGAACTAACACTGCACATCACTCTGAACACACCATGCCCACTGTCTAATATGGTGGTGGCAGCATTATGCTCTGGGGGTGCTTCTCTTCAGCAGGGACAGGAAAGGTGCTCAGAGTTGATGGGAAGATGGATGGAGCCAAATACAGGGGAATCATGGAAGAAAACCTGTTGGAGTCTGCAAAAGACTTGAAACTAGGGCAGAGGTTCACCTTCCAGCAGGATAACCCTAAACATAAAGCCAGGGCTACAATGGAATGGTTTACAACTAAACATATTCATGCGTTAGAATGGCCCAGTCAAAGTCCAGACCTAAACCCAGTCGGGAATCTGTGGCAAGATCTGAAAGCTGCTGTTCACAAATGCTCTCCATGTAATTTGACTGAGCTTGAGCTGTTTTGCAAAGTAGAATGGGCAAAAATTTCAGTCACTGGATGTGAAAGCTGGTAGAGACACACACTAAAAGACCTGCAGCTGTAATTGCAGCAAAAGGTGGTTCCACAAAGTATTGTCTCAGTGTGGCTGAATACTTTTGCACAATGCCCTTTTCAGTCATCAAGAAATCATGTATAATCTTCGTTCCACTTCAAAATTGTATACCACTTTGTGTTGGTCTTTTGCATAAAATTCCAATAAAATGTATTTATGTTTGTGGTTGTAATGTGACAATATGTGGAAAAGTTCAAGGGGTATGAATACAGGTCCTTCTCAAAATATTAGCATATTGTGATAAAGTTCATTATTTTCCATAATGTCATGATGAAAATTTAACATTCATATATTTTAGATTTATTGCACACTAACTGAAATATTTCAGATCTTTTATTGTCTTAATACAGATGATTTTGGCATACAGCTCATGAAAACCCAAAATTCCTATCTCACAAAATTAGCATATTTCATCCGACCAATAAAAGAAAAGTGTTTTTAATACAAAAAACATCAACCTTCAAATAATCATGTACAGTTATGCACTCAATACTTGGTCGGGAATCCTTTTGCAGAAATGACTGCTTCAATGCGGCGTGGCATGGAGGCAATCAGCCTGTGGCACTGCTGAGGTCTTATGGAGGCCCAGGATGCTTCGATAGCGGCCTTTAGCTCATCCAAAGTGTTGGGTCTTGAGTCTCTCAACGTTCTCTTCACAATATCCCACAGATTCTCTATGGGGTTCAGGTCAGGAGAGTTGGCAGGCCAATTGAGCACAGTGATTCCATGGTCAGTAAACCATTTACCAGTGGTTTTGGCACTGTGAGCAGGTGCCAGGTCATGCTGAAAAATGAAATCTTAATCTCCATAAAGCTTTTCAGCAGATGGAAGCATGAAGTGCTCCAAAATCTCCTGATAGCTAGCTGCATTGACCCTGCCCTTGATAAAACACAGTGGACCAACACCAGCAGCTGACACGGCACCCCAGACCATCACTGACTGTGGGTACTTGACACTGGACTTCTGGCATTTTGGCATTTCCTTCTCCCCAGTCTTCCTACAGACTCTGGCACCTTGATTTCCGAATGACATGCAGAATTTGCTTTCATCCGGAAAAAGTACTTTGGACCACTGAGCAACAGTCCAGTGCTGCTTCTCTGTAGCCCAGGTCAGGCGCTCCTGCCGCTGTTTCTGGTTCAAAAGTGGCTTGACCTGGGGAATGCGGCACCTGTAGCCCATTTCCTGTACACGTCTGTGCACGGTGGCTCTGGATGTTTCTACTCCAGACTCAGTCCACTGCTTCCGCAGGTCCCCCAAAGTCTGGAATTGGCCCTTCTCCACAATCTTCCTCAGTTTCCGGTCACCTCTTCTCGTTGTGCAGCGTTTTCTGCCACACTTTTTCCTTCCCACAGACTTCCCACTGAGGTGCCTTGATACAGCACTCTGGGAACAGCCTATTCGTTCAGAAATTTCTTTCTGTGTCTTACCCTCTTGCTTGAGGGTGTCAATAGTGGCCTTCTGGACAGCAGTCAGGTCGGCAGTCTTACCCATGATTGGGGTTTTGAGTGATGAACCAGGCTGGGAGTTTTAAAGGCCTCAAGAATCTTTTGCAGGTGTTTAGAGTTAACTCGTTGATTCAGATGATTAGGTTCATAGCTCGTTTAGAGACCCTTTTAATTATGTGCTAATTTTGTGAGATAGGAATTTTGGGTTTTCATGAGCTGTATGCCAAAATCATCCGTATTAAGACAATAAAAGACCTGAAATATTTCAGTTAGTGTGCAATGAATCTAAAATATATGAATGTTAAATTTTCATCATGACATTATGGAAAATAATGAACTTTATCACAATATGCTAATATTTTGAGAAGGACCTGTACTTTTACAAGCCACTGTATGCACTTCTTAGAGGTAGTCTGTCACATAAAATCCCAATAAAATACACCGAAGTTTGTAGTTCATGGTAATAACTTTACAAAAGGTGGAAAAGGTCAAGGTGTATGAACAGTAGTGGTTTCTGCGTGAATGATCCCCTTTGAGAGCTGCTTCTTCTCCCAAAAACCAAACTGCAGGAAGTCATCTAAGATCTCGAGGTAAGATAAAAAGTGCAGTGCATTTATGCAGTCTCACTATTCTCAGCATCAAGCAGGGGGATCCAACTCCCCATTTACTGCCCATGCATAAAAGCAACTATCCTTTTTTAATCTGATCCAATCCCTTTCTAATGTCGCATCGAGCAACTGCCCATATGGCCCACATCAAAAACAGCCACTGGGTATGAATCCATTTGTAGTGTTCAGCATACAATAAATGGTTTCATAGGATGACCCTCATACTTTACTGCAATAGTGTCTGGCTCAGATAACATAGAGGCAGCTGTGATTACCTTTTTAACAGTCACATTCAGTAAAAGAAAAGTGCTGATTCACAGAAAAAATGCAGAGCCTTATTTTTCATCCTTACAAAACAACTTTGATTTGTTAGACTCTGAAGCTCATCAACATGATGATTAATGCAGAGCTGTGACAGCAAGTCCAGCTCAGGCCCTTCATCACTCCCACCATAACTACCTGTCTACCTGTAATAGTGGTAATGACAAAACAGCTTTGCTGCAGACTTTTTGCTTTCTCGCTCAATTGAAAGCACACATTTGGGTGAATATGAATAGGTCTTGTTCCGTCGTAACTATCCGTTTCCACAACCCCATGGTAGTGTTTTTTGTTTTTTGCTTTTTGCGTGACAAACGTTTCTCTCTAAGTAGTCCATTTATTGTGACCTTCTAGTTAATGAAGTCAGAGAGGCTCAGAGCACACAGAGCGCTCCAGTCCACCAACAAGTACAAACAGGAGCGTGAGGAGTCACACCGGCATGAATGCTCCCCAGAATTCCTTTCTACTGTCTTCAGTTCAACAACAGAGAGACACCACAAGATGGGATCATTTTTGATGCGAAGATGCAGCAGTAGCACATTGGATATTATGTGGTAATGTGATTTAGAGTCTCAGGACAAACCTGATTCTGGATTTCTTTGAGATCAGATATTGCAGAAAAATTACTGAACCTTTGTAATCAATGTCTCAAGCAGTGTATTTAAGTAGTCTATTTCTGACACACCTACGTTTTTTTTAGGTCTGGATAGAGACTAAAAAACACCCTTTAATCAAGGTTTGTCGTCATTACGGGTGAGACCTTAAATGAACCAATTAAAACACAGGGTGTGTTTGATATAAACAGAACAAGACAAATATGGTATTATCAGAAACTGTATAGCATCAGCACCAATTAAAATAGAGGGGTGTGTTTGTAAGGCTTGTTAAACCTTGAATAACCCAATGAAAACAATGGGGCGTGCTTTAGTGTTTGTTTTAAATACTGGCATAAAACTCTGCACTTTATATGCAGCGTTCTTTGGAAAAGAACACCCGTTCAGCAATAGTTAGAGTTAAGAGAGTAAATCGTCAAACTGAGGAGAAACGCAACACGTGCCAAGATGATGAACAAGCAACTGCATCATCTATATCATCACCTTCCTCATCTGGAATGCCTAACGGAATTCCTGTCATGACATACTCTACCGATGATGAAGATCCAACTTCAACACCCATGGCTGAAAATCAGACCTCGGGTCGGCCAAGAGGTACGTCAGTTCTGTGCGAAGCCCCAGTGACCGTCTACCAGCATTCATCCCGTGAATTGAATGCTCCTAAGAAATCAACATACTACCTTTGCAAGGTACAAAGACCCCTGCTGGACACTCTGCAGGAAGAGTGGTCTTTGGAGCCATATGGGCTGTGTGGTGCATGGGGTTATATTTTCAAGTATGAAATAAGAGAGCTCTGCCTGTATCAACTCTATCAATATGAGGAACTTGATCCATCATCGACTCTGTGTACTCTCACCCACAACGACTGGGCTGTGTTAAGGCTTGCAATCCCGAATCTTAATGATAGCCCTGAAACAGTCTCAATGCAGGAGAGGGAGGGTGAAGAAGAAAATGAACTGTCCCCTTGACCTGCAAAACGGGCGAGAATGTTTCATATTCTGTCCGATGTTGATATAGCTGAGAGAGAACCTCTCTTTAGTGCAGTGTGGGTGTCAAAAACCACTGGGACTGGTCGCTGGTCTTTTCGGGCAAGCAGACGCAAGAACAAAGAGATTAATCCCTCAGATCTGTTTGTGCTGGAGGCGTTCAATCAGTACTGTGGCATATTCAAGACAATGCTGGCTCTGCCATTTGAAGCTTGGGCAGAGAAGATCAGTGAAATTGGACAGCGTCTTTTCAACCTTTTCCACAACTCACGCTGTTGGATTGATGTCATGTCAGTGAAAAAAACGCAGACGTTCCCTGTTTTACGTCTAATCCACACCCTCTTCTGAGGACCCACCTCCCGTTGAGTTGAATATTTTAAAGAATGATTTGCTGAATAAACCAACCTTCTGGATGACTAATTCTCAACGTTCTTTAATTAGCTGCCTTTATTTATGAAAATAATATTTAAAGAAATATTACTAAGGAAATAGTAAAATAATATTTAAGGAAATATTATTTTAAATAAGAACCAAATCTTTGAGAAATGGGGCTTAATAGTGTTTAATCAGCTGCCTTTATTTATGAAAATAATATTTAACAAAATATTATTAAGGAAATAGTAAAATAATATTTAAAGAAATTCTATTTTGAATAAGAAACCAAATCTTTCTGGAGAAATACGGCTTAATGGTGTTTACTTAATTATCAAGTTTAGTAAAATAATATTTAGGGAAATATTATTTCCTAGATTGAAAACTAACAGCCTTTTTGGGTAAATGATCTTTAGTAGGCAAGCACGTGTTTTTAGCTGTTAGCGGTTGGAGCTAACAAAAGAAACTTATAGCTCATCATCAGAATCAAACACACACCTTTAAAATACCATTAATAAAAGGGTTAAAATGCATAAGCGTGGACGGCAGGTTATGGCCGATCTTCTGTGTTTAAAATCACCCTTTTAATAAAGTTTGTCCTAACTTTAAAAAAAACACAAACACAGAACACAAACTGAGCACATATTGCTAAGTTTTCAACACAAACAAAACCAAACGTCATGAAATGAAAAAAGTTTAGATTATTTCATTCTAAGCTACTTCTCTCTGCCCAGTTCTCTTACGTGAACTGTGCTGAGGAAAGTTGTCCGGGGTGACGAAGTTGAAGAAAGCATCCAGAGTGAACAAAGGGTTAACTTTCAGCTAACCTCCGTAGCTGTGGGGTGGGGCAGCTCGTGCTGTCTGGCCCACTGAACTGTACGTTACAAGCCACGGTGATGCGGTCCCGTTGTCCTTCCTTCAGACCAGGAAAAACTGCTCCACTCGGCGTTGTAACAACAGGGTCTCTGCTGGAAACTTTCTGGAACACAGTTTGCTTCTGTCGACCTCAGAGAGAAAGTCAAGCAATGCTTGTACCTTAATTACCCCATTCATGAATGAATACCAGATACACAAACAGCAATTCATTCCTACTTAACTTAGTGCATATGATTGAGTGATTGTATGGCACTCTTGGATCCAGTTTGAAGAGTTATGTCTGTTTGCCTGCAAAGAGACATTAGAGCGCTGTGTCCCTCCGTCCAGTTCCGCTGAGGACCTGCGTGGAAGAGGTCAGTTTGTTGTAAAAGCGGGGTTTTTATTCGAACAGTGACGTCACGGGAAGTCCGCTGTTATTCCTTGTTCCAGGCAGTGCTGGAAGTAGGTAAATGCGATTTATTTTGAAAGTTCCAGAAAAGTTCTTACTGGCCATTCATGTTGTCCCCATGGCTGGGGTCCCAACACCCACATGCAGAATTAAATGCAGAAACCACAAGGTAAACATGCAAAGGTAATTTATTGGATATAAGCTGGTAAGGCTTTTGATGGTCATGAAATTGAGAGTTTCTGAAGGAGGAGAGGCTGAGTTAAGTTATATAGTGGAAAGTTATGTTGGATATTCAAATATATGATTATATACCCAAATATAGTAGCTTATATGCTTGGCGTAGGTAGCTTGGGTTGAGGGAGGAGTGAAGATCCTGATGGTTCTGTAAGAGACTGAACAGGTGAGTCAAAACCCACAAGGTAGGCGTACAAAGGTCATCGTAGAACAGGCAGGAAATGGATGATGGGGAACGGGGAAGCTGCAGGAGTTGATTATGATGTGAGAGATTTCCAGGAGGGCAACAGATATATGATGGTCCAATATGATATCCAGTTTGGGTACAAGGATTGCCAACCTGAAGGCACAAAGAGCATGAGATAAAGTAAACCAGAAAGATAAAAATAAGAACTGTCTGGAATAAACTGCAAGACTCAAAGATATACAAAGTTACAAGATGGCTTGACTGTACCAGCAGAGTTGATTATCAGGCAGAGAGGAGTCCTGTTGTAGCTTCTTTAGTCCCCAGTCACTGACGAGGCAGATTGCACATGGTCCGCCATCTGCAGCAGGCCAGCCACACCCTCAAAGGGATCCTTTCAGAGGAAAAACCTCACTGAAGCACAACCACCCTCATTCACCAGGGTCGTAACAGGCACGGGTTGTTTGAAAACTATAAAAGTGGGCAGTACATTTTACTCTTAAAAAAAAGATCCACAGCAAACGTGGAAGAAAGCCTCAGAGGTTTATTAGAGAGCATTAGTCCACCAACGACAAGATAAAAACCAAACAACATAGCAGACAGATCAGATGGTAAATGGCCTGAACTTGTATAGCGCTTTATCAAGTCCCCAGAGACTCCAAAGCGCTTTATACTACAACCAGTCATTCACCCATTCATACACACATTCACACACTGACAGTGGTGAGCTAAAATGTAGCCTGAGTTGCCCTGGGACGCACTGACAGAAGTGAGGCTGCCATACACGGCACCGCTGATCCCTCTGACCACCATCACCTGGCAAGGAGGGTGAAATGTCTTGCCCAAGGACACAACAACTGAGACAGACAGAGTGGGGGTTCAAACCAGCAACCCACCAGTTATAGGACTGAGAATATACAGGGGTTGGACAATGAAACTGAAACACCTGTCATTTTAGTGTGGGAGGTTTCATGGCTAAATTGGACCAGCCTGGTAGCCAGTCTTCATTGATTGCACATTGCGCCAGTAAGAACAGAGTTTGAAGGTTCAATTAGCAGGGTAAGAGCACAGTTTTGCTCAAAATATTGAAATGCACACAACATTATGGGTGACATACCAGTGTTCAAAAGAGGACAAATTGTTGGTGCACGTCTTGCTGGCGCATGTGTGACCAAGACAGCAAGTCTTTGTGAAGTATCAAGAGCCACGGTATCCAGGGTAATGTCAGCATACCACCAAGAAGGACGAACCACATCCAACAGGATTAACTGTGGATGCAAGAGGAAGCTGTCTGAAAGGGGTGTTCAGGTGCTAACCCGGATTGTATCCAAAAAACATAAAACCACGGCTGCCCAAATCACGGCAGAATTAAATGTGCACCTCAACTCTCCTGTTTCCACCAGAACTGTCCGTCGGGAGCTCCATAGGGTCAATATACACGGCCGGGCTGCTTTAGCCAAACCTTTGGTCACTCATGCCAATGCCAAACGTCGGTTTCATTGGTGCAAAGAGCGCAAATCTTGGGCTGTGGACAATGTGAAACATGTATTGTTCTCTGATGAGTCCACCTTTACTGTTTTCCCCACATCCGGGAGAGTTACGGTGTGGAGAAGCCCCAAAGAAGCGTACCACCCAGACTGTTGCATTCCCAGAGTGAAGCATGGGGGTGGATCAGTGATGGTTTGGGCTGCCATATCATGGTATTCCCTTGGCCCAATACTTGTGCTAGATGGGCGCATCACTGCCAAGGACTACCGAACCATTCTTGAGGACCATGTGCATCCAATGGTTCAAACATTGTATCGTGAAGGCGGTGCCGTGTATCAGGATGACAATGCACCAATACAAACAGCAAGACTGGTGAAAGATTGCTTTGATGAACATGAAAGTGAAGTTGAACATCTCCCATGGCCTGCACAGTCACCAGATCTAAATATTATTGAGCCACTTTGGGGTGTTTTGGAGGAGCGAGTCAGGAAACGTTTTCCTCCACCAGTACCACGTAGTGACCTGGCCACTATCCTGTAAGAAGAATGGCTTAAAATCCCTCTGACCACTGTGCAGAACTTGTATATGTCATTCCCAAGATGAATTGACGCTGTATTGGCCTCAAAAGGAGGCCCTACACCATACTAATAAATTATTGTGGTCTAAAACCAGGTGTTTCAGTTTCATTGTCCAACCCCTGTATGTATACTCAGTGCTAAACTCTAAATAATAGTTATGTGTTATAATACTCTAACCTAATTGTTAAGTACCTCTTTCCATTTATCAGATTTCCTAATGACAGGAAGGAGGTACTGATAAACATGGCTTTCACTCTTTTTCATTCAAAACTGGCGTTCTTAAAAAAGTATGCCATCAATAATGTAAATATTATAACCATAAATTAGGAGAATCCCATTGTTAAAACCAACTGAGAAAGACAACACATCAAAGACAAACGCTGTTCAGTTAATATTCCTATTTCCATTAATCTATTAATTCTCTATACCTGCTTATCCATGCATGGCCGCGGGGAGGGGCTAGTGCCTATCTCCACTGCTCATTGGTCAAGAGGTAAGCTCCATTCAGAAAGACCTCAGGAACCTTCTTGTTGGAAAGCTTCTTGGTAGCTACAGTGCTATTAACTGTCCCACTGTGTAGCCAACATTCCTTCTGTTTATGCTAAATAACAGAATTTTACACAGTGGATTTCAGGCAACTGAGCATGTTTTTTGTTTTTTTTATTCCACTTTCTGAATGAAATCCTACCCCTATATATTACCTCAATAAATCTGTTCAAGACAAAAGCCTTGTTAAAAAAACGATAAAAAACCATGTTAACAAACCATGTTAAGAACACAGCAAACATGTGGAAGAAACTAAACTTTTTGACCTATTGACAAACACTGTGTTGTGTTGCAGAAAACTAATAGTGCAGTTATCTCTGAACACATAATAACTAGGGTGAAACATAATAGTGGCTGCATCATGCTGTGGAAATGCTTTCCTTCAGCAGAGTCAGGGAGACTGGCACGACTTGATGGTAAGATGAACAGAAATAAATGCAGGACAATCCTGGAAGAATATCTGTTAGTGTCATACTCACAGAGCTTGGTGCAGGTTGGTGTGTGTTGCTCTCTGCTCCACTCTGTAGGGTGTGACTGGCAGATGTTACGACTCAGCTGCAGCTCATGAGGTGCTTAAAGGGAGAAGGAAACCAACGGGAGGACGCCAGATTTTTTAGCTCTTCTTGTGCTATAATCCGGCCGGCTATCTCGGTGATTGTTTAGTTGCATTGTTCTCTCTCTAACCTTAGCTCTTTCTAAGTCTTTCCCTTACATCAGGATCCAGTCCCAGCCTGTGTTTGGACCCGTGCTCTGGAGATCAGCTTCTGGCTCTGTGGAAAGGAGCTACAAGTTGATCTTCCTCCCACAGCTCCTGGAAGTCAGCCTCTCAACAGTCTTCTCATTGTTCCACTTACCTTCCTCTCACCTACCACCCTCCAACACTCGCTCCCTCTCCTTGATGACAAACGGAAAAGAAGGATTTCTTTCTTCAAGCCACATGACGCCATCACTGCAAGAACCTTTTCGCTTTCAGTGGTTCATAGATTAACTGTTTACCTCTCCTCAGTGACTGGACTGCTCCGACATCCCTTCCAGCCTTACCTGCAAATAACCCTGTTAACCATTTAACTGGTGTCTGCTCCTGAGTCCTTTGTTCACAAATATGTCAGTTGGAGTCTGTAAAAGACTTGAGATTGGGGCGGTTTTAACTTCCACTATGACAACAACCCTGAATGTACTGTACAGCCAGAGCTACAATGGACGGGTTTCATGTTAGAAGGGCCTGATCAAAGTCCGGACCTATATCCAATTAAGAAGCCCTGGAATAATTTTAGCTGATGCTCACATATTCTCTCAATTCAATTCGACTGTGATTGGTTATTTTGCAAAGAATTCGTCTATGCAAAATAACCAACAAGGTATTATTCTTTGCAAAAGAATACCTTCTTTTGCGAAAAAGAAGGCCTTGTTCATACCTTTTTGAACATCTAGTTCAAGAAGGTATTGACTCTGCTGGGGTAAATAAAACTGCACACATATCATAATTTCAGTCAAAAAAAGTTCTAAACACATCTCACTTCCTTTCATTTTTCAAATATGTGCTTTTTTAACCACCTAAAATCTCGATTAAGTACAATACATTTTGTGACTGAAACAAAACATGAAAATAAGAAAGTACAAAAAGGTGTATTTTTTTGTGAGATACCTTATTTAAATGTTTAAGGCAATAACGTTTGAGTCATGGTAGTGCAAAACACACTTTCACTTCCACATGCACTGCTTATTATAAGCTTTTCAGACTAATGCCAAGGAGGTTTTAAGGTTGCAACTGTCTCACCAGTCTTTTGCTGAAAAACGTTTGGGTCATGTTATGTTTTATTAAAAGTTTAATGGAGGGATGTGTTACCTGGAAATGGCTTTTGTTGGTTGGGGATATGTGAGGTGATAGAGAGCACACTCATTATGGAGCCCCTATAAAAACACTAGCTGCTTGACGTTGCAAGTTAAATATATGTGAAAGCTTAATCACTGGTTAGAAATGTGACTCAGTGAAGGATAAGGATGCTGTTTGTTCTGTGTACTCATGCTCAACGTGTTGTCATATTAAGACGTAAATGATAATCTGTGACTGAATAATTACCAATTGGATGCAGCTGGTTCCTTCCCCTTTATGTCCTGCTGCATTCTGTATTTCTTACAAATTATGCTTTGTGTGAAGTGCTTTATTCTATAGTTAGCAAAAAAGAGGCTAAGTTGACCTCAAGGGGTGGACAGGGATGTTCTAAAAGCAGACAATTTAATGTGGACACCCTGTTTTAAAGTTGAATAACCTAGCTGGATCTTAGATTCGTGCAGTGCCTTGGAGAAGAATGCAAACCTGTTGAAATGTTTTACTTTTTGTTAATACCGCAAACAGCGAATTCTGTTGGAATGTGACAAACAAAAAGTAGCCTCTATTTGTTAACTAAAAGGTAAATATTAAACCTTTTGTTCTTTTTTTTTAATACAAATACTAAATGTTTGCAATCTTTTGGATTCAATCTCCCTTAGTGAATACCGTTCACAAATATTACAGCTGCAAGTATTCTGGGGGATGTTGCACAATTGAAGACCAATAGTTGCCTGTTTTTCTTTCCAAAACAGCTCAAACTCAGTCAGGCTGATGGCGAGCATCTGACAGCATCAATTTTCAAGTCTTGCAACAGATTCTTCATTGTATTTAGGACTGGACTGGACAACACAAACATTTGCACAATATATTCCTAATTTATCGCTATCACATTATCACTATATACAATAGCAACATCCTGAACACCATATTTCTCTGTTTTTAAAATATATTGTGGCAAGAATAAAAACAGGAAATAAACACTCATTTATAGTTTGTATATGTTCTAATGTATTACATTATTGTACTGAGTGTATTAGGTGTTGTGTTACTTAAACATTTATATGATCAGACTAGTCATTAGTATACCCCAAGTATAAGTTAGTATAATTATTAATCTCCAAAAAAAATGAGTAAACACGTGGTTTTGTTTGAAAGCAAATGCAAAATGTTATCAAAAAAACAAAACCTAAGGCAGTTTGCCAGTAGGGCACATATGACATAACATTTTTGTTATTTCTGAAGAAGCATAAAATAATGTGTTCTGCAAAATTAACTACTGCTTTCACAACACATAATGACATTTTAAGTCATGAATGTTTATGAATGAGAAATTAGTATGAACAGAACTTGCTTTTCAAAAGTGTCCCATTTCTCAGTGGAATATTTTGACCAATTCCTGACTTAAGGTGCCAAGGGATAGGGGGGAAGGGGAGTGTTAGTGGTAAAGATAACCCTAGAAAATGGGCTCGAGCTAATATTGTCGGGGTCTGGGAGACTGTCTCCTTTTTGTTTGCCTACTGCTAAACCTGCTTCACTCTAGGTGGTGACAGATCATGGTGACTGGAGGTGTGACAGGTGTTTCTCATCAAGCCTCATCATCGGAGCAGTATAAGAGGAGCCTGCTGTCAGTACTTTGGCACCTGAGTGTTAACCACAAGTGGTAAACTCTAGCCCTCTGAAGCTCTTGAAGAAAGTTACTTTTTTCTGTACTCCTCTTCAGGTTACTCTTGTGTCCTACAGTATATTCCTTTGCAGTTCACTAGCAGGTTCTCAGTCAACTTCAAGTATTCCAGAAAACCTATTCAGACAAACTGGCAGCATCCTGGCTCCTCTCCTAAGAAACCCTGCAACTAATCCTGCTCACCCGCCACCGTGCTTGCCACCTCCAAGTACCCACACCAGTGACAAACTTACCCATCTCCTGGAAATCACTTACCTCACGCAAGTGGTTGTCATCTCGATTTTGATCCATCATCTGCGGGCAGAGCTGTCCACTCCCAGACACCACGCCCTTCTTCCCCCCTCCACTGGCGGTTCATCTACCTTCCAACTGTAAGCAAACCGTTCTGATTAACACCTACAAATGATCCCTGAAATATACTAACCTTACCCGTCCTCCTGGTCCCGGATTCCTGTAAACACTATCTTACTGATACAATAAACCTGTTAAACCTTCTCCTGTCTTCTGATTGTGTTCTGCATGTGGGTCAAAGCAGTACGTAAAACAAAGACAAATATAGTATATTACCTCAAGCTAATATGTAATATGTATTTGTTTATGTATAAGTCATATAATCACCGCAGAATTCACAAATATTAGAGCATTTTGGATGTTTTCCTGATACCATGCAGCCCTAAAATAAATGATTACATTATAGCTCTGGCTTTACTGAAAGGTGAACATTTTCACTCTCAGTTACCATAGCATTCTTGGCTGCTTTCCCGATCAATGCTCTTCTAGCAATTCCTGTTGGTTTAGGTGTCCACCATGTCTTGGCCTGCTTTAAGTTTCTCCACAAAATCTGACCTATCTCCTCTGTTCCTTGGTCTACAAGATGTTTTTCAGAATAATCTAAAGGCCTTTACTGAACATTATTCAATACTGTGCAAACGTTTTAGGCAGTTGTGAAAAAATGCTGTAAACAAAGAAGGCTTTCAAAAATGGAAGTGTTAATCATTTATTTTCATCAAACAATAAAATGCAGTGAAGGAACAAAAGAAAAATCTAAATCGAATCAATATTTGGTCTGACCACCCTTTGCCTTCAAAACAACATCAATTCTTCAAGGTACACTTGCACGCAGTTTTTGAAGGAACTCGGCTGGTAGGTTGCTCCAAACATCTTGGAGAACTAACCACAGATCTTCTGTGGATGGAGGCTTTCTCACATCCTTCTGTTTCTTCATGTCATCCCAGACATAGGGGCCATACCATCACTTCTAGTAAGTCTTGTTCTTCTTTACGTTGTTTTCACAGCTGCCTAAAACATTTGCACAGTATTGTTGATGGGTTAAATGATACTCCGGAGGACTTCATTTACTACTAAGCTGAGACCTTTTTTTTTCTTTTTAGACAGACATATATAGATTAATGCTCTTTGTAACTTAGGTTTTTTATATGTTGCTTTTATTCTGTTTGCCCTTGTAACGCTTTGATGTTTGAAGTCAAATATAATGTGCATTGGCAATAAAATACATTATTATTTTTATTATTAAATCTGTAGGCAGTTGGGGACACTGTATTTTATTTAGATGTGTGAAAGTGCACCAGGGTGTAGGCAAACGCATGGCGCTCAATTTTTTATTATTTTATTATTTGCACCCCTCTGTAGGTCCACCATATAAAATCCCAATAAAATACATTGAAGTTTGAAGTTGTAATTAAAAAAAACTGAATATTGAGGGTATAAATAATTTTGTACTAGATTTTCAATTCTTTCTTAGCATGTTCTTGTTTTAAGGTGTAGCAAATGAGGAAAATAATTGCATCTTTATAACAAACAAAATAAGCTGTTGCTAAACAAACACTGGGTCTGGAGATGGTTTGCTTCTACTGTGTGTCCAGCTGCCCCAGGCTGCTCCAGCTGAGATAAGTGTGGTAACTGGTGAGGACTACGTCAATTGTTGACAGAGGCAAGAGCAAATAAGGAGTGTCTGAAAAGCTCTAAGCTAGATGAAATTTCTTTGAAGGACTTTTTGTCAGGTTTTGTAGGTTGTTTTTAGGACAAGTGAATTGAAGGATTTAATGATAATAAAAGGCGAAACTTACACCACGGCATGAGGAGAACAGCATGTGGAGCACAGGCAAAAAATACTGGCATGTAAAAACGGGGAGAGCAACAAAGAGACATGAAGTCAACAGAAGAATCCAGCGATGAGCAAAGACAACAGGTGAGCTTATATATTGGGGCATGGAATAAAAATGACAAATAAACCAGAAGAACAAATCAAAGGAAATGTGGGGCACCTGTGCCAGAGTGAAAGCAGGGAAGCTGAGGGAGCGAGACTAGTTTACATGGCTAACTAAAAAACTATGCACAAAGGTAAGAACTAATAAAGCAACACCTTTCTAACAGAAAATAGAACTGAAAAGGCAAGACTTAAAGAACATAATTAACAACAAGAAAGTGATCAAAACAAACATAAAAGAAAACCAAAACTTAACACACAAGGAACATGGCACTTTCTGCACTGAGGCTTCCCCTGTCAAAACTGAAGGCAGATTTGCATGAGTGCTCCTGCTAAACAAAGTTGAAGTACAAACACCTTGAAGTGGATCTGAGGGTACAAAGGATCCTCAGCAGCTATAAAAACCTGATCAACTCTTCTCTTCAGTTAAGGGTCTGCAATGGTAATTTGCCATGTCCCCACAGATATACAGGTCCTTCTCAAAATATTAGCATATTGTGATGAAGTTCATTATTTTCCATAATGTCATGATGAAAATTTAACATTCATATATTTTAGATTCATTGCACACTAACTGAAATATTTCAGGTCTTTTATTGTCTTAATACGGATGATTTTGGCATACAACTCATGAAAACCCAAAATTCCTATCTCACAAAATTAGCATATTTCATCCAACCAATAAAAAAAAAGTGTTTTTAATACAAAAAACGTCAACCTTCAAATAATCATGTACAGTTATGCACTCAATACTTGGTCGGGAATCCTTTTGCAGAAATGACTGCTTCAATGTGGCGTGGCATGGAGGCAATCAGCCTGTGGCACTGCTGAGGTCTTATGGAGGCCCAGGATGCTTCGATAGCGGCCTTTAGCTCATCCAGAGTGTTGGGTCTTGAGTCTCTCAACGTTCTCTTCACAATATCCCACAGATTCTCTATCGGGTTCAGGTCAGGAGAGTTGGCAGACCAATTGAGCACAGTGATACCATGGTCAGTAAACCATTTACCAGTGGTTTTGGCACTGTGAGCAGGTGCCAGGTCGTGCTGAAAAATGAAATCTTCATCTCCATAAAGCTTTTCAGCAGATGGAAGCATGAAGTGCTCCAAAATCTCCTGATAGCTAGCTGCATTGACCCTGCCCTTGATAAAACACAGTGGACCAACACCAGCAGCTGACACGGCACCCCAGACCATCACTGACTGTGGGTACTTGACACTGGACTTCTGGCATTTTGGCATTTCCTTCTCCCCAGTCTTCCTCCAGACTCTGGCACCTTGATTTCCGAATGACATGCAGAATTTGCTTTCATCCGAAAAAAGTACTTTGGACCACTGAGCAACAGTCCAGTGCTGCTTCTCTGTAGCCCAGGTCAGGCGCTTCTGCCGCTGTTTCTGGTTCAAAAGTGGCTTGACCTGGGGAATGTGGCACCTGTAGCCCATTTCCTGCACACGCCTGTGCACGGTGGCTCTGGATGTTTCTACTCCAGACTCAGTCCACTGCTTCCGCAGGTCCCCCAAGGTCTGGAATCGGCCCTTCTCCACAATCTTCCTCTGGGTCCGGTCACCTCTTCTCGTTGTGCAGCGTTTTCTGCCACACTTTTTCCTTCACACAGACTTCCCACTGAGGTGCCTTGATACAGCACTCTGGGAACAGGCTATTCGTTCAGAAATTTCTTTTTGTGTCTTACCCTCTTGCTTGAGGGTGTCAATAGTGGCCTTCTGGACAGCAGTCAGGTCGGCAGTCTTACCCATGATTGGGGTTTTGAGTGATGAACCAGGCTGGGAGTTTTAAAGGCCTCAGGAATCTTTTGCAGGTGTTTAGAGTTAACTCGTTGATTCAGATGATTAGGTTCATAGCTCGTTTAGAGACCCTTTTAATGATATGCTAATTTTGTGAGATAGGAATTTTAGGTTTTCATGAGCTGTATGCCAAAATCATCCGTATTAAGACAATAAAAGACCTGAAATATTTCAGTTAGTGTGCAATGAATCTAAAATATATGAATGTTAAATTTTCATCATTACATTATGGAAAATAATTAACTTTATCACAATATGCTAATATTTTGAGAAGGACCTGTAGACAGTCATGTTTTCTTTGTCACGTGAGCCCGTACTGAATCAAGGGGCTGCTGGTTCTGGGCAGAGCAGATAAGGTGTCTATCACTCTATCACAGGGCTGATTCAGGAGGAGGCAATTCCCACTTGAACAAGACAGGAAACTCATAGTACATTTCTTGCTGACAGACGGGGAGTTATTCTTAGCCAGATTTTCCAAAGACAGGCATGTAGGCATCAAGGCTTAAAGGACCTCCCACCCTTTTACTTTTCATGAAAATGTGTTCCAACTGTTCTGACTTGTCATCAGTTGCAGCTACACATGAGCCTGCTGGGATTTTTGCTGGGAAGGCAGCAATTAAATGTATGCAAGCTGAGGTCAGTGAAAGTGATCAATTAAACAGAGCAGCAGAACAGAACTGGAGTAACAGTTACTTCACATTCAACCTAACGATGCAAAAAGTTCAAGACCTTATATTTGACAGTTTTGAGAACTCTTTGTAACCTTCTGACTCGTTATGACAAAAAAACTGCCAGCATCTTCTGAGACTGGTGCTCTGAGCTGGAGCAAGGAAACTCTTCATTCAGCATGTATAATGGTCCTCAGCTTTTTTCTGGTACCACTTTTCTTCTTATTCTTAATTCTCTGTCTTCTTAGGATTTTGTTTCATTTGCGTTTAAAACTAAAGATGGATTTTGTCGTTCATGTAAATCTCTGTGTAGTTTCCATATATTTTCTCACTCTTAACACTTATTTCCTACTGTTGCCTATTTAATTAATGTGTTTATTTATTTATTTTACCTTGTAATTTTTACTTTAACCATATATTTTCCTTTGGTTATATTTAAGATCCAATTCAGAAAAATTTGTACAGACCTTTATTTCTTTTACAAGACCCCAGAATGTCTTAGTGTTCTCAGATCTAAAGAATGCAAGAATATCCTGACAAACAGTTACAACATTAAACTACATATTAAAAGGCTTAGACTGATCGCCAGGAATAATAGGTAAAGTGGCAAATAATACAGGAAATATTCACTGATATCAAATATGTTTTGGTATTGGATTAATTAATTAATTCATTCATTCAGTCATTCATTCATTCATTCATTCAATGAGGGTTTGTAGAATTTCAGAATATATGAAATGATGTTTTGCTTCCTGAGCAACAAACTACATCCAGCTATGGAACAACAAGATCTAACTTTTATTGAAGGTGTGCCCTTAAGGAAAAGAGGGGCCATTGCACTTTAGAAGCTATCTATCAACCTCAGAGTACATGAGTATTAGCATCATTTTGGATTCAGCATCACAACTGTGTGCAGGTACAGCCTCTCCTACAACAGGAAGCAAATAATATAATAATAGTATACATATTTTTTTGTCCCTTACATAAAAAAATCACTAGGTCCTTGTAGTCTGGTAATCACTTCCCAGCGTTTTGAGCTTTTCCCAGCCCAGAAACCTCTGAATATTTTCTCATTTTGGGTTGCTCCGTCTAGCTTCCTCTTCTCCTAATCCACCAACCCCAAAAATGTCTGCATGTTGTTGGTGGATCACAGTGTCAATTTCAGTGCTTCCATTTTCTTTACAGCTCAAAATACCCTTAGTTGCTGTTTTGAGTTTTTACAAATGGCAGGTCTGATTTTTGTAATTGAGTCACTAGAGTGACGCATGCAACCAATGACGCCACCCGATACCCAATCAGTGACTGACAGTCTTCTGATGTTGAGTTTTTAGCCAAACTCAGCTACATAAAAATTGGCTGGTACCAGGTAATCGTTACTAATGGAAACCCCTAATAATGTTGTTGGTAGGGTTGCATACAGTTGTGTCCCCCACAACTGTATGCAACCACCACCACTGTGATCTGTTGATACAACCTGGATGATCCATGCTTTCAGGCTGTTCACACCAAATTCAGATATTACTGTCTGAATGTTGAAGTTGAAGTCAAGACTCATTGCAACAGGCAATGTTTTTCCAATCTGTTATTGTGAGATTTCTATGAGCCTGTGTTAACTGTAACCACAGTTCCCTGTTGCTAGTGTACAGGAGGGGCATATTGTGTGGTCCTCTGCTGATGTAGCTCAGCTGCTTCAAAGTTTGACATATTTCACATTAACAGATAGTATATTTCATACCTTTTACTTCCTTTCTGTCATCTCAAACTAGCCTGACCATTGTCCTCTTATCTATAACATCAACAAGGCATTTTGTTCCAAACTACTGCTGCTTTATAAATAATTTGTCTCTTTTATATTATCCCTTGTAAACCCAAGAGATAGCGATGTGTGAAAACCCTTGCAGCGAACAAGGGTTAAAACAAAATAGTTTTTCTATGTGATTCAGTTTCAGCAGATACTAAAAACATAACTTACTAACAATCCCATGCTCTTAAGCTACCTGCAACATTACAAGGACACTTTTGGTTGAAAATATCAAAATAAAAGCACTTCCTGTTCCATTCTTTCAGGAGTTCATTACTCATTTATTTACTTACTACCCTTTCTTCATTCATTATGTTGTAATTTGTACCTCAAATTTAAACATAATTACTCTTTAGAATTGAGAAAAAAAGATTTTAAATGTGGATTTTGAAAATTGTTTCCCAATACTAATAAAAAATTCTCCTGCTCAAAGTGAGGAGAAGAAAACCTCTCAAACCCTTTTTAATGCAATTGTTAGGTATTATTTAGTCAACTCAGAGGCAAGGAACAACACAGAGACAGATGTACTTGCAGCAAGGGTAGCTCACACTTTGCAGTGCAAATCTACAAAGTATTAGCACCCCTCTCTCTTTATTTATACATGCTGGTTCACACACAGTTCAACAAACATTCAGTGTGTGTGTGTGTGTGTGTGTCTGTGGGGTCATAAAGATTAGGGTTCATGTGTCTTGATTTTAAACAGAGAGGGAGTGAGTGAGTGCTCGTACCAGTCCCTAGATGTTGCTGATAAAAGCATAACTCATTCCTCTCCCCATCTCCCTTTCTGTGACATGTAAGGAGGGAAAGGCACTTAGAGCAGACATGAGTGATAAACAATCAAACCCTAACAGCAATATATAATAAAAGAGTAGACAATATGAAGACAGGGATAAACAGATGTTAACTTAGTCATTACAAACACAAACCAGAACGTGTTTAATTCATTCAGAAATTCAACATCAGCAGGTTTTATAGAGCATAAACACCGTTTATATTTCTAATGGGGTAGATGTTACATTTAATCAGTTTTCAAAATGATAGAAATAGGCCTTCATCAATGTATTTGTTTGGATGGTAAATGAAATTTGAAACGATTAAAATATAACAGTAAATAAATATTAAAAGATCAAAAGATAACTCAAATCAAATGTTCTTGCGGTGGTCTAGGCCTAAGGCGAAACAGTACAGATTTTGAATCCTAACCTAAAGGTTAGGGTTAGATGTGCACCAAATGTCATGGATTTGATGAGAACATGTTTGAGACTTGAGACTTGACTTGGACTTGGAAAAAAATGACTTGTGTATCTCTGGTGATAAACATCCATGGTTACAGGAGAAGTTGTGTTGAGGAACAACTTTCTTTTTTTAACAAATATGAGAGGCAAATGCACATGAAGACCAACAGCTTTAGAGCACATGTGGCTTTATCTAAATAAAAGCATGTGCTAACTGCATGAGCTTCTTAGGTATTTGGGGCATGCCCACAAACTGAGCTGGATATTTATCCTGGTTATTGGCTCTCTGCATGACAGTAGTTTTTAAGTCTCACCATCTGAGGTTAGATGTAAATGCTTTGCTGTGGCACTTTTAACCTTTTACAGGTCTTACCATGCCCTATAGTGTGTGTTAAACTATAAACAGCAGAGCCTTCACTATTTTGTCAACAGTGGGACATAGATGTGTTTGTCAGGGAGAATCAAGGCATGAACATACAGTAATTGACAGTGTCCCTCCCATGACATAACTTGTTTATGTGTGCTTGTTTGTGTTTAAAACACAACACTCTGCAGGTCTAGCTTTAGTTTGGCTGGCAAACAAACTTTATAGCTTCATTTAGCCAAAACCCCAGCAGGATTTTAGAGTTTTGCTTTTTTCTCACAATCCTCTTGGGACCTGCTGCAAGCGAAGCATTCATAGATCCACAGAGCGTAGCAGAGGATATATATAGTATAGTATATTGATGTACACTGCAGGGTGCTTAAGTGGCTTACACCAAAAATAATAAGTTAATATGAGGTAAAGAAAATAAATTTATCAGTGCCTACAGTTGGAATTTTATGTAATAAACCAACAAAAGGTGGTCAAACAAATTTATTTATTTATTTGGCTTAGCATAATTCCACATCAAGAAACCCACAAGCTAATGTGTCTTCACGCAGCAGAACTTTTAACATCATTAATTCATTCAAGAAACACTGCCAAGAAAATACATTGATGTTTGCTATTGTAACATGACAATGTGTGAAAGGTTTCTAGGGATAGCAATACTTTCACAAGTATGTATGTTCGTTTGCTCCTTTTAGATCCTTTTGATGTTTCTCATGTCTGAGCAGTTATATAATAAAGACAAGCACAAATTCATCGCCGAAACCATTCAGTTTCTGTAGGCAAACACTAGGTTTGCACCGTAGGTCACCACAACAGAATCATCAGTATCAGATATAAATGTATAAATATATAAAGAGCCACTTGCCAGTACTCAGTGCTTCCTACTATTCATCTTGAAAGGCATGCATCACAGTAAAAAGCATGACGAATATATTGCACCTGAAGAAATAAAGTCTTAGCTGTTGCCACATCACTAGGACCCATACTGTAACCCTTTGAGCCCTTTCTTTACTTGCAAAACAAAACATTGATAAATATATTAACCAGCTCATGAGGCATAAGTTCAAAATTTAATAAAAAGTTGAAGCAGTTCTGATTAATGTTTAGAGGTACATATTCTCACTTGACAAATTCCCTTAAAAAAATGTATCAATGTTTGTCTGATGTTTGCACTAATATAGAATTTGCATAATGATTATTAAAACTATGTGAGCAGAAACAATGACACAATAATTATCTAATGGATAAAAAACCAGGTCAATTTTGTACTGATGCATATGCACACACCTTTAGAAACAGCTGATGATGCCATAGACATGGTTAAGGGCAGAGATTTGAGAGCATTAGAGGCTGTTATTCTTTCTTTGGCATTAAGATTGACCATGTTTTCCTGCACCTTTTAAAAGCCTGACATCTTCTTTGAGCAGTGCTTGTAGAAGAGATCTGGTTCTTCTGCCTTTAGAAACCAAGCAAATAGCACATTATCTGAGTCACTTCAAACAAACTGTGTGACAGAAAGTGTTGGCTTTACAGATGCTAAGCACAAATTACTAATTACATGCAGTAGAAACCAGGATCTGTTGTCCCTCAGACAGTGGGGGTTTATTACAAGCTGACACACAAATTACAATTCTTTGTTTTCCAATATTAAAACTGAACACTCTTTTTTGCTACCTGTCTGTTGTGCGGCCACTTGAATGCAACTGCCAAATGTGAGGTGACATGTAAATATGCAAACAAAAGCTGCCTTTTTAGGACCAAAACATGTCAGTTTTACAGCAGACACCAACCAGAACAACAGCTAACAAATTCATGCGAAACAGTGACAGCGAAGGAGTGAATTAATCCCCTAATGAGAAGCAAAGGAAAGCTCCAACTACTGTTTATTTAAACTTGAACAACCCTGCCATCGTGTGGTTTCTAAAGCTACTGCAGCACATTGCTGCAACTTTTGGAGCTCCCCTGTTAGGCGGAAGCAGCTCCACTGTGCGGAAGGAAAGGCAAGTTTATTTGTACATCGCCTTTTATACTAAGAAATTCAAAGTGCTTTACAGGCTTTAAAGGGACATTAGGAAAGAAAATGCGTGTTAAGTTCTTGTATTTTAAGTGAGTGGATTTATTTCCTGTTTGTGCAGAGTTTTGCTGTTCAATAATGTGAGAACTTGTTTCACCCCTTTCACTATTGTTTTAATACCACTGCAGTAATGGGCTGGTATTCACCAGACAACATTTAACGGACCGAATTATTATTTATCCATCCATCCATCCATCCATTGTCTTCTGCTTATCCGGGGTCAGGTCGCGGGGGCAGCAGGCTGCTGAAGTGTGTGCAAACCTCATTAAGAACTACAAGAAACCTCTGATATCTGTAATTGCAAACAAAGGTTCCTGTACCAAATATTAAGTTTGTTTTTTCTGGCGGATCAAATTTTTATGTCATGCAATAACATGCAAATTAATTGCTTAAAAATCAGGACCTATGATAAAAATTAAAGACTTCCACATGCTTTACAAGTGGAAAAACCTGCAATATAGGCAGTGTATCAAATACTTGTTCTCCCCAATGTATTCTGCATTGTTAGCTAAAACTGCTAACTGCTGCTGTAAGCACCAGGAAGATCAAATATTTATAGCCAATTCATTGCCATTTTATAGGAGTCCATAGACAATCCTCTGCCATTTTAGTAGTCCATTATTCCAAGTGATGGCTAGGTAAAATAACATTAAGATCAATTGTGCAAGAGATTGTTGATTTCTAATTTGGCAAACAATATTTTCTAAAATATTATTTTGCTAAGATAATGGTGGCTATCTAAAACAACATTAAGAATCAATTATCCAATACGTGTATGAATGAGTGTGTGCATGGTTGTTTGTGTGATGCCCTGCGATGGACTGGCGACCTGTCCAGGGTGCATCCCGCCTCTTGCTCATAGACTGCTGGAGATAGGCACCAGCTTTCCCACGACCCACTTTGGAAAATGACTGACTGACTGACTTATCCAATATGTTATTAATTTATAATATGGCAAATCATTCTTTAAAATATTATTTTATTAAATTAATGTTTTACTTACCTTCTGATTATGCAATGCGACTGATTGAAAACATACCAGTTGTTACAAGTCCTTAATTAGTTTTAACTACTAATTTGACCTCATTTCCAAATTCCTCAATAAAAACCTTGGTTCTTAAACATAAATATCCATGTTGAACTCTCATATAATTGCATGAGTTTATTGGTTTTGGTTTTCAACCATTTTATTGTTTCCCTTTTTACTTTATTTGTACAACTTCATTAGTTTTCTTTGTTCCATCATTTTGGCTTGGTAGATTTAGTTGAATTGTTCTAGCCTAGTAAAGAGTTTGCTTACTGAAATTTATTTAACTTGGGGGGTTCAATTGTTTTTGTTAATACATTCTTATGTTTTTAAGAGAAGTTGTTGTGAATTCGTTTCATATGTGTGCAGAGTGTGCTGTTTAATAATGCCAGTGCTCGATTCACTCTTTCATCTATTGTTCTAATACCACCGCCATATTGCTCTGCTTTTCACAGGGCAATTCTTGACAGCACAACATGCTTTATACCAGACAAGAAACTATTAAATGTTTTTAGGCCCAAGACCATTCAATGCCCTATAGACCACTAACAAGATTTTAAAATTGAGCCTTTTCAAAAGAGGGAACAGGTGGAGTGATTTACTGACTGGTGCAATGTGATCCATTTTCCTGGCTTTGGTCAGCACTCTGGCAGCAGCATTTTGGAGGAGCTCTAGCTGCCTGATTATTTATTTTTACAGGATGTTTTGATATTAAACTGAGTGGGCAGCCCAATCGCCATACCTTGACTGAATAGAAAATCTGTGGGAGAAGATCAAACCTGTTGCTTCTGAGGGAAAATCAAGAATTCCAGAATAACTGTGGAATGTAGTCCACTTGTTCTGGGCTGTAATAGCTATTCACACAGATTTGAAGCAGTTCAGCAGAAGTTTTACAACTGAATACTAGTTCAGTCACTTACAGAAAAGCTAAATATTTTACATAGTAAATGTTTGAGTTTTTAAAGAAAGATTCATACCTTTCTTACCATCTTTGTTTTCTGTGGAGTCAAACAAATTTGATCATTTTTCCTTTACCCATTGACTTAAAATAGATGTGCAGAGTTCCTAAAGAATGTGTGGAAATAAACGCTAAGATAAGGATTTTTAACTTTACTCACTTTATTATTTATGTATTTACACACTATTTTTAACACAACTTTAAATCATATTAAAAGTCTGGCCTCTATTATCAGATTTTTAGGCTGCATGGTTCACAATCCCTTGAGGTCAATTTGGAATTTTTCTATTCTAAATAAATCCAAGGAACGCTACTGTAGTTTACACACAAATAACTTGTGCAACCATGTTTAAATAGTCCCTTGCCTCATTACAATCCCCCAGCTAGAGTAAATACTGTATAAAGCAGCATTGTACACTGTCTGGTGGTTAAAAGTCTCTCAGAGAAATGTTTTTCTTGTCACTGGGGCTCACAGATATGCTTTGTGTAATTTATAGTTAAACTAATGTCAGAAACCATTAATGTCTCAAACCGGAGCTTTCTGACAATGTTTTAGGGGCAGCCATCAAGTCATCTAAGAGGTTGTCATGCTTCTTGTGATCCTGTAGGCAGAGCTGTTTGACTGCAAAACTAAGAAGTAAAGAGAAGAAGTGCAATGACCGCTGTTTCTGCTTATCACTCACATCTCTTAAAAATTAAAATCAAACTACTACTACTACTACTAACAATAATAATAAAGATAATGATAAAAATGAAATAATTATAATACTACATTAGTTTCTGATGGCTTAATGTTTTTTTTAGTTAGGGCTTTATTGGAAAAAGGAGCCTCATTTAAGTCAATAAAATCAAAATCCGGGCTGCAACTCAATTAAGAACTTAATTATCAGCTGGTCCTTGGTAGATTTACTGGTATGTTTGGGGTCAGGGTCCTGCTGCAGGGTCCAGTTCTGCCACAGCATAATTTTTTACAGATGGTCTCACATTTCACTTAAGCACCCTCTGATACAATGTAAACTTTTGGGTGGTGAGAGACCTGGTGAGCTGGTCAGATCCTGCTGCAGCAAAGCCTCCCAAGACCAAAACACTTCCACCTGATTTATCTGTCCAAAAAAAAACTGCTGCAGTGGCTCGTTTCAGAAAGCAGGGTTAACATGCCCTGAGTAGAAAGCAGATACTCTGAGTAGACCTACTTGGCTCTCTGATATTTAGGGTTTTTGGTTCCAGCCATTCAGAATGGTCATAGTTTTAATCTGCTAGACCAGGGGTCTGCAACCTGCAGCTCCAGAGCCACAACTTGCTCTTTGGCTCTGTGGCTCACTTAATATTTTAAACAACTAATTATTGCCCTGTTTTTTTTTTTTTGTTTCATTCTTTTATTCTGTGCTCCCTTGAAAAAACAAAGGCCCCACCCTGGCCCCCCTGGTAAATTTGCTCTAGATCTGCCACTGCTTCCTGAACATGATCCAATTTGACCTCCATTGTAGCAAATGTGAAAAAGACAGAGGTCAGACAAACAGCTGGGTATCCACCACCACTCTCTGAGGCAGAAGAGATGGCCCTCGGTCACAATACTAGATGACTTATTGCTGAGGGCATCTCTGGGGGGACGTCATCGACCCAAACATCCCTCAGGACACAAACATTTGTTTGAGGTTAGGTTTTAAAATAATTCATATGTACATTCAATTAATTGATTATATTTTTAAGTGTGTCGCAGAATGATGGTTTGACATTTGTCCCCCACAGAACGACAGTGGTCATTCAGGTGAAAAGGGTCCAATTTTTTTTTGTTTGAACAAAAAATTACTAACCTTAGTATTTTCACTTGCAGGCAATAAAGAACAATTAATGAAATGGAAGGGAAGTGAATGGCAATTCAGTAATTATTATGATATATTGCTTCTCTCATTCTCGGCCATCTCTATTGTGGTCCATGTCGTCATCTTGACAATCTGTTCATGAGTAGGACAGTTTTGCCTCTAATAGTGGCTATGTTGTGTAGAATTACACAAGCAACTATGATATCACACGCCCTTCCTGGGCTGACCCAGAGTCTGCAAAGGCAATGAAACCTGGCCTTCAGCATCCCTATGGTCATGATCATATCAACCATGGCTCGTGTCCCGCTGTGCTGTAGGCCAGGCTCAGGGTGAGGGGTCAGCAAAGAGGGCTGACAAGAATGCCCATTTACATATACACAGAAATATATATATATATATATATATATATATATATATATATATATATTCAATTCAATTCAATTCAATTCAAAGATACTTTATTGATCCCCGAGGGGAAATTAGAATATATATATATATATATATATTATGGCATGCCGTTCAGGAAATTATTTATATTTATATTCAAAAGTCTGAATATATGGAATGAAAGTCTGAATATATGGAATGAACCTTGAATATATGGAATGAAAGTCTGAATATATTGAATGAAAGTCTGAATATATGGAATGAACCTTGAATATATGGAATGAAAATCTGAATATATTGGTGAACCTTGAATATATAGAATGAAAGTCAGAATATATAGAATGAAAGTCTGAATATATTGAATGAAAGTCTGAATATATGGAATGAACCTTGAATATATGGAATGAAAATCTGAATATATTGAATGAACCTTGAATATATAGAATGAAAGCCTGAATATATGGAATGAAAGTCTGAATATATTGAATGAAAGTCTGAATAAATGGAATGAAAGTCTGAATATATTGAATGAACCTTGAATATATGGAATGAAAGTCTGAATATATTGAATGAAAGTCTGAATATATGGAATGAACCTTGAATATATGGAATGAAAATCTGAATATATTGAATGAACCTTGAATATATAGAATGAAAGCCTGAATATATGGAATGAAAGTCTGAATATATTGAATGAAAGTCTGAATATATGGAATGAAAGTCTGAATATATGGAATGAAAGTCTGAATATATTGAATGAAAGTCTGAATATATGGAATGAACCTTGAATATATGGAATGAAAATCTGAATATATTGAATGAACCTTGAATATATGGAATGAAAGTCTGAATATATTGAATGAAAGTCTGAATATATGGAATGAACCTTGAATATATGGAATGAAAGTCTGAATATATTGAATGAAAGTCTGAATATATGGAATGAAAGTCTGAATATATGGAATGAAAGTCTGAATATATGGAATGAAAGTCTGAATATATTGAATGAAAGTCTGAATATATGGAATGAAAGTCTGAATATATGGAATGAAAGTCTGAATATATGGAATGAAAGTCGGACTGCCCTCGAGAACTTATGGGTAATGTGGTTCAAAACATGCATAGTTGTCTATAGGAGTGTTTTCGCGAGCTTTTGACACTTCATTGGCAGTGGCTCAAGCACTGTTCCAACCCTAAGTATGCATCAAACGAAGTACTCTAAAAGAAGAGGGCTGACAAGAATGCCCATTTACATATACACAGAAATATATATATATATATATATATATATATATATATATATATATATATATATATATATATATATACACACACACAGTATATATACAGGGGTTGGACAATAAAACTGAAACACCTGGTTTTAGACCACACTAATTTATTAGTATGGTGTAGGGCCTCCTTTTGCGGCCAATACGTCAATTTGTCTTGGGAATGACATATACAAGTCCTGCACAGTGGTCAGAGGGATTTTAAGCCATTCTTCTTGCAGGATAGTGGCCAGGTCACTACGTGATACTGGTGGAGGAAAACGTTTCCTGACTCACTCCTCCAAAACACCCCAAAGTGGCTCAATAATATTTAGATCTGGTAACTGTGCAGGCCATGGGAGATGTTCAACTTCACTTTCATGTTCATCAAAGCAATCTTTCACCAGTCTTGCTGTGTGTATTGGTGCATTGTCATCCTGATACACGGCACCGCCTTCAGGATACAATGTTTGAACCATTGGATGCACATGGTCCTCAAGAATGGTTCGGTAGTCCTTGGCAGTGACGCGCCCATCTAGCACAAGTATTGGGCCAAGGGAATGCTATGATATGGCAGCCCAAACCATCACTGATCCACCCCCATGGTTCACTCTGGGCATGCAACAGTCTGGGTGGTACGCTTCTTTGGGGCTTCTCCACACCGTAACTCTCCTGGATGTGGGGAAAACAGTAAAGGTGGACTCATCAGAGAACGATACATGTTTCACATTGTCCATAGCCCAAGATTTGCACTCCTTGCACCATTAAAACCGACGTTTGTCATTGGCATGAGTGACCAAAGATTTGGCTATAGCAGCCCGGCCGTGTATATTGACCCTGTGGAGCTCCTGACGGACAGTTCTGGTGGAAACAGGAGAGTTGAGGTGCACATTTAATCCTGCCGTGATTTGGGCTGCCGTGGTTTTATGTTTTTTGGATACAATCCGGGTTAGCACCCGAACATCCCTTTCAGACAGCTTCCTCTTGCGTCCACAGTTAATCCTGTTGGATGTGGTTCGTCCTTCTTGGTGGTATGCTGACATTACCCTGGATACTGTGGCTCTTGATACATCACAAATACTTGCTGTCTTGGTCACAGATGCGCCAGCAGGACGTGCACCAACAATTTGTCCTCTTTTGAACTCTGGTATGTCACCCATAATGTTGTGTGCATTTCAATATTTTGAGCAAAACTGTGTTCTTACCCTGCTAATTGAACCTTCACACTCTGCTCTTACTGGTGCAATGTGCAATCAATGAAGACTGGCTACCAGGCTGGTCCAATTTAGCCATGAAACCTCCCACACTAAAATGACAGGTGTTTCAGTTTCATTGTCCAACCTCTGTAATTATTGACTATATATATATATATATATATATATATATATATATATATATATATATACACTGTATGTAAATACCCATTAATCACTGCTATCACTGCCCCTTCATTTAGTGAAGGAGGAGTGATAGTTATGTGAGTGCCATCTATGCAGCCAATTATCCCTGGAAATCCTAAAATATAAGATTAGATAATTGGTGCTTGAAGTCACAAAATGTGATACTGACTAAAATTTTGCTTCCACTGAAACCTGCAAGTCTGTGGAATTCTTTTATTTGTCTTGTGGGTCGGTGACTTGGGAACACTACACGACCGTACAGTAAATATTTAAGTGCAACAGTAACATTCCTGACAGCACGACATACAGGTCCTTCTCAAAATATTAGCATATTGTGATAAAGTTCATTATTTTCCATAATGTCATGATGAAAATGTCTTTTATTGTCTTAATACGGATGATTTTGGCATACAGCTCATGAAAACCCAAAATTCCTATCTCACAAAATTAGCATATCATTAAAAGGGTCTCTAAACGAGCTATGAACCTAATCATCTGAATCAACGAGTTAACTCTAAACACCTGCAAAAGATTCCTGAGGCCTTTAAAACTCCCAGCCTGGTTCATCACTCAAAACCCCAATCATGGGTAAGACTGCCGACCTGACTGCTGTCCAGAAGGCCACTATTGACACCCTCAAGCAAGAGGGTAAGACACAGAAAGACATTTCTGAACGAATAGGCTGTTCCCAGAGTGCTGTATCAAGGCACCTCAGTGGGAAGTCTGTGGGAAGGAAAAAGTGTGGCAGAAAACGCTGCACAACGAGAAGAGGTGACCGGACCCTGAGGAAGATTGTGGAGAAGGGCCGATTCCAGACCTTGGGGGACCTGCGGAAGCAGTGTACTGAGTCTGGAGTAGAAACATCCAGAGCCACCGTGCACAGGCGTGTGCAGGAAATGGGCTACAGGTGCCGCATTCCCCAGGTCAAGCCACTTTTGAACCAGAAACAGCGGCAGAAGTGCCTGACCTGGGCTACAGAGAAGCAGCACTGGACTGTTGCTCAGTGGTCCAAAGTACTTTTTTCGGATGAAAGGAAATTCTGCATGTCATTTGGAAATCAAGGTGCCAGAGTCTGGAGGAAGACTGGGGAGAAGGAAACGCCAAAATGCCAGAAGTCCAGTGTCAAGTACCCACAGTCAGTGATGGTCTGGGGTGCCGTGTCAGCTGCTGGTGTTGGTCCACTGTGTTTTATCAAGGGCAGGGTCAATGCAGCTAGCTATCAGGAGATTTTGGAGCACTTCATGCTTCCATCTGCTGAAAAGCTTTATGGAGATGAAGATTTCATTTTTCAGCACGACCTGGCACCTGCTCACAGTGCCAAAACCACTGGTAAATGGTTTACTGACCATGGTATCACTGTGCTCAATTGGCCTGCCAACTCTCCTGACCGGAACCCCATAGAGAATCTGTGGGATATTGTGAAGAGAACATTGAGAGACTCAAGACCCAACACTCTGGATGAGCTAAAGGCCGCTATCGAAGCATCCTGGGCCTCCATAAGACCTCAGCAGTGCCACAGGCTGATTGCCTCCATGCCACGCCGCATTGAAGCAGTCATTTCTGCAAAAGGATTCCCGACCAAGTATTGAGTGCATAACTGTACATGATTATTTGAAGGTTGACGTTTTTTGTATTAAAAACACTTTTCTTTTATTGGTCGGATGAAATATGCTAATTTTGTGAGATAGGAATTTTGGGTTTTCATGAGCTGTATGCCAAAATCATCCGTATTAAGACAATAAAAGACCTGAAATATTTCAGTTAGTATGCAATGAATCTAAAATATATGAATGTTAAATTTTCATCATGACATTATGGAAAATAATGAACTTTATCACAATATGCTAATATTTTGAGAAGGACCTGTAGTTGCCTTTGAAAGATGTTCTATGTCACCTATGTTATGCAAAAAGCTGCTGATGGCCTAAAAACAAAGTGCAGTCATATTAGTGATGTGTGGGCTGAGATTATTACTGACATAAATTATTGACTCACAAAAAACAGTAACGCTCGAAAATATATTAATCTGGAAATGATAATACAGCTAATGGCAGTCTGATCACCCTCTCCAGCTGGAGATTTCTCTGGAGTATTTGGGCCCCAACGTCTACAGGCTACTCCAAAAAGGACATCTGGTGCCAGATCTCAGCTTAAAAATTAAACCAAACCCAGGGTTAGTTCAATAAACCTTGGTACCAAGCAGGGTTGGTATGTTGCAGTGGTAACATGACTCAGGGTAACGGCTACTTGGCTTTTTGAAACTCAAAACCCAGGGTATGCACATACTTACCCCAGAACTTTGAATTTTCACTAACCCCTCTTCCTGAAACTAGGCCCAGGAGTCACTACATTGTTAAACACAACTTTAAACTTAGGTAATTATCCATAATTTTTATTTTAGAGTATATTTTTGATTAATATAATCAAAAAAAGTACTTAGGTATAATTTTAAATTGAAGTGTTATTAAACTGTAAGGTAGTTTTATTTATTAGAAGTCATAGCTACAGTGTATAATAGCATCTGCATGAACCATGTGGATTCAGACAGAAAAAAAAATCTCCAGACCATTTATGTCTTGATTTATTCTGCCACACTCAATATTGGGTACACCACAATCTGATATCGAGTTGATATCTATCCATCATCTGTATTCGCTTATCCTTGAAGGGTTGAACGGTCATTGGGAGAGAAGAAGGGTACATCCTTGACAGGTCAGACACAGACACGCAGGACAAACAACCATGCACACACACGCACAAACATACTTGTACCAAAGTGTAGAATAACCAATTACTCTAACAGTGATGTTTCTTTGGACTGTGGGAGAAAGGCAAAGTATCCAGAGAAACCTTAGGCATGCGTGTGGAATGCATGCAAACTCCACGAGGAAAGAACCCAGGCTGGGAATCGGGGCCTTCAGGCTGCAAGGCAACATTGCTACCACCCATTGCATGGCCCATGTTGATTACTTGAAGGTAGCCCTGAGGACAGCTTCAAAAGCAACTAAAATGTCTATACACTAAAATCACCAGAACATCCTGTAGGATGTAGTCTGCATTTATAGCAGATTTCATTTGACCCCATTACAACAGGACACCTGTCCATCTGGGGACTCTGCCTGCTTGCCAAAATTGTTGGGAAACTGACCCACTTTTAAATAGGAAAACTGCTTGCAATTAGTAGCAGAGGGGGAATAGGTTTCAGTTGGTGACTGGAATCTAAAGTTGTTACTGAACAAGTATGTTCTCAAACTGCTCAATAATTAAATCCGACTACCACAGTCTGATGTGGGGATAATGCTTTATTAAATTAGAATCATGGTTATGCAACTGTATTACCACACAGCAGTGGAAGTGAAGTAGCAGAGTGGAAGTGAAGTCAAAGCAAGATTTTCATCTTATTTTTAGCTCTTTTCAGAAATTAATCACTCAAGGGTGTAAAACGCAATATCGGTGGCTTTTGCAGATTGATGTAATCTGATCTGTACAGTGACAGTATTTTAAGGTGAAAGAGTTCCAATTAGTGGATCTAATGCACTCAGCATTGTCAGCTCTATCATCTGGGGGACATCTGGGAAAACAAAAAGACAAAAAAACAAAAGGCAGAAGCTTTTACTCAAGATAACTTGGAAGCTTTTGGGAGGTGAGCTATTTTAGCCTACGAGTCACCATTTTATTTATTCAGGATAAGAACTCCTGCAAGTAAAGACACTTTGTAATTTATAGATTTTCAACAAGCCTCTTATATTAGCCAAACCTAACATCTTAAATTCCAAATCAGGAATTCTGGTCACCATGAGATTAAAACATCTCGAGTCCAAACATGCCCAGAATTATCATGCTTTAATAATAAAGTTACAATAACATTTGATGTAAACCAACAATATTGCACATTGCTCAGGCACAGAAGAAGCCTCAGGTTGCCTTAAAGCATAAACTTATTTGCATAAATACACAAGCTGTACAGAGTGCTATACTCCAAAGGAAGGGTCCAGTGAGGGTGAGGGGATTTCACAAAACGGTGAACTCAACATTAAAGCTTTGGCTGAACATTTAAGGTTTCTTTATACAAAAACATAAGAGATTTCAGAATCCAAACAAATTAGCGTCCAGTCTTTCATTTCCTAAAGGTCTTAAAAAAAAAAAAAGGTAACATCACAGGACATGACAACCATCTACTCAGATGATTTGCTTGTTTAATGTAAATAAATAAAGAATAAATACGGTTTGGTCACCACTAAGCTTCCATTCATAGTAACAGTAGAATGCAAAAATAACAGTGTTGAAACCATGACAGCTGCAATAATGTCATCAAGTGTTGTTGAACAAAACAAAGTTCATACTGCTCTTGGCAAAGTGCTTTCAGTTCAAAGTTAGGCGTGAGCATGCAAGTTTAAAGCGATTATGTGTTTGGCCTGCGAGTGACATGACGAAGTGAGTGCAATCCCATGATGCAACAGCCCCTAATCAGAGCCCCAATGTTGTACACTGGAGTGCTTCCGTCCACACCGTGTCGCGAGTACAACCAGGCCACAGTGGGCAACACAGGGGCTGCCACTGCCACCAGATCAACCAGAAAGTTGCTGCTCCAGTAACTCTTATCCACCAGTATCTTGCTTGCTGACTCAAAAGGTTTCTCTTCCTGGACACCAAAGTCCAGCTCCTCCATGAACCGGCTGCTCTTTGTGAGGTCTGAACTACTGGTATCAGTGGAAGTGTTAGGACCACCAAGAATGCTAGGCTGCAAACGTTCTGAGCCTGACTGATCAACAGTGGATTTAGATGTGGGTAGGATTGGGAAATCCAGGAGACTGCTGGGAGCTGTAAGAGCAGCATCCCCAAGTGATGCCCCATGGAACTTCAGAAGCTGAAGTAGAGCCTGCAGGTCTGGCGATATGGGCAGAAGGTTAGTCTGAACTTCTTTGTCTGTCTTCTGATGGTATGATGGGCTTGAAGAGATAATGACTGTGGATGAAAGTCCAACTGGTGGAGATGCTGGGGGTGGAGTAGATGCATGCACCAACTGTCCCTCTTCTGACAGAGCAGGCTTCTCAGCACCCGACTCTACTGGGGACTTTGGCTTGGAAACGGAGTCCTGACTGAAATCCACTGCATTAGATATGAAGACCTGCTCAAAAATGTCCTCTCTGTTAGCCATCTCATCATTCACCAACAGACCACTGTCTGCCATTGCCTCCGCTCCCGCATTTCCCAGCTCCATCCCACTCTCTTCCTCCCCCAACAACTTCTTATCCCCTTCAGAACGGTCACACATAAAGTCCAGGGCACCCTCATCTTGGAGGGTAGAACCACTTTGGGCAAGCTCCATGCTGTGCAGCAGGGACTCCAGCTTCCTGTTTTGGATGTTGATATCAATGAAATACTTCTGTATTCCCTTATCCTTCTCCATCAGGCTGTTCTTCATAGTTTCCACCACCTGACGCAGCTGCCTGATCTCTTTGCGGGCTTCTTTGAGGGACAGTTGTGCCTCCACTCTGTGGCATTCCTCTTCAATCCAGTCTTCTCTCATTCTGCAAAGCTGGGCCTTCAGCTCCCCAATCTCATTCTCTCTAGTAAATTAGAAAGTACATTGTCAGGAATAAGGATAAATAATCTATTTGTGTACACCACATCATATACAGGGGAAGACTTCTACCAAAACATCCCAGATGTTTTTCTTATGCAATAGCTCTTTCCTAATTCATTTCCATCCATTTTATGCTTGGATTGAGCTCCTGAATGTATTATGTCACCACTGTTTCTTCTAAAGCAGTTATCCAACCATCTTGAAACACATGGCAAGAGGTACATTTCTTTTTCGCAAACAGTGCAGGTAGTAGACGCAGCACAAAATCAGTTATGATTTGGCCTTTTAATCATTTATAAAGGTTTCAGAAGAGTGTGTTTACAAACAACGCACCTGTCGTTCCTGTATAGTGAATATCTTAGACACCTGTGCAAGTTCTAAGTACTGTTAGTAGATGGTGAGTGTAATTGACAACCAGGATTGGGCCATGGAAGCAAGTTGATTTGTTGGCTTTAGTAGACAATGATGGATCAGCGACTTTGAACAGATTTTGACATGGATTCTGGATCATCTTCACCCAACTGGATGTTTTCCTTGAGGAATACAGCTCAGAGGGAGTGTTTCAGCTCAAATGGGTTAAGCCATTAATGTTTGAACCAATGTATGACTGATGATCCCCAAACAATGGCGGATGCTAACGTGGATATAGAGTCTGAAGGAAAAAAGTTGAGGTTATTGATCACATTCTGAACTAAACCTGGTGCAAAACTTGTATTTCCTGTCAATGTTTTTAAATATGTAAATACAAAGTTAAAATTGATTTTCACATACTCCATATATCCAATGTTCTGCTGGCATCCCCTTAACTTGTGATATGCCATGGACAGCGGTCAAAGAAATCCAATCTTGCTACAATGCACTTCGCTCTTTACATTTTAAATAATGCATCTAAAATCTGAATTGTAATGCAGAGTCATGGCAGGGCTCAGATGCAGATTTGTTTTTGTTTTAATATATGGGCCATGTGGGCAGTTCCACTGGAAGGCATTAAAAAGGGGACACAAGTACCAAATAAAATAAGCCATCAGTACCCTAAACAAGTTTTCCATGGCTTTATACATGCAGTGAATAGGTAGTTAGCATCCTTGTGCCTTAAGGTGGTGAAAAGAAAACTGTCCATTTCAGTCTGCCCTGTAATACTTTGAACACGTTGGACATATTCAATACTTTTAGAAACTAATGCCAGCTAAGTACAAGAAAGGGAAAAAACAGACTTAAATTTTGATTTAAAGAGGCTTAACACTATATAGTGTGTATCTGATTCAAAGGCAAGTCTGGCCACTTTTGTCAAATTAATCCTTTTAAAAACAAAATTTTAGTGGTGAATGCTGTACAACCTGTCATGAACTTTGTTCTCTGACTCCAACAGCTTGGTTTTCAGGTGTCTGATGTTCACTTCCTTCTGTTGCAGTGGAGTTAGGTACTGCTCAGGGTTCGGGGGCCTGATGCCGTGGTTGTCTCCACAGGAGTGGTAGCGGCCCAAAGTCACTCTTCTGTTGAGCACATAGTTGATTATGGTAGTGAAACAAAACATTTACTTCTTAAGGAACAACCCTCCAATCTGTCTTTTAGACATTTTCAGGCAGCAGCAAAAAACAAACTGATGCTTAAAAAGCAAAGTGACTCTTTGCTAAAGGTAATTAGTCTGGCTGACAGAGTGCTGTCAGGGCAGATGCCCAGTAAAGCCTGGAATTACTGGCTGACACAGGATTACTAGCATTCTTACTTGATTAAGACATATGTTGAGCACAAATATCTAGATTCCATGTAAATTTATGAAAAATCTAATGTCCTCTGATTGCTTTGTATATTTATCTAGAGAAGGGATTCGTTCATCTGTTTTTTTATTGTCGTATTTTTTAGAAGATCAAAAGGTGTATTTGAACAAAGCGGCATGCAAGCCCCGCTCTCAATATCCTAGCAACCTGGAATACTTGAGGCTTTGATGAAATAGAAATAGAAACAGCCTAGGAGAAGGCAACACTGGGGAGAAAAGGATGTCACATGACAAAGCCTTACAGGCAAAACATAAACTGACTTAAGGATTCTAAGTGACAGCAGTTTAGGATCAAGCTGCCAGTATGAGATGAGGTAGAATCTGTTTTGACAAAAAATAAAAAGGCTTTGAGTTGAAGTGTTTCACTTTTGCCCCAAAGTAATCAAATCAAATATTTCAAGTAGTGAGCAGCCTAAAGCACCAGGTAAAGAATTAATCATGGAAAATTCCCAATCTTCACACTCTCTGTGTGCCCACTTAATTCTGGATCAGCCTGAGTCAGCTGGGTGACTGTCAGGGTAGCCTGTTTTTACATTTGCTCTATGAAGGGCTCATTAATCCCAGTCAGACTATAACCAGTCTAATCCCAGACAGCTGCAAGAAAGGAAATCACAGTCTGATTTTAATCCCACCACCCACTTACAGCCATTTTGACCAATGTCAAGGCCAGAATTAAAATCTCTCAACTCCAAATCTATTTTTTTATCTGCCAGAGCTAGATTTTTAATACATTAAAGACAAATAATTAGGAAGATTGTGGTCTAGATGGTATAAATGGCACCAGAGCGTCTTACTTCATATTGATAATTTGTGCAAGTAGGATGATTGACATAAGATAAATGACTAGTACCTATTAGTGGGACTGGAGTTACAGCTGCTGCTGAGAGTTGAAGAAGCAGCTCTTGGAGGAGTCCTGTAGGGAGCATAAAGTTCTGAATCATGCTTCACAGATGGGACCCCAGCTGGTTTGAATACTGGGAACATTCTGATGCGAGGACCGTGACTTCAATGGGATTTAAAGAACGTATAAAAACAAAGAAATAAGTTTTAAAACAACCTCAAGCTGGGCACTTTCTCTAGTTATTTAAATAATAGAAGAGAACTCTGTAATCATACCAGCGTGAGGAAGCTTTCTTTCCAACCAAACTCGACGTGAGGATTTCCTTGGTCTTCAGGCTGCCTGTGCTGCTGGAGGAACTGAAATCTGCCTCACTGCCTAAAAGGGGGGTGGGGCAATATTAATGTGTTGCATCCAACCAGATTTAAAGTAAAAAAAATAAATAAATCAAGATTTTTAAAAGCAAAAAAGAGAAGCTTCTTTAAATTATTTGCTCTACTGCGACAGTTATTGCAAACACTATAAAACTGCTCTTTAACTTATTTTCTCAGACTGTGGCATAAGTACAACAGACAAGTGCAGTGGAGAGTTACAGAGAACTTTGTATAAACTAAATCCGCCAACAGTGAACCAAGAAAAATTACTGCTGATTTATTTTCTTACCTTTGAAGCCGGACTAATCTGGGAATAGCTAAACCCAGCCATCTTTTTGTTGTACATTAAAAACCCAGTGGCATATGACAATTATCTTTGCTTTCAATCAATGCAAACACTACTAGAACATTTTCACAAACTGAGTTTGCTGAAAGATTTAAGTAGATCCAAACCATCAGATGTGCAAAGCAGCTGTGGTTTTTGTAATGTTTTAAACCATGGAGCAGCCATATTAAATCTTAATGTGTGGATTGATGGTTAAACCCAAATTTCCAACTTGGAAATTTGGCTTCAGAGAACTTCCTGTTTTTTTCATAATTCAAACTTGAATGTTTTGACGTTTGACTAAAAACAGAATTTTGAGAAAAACTTAAATTCACAACTAAACCACATCTTCAAGCCAAATAATTTCCTTTTTTTTTTTCACTACTAAAAATTCCAAATCATTTGTCTTTTTAAAAAGTGAAACATGCACATCTGGCAAAACATGAGGTCTTGAATCCCCCTTTTTTTAATAAACATATCACCCATTTGGAAAATTGACTACATTTTCCAATATTCATGGTGCGAATCCATGAATAAATAGATGGATAGCTAGCTAGATACACACACACACACACTGCAGACACTTTCAGCAGCTGATACCAGTTGGTAAAAGTTCTCAATCCAAAGAAGACCAGCTGATTGCATCAAGTCATTTACTTTGTTGCAAGGTGAAAATCAGTAACTGCATTAAATAGACTTTGGCCCCAGTCCCTGGATTTTGCCACAAGACAGCAGCATCCCCACCAGGCAAAGAAAAGAAAGAAAAAAATCTCTTTGACTAGCAAGATGCACTTTTGAGTTTTCCTACTGGAATAGGAAAAATACCCTGAAACCAATTAGTTTATTTTAAAATTTACAAAACAGCTGGTGTGTAATTCTTTGGTTGGAAAAATTTGGTTGGAAAATTTTGCCTACATGCCTTGGTAAAGTCTTTAATCCATACCTCATTGTCATTGGGCATAGCTAATTAATATAGCAACAAAAATGATCAGTTGTATATTTCTACTTTGTAATTTGTATTATAACAGTGTTGCTTTATGCATATATTGGATTACAAAAATATTTGCCATGCAACAGATTAGCAAATCATGCATCAGAATTGGTCTGTGTAATACATTCTGCAAAACTGAATCCTAATTCTACAAAACAGGCTAAATGTTAGAGGTGAGAAGCCATTCCCACTAAAATGATGATCTGGAACAACTAAACATTCAAAGTCCTACCTGAGAAACATCTTTTCCCATCAAACAACACCATGGTAATGTGTCTAATAAAGACTGTGAAAAACAAAGTAGCTCAAACTTGAGGACTGTGACCCTTCAACACTTTGTGAGTCAACTGAGGTTCTGTGCATGTTCAGTCAGTGAAGTAACCTCCTGCTAATCAAACTAATTGGCTAAGGTCCCAAACTTTTCCCACAGCCAATCAGCTTTCATCTTGCCTCTGAGTCACAATCAGGCACTTTTCTCTCTCTTTTATGCCTAGATTAAAGGGCAGGAAATTTAATTAGGAGTAAAGAGGAGCACTGTTTCTGATCAGTCTCAAACAGGGAATAAATGTACTCTGGTCTCTTTTTAGGAAAGAAACTTTGACCCTGCCAGTGTTTGTATGTCTTGGAATTATGTGTGCTGCTGACATGTAACTAATACTGTCACTGTATTTTTGTCTTCAGGGACCTCTGGGAAATATTGATAGAAAGAAGGCTGTTGATTAAAGCACTGATGATGATGATAAAACTGGACACAATTGTTTGAGAAAAGTACATTTTGTTAGGTACTTAAATCTTCCGCTTTACCTTGGGCTCTTAGGGCTGACCTCAGCTCCCTCTTGTGCCTTGGTGTGCTGCAGGCCTCTCCTCCACTCGCTGCCATCACCCTCACCCTCTTCACTTTGGTTTTGCGCTCTGGCAGTGTCGGCGACCCATGGGGACTCCGCTCTGAGCCTGACGGGGTTTTGGAGGGGGACACAGACTGACTAGTGGGGCAGCCGGTGTCATCTATTGTGGACAGGCACACAGATGGGTAACAGCTAGGAACATGCAGGGCAGAGCACGCAGCCAACACAAGCAGTCAGTCAGAGCACAACGTTCAACCCCAGTTGTTTTTCTGGGAGATGACGCAACAGCTTGCGTAAAGGTTCATCACATCTGCTCATATACAGACACTCTGGTGTAAGGTGTTTGCTTCTTATCTTAACTGGGCTACGTTTTACTGAACATAAAAATCACATCTGCATGGTCTGTTTTAGACTGCATAATCCACTATGCAGAAGGAGTGAAATGTCATTTGAAATCTGACATGACTGTTTAATGTTTCTGAAGTTTATATGTGGAATTCACTTAACTTCTGTTTTTCTTATCTTATGTGGAACCATCTCATTATATGTATTATGCAAATATATCTTACTTATGTGAAAGCCAACAATATACATATAAATTGCTAATCTTAGAGTGGTACTAATAGTTCTTACCAGAGCAAAAACTGTTGGTGCTGATAGTTCTCTTGGAGTGCTCAGAACTGATGTCACACTCCTTACCGTCTTCCTCGGATAAAAGGGAATCAGATAGAGGCGATCCCTTGTCCTTTGGTCGGAAACGATGGAGAACCAAACGTGGGATGCGGCTGCGAGGGCTTCCTTTTTCAGGAGATTTCTTTTCCTATTTAAAACATTTGTCAGTATAAAAGTCAAAATAAAAGAATTTAGCTTTATTTAAGTTAATAAAATTAAATAAAGTTTTTTTTAAATCATATTTATAGTGTTGCAAAAAATTCAGTTCCCTCAAACATTTTCACATTTTTGTTTTAAATTGTCCAGTCTTGTCATAGTTTCTCAATTAGATTGAGGTCTAGACTTTGATTTGGCAATTCTAACACATAAAAATTATTATTAGGTGACTTTTAAAGGCAAGTGGTTGCACTGGATTGATTTTAGGGCTATCAGAGTAAAAGGGCAGAATATACAGAAAAGGTTTTGCAAAAATGTTTATGGTTGTAATATGACTAAATGTGAAAAAGCTAAAGGGGTTGTAATTTATATAGTTTCCATTGTTATTATAATTTACTGCATAAAAAGGCAACCTACATGGAATTATTGTCAAATCACTTAAAAGCAGAGGAGACTCACCTCATATTCTTGAAATGGTCCCATCGTGCTTGACACAGCTTTATTCCCTAATGAATGGCAGGTAAAATAAAAATCCAGTGATTTATTTTTAGCAGGAAACATGTCTATGACAGCCTTTACACGTGGCACTGAAACGGCTCAAAAACAAGAGCTCCCTGTCTGAACTCTGTTACGCCACTAAATCCCACCCACAACACACACAAACAGACACGAACACACACAAGCTCAGAGCCTGCCTGGTACGGATGGCACACGGATACTTGAACCAGACACATTAAAAATTACATCCAATATTTGTATTTTATTTGTTTGTTGATCTCATTTGTCTAGATCTTTGATCATATGAGTGTTAGACAAAATCCAACCAGCAAAGCAAACCTGTACTCCAAATACTGTAGCTTCACTGTGGGGCAAGGAACAGTAATTACAGTGCCTTAGAAAAGGATTTGTACCCCACAAACATTTTTAATCATCACACTAGGACCACAAACATGAATTTATTTTGTTAATTATTGATGTGACAAACCAAAACAAAGTTGTGCATAACTGTGAAATAAAGGAAAAATAATACATTTTCTAATTTTATTCCAAAGCCTGAAAAGTGTGAAACACATTTGTTTTTGCCCACTTCACTCTAAATCTCCAAAATGAAATTCAAATGAACAAATCTGTAAAAGACATTTATGTGTTACAATGGCCCAGTCAATGTCTGTACCTTAATCCCATTGGGAATTTCAATTCAATTCAGTTTATTTATATAGCGCCAATTCACAACACATGTTGTCTAATTAATCCTAACCATTGAACACTGCAGTCAGATTCAGTTATTCAAATTGGATTAAAGGTTTTTCTATCTAAGGATTTCTGGTGAGACTTGTCTCAGTCCAGTCTAAATGAGCATGAGCTATTTTGATGAGAGGGCAAAGTTTTAGTCACTAAACATGCAAAACTGCTAGAGACAGAAAAACATAGCTCCACACTCACGTCTCGTTTTACTTCCACTTCACAATTGTATATTACTTTGTGGTCATCTGTCATATAAGATATGGACAAAATACATTGAAGTATGTGGTTCTAATGTGAAAAAAAGCTTTTGCTAGGGACTCTCTTTATTGTTTAGACTTTCTCAATAAACTTAAAGACTTGTTTTAAAAGATAACCGCATTCAGAGTCAGACACACATTCTGTGATACAGTTGATGAAGCAACACGAACACTCGCTCAAAGCCATCTGTGCCAAAAGTGTGAGGCTGTCTGCCAAAAGCAACAAAGTACAATAATAATCAACAATAATCAGTGAGATATAATGGAGGATGGATATTATATTCTTTTTTAAATGGATTTCCATAAGAACACAAAGCAGAAAAGGACTTGTGTAACTGTGTACCTTGTTTCATGTTCATGCATGTTATAAACAATATTAAAAACATGTTTTATTGATGCTAGAAAGTTAAATAATACAGATCTTTATTCATGCTTGGATGAACTTTATACAGTTGCTTCACTTCCTCTCTCTTGTTGATTGCATAAGTGGGTGAGTTGCATAAATGCAGAAATAGTTTTCTATAAGAAATTATGTCATTGACCCACAAAGGCTTGGGATAGTAATTGTTTAAACACCTTAGTTTCACTGATTTGAAATAAAGTATGATCATGTTCTAACATTAACATCTACTTTGCCTTTATAGGTAACCCAGAACGATTCATAATGATATCTTCCAAATCACAGAGGCCCAAAGATGATTGCTAAAACAGGACATAGTGCCAGGGGAATCAGAGCTCAGCTCATTTTTAGAAACTGATTTAGGTGGCTTAAATCACGTGTGGCCCACACCCTCTATTCAAGAGAAGTATCGCATCAGCCAGCTGATGCCAGATTATACCAACACTGAAGAACAACGGCCTGCCCTAGCAACACACTTAGCAACCGAGGGGGAAAAGCTGAATGAACGAATCAATCAAGAGAGGAGAAACTGTATCTTCATAGCTGCACAATGTTCTCATCCTGAGAGGCGGTTCTTCCTGGAGAACAGATAAAAATCAAAGGGGGTGGGGGTGGGGGGGCATTATACCGGGTTACTTATTACTAATTATAGTAATAGTTATTAATAATAGCAGTTTTTAACAACTGGATAACAATAGCATGTAACAGTTACACAATACCTGGGAAGTATATAATATATATATATATATAATTGGAAAGTGCCAGATATAATACCTGTAGATGCAGTGTATCACAAAAATTATTTATTCAATATTTCATTGTATTTTTAATTGGAGTTTGTGTGATGGACCAACACAAGGTAGCACACAGGTTTGAAGTGAGAGAAAAAAAGATTAATGGCCTTATTTTATTAATGAATAATATATATATATATATATATTATAAAGACTGAAATTAGCAATTATAACTCATGAATATGCTCTGGTCTGAACCATTCCATTGTAGCTCTGGCTGTATTTTTATCGTTCTTCTGCTGGAAGGTGAACCTGCACCACACTATCAAGTCTTTTGCAACCTTTAACAGGTTATCTTGCAGGATTGTCATGTATTCAGCTCCATCCATTTTCCATTACCTATGGCCAGCTTCCTTGCCCCTCCTGAAGAAAAGCATCCCTTCAGCATGATACTACCAACACCGTGTTTAATGGCGTGATCAAGGTGTTAGTAGGACTTGTTTCTGCCACACATTTCTTTCTGCATGTTGATCAAAAAGTTTTGTTTTGGTGTTTTCTGTCCAGAACATCTTTTTCCACATACTGTGTCACCTACAAGAGGTGCTGCACACTCGTTTTGGCTTTCTTTCAACAATGACTTTCCTTTTGTCACTCTTCCGTAAAGAAGACTGGACAACTGATACTTGTTTCATCAACAAATTACCCCATCTGAGCTGTGGATTTCTGGAGCTCCTCCAGAGTAACCATGGGCCTCTTGGTTTATTCTCTAATTAATGCTCTCCCTGCCTGGCCTATCAGTTTAGCTGGGTGGCCATGTCTTGGCAAGTTTTAAAGTGTGCTGTAATCTTTAATCTGAGATCAAATTACTTGCACTCTATTTCCTAATTAAGTAACTTCTGAATGCAGATGATGGCACCAAATATTATTTAGAGGTATCAGGCTGACAAGGGCTGAAAATAAGTACATGCCACACTTTTTTGACTTTTGTTTGAAAAACATTTTTAAAACAGTGTCCCTTTCCTTTCACTTTAAATTTATGTGCTACTTCATGATAGTCCACAACATAAAATCCAAGTATAACATGTTAAAGTTAGTGGTTGTAACTACATGAAATTTTAAGGAGTATGAAGACATTTTCAAAACACTGTAAAATGTTTAGACTTCGACTATGTACATTATTGTGTCATTGTCATGTCAGCAAGGGCTAAAAATTTACACAAGTTGTATGTGTTTCTGTTTGCATTAAGCATTCATCCATCCATCCATTTTCTATACCCGTTTCTTCCATGAAGAGTCGCGGAGGAGCGGGTGCCTATCTCCATCAGTCTATGGGCGAGAGGCGGGGTACACCCTGGTCAGGTCGCCAGTCCATCACAGGGCAACTCAGAGAAACACACCCATTCACAATTAATGGCTATTTTAGAGAGATCCATTAACCTAACAGTCATGTTTTTGGACTGTGGGAGGAAGCCGGAGTACCCGGAGAAAACCCATGCATGCACGAGGAGAACATGCATACACCATGCAGAAAGAACCTCGGCCGGGAGTAGAACACAGGACATTCTGGCTGCAAGGCAACAGTGCTACCAATTGTGCCAACGTGCAGCCCTACATGTAGCACTACCCAATATTAGGAAACAGCTAAATTGCAATATAAATGTGGATTTTGTCAAGACTAAATTGATTGTGAATAAACCAAATTTTTTTCACTCATCTCTTTCTTTTCCATCATCTTCATGTCCTCAAAACTCTCTGAGTTTTTAGCATTAAGTCAAAAAAAGTACATCTTTGGAAATCAAGAGCAGTGAAAGTCTATCAAACTGACCGAATATATTATATAAATGTCCTTGAATATAATGCACTAAAAACATTGTGTCAAAGCAGTAATATGTGATTTTATATACTCTGATATGGTAATAATGAATTTAGCTCAATATATACTCGAGTCCAATCTGAACATTTTTATGGTGAGGTGGGAACATATATTTGCAACCTGCATAGTAAAGCTACCTGCTGGGGGATTTTCAAGCCAACTACCTGCAAGGAGAAATACATACCTACAGCATATATGCAAGCATATATTTGTAGAAAAAGCACTGATTTATATACAATCTGGACAAATCGTATTTCTCAAAGCTGTTGGTTAGCTGTTGAAAAACAAGTCTTTAAAATCTCCTCTGGAGCATTTTCTGTTAACCAGATGGTGTCCTTTCAAACAGCATGGAGTGGGCGTTCATATAATTCCCCTAATCCATCCGAGAGTGTATTTTATAGTGTAGATCTCTCCAGCTGACTAATGTGGAGCTGTTTACCCCATTTTGTTCGTAACCACATGACCCACTAAGTAATTCCCATAAATATCATTTCATGCTGCATCATTTTAGATGGGGAAAACAATCTGCATCACGATTAAAACAATTAATGGCATAGAGGAAAAAAACAAAAGGTTTCAGTCTAAGCTGTGAATCACATCATTCATTGTTGTTATCTTAAGCCTATTAACTCCCAAATAGACTGCATTACCACTACATGGTTTCACTACAGATCACTTTCACATTCACTGTACTGAAACCAATCAAACAGATGCAAGAGCTTTGTTTACCTGGCATTGTGATCAGTTTCTGTCCTGACTGACAGTTATTCCCTATATTTGTGGCACAGTTTGTCCCCTAACCTGTCATGGACAGTGGCTGCCAACACTGCAACATGTTTCAAACATAAATTGTCATAATTTGCAGGATGAGCTGAGTCATCACGCATAAAGAGACCAGTAAAGACATGCAGATGCCTCTGATGTGTTTACATGACCCCTTTGTTTACCACTTCTCACTTCACAACCTTAGGGCTTAATATATTATATCCCCAAATAACGACAATGAGTCTTTTAAAATTTACATTAAACAGCTCGATTTAAAATATCATTACATTTTTGGGTCTAAAAGTAGATATGGTTTTGTTTCATCAGGCGTTCCCACTGAGATTGTTTTTCTCAGGCTCCGAGCTGCATCCAGAAAAAGAAAAACATGCGAAGGCAGCCAGAGCAACTTCAGTCTCGGTAAAGATTTGAGATAACAGCTGCCATAAATTTTGTACAAATGTGGTCATTATCAGAAAATGTTTAAAAAAAACGTTTATGAACTTGTAAACAGATATTTCTCAGGCCACCTCCTATCCCCACAGTAGTTTCAGTTTCATTTTAAAATGACATAGTGATGATTTTTTTTTTTTTTTTTTTTCTTATCCATAGATTGAAGATAATCTAAAACACATACCTGAATGTTTGAATCGGATTTCTTCCCCCGAGAAAGACGCGCGTCAGCTGATACGGGGCTTGTTGCTCTGCTGCTGCTGCTGCTGAGGATGCTTATGCTGCGATGCCAGCCTCTGCTCTGCCGGAAGGATACAGACTGGAGAAGAGCTGAGCGCAAACTGTCGACACAAACAGATTGGGCAAGAATAGGGAGCTCTCACGACGCGCACTCAGTGTACCCGACATGTTGTGTTACATAACGCGTTACTTAACCAGCGACATGGGTAGAAAACACGACCCGATATGACAGGCCAAGTGGAAGTGGCTCGGAGGAGGATTTTTACATTTTTAACTATAACTTTCGCGACGGATTTCCTCTCATAAATGTACACAATGATCTCTACTTAAAGCGGGGATTGAATTCGACTAAAGAAATTCGGTCCAATAGTGACGCTGATTGTAGTGACAAATTGTTCTAATGTCTGAATGGCATTTTAACAACCTAACATTATTGCATAGCAACTAAAATCCACACAAAGCATTTGCAACGTTGAGCACAAACAGGTCAGAGATATGCCTGAAGCCACAACTGAGAGACTGCTCTCCCCATGGTGCCAAAACTGATTTGATGTTTGAGCGCTTTAAATTCAGCCATCTTAAAAATGTTAAACCACAGAATATTTTCAAGCAGCTGACAGTGACCGAGCGGCTGGGGTGCACAAAGGTCGACCGCACTGCTGAAATGTTACTGTGACTCGGAGTCCCACTGGCCTGCCGGGGTACTCCACGGACAGGTGGTTAGTCAAACAGAAACAAACAACCATTCGCACACACTCAAGGTGCCTGGTTATGCTCCGTTTTTTGAGTCTAATATGAAGCTAAGCCTAAAGTATTCATACCCCTGGTAGATTTAGATTTAAGGTTATTTTTCATTCAGCCAAGACGCTTATTTTTGAAAGGAAATAAAACAAACATCTATCTAAAGATAACAAAATAACATAAACCAGTATCAAATACGAAAATATGTTTAAACTGTTTTTATTTAAAAATGTTTTATAAAGATTTGTCTTTGATTTTTGAGGTTGGAAGGCCTTCTTGCTATCACCCTTATCGTTAGCACCCTCCACAGATTTTCTATTAGATTCAGTTTCGGGACTCTAGCTGGGCCACTTCAAAACGTCAATATTACTTCCATGTTGGCGAAATAAAAGATTACTTTAAAGCTAAATCTGCTAGTGGTATGAATAATTTTGGACTTAACTGTGGACCTATGAAGCAAATAAACACAATGCTGAATTTACAAAAAAAGAGATGAGTAACTATTTCTGAGAACACTAAAAATCCTCTTTTTTGGATGTTTGAACATAGATTTCCAGAATACTCTCCAGCTAATTCTCTGGGACCTCAACATGTTCCCGGGCCAGTGGGAATATATAGTCCCTGCAGTAAATTCTGGGTATTTCCCGGTGGTACCCAGGATGCATCCTGATTTGATGCCTGAACCACATCAACTGACACTCGTCTTGAGAAGGAGCAGCAGCAACTATTCTCAGAGAGCCCCTCCCCTTCTGGATGATGTAGTTCCTCACCCTAACTGTGAGGAGTTAAATCATCCGGAGTGTGAGTCAGACCGTCCTAAGGAGGAAGTTCATTTCAGCTGCTTGCATCCAGAATCTTATTCTTTCAGTCATCAACTACAGGGGTTGGACAATGAAACTGAAACACCTGGTTTTAGACCACAATAATTTATTAGTATGGTGTAGGGCCTCCTTTTGCGGCCAATACAGCGTCAATTCGTCTTGGGAATGACATATACAAGTCCTGCACAGTGGTCAGAGGGATTTTAAGCCATTCTTCTTGCAGGATAGTGGCCAGGTCACTACGTGATACTGGTGGAGGAAATCGTTTCCTGACTCGCTCCTCCAAAACACCCCAAAGTGACTCAATAATATTTAGATCTGGTGACTCTGCAGGCCATGGGAGACGTTCAACTTCACTTTCATGTTCATCAAACCAATCTTTCACCAGTCTTGCTGTGTGTATTGGTGCATTGTCATCCTGATACACGGCACCGCCTTCAGGATACAATGTTTGAACCATTGGATGCACATGGTCCTCAAGAATGGTTCGGTAGTCCTTGGCAGTGACGCGCCCATCTAGCACAAGTATTGGGCCAAGGGAATACCATGATATGGCAGCCCAAACCATCACTGATCCACCCCCATGCTTCACTCTGGGCATGCAACAGTCTGGGTGGTACGCTTCTTTGGGACTTCTCCACACCATAACTCCTGGATGTGGGGACAACAGTAAAGGTGGACTCATCAGAGAACAATACATGTTTCACATTGTCCACAGTCAAGGCAAAGACTGAACCTCAACCTAGAGGAAACAATCCTTTTTCTGTAAGATAGCAATGGCGTCAGACTGAAGCTAGGCTTATACTTGACGCATTGAATATGGCGTGAGGGTGTGCTCGCCAACAGTGATGTAATCATGCCATCCTCGACCCTGTGTGTGGTATCGTGCAGACACTGCAGAGAATCTAACACTTTCTCCACAAAACCTCCGTCATTGTCCAACTTCTAACAACAGTCGCCTAGACCCACCACCTTCTATACATAATCGGTCTCCTCCATATATTGGGGATAAGATGCCTGTTTGTGTTCAGGATGTTCCAGGAACATTTATGTGATATGTATAGTGCCCATGTGATAAGACTATCAGCAGTGATTATTTCCAGAAAAGCTTGGGCCCCTGATGGGAGAATGCTGTAAGCTAATAAGATAAGAAACAACAGACAGTGGAACTTGCCACCGAAATATTACCAGCCACTTAAACTGGCTTTATTTGACATTAGATCTGTCAGGAAAATCTTTACTGAGCGTAATCTTGATGTTATGCTTTTAACGGAAACAGGGTTAGATAAAAATAGTGGATCACATACACAGAGTCAGTGTGTCCCAATTACAATTTTCCTAGTGAAAGCAGAGAGCATATGAGAGGGGGAGGGGTGGCCACCTTTTTTAATGATTCACTAAAGTGCAAAAAGGCGTTCCTGGGAAAATTTCACTGTGTTGATTAAGACTGCGCGCTGTTATTTTGCCTGGTTTTCCACCTCCGATTCTTTGTAAAGGCTCAGTTATAGTGGCACTTAGGGGTTTTGCGCAGGACTCCGCTGAGGGTGCGCAAGCTAGAACAAGCCCTGTAAGGTAAGGTAGGTAAGGTAAGTTTATTTATATAGTGCTTTTCAACAACGAGACACTCAAAGCGCTGTACATACAATTACAATATAATCACAAAGCAAATAAACACAGATACAGACACAGAAAAACAAATCAAATGATCAAATCAAAACAGAGGTAATTTAAAAAAGTAAAATAAAATAAAGAGAATAGAATGATGGAAGAAAATGAAAGGAAAATTGGACTGAAAACGCAACAAATCATGCCTAGATGGCACAGTCAAAGGCCACTCTAAACAAATACGTTTTTAATCTTGATTTAAAGCAACTTAGGGTTTCGGCGCTTTTACAGTTTTCTGGCAGTTTATTCCAGGTTAGTGGAGCATAAGAACTAAAAGCTGCTTCTCCATGTTTGGTTCTGGTTTTGGGTATGCAGAGTAGATTTGAGCGAGATGACCTGAGAGGTCTGGATGGTTGATACACTGACAACAAGTCTGTAATGTATTTTGGTGCTAAGCCATTCAGTAATTTATAGACTAACAGAAGTATTTTAAAGTCTATTCTCTGAGCTACAGGGAGCCAGTGTAAGGACTTTAGAACCGGGGTGATGTGCTCCACTTTCTTAGTTCTAGTGAGGACGCGGGCAGCAGCGTTCTGGATCAACTGCAGCTGTCTGATCGACCTTTAGGCAGACCTATGAAGACACCATTGCAGTAATCAATTCTACTAAATATGAAAGCATTAATTAGTTTTTCAAGGTCCTGCTGAGACATTAGTCCTTCAATCCTGGAGATGTTCTTTAGGTGATAGAAGGCCGACCTAGTTACTGTCTTTATGTGTCTCTGAAGGTTCAGGTCTGAGTCCATCACTACACCCAGGTTTCGAGCCTGACTGGTGGTTTCTAGCTGTATTAACTGAAGCTGTGTGCTAACTTTTAAACGCTCTTCCTTTGGTCCAAAGGAAGGCATTTATACTTGATGCTGATGTTGCTGCAGTATTTTCCGAAAACACAGGGGGCACTATGCCAGATAATCAGTGGAAGAGTAAAAGAGAGAAGAAGCACTTAAAATGGCTGTCTGCACTATCAAAACAATCTGCCAACTATTTTTTTTTTTTTTTTTTTAGATGATGAACTGGAGCTTATCAATAATATCAACCATATCTACAATATCTGATAGTGTTCACTATGTGCACAGCATAAGGGCAATCCAAATCTTCACTGAGTGGACACGTGAATAAGAGAAGGAAAACCTGCCTGGGATGGAAATGACTGTGGAAAAGTGTTGCCGATCCATAATGGAACAGCACCCCAGACAGCAACCCATATCAAAAACCAGGTCATATACCCAATCACAAGAATCTCTGGTAACCCTGCATGCATGTTTGTCTTTGTTGTTGTTGCAGTTTTGATATTGTTTGTTTGAAGGAACTAGAGTCTAAAAAATAAATCTAAAGTGTGTGGGTAGAACATGCAAACTCTGTACCAAAAGGCCCTGACAGTTATTTGAACCCAAGCCAAACTATTTTATCCAACCTTAACTGCTTGCTGACATTATGTTTTCCTTACTACTACTACTACCGCTGCCTACAACTTTCCAGTTCATTATCGCCACCAGCTGCTCATGAGTGAAATTGTATGAAAGGGTTTTCAGTGGAAAAAAAAGAATTTCCATTCTTTCTTAAAATATTTTCAAGAGTAACTTCCGCCTCTCCTCCTATAAGGCTTCAGAAAGAGCCAGCCACCAGGCCACAATCCCTAATAGCGGGTGATGGAGCTGTGAATTTTTTTCCCATCTGCCACCAGCCTGGTTAACAAAGCCCGGAAACCACCCTGACACTGTCCCTTTCCCCCACACCCCCCCTTTTTTTGCTGACAGGACACTTGTAACTTGTAACTCTATGAGTTACATTAACGCTCAGCTTGGACTCCTGCTTTACTTGCACTGCTTTACTTGCACAATGATCACCTGCACTGTTGTATTGCTCTTGCATCTTATACTGCTCTATATTTACTCTCACTCACTTAAAACTGTGCACATATATTTATATTATATTGTAGATATGTTTATACTGTTTAATTTGTACTGTATTGCACCGACTACGCCAAAACAAATTCCTTGTATGTCCAAAAACGTACTTGGCAATAAAGCTTTTCTGATTCTGATTCTGATTCTGATTCTGAATGAGATGAAACACTTCTGCCACAAGAAAAACACCAAAATAATTAGTTTTGTCTATAGCATGCTGTCTGATAACTCTGAGAAAATATTAATAAACGTGGAAGAACAACATCAGTGAAAAAGCTCAATATACATACAGAAGCACTCGATGATATATTTATAAAAGAAACTTTCTTAGAAACTGCTTTGGGGTTATTTCAATTGTTACGGACACGGAGACAGAAACGAAAAGGAAAAAAATAAAAAGCATGAAAGAGAGATAGGTGGGGCAAAATGCAATAGCGAGTGTGAGGAGCCACAGACTTGCCCCCCTGGACCTGGGACAGATACAGACCAGTGACCCCAGGACATATCACTCCCCAAACAGAGGCCCTGTGTCCGGGCAGGGGCTAGAGCCACAGAAGGAAGTATTGGGGGGAGGCCACCACAGCACGCCAAGGAATGGGCACCCTGCCAACCGCACACCCAAACCCCAGAGGTGCCCCAGCAAGCAGGCCACCGATACTCCCACATGGTACACCCCGCTGCAGGTCCCAAGACCTGCAGGCCGGCCGGCCAGCCCCTCCACCAAAGCGAAACCACATCCCAATCAACACCGCACACTGCCCAGCCAAGAGCCCCTCGACGGACCGAGCACCAAAGCCAGGGACTGAGATCCAAGGAAATCCAAGCAATCACAAGAGAGTCGAAACGCCAGCTCCAACACCAGACAAACCCCAAGACCTGAACCCTAACCCCAGCACAGATCCTGACCAGAAGGCCCGCTCCCTCTCTCGACCTCCGTCCCCAAACGGCAAACAGCAAACGGGGGTGTAAAAAGACCCCAAGCCTACCTCCGCCTGCTCAGGTGTGGTGTTGATGCGTGCTGTTGTAGTGTGCATTTAAAAAGAAAGACGACCCTCCCCTCCAGGACCCTCAATGACTACATGCGAATTAACCCTTAGAGGTGAGCGTAGGAACCAGAAGTTAGGTTGATAAAATACACTCCCTGTCGATGCCATTGAACGCGGGCACCCCCAAGGCCCTACCTGTGAATGTCATGAAAACGTTATAAGTGAAAGTGTCTCAGTTGTACGATAAAATTGGGGCCCAGGCTACCATGGGATCGCAGAGATGGAAAACCCTTGCTCCACTTCAATGATGGAACGACACCCCAAGGCCCTACATGAGTGGTAGTGTGATGGGGTGGGCGGAGGGAGGTGTCCGGGGATTGGGAGGGAAGGACTGGGGGGCAAAATGCTCTCCCAGAGAGCCAGCTCCCCGGCTGACCCCAATAGGCACCCTTGTTTGCCGAGTTCCAACAAAGGAGGGAGGCATAGGCACATCCACAGGACAGGCACTGGGCCTGGGAAAAATCGACTGAAACATCACCCAAAGCCAACAACCCACCTCCACCTCAGAAGAAAACCTACACCCACCCCAACATTCAAACAACTCCCAGAACACATAAGATATTAGACACCCAGGTTAACTCCACCCCACCCCTTCCCACAGTCCCTCTGCCCCACCAACAGAATGCACTTCTTGAAGGAGAGAGCACCTGCATTGAGATGGTACCTACCCACCAGTTTAGGAGGCCCCTAATCCCACCGATGTTTGTTTTAATGAGTCTGAAGTACAATTCTTCACTTCCAACATTTTTATTCTGTGAATCAGACATCAGCTGCCTCGGCCATAAACAGGAGACAAGAGAGTGCAAAACTACTGATGGAACAATGTCATAAAGGCTGCAGCCTGCTGAGATGAGGATGAACTGTGGAGAAAAAATGGCAAAAAGAAACTTCTTCATCACTACAATAAATAGGAATATTTTGGTTTGACTCATCATGTTAAACATCCAACACACAATACAGGACATATGTTGGACTAAGAGTAAGTGGCCGGAATTTTCCAAGGTCTTTGTAACTGATATTGCCCTATCCGGCCACTTTTCTGTTATCATTTCCATTGACTCAATTAGCCAAAGAGATATATGAAAATGCTTTTGTAAGGACAGTGAAACTAAAACTAAGTTGACTCTTGCATTTCCACTTTGTCCTGTAACTCAGTAAATTATGGAGAGCGAAATGGGACAAAATTAAATAAATAAATATATCATGAAATAAATAAAAGTGAATGTCCAATGAAATAAATTAATGAAATACATAAATGTACAACTGAATGTCCCATTAAATAATTGAATATACCATTTATTTATGTAATGCATCATTAAATAATTAAATATAACATTAAATTATGAAATGCACTTTTAAATAATTAAATGCTCATATACATTTTTAAATGGTTAAATTAAATAATTAAATGTCATTTAAAAAATAAATTCATTTAAAACTTATATAATTATTTCACTCTATATCTTATCTATACCTTATCTCATGGCTCCCAGTGGGCGGGGCTAATGATGATCCTGTTCCTGTGAAATTCATCAGAATCAGAATCAGCTTTATTGCCAGCTCGTCCATACAAACAAGGAATTTGACTCGGGTACACTTTTCTCTCTGGTTTTTGTTTTTGCATTAAAGAGTATACATATATACAATACACAAATATACACATACAGTACAGACCAAAAGTTTGGACACACCTTCTCATTCAAAGAGTTGTCTTTATTTTCATGACTATGAATATTGTAGCTTCACACTGAAGGCATCAAAACTATGAATTAACACGTGTGTAATTATATACTGAACAAAAAAGTGTGAAACAACTGAAAATATGTCTTATATTCTAGGTTCTTCAAAGTAGCCACCTTTTGCTTTGATTACTGCTCCACACACTCTTGGCATTCTGTTGATGAGCTTCAAGAGGTAGTCACCTGAAATGGGTTTCCAACAGTCTTGAAGGAGTTCCCAGAGATGCTTAGCACTTGTTGGCCCTTTTGCCTTCACTCTGCGGTCCAGCTCACCTCAAACCATCTCGATTGGGTTCAGGTCCGGTGACTGTGGAGGCCAGGTCATCTGGCGCAGCACCCCATCACTCTCCTTCTTGGTCAAATAGCCCTTAGACAGCCTGGAGGTGTGTTTGGGGTCATTGTCCTGTTGAAAAATAAATGATGGTCCAACTAAACGCAAACCGGATGGAATAGCATGCCGCTGCAAGATGCTGTGGTAGCCATGCTGGTTCAGTATGACTTCAATTTTGAATAAATCCCCAACAGTGTCACCAGCAAAGCACCCCCACACCATCACACCTCCTCCTCCATGCTTCACGGTGGGAACCAGGCATGTAGAGTCCATCCGTTCACCTCTTCTGCGCCGCACAAAGACACGGTGGTTGGAACCACAGATCTCAAATTTGGACTCATCAGACCAAAACACAGATTTCCACTGGTCTAATGTCCATTCCTTGTGTTCTTTAGCCCAAACAAGTCTCTTCTTCTTGTTGCCTGTCATCAGCAGTGGTTTCCTAGCAGCTATTTTACCATGAAGGCCTGATTCACACAGTCTCCTCTTAACAGTTGTTCTAGAGATGTGTCTGCTGCTAGAACTCTGTGTGGCATTGACCTGTTCTCTAATCTGAGCTGCTGTTAACCTGCGATTTCTGAGGCTGGTGACTCGGATGAACTTATCATCCGCAGCAGAGGTGACTCTTGGTCTTCTTTCCTGGGCGGTCCTCATGTGAACCAGTTTCTTTGTAGCGCTTGATGGTTTTTGCGACTGCACTTGGGGACACTTTCAAAGTTTTCCCAATTGTTCGGACTGACTGACCTTAAATTCTTAAAGTAATGATGGCCACTCGTTTTTCTTTACTTAGTTGCTTTTTTCTTGCCATAATACAAATTCTAACAGTCTATTCAGTAGGACTATCAGCTGTGTACTGTATCCACCTCCTGCACAACACAACTGATGGTCCCAACCCCATTTATAAGGCTTGAAATCCCACTTATTAAACCTGACAGGGCACACCTGTGAAGTGAAAACCATTTCAGGTGACTACCTCTTGAAGCTCATCAACAGAATGCCAAGAGTGTGCGGAGCAGTAATCAAAGCAAAAGGTGGCTACTTTGAAGAACCTAGAATATAAGACATATTTTTAGTTGTTTCACACTTTTTTGTTCAGTATATAATTCATTAAAATAGAAATGCATATATTTATATCTGATTGATCAATTAAGGGCTGCACGGTGGCGCAGTTGGTAGCACTGTTGCCTTGCAGCATCGAGGTCCTAGGTTTCTGCATGATATACTCCGGCTTCGTCCCACAGTCCAAAGACATGCCTGTTTGGTTAATTGGTCTCTCTAAATTGCCCGTAGGTGTGTGCATGAGTGTGTGCTTGGTTGTTTGTGTGTTGCCCTGCGATGGATTGGTGACCTGCCTAGGGTGTACCCCGCCTCCCACCCACATACTGCTGGAGATAGGCACCAGCTTCCCCGCAACCCACTACGGAAGAAGCGGTATAGAAAATGACTGACTGACTGAAATTGATCAATTATTTAATATATTTCTTCTTTTTTATTATTTTGTTGCATTTAATGGCACACTTTATATTTCAAGTTTTGGCCCAGTAATTATTTTATTGAGTCATTTATTTATTTCTGTATTTATTATTGATCATGGCAGGAATGGTCCATATTATAAAGTCTTGTGCCACCTTTGACTGCGTGTCCATAATCAAGAATTTTTGGTTAATAAGATATGTAAAAACGGATTTGAACCATTGTATCAAATGCTGAATGATGGTGATAAAACTTATGTCCGTAATATAACTGCTAAACGTCCAAAGTCTTTGGGATGTCATATCCCCTAATAGTGAACCTTTGATTATAGCTCAAAAACTTGGAGCTTCGCAGATCACACAGCTTCAGTTCCGAGGGGCATTGGGTCTTCTTGTAATAAATGATGTCAGCCACTAGAGATCACTAGAGTCTTTCCGTGTTTGATTGATGCGTTTAAAAGACTCCATTTAGCCAATTAGGAAAACGGCTCATAGTTATTTTCAAGTCGAAAAGAGTTTTGTAAACGGGTTGGCTAATGACATCTCTGAGTCTGTTTTGTTAATGCGTTAAAAAAATATATAGCTCCCGGTAATATTTGACCTTTTTTTTTTGTTGTTTTGTTCATGTCTTGTTTCCAGATAAGTGTGCATTCGGTTTTCTATACCGGCTAATAAAATGAAAGGTCAGAAACCTTACAGCCGAAATGGCTTTAAAACTGTCTCCACTTTATGATCAACTTTAGTCTGTATCTGCGCGTAAAATCTTATCTGATCAGATCAGGTTGTGATTCGGAGACTTTATGATCAGTCTGAACTCAGCGTGGACTTGCACCTAGGCTCTGCAGGATCGCAGACATGCATCTGCCGATAATATATGTGCTTTCTGTTTAAACCAGCCTCGCTGAAAAAGGACAAGTTTGGCTTTCATTCTAACTAGAAAGAGAACTGCTTTCTTGTTGGCGTTATTTAAAAAAAGAACTTATTGTATGCAGACGTGCAGATGCCTGAGCCGTTTACTGCAAAGGCTGCACTGATTCCTGTTTGTGTCTCCTCTGGCGGTACGCTGGCCGCAGCCGCGGCTCCGTGGAGCTCTGTGACATGAAAATTGTTTAGGAAGCCCTGCGCTGAGCCACCATGTGGGCGTGTTTCTCTCGGTCCAGCAGTCTCCACTCTTGTGTGGAGTTCAGAGCGAGAAAAACGCATTTCTTCTGGTGCGACCGCAGTGCGCAAAGGTGGGAGCTCTCTGACTCTGACGCGCACACCATCTCTCCGGCTCCGGCGCTTACTGACAGGGGGGGGGGGGGGTTAAAAAAAGAGCTCCTAACCATCATCCAGCCATGGACGCATCTAGAGCCACTGTAATACATCTGGGCCTGCTCCTTGTTTTGTTTGGGAATATACCGTGCTTCCAGCCTGCTGCTATCATCTCCCCCTCTGCACCTAGGAGGAACAGGGAAGCCAAGATCTCTCATCCATACGGACAAAGGTCATTCAAGCCTTTCAAAGACATCATCGCGTCCTCGCACCCTGCATCGGGACATCACAAAGAAGAAGTCCCAAAGGACGCTGTTGTCCCGCACGAGTACATGCTCTCCATATACAGGACGTACTCGGCGGCGGAGAAACTCGGGCTAAACGCGAGCTTTTTCCGCTCCTCAAAGTCTGCCAACACCATAACGAGTTTTGTTGACAAAGGAACAGGTTGGTTTTCGTCTCCGTCAAGCACACTTCTGCTCTGATACTATCCTCTTCGAGCTGGTTAGAGTAGGGCCAAGAACGAATAGACCATCTCGGTCTGCATTTACGCACACTCGAAACGAAGCAAGAAGAACGTACGGACGCACTTTTACGCGCTGAAATTCGAATCAAATCCTTTCAATTTTAAATTAAATGTGTAAATACTTTATATGTTTAGCTGTTTCTGTGAAAGTGGGCGAGTTTTTGTCGTTTGTTGTCCCCTTTCCGTCAGACAATGAACTTTTATTAGATCCAAATCAGTTTTTAAATCTGTGAAAACCATAACATGTTTTGTGGACAGAGGAGGCTGGTTTCAGAGCGTTGCACAGCTCACAACGTCGATAGTATCATCTAAGAATGTACTAGAAAGGTCCCAAAACCAAAACAACCCCTGCAACGTATTAAATCAACAGATTAGATCAATCTGGTTTTACGCACAGTCTAAAGGAAGCAAAAGTAGCGGAAGGACGCCTTTTTACGCGTTCAGAATCCATTTTGATGAAACGTGCAAAGGCTGCAGATTTATTTATGCTTCAAATAAAAATGCGATTTTGTTTTTTTATTAACTTTTTTACAGAATTGGGTTGAATGAGTCTTAAACTAACGCAACAGTAAACTTATAATAGTCTCTCTCTAAAGGAACGCTGCAAGTCACTGTCAGCTTATTTTAATGCCCTCAGCGTCCACGTAAATATGTGAAAACGTACAAATCCCATTCGTTACTTCACCACCTTCACTTTTTCTCCTTTGACAGTCTTTTAAACAATGTCCAACCCCCACCATATTGCGCAGCCATCACTTATTAAAACATCCAATCTGTTGCCATTACGGTGCCCAGTATAAGACCAGCTTGCGCTGACAAAGAGGGCCGGGGGGCGCAGAGTGGGCCGGTGGGAGCAGCAGGTGTTTGGGTCAGTTAAATGCGTGTAACCAAGTGATAGGAGCGGCCTGTGAGAAAAAAGACACAGTCCGAACACATGTACACACACACATAACCACACACACACACACACAAAGACACACACACACACACACACACACACAAAGACACACACAGGAGGGACAAGAGTTAATCTTTGAACGAGAAAAAAAAAAAAATCTTTGGTAGAAGCGCATCGAGCCCGGACGCATGGGCGCGCACTGCAGGCTGCAAAATTACAGTAGTTCCAAACATCTCGTGATAATTAATCCGTTATTTAAAAAACTTGTGGTCAGATTTTTTGGGGATATTTTTTTTATTATCCTAATTTAACAGGGGCGCATCCAGAGAGTTTTCAAATGGGGTTTCAAGATGGGTGCCAGCACTGAAAATCTCAGGGTTGTAAACCAAACCTAGAAGTTGGAACAAAATTTTAACTTGTGTCATCCTGCCATAAGGGAGGTGGGGGAACAGGGGTGAGTGATAGGTTTAACAATGGGAGACTAATGAAGGTTAGACAAATAAATAAATAAATAAATGACTGTTGGACGGCAGCAAATTCATAGGGGTAACCATTGCTCCCCATTAGCTGCTCCAATTAGTTTTGAGCGTGATTTGCACGTAAAAGATCTGATGGATGTTGTGGTTTCTTGCAGTGGAACCTGGTTTGACTGGTGGGGGGGTGGGGGTGGTCAGGCTCTCTCTTGTGATTCTGATGTGATGTGTCAGTGCCTTTGACCCCGAACTGGACCCATCTGAGGGCCGCTTGGCATCGAACGGCTGACTGCGGTGTTTGAACTCGGTGATCTAATTGAGTGTTCATGTCATAACATATCAAACACTGTCTATTCTCCCATAATGACCCATCCCGGCCACGGTGGGCAAATCCCCAAGAAAGAAGGAAAGAAAGAGAAGACGAGAAAATCAGAGCGCTTCCTTCTATGTGAAGTGGTTTATATTTATTCCTTTCCTTTCCTTTCCTTTCTTTTCCTTTCCTTTCCTTTCCTTTCCTTTCCTTTCCTTTCCTTTCCTTTCTATTACTGCTGAACCTCCCTGTGCAAGCACCTAATTACGGAAACTAAATTCTTGCAGCTAAAGCGCCTTTGGTTGCTTCTGGTGTTGCTGTCAGCCATCGTCCCCAAAGTGTTGCGTTGGATTCTAACCTGCAGAATGAAACTCGGCTGAGCTGAACTGGGACTTTCCTTATAATCACAGCCCAACCTCTACAACTTTTACGCATGGTTTATCCACACAAGAGCGAATAGTACTGCGATACATTTGGCTGCGTTTGTTTTCACAAATTTATAGGTGGTAAATCTGACATAATAAATAAAAGCATCAATAAATAAATCTGTCGGGCAAACCCTTTTCATCTCTTGTGTAAACGTCAGAGAAAAGTTGCAACTCTTAAGATTTCACCAACAAGATTAACCAAATATGCACAGAATGCTTATTTCGGGTAACCACATAAAACAAATGTTTAAATAAAAAAAAAAACAGGAGTGACAACTTAAATAACGCAATCATTCACTCACTCAGTCACCGAGTTGTTCCGTGCTGGCGCATTCGTTTTCAGCGGAATGTTGTCATTGGCAGGATGGGATGAAATGGAAGAGGGGAAGTGTTTTAATGAGGAGAATGGGAGCTGAGAACTGTTAATTATTTGCCAAACTTGTATTCGATTTGTTTGAGCTCTTAGAAAAGAAAAAGTAATGCGAACCAGACGCGAAAAAAGTCACTGAAAGGAGGCACAAGGTTTCAATCTGCCTTTACTGTCTGACTCGGCTGGCTTCACGGAGGGAATCTGACAGCCAGATTTATTTTGAAAAAATCTGTTTGAAGGTGCTTTTACAAATGATGTAACAGGGATGTTACCATGTAGACATATGTCACTTTAAATCAAAAGAGCTTTCAAATAAATGTAGAGACAACCTATGATTTATAGAAAAACAGACAAATTAAGGTTAATTAAACAAAATGTAAAGTATGAAAATGCAGACCTCATTCTAAATGTGAAGATATTTTTTTTTATTCCTGAAAGATATGCATTCTCCTGCTGCCATTTAAATATTTCCTCTCAAATTGAGAAACTTCGCATAAAAATTAAAATAACGGGATGATTTGCCTTCTACTAATATTCCTTCTTTCCTTTGGTAAAAAAGCATTCAAAATCTAAGTGATGCAAATTGAAACCTAAAAAATTATTTGTTTTGAAATGTCTTAGTTTTACCCAAACTGTGATTGCCCTATTTTTGCTGCTTTTCAGGTTTTCTCTCTTTATTATATTGGTTTGCCTTGATGAAACATGTTCAGGCCTCCGGAGAGGAGAATAATTGTGCATTGTTGAGCTGAGTGTGCAGTTGGTCGCCCTTGGTCTGTTGTGCCTAAAACAAACCACACGAAGCCCCTTCTTCTGTTCTGTCTTTCTTTCATTTTCAAATGTTCTTTTTTAATCAATAACTCTGCAAAAATAATGTCCCCCCCTTCGGATATTCTGGTTGCTGTTTACTGCACTCCTACAGAGGTGGACTTCATTAATCATTCTGTCTGTAAAACCAAAAACAGTGATAAAGTAATGTCTTAAAATTAAACCAATAAAAGTAGTTGTAAAAAAAAAAAAAAAAAAAAGTTGTTGGATTAGATTTCAATCAATATTTATGAGTAGAAATTATGGTAGTTTAACAGCTAAAAGACACCTTAATCACTTAGTCAGATTCTAATAATTATTAATAATTGACCATTTTCCCTTGTGTGGTATCTCCTTCCATGTAAAAAATTAGGAAGAATAGGTCATTTTGGCATGAAATGCCACTGACATAAAATAGAACTCTGTAAATCTATTCTAACAAGGTGCCAAGCTAAGATGTGTCATTCATACTCAACAACTGCCTCAGACCTAAGAGGTGCCGCTCGCTAACTAGTCTGACTTAGCTCTGTTACTAAGCTAGTTAAGACGCACAAAGTTCTTGCTTCAACCCAGAAACTTTCTCAATGAGAAGTCTTAATACATTTGACTACATGGCTGGATACATTCAGTCATAATGCAATCCATGTAAACATGTGAGCTTTCCAATGTAGAGAATAAGGTTTTAACTGAAATCATTAGTAAAAAATACAAAAGAAATTGTTTAGGTAGGTTGTTACTAACAGTAAAGTCAGTGTTTTTAAGATTTAACCAATAATGAGCATTACATTTACAAATCAATATGCTTGATTACATTTAAATAATTGTAATGCCTATTTAATACAATCTAAAGTTCCCTTTTTACAGTGTAGCCTGCTAACAAATCAGACTTTAACATTAAAACCATGGCTGAACTGGTTTTTGTTGGGTTCTCCAACACTGAATATTCTCATTCACAACCTTTATGTTTTAATATAAGTACAACCCTTAAAAATGCATTCTAACCACACAGAATATGTTGACTGAACCAACATCTTCAGTGAAATTCTAACCACATTTGTTATTAAAATAAAATGGTAAAAATAGAATTTAACCATTTCTGAAAATTACATTTCCAAATAACTTATTCAATAAGAAGTTTTTCAAATTTTATAGAAAATATTTAATGCTCTCCAAATTTCTTTTTTTATAGTGTAGCTTGCTAGTCATCTACAAATGTGACATTTACTGTTATTCTAATTATTCATAACCCAACCCAAAAATGTTCTCTTCTGGATAGTGCACACGATGAATAAGAACCAGAATGCTTGTCTTAAGAACAGTTGTTTAATAAACATCTTCCCCTAAATTTTGAGCAAAATGTTTCTGTAGAGTTTGTTACCAAAATAGAATTGATCCATTCCTGAACATTACATTTGCAACTTGATTACAATTGTTATACTTTTTCATGGCTAATATTTTACATTCTCCAAAATTCAGATTTATAGTGTAACTGTTCACTCAAACTGGCTTTAATTAAAAGTGGCACACAATTAAAAAAAGATTACCAGACTGTATGTACGTGTGGTTGTCGCATTCGGCCAGCATTTCTGACAAGAACAACTGAATTTATTTCATGTGAAAACAAATGCTCACTTTACGCAATGCGCAAGATTTACACGATAGTCATTTCTGCAGGGCATCAGGTTTTTTTTACAAAGAGGAAAATGTTAAAGCAATGCTGTGAGACGTTGACAGGCATCTTATTTAAAGAATTTTCGTATATATTTATGATAAGGGCGGATGTGAATTAGAAAATAGAGGGAAACGTTAATCATATTTCTTTAATGTCCATCCGTGGGGGTTTGTCTTTCTTCTCCGAACAGAGCGCTTGTCAGCTGCAGTTTGTTTGAGGCGGGCTTATAGTGGACATTTGAAAAACAAGAAAGAGAAAGAAGGCCTCTGTGGGAGAATGTGACCCCCCCACGCCTCTCTCTCTGAGCACTGTACTCTCTAAGTGAATCTGACTGCAATTATTTTCTTCTTTTCTCCTTGCAGACAATCCTTTGCACTCTCCTTTGAGAAGACAGAAGTATCTGTTTGATGTCTCAACCCTTTCAGAAAAAGAGGAGCTGGTCGGAGCGGAATTAAGGATATTTAGAAAAGCCTTGGGGGGCCCGCAGACGGCGGGACCGTTCCACATCCAGCTCTACTCGTGTCGCTCCAACACACTGCTGGACTCCCGGTCTCTGGACCTCTTGGACTCTACTAAAGCCGGCTGGGAGGTTTTGGACGTGTGGAACGCGTTTCAGACGCAGCACCAGCAGAGAAACCAGCTCTGCTTCCAGCTCCGGGCCACTCTCAACAAATCCGACATCGAGGTGGACCTGAGGCGGCTGGGTTTGGAGAGGAGCGGCCGCGGCCAGCAGGAGAAGGCCATCTTGGTGGCTTACACCCGCTCCAAGAAGAGGGAGAACCTGTTCAACGAGATGAAGGAGAAGATCAAGTCGCGGAGGTCGGCTGAGGAGAAGCCGATGAAGGGGGGGAAAGGAGAGGGGCCCCGGCGGCGCAGGAGGACAGCGCCGAGCAACCGGCACGGGAAGAGGCACGGTAAGAAGTCCAAGTACAGATGCAGCAAAAAAGCTCTGCATGTGAACTTCAAGGAGCTGGGCTGGGACGACTGGATCATCGCGCCCCTGGACTACGAAGCCTACCACTGCGAGGGCGTGTGCGACTTCCCGCTGAGGTCGCACCTGGAGCCCACCAACCACGCCATCATCCAGACCCTGATGAACTCCATGGACCCCAACAGCACCCCGCCCAGCTGCTGTGTGCCCACTAAACTCAGCCCCATCAGCATCCTGTTTACAGACTCGGGCAACAACGTGGTGTACAAGCAGTACGAGGAGATGGTAGTGGAACAGTGTGGCTGCAGGTAGCGGCCACTATTCATTTAGCATCTTGATAAAACAAATGAAAAACAAATATTTGTTTAAACTGAAGTCCTGATGGATCCTGGACTGAAAACATCACCTGCTCACAGGGCCTGAAGCATTTAATCCAAAAGGGATTCGCTTATAGGAGCCCCAACCCCCGCCCCATCTTATTTATTCAGACTGATTAACACTAAAAGCGTCCAGTACATTTATTCTCATCCATGCAAAGTCCTAAAACGTATCAGGCGGAGTGACCAGGCCGTTTGGCACAAAGCAGCGAAAGGACATGGCGTGCGCTCAGGCTGCAGGCCACAGAGGAGCCTGCTTATCAGGGAGCGCGCACCTGACCAGCGAGAATCCGGCCAGCCAGCAGACGCTGGACTTGTTTGGGGTGGGCCCATGAGCATCCATATCCACCCTGTCCAACTTGAACTATATTTGGTCAAAGCATCCTCTGATCCGGGATGTCAGAGGATGCTTTGACCAAAAATACAAAAAATCACTAAATACATGAAGTGAATGTCTAATGTACCAAACATAAAAACATGGATCTGTAGATGAGAAGATAAGATGGTGGTGGTGATGCCTTCAAGAGATTTTTTATTGCCGTACAAGAGAACAGCTGAAAGGACTCAGATAAAACCTGTGCCTCCCTGGGCTCTTACGCATGAAAACCGAAATATTTTTTTTCGAAAAGCACACATTCCTGGAGCGGATTTTGCGCTCAAAAGTCTGCATCTTTACGCAATGCACTTCCACGACTTCCTGCGCCATGCACGGACACGTGGTCAGCGAGAAAATGTAAAAGACTCGCCGAACGAGACGATTTTTAAATGCACATTAGCTTTGAATGCACTGCTGTTCATTATTTTTTTTTTATCTTTTTATCTCTGAGCTGTAAATATTTGTACAGTCGAAAAACGTTACAAAGTGCAACGAATGAAGAAATGACCCAACGGTATTTCTTTGTAAATGTACAAAAATGCACTCAAATCGGTAAAGATTTCTATTCTATAATTATTTTATTATTTGTGATGTACAGAGTTCCATGATAATCATATATTTCTTACTTCGAAAAGAGTAATTTAAGGTGACTTCAATATTTTTTTTGCAGAGGGTGGAAAGTACCGTTATTAATATCTATCTACCTCATTATTGCATATAGGATCTGAGTTTGAGGTGCATTCAATTAAAGTGTAAAGAGCTTTTACAATGATATATATATATATATATATATATATATATATATATATATGTATATATATATATAAAGATCATTTATATACATATATAACTGGATACTACTCTACAGCATTACTGTACAAATAAAATTCCAAACAAAGTCTGGAATTTCGCTTGAGTTCTGCCTTTTTGTGTTTATTTTCATTCATATGTCAGAAAAAAGTTTGGAAATTCGCAAAATTCCAAATTGTGCTCCAAAATGACGTGTGTATCTACTGTGTGGGGGATGCATTTTGATGACTGGATTTTACAGTTCCTCACAAAATACTCTTTAAACTTGTTCACATTTTTTCACATTGCAACTACATACTTCATTGTGTTTTATTGGGGTTTTATGAGAAAGACCAAGACAAAATGGACCATTATTGTGCAGTCGAAGGAAAACTATGTATTTTTATATAAGTGATAAAACTGAAACGTTTGGCATGCGTCTGTGTTTACCCTCCACCCCACCCCAGCCAATACCGTGTACAGTGACCTTTTGGTGCAATTACAGCTACAGGTTCGTAATATGTCTATAACAGCTTCACAACATCTAAGGTTGAAATTTTACCCATTTTGTAATATAGCTCAAGGTGAGTGATAGTATGGAGAATGTCCAAGAACAGCAATTGTAAAGTCTTGCCACAGATTATTAATTGGATCTGAATTTGTCCTAATATTGAGCAATTCTAAACACCAGTGGGGTGTTTATGGAGCGGCAAGGGGCGGGGGGGGGGGGGGGGGGAAGGGGGGATTTCAGGCACCAGATAACAACAGTATAACCAGATAACCACCACAGGTTTTGTTCCAGGATTCCTCTGTGTTTAGCTCACTCCATCTTTCCATCAACTTTGACCAGCATCCCTGTCCTTGCTGAAAAAAACTATCCCCACAGCATGATCCGGCCATCACCCTGTTTCACCATGGGGGTGGTGTTTTCAGGTGATGTGCAATGTTAATTTTACACCACACAGCGTCTTAGACCAAAGAATGTTTTGATTTTGGTCTTACCTTCTTCTTCCACGTGAGCATCTTCACCTGCCTGTTTGCTGTGTCTGCTACATGGCTTGTGGAGAACTGCAAGTGGGATTTCTTATCGCTTTCTTTCAACAATGTCCTTTTTTCACAAAGGCTTATTTGTGGAGTGCAAGACTAAAACTTATCTTCAGCTCTTCCAGAGTTACTATTGGCTTTAAGACTTATTCTCTGTTTGATGAGTTCCTTTCCTGCTCTCTAAGTTTAGGTGGACACCTAGGTAGGGTGGTAGTTGGTAGGGCGGCAGGCGTGCCATACTGTTTCCGTTTTCAGGTGATGGATTGGATATTGCTCTGAGATGCTTAGAAGTTGGAAATATTTTTTATACACTAACTGTAACTTCTCTACATCTTTCTCCCTGGCCTGTTTGCGATGTTCATTGGTCTTGATGATGCTGTTTGTTCATTAATATTCTTGAGTTGCTCACAGAAACCCTGCTTTTATACTGAGATTAAATTACTCACAGTCATGCCACAGATTACTAATTGGATTTGAATTTGTACTAATATCGGGCAATTCTAAACACCAGTGGGGTGTTTAGGGAGCGGCAAGGGGGCGGCGAGGGGGCGGGGGGGATTAGGTTTAGTAAGTAGTCACTTCTGAACAAGGTTGGTTGCACTGGTTTTTATTTACAGTTATTAGAGTAAAGTGACTTGCATAAATATATATGCTACACATTTTAGATTTTGACCATGTGCCACATTATTTCCAATTCCAGTGAAATACATTAAATTTTGTGTTAATGTAATGTGAGAAGATTTAAAATGGTTCAAAGGGTAATGAGTACTTTCGCAAGGCACAAAGACAAACTAGGAGATTGATTCCTAACCTTCCATGATCCAATAATTTCTACTAATAATTATACCAAAGTTAACAATCAGCTTAGAGAGTCAACTCTCCTAAAAGATCCAGATGCATCTGGACCACATCCACCTTTGCCCTCAGATCAGACCCATTCTGTTGTCACCCTTTAGAAACATGCTCTCATCATTGCCAACAAATGTAATTATGCAGTGCCTCAATGTTTCAGGGACTAAGCCCACAGAAACCACATCAACATATGGTGTCCATCGGACAAGGAGGAAATCCACAGGCTGACTGTCACTGATACGGCACCAATGCAGAAACCCTGACTATTTCCCAATGAATCTACCCCGGCTGGGTCAAGTTTACTTAACACTTTAATGCTTTCCAATCTGCAGATGAAAACAACACAAAACAGGAAAAAAGCTCCCATAAAAGCAGCGACCTTGGCCTGGAAGCAATTAGGAAATTGCTTTGATATGTTATATGCTGCCCAGATTCTTGTACAGTATCGTGTCACTGCTCACATGTTTGTTAGGGGGAAACAGAGGATGCTAAGTGCACTCATTGGGAGTCCTTTCAAATGACTGACACAACAACCATTAACCTGACCAAGACCAAACAATCCATCCAAGCTGCCCTCCTACCTTCCAATAGATTCCTTTCAGAGTCAGAAGGATGAGGCTTCTCATCTGATTATTTATTATTAGTAATGTTGCAATGTCACTTGTGCAAATTTCCAAGCAAGCGGTAAAAGTGTGGAATAAACCTTACCTTTAAGATTTATTTTTATTTGACAAGCTCCCCGCTCTGCTGGGCACTGGCCTGGAGGTGAGGCTGAGTGTTAAGGGAACAGTTAAATGGTGATGAAAGGGAAAGGAATGCTTTGTTTACCAGCTTCAATCTGTCACTCTTAAGCTGAATGTTCATATAAAGTTCTTCATCACAGCTCCCTGATTGTCCCTCCATGCACACGCAGAAAAAGAGAGTGGGGGAAAAAGAGTGTTGTGTTTATTTGAAAGGCGGCCCTAATATATATTAGTCCAAAGTTGACCAAAACTGGCAACGAGAGGGGTCCTTTTCATCAGGAATGGGGAAAAATGTGGGGAATGTATAACACAAATAGTCTTGACACCCGACATCTGTGTGTGGAGGCTGCTGTTTGGAGAACTGTAGAAGCTGCTCATAAGCGTGGATCTACAGCACAGTGAAAAAGTATTTGCCCCATTAAAGATTTCTTTTTTTGATTTTGTCATGCCAAAATGTTTTAAATAATCGATTTTACATCAGACAACCTGAGAAAATATAAGATACAGTTTTAAATTGACGACTTTATTTAGTGGGAGATAAAAGCTGTCAAAACAAGACTGGCCCTGTGTGAGAAAGTAACAAATTAACTGATTTACCACATTTTTTCGCACAGCTGTGTTTAATTTTACTGACTTACATCCAAATAAAGAAACTGCTTAAACAGAACCTTTCTGATAAAATTATATCAGCTGATGTCACAAAGCAACACATCATGTTGACGTCTAAAGACATTCAAGATGAGAAACAAAGGCATTGGCATTAATCAGTCTGGGAATGGTCACAAAATAACCTACTACCATATCTAAATCTCTCTCATTTAAGGTCAGTGTTCATGATTCAACAATAAAAAAGAGAATGTGAAAAGTGGCATCAATCAGAGAGTTAGAATCCCCAAAACCAGAAAAAGCACATTTTACCAAAAAACTCTTGATTATTCTCAATACTTTTGGAAAAATATTGTATGAACTAATGAGACAAAACTGGAACATTTGGGAAGATGTGTTTCCTATTAAATCTGCTATAAAACTAACAGCATTTTAGAGGAAGAACATCATACGAATAGTCAAACATGGTGGAGCTAGTGTGATAGCCTGGGGCAGCATTCGTGCTTCAGGATCTTGATGACTTGCCATAACAGATGGAGCCATGAATACGGCTCTCTATCAGAAAATCCTCAAGGAACATTTCTCTACCATCAGTTTGTGATATCAAGCTCAAGGGCACTCGGTTTATGCAGCAGGACCATAATCTAAAGCACAACAGCAAGTGCACCTCTGAATGGTTAAAAAAAGAAACAAAATGGAGGTTTTGAAGTGGCCTAGTCTGTGCTCCAAATAGAGTGTGATGCTGTGGCATGATTTTAAAAAGATAGCTCATGTTTGAAAAACCTTTAAATTAAAAAAAAGGCAAACTACAACCAGCATTCCTCCACAGCAATGTAAAAGACTTATAAATGGACTGGAATAGCACTTTTCCAGTCATACAGACCACTCAACACACTTTACATTAGAGCCACATTCACCCAATCACACTCACTAATGCATTCACCAATACACAGATTGATTGAGTTTAAGTGCCTTGTTCAGGGGCACATCAACATATGGCAGAAGGAAGCTGGAATTGAACCCACAACCTTCTGATTGCAAGACAACTATTCTTCCTACTGAGCCACAGTCATCACAAATGCTTCATGGGAGTTGTGAGCCCAATCAGTTATTAGGCTTAGCAGGCATATACGTTTTCACATAGGATAGCATATAACTATATTTTGTATTTGCTCCAGATATATCTGATATTAAAATGTAGTTGAAACAGGTGTGACAAAGAAAAAGAAGAAATTTGTAAGCAAATTTTGAGCAAACATTTTTTCACAACACTGTAGGATCTGATCGGTAGCATTGATGTTCTGACCAGTTAGAGGAAAGGAATAAGCGTGTTTGCAGCAAAATGCTGCATGTCTTCTATAAGTCTGTTGTGGAAAGTGTGATCTCTTCTGCCATCATCTGCTGGGGAAGCAGCATCAGAGCCAGAGACTTAAAAAAGCTCAACAAGCTGATAAAAAAGGCTGGCTCTGTTCTGGGGACTCTTCTGGAACCTCTGGAGATAATTGTGGAAAGACGGATTCTTCATAAAATGAAGAACATTATGGAGAACCCAGAGCATCCTCTTCATGAGACTGTCCTACAACAACAGAGTGTCTTCAGTCAGAGGCTTCTTCAGATCTGCTGTAAGACGGAGCGCTACAGGAGATCCTTCCTACCCACAGCCATCAGCATCTACAACAGCTCTTTGAAGAAACCTTCATAATGGGCAACAACAACATTTAATTTCCCTTTGGGATTAATAAAGTAATTTTGAATTGAATTGAATTTTGAATTTGAATTCTGTGTGCTTATACCTTTTTGATGCTTATAGTACATGTCCAAGGCAAGCAATCATTTGCACCCAACGTTCATCTGAGAGGGCATCTCCTCTGCTTAGTTGTGTGTCCGCGAGCGTGTTTGAGTGAACAGAAGGACGGCGGCGTACACAGATGGGCAGTTGAGTGGTGCTGGAGCGGCAGATGCCTGAAGTGACCCTTACTGCTGCCTTTCATTGAACCACTGGCTTCAACACAAAGGCAGGGTTAGCCCCAAACATTAAATACACTTGCTTGTGGCTTAATGCAAGAGGTCAACTTGCTTTGGGTTTTTTTGGGGGGTTTTTTCATACCTCCTTATCATTTATTCTTATCATTGTATTCATAACAGGAATACAAAAATGCTAGACCACAAAAGAATTACCTGCAGAACATGAACCAAATCTTGGCAAAAAACTGATTGCTTTCTCTAGATGCTGACCAAGATGGGCAGTAAACCTTGGGCAGTGTAATAATAGACCTGGGTGTTTACATCTGTCAGGGCATCTGCCTATATTTTTGCTGTGTCTTCCTCTGTTGTGCAACAGACAGCTACACCTCCCTTCTGTCAGGCCAACGGGCAACAGGAAGAGTGATCCACTTCACCACAGATAACCTGCTAATTGCATTAAACTCATTCCCTGCTGGGCTTTTGAAATGTGAGGATGAAGCCAGCTTGCAGCGATTGTGGTTGAAACTATGCTTTACATCTTTGCAGCAGAGAGGTAATTTATGTTCTTTTGGGGGAGTCTACAGATGTGTCATTAAGCATATTTAGAAACCCAGAAAACGGTAACAGCTAAGTTTGATAGATCTGCTTTAGAATACCTGTCCTGAGAAGCCAATTTTTGTTCTGTTTATTTTCTAAAGGAATGTCTGAGGCTGCCCTTTCACCTCCTCTCATCCATTTACTGCCCCTGGTCTATGTTAGAGATGGTGACCCGGGTCCTCAACATCCCAGATTAACAAGTACACCTTCAAATTCTCTAGCAAATCTCAGCCAAAAGGAACATTGACTTGTATGCTCAAAGTCCATTTTTTGTCCACTATTTTGTAAGGCAGTGACAGTGTTGGTGAATTGGTACAAGGATTCGAATGAGCTCAAGTTAAAAGTAAATTTGCTCAGTTAACTCTGACAATGGTTTGGTTTGAGAGGTAGTTGAGGACATGACCTCACTGCCACTTTAGATCAGCACAAGGAAGGTTGCTGAGCAGCAGAGGCTGGTCAATGGCAGTCAGTTGTCTGGACGATAGGACATCAAATATGGAAAAAACAAAGCTTTCACATCAAATACCAGAGTGGAGGAGAATAAATTAAATAGTAAATAAGTTCCAGAAGAGCCAGCAATAGACTCAAAGGGGTTTAAAATAAGAAAAAAAAGCAGTGTATGACAAAAATTTTTATATCTCTGGAACTTTAAAAATTTTTTTTTTCATGTCACAAACTTCACTGTTCATCAGTGGGATTTAGTGATAACCCAAAATATCTGAAAAGTGTCCATTCAACCACCCCATTAATAAGTACTTTCTAGAACCAAGTTTTGCTGCAATTACCACAGTTACCAATTACCTATAGGTTTAGACTTTGACTGGGCCCTTCTAATACATGCACATGTTTTGATATACATCATTGTATTGTAGCTCTGACTGTGTGTTTATTGTTGTCCAGCTGGAAAGTGAGCTTTCACTTTTTTGTGGCCTCTATCAGGTTTTCTTAAAAGAATTGTCCCATATTCAGCTCTATCAGCCTCCCATGAATTCTGAACAGTGACCCTTTTCCATCTAAAGAAAATCATATGCACAGCATGATGCTGCCACTACCATGTTTCACCATGGGGATGGGTTAATTTTCCACCAAACATAACCTTTTGCATTAAGTCCAGAAATTCAGTTTTAGTCTTGTTGTGCAACAATAGGTTTGATTTGGCTATGAATAAGCATCAGTAAAGTGCCAAAGGCAATTGTTAACAAAGTTAATAATTTTAATCAAATTACGAAGTTGGAGCACCACCCGATTATCAGTAATTAATAGCCAAACACCTCTCGGTCTTGGTTAATTATTGTTTTATGAATACCTGCCTGGTGAGGTGTGGTATTATAGAGCGTTAGATGAAGTGAATATTGGCATTCTCAAACAAAAAGCCCTGCACACATATGTAGAGTAAACACAAACAACTTATTTCAAGTACAAGAATTTATTAATAGAATACTTCATGTTCAAATGAAAATGTTTCAGTCAACAAACCGTTTAACTATGCTAGTGACATTCATCTAACCTACTAAGTAAAAATGAAAAGAGTAAGGAAACTAATAAACTACCAGAAAAATAAACAGAAGAATAAAGCTGCAACCAATAAATCGATGCAGTGATATTATAGTTCAGTCTGTATATGTATATTTAAGATCCAAGGTTCGTTTTGAGTAATTGGAAATGAGGCCAAATTAGCTCTGAAAGCTGACAAAGAACTACAGTTGCTGGGTGTTCAATAACCAGTTCACAATGCAAAGCAGAAGGGAAAATAAAAAATGATTTTCATAAAATAATGTTAATTTAAAAAAATAATAATAATTTGCTGAATTAGGACTTAATAACCTTGTAGACAATTGATCATACTGTTCTGTCAACTAGCCATCACCATGACTGATTGAATGCAGCAAAGAACTACTAAGTTGGTGGTGAGAAACGTTCATAGACTCACAAGATGGCAAATGAACAGATGTCACATGCAGGATTACTGGTTCAGTTAACAACAAAGAAAAATAGCAGCACTAATTGGCAGCCCTCTGAATTGCCTCATGTACCTTTAAGTACCACTAATACAAATATTAGACTGGGGCAAGTGTCTGCCCATACTGGCTGATGCTTCCAGTGTGCAGAGTTGAGGTTTAAATGCCATCTTTAGGCAGCAGGGAAAAACTGCTTCATCGAAGCAATTAGGGACACTGCGTCTTATTACGTAAACTATAATTCTTTCAGATTCTTTGTTGCAGGAGCTTAGACAAGCCTGTTTCAGGCAGCTAGTCTTATTTTTGGCTGGGGTGCAGACACAGGATACACAAACAGCAGACCAAACTTTACTTTGGATTCAAGGTTTCGAAGTTGGAGCCTTTTACTCGGCCAGCAGGATCAAGACATTCAAGACCACAGCAACCTTTGGAGGATGTGGGCAAAGAGAAAGAGATACTGCTGCAGCTAGAGTTTTGTAGCTCTATGACGTCATGGGTATCTTCTCATGCACAGTTCTTTCCATGGAGTAGTGCATGAAAAAGGGTTAAAACTCTGCAATCTGGGATGCAGAGTTTTTACCAGCCCCGTTTGTAGTTTATTAGGCCTGAGCAGAAAAACTGCAAGGGCCCATTGTAATTGTAGGATTTCTTATTCTTTCTTTCTTTCTTTCTTTCTTTCTTTCTTCTTTTTTCCGTTGCGTCTTTGCGGGGCAATTTGGGGACTTTGCCATGCATGAAAATTCACCAGATTTTACCCAAAATTGTCCCCCGCGTGAAATTTTTGTTTTTTAATGTCGATGTCAGTGGGCGTGGCCAAACGGCTCTACAGCGCCCCCTAAAGTGAGATAGGCCAAACCGTAAGTCGTAGAGATCTGAAATTTGGCACACAGGTAGAGCTCCTCAAACCAAGAAAAAAAGTATCTTGGGGGTGTGCCCTAAAATGCACAGGAAGTCGGCCGTTTTGGATTGAAGTTGCCATTTTGACCCTGTTTTGGGCATTTCTAGCCCGCATATCTGAGCGAACTCCTCCTACAGCTTTTGACTTGGAGACTTGAAAATCACTCAGTATACTTTTAAGGCATCGGAGATCAAAAGTTATCAAAAGCCTTTTTGATACATGAAAGCGTGTGGGCATGGCCACGCCTCAAAATTTGACTTCTCACCATAAAAGACGAAATTGATATAGCTCCTACAAGGGAAGTCACAGAGACCTGAAACCTTCTGGAATTGATCTACCTCTGGCCCTGAACAATATTCACTGATTAGATGCTGACATCATTGAAGCCCCAACCCCTGAGAATAGGAAGTGTCATGTTTCACTTAGTGTGGCCCATATTTGATCTTCTTTAACTAATCAACATGAAACTGTTTCCAATGACAGATAACACAATGGTCTAAATTGGTCTCCAGTACTGACAGGTTTGGCTGGAGGGTGTGGCCGTGGTGGCGTGGTGAAGTCAGATGTCACGCCATACGTTTGGCTCTAAATTACACATGCATGGTCCAATTTACTCCAAACTGAATATGGTTGATCTTTGTCAGCCCCTAAACAGCTCTATTGGATTACATTGGAGTTTGGATCAACAGCGCCCCCTAGGACATTACAAGTGCTCTATCTCCATACATCATCAGATCCATTTGAAAATTAGTGTCCATCATCATGGATCAATGCTGGACATGTTGACACAATAAATTGACGACATTATTTTAGCCCGCCCACTAACTAACAAGTGAGTGCAGCTTCCATCGGGAAGGTTGTATTTTGGCCAAATTTGGAATATTTCTTGTCAGAGCAGAACTTAACATGACCAAAGTATGTATGAAAGGTGGCTCGCAGCGCCACCTAGTGGGAATGTGTGGAATCGAGCGGCAGGCTCCTCGGTGGTGTGGAGGAGACCGTGCCAGGCTCCTGCGGTCGCTACACCGGTCGAGCGGTGCTTGGCTGCGAGGGCCTTCAATGCTGCTTGCAGCTTTAATTCCTTTTTGTTCTTTCCTCCTGCCACATGTCGATGTGCCCCTGGATACAGCATTTAACCTCAAGTAGCCTATCAATCTCTGTATCTGTGAATGAATGAGTGTGCATTTGTGAGTCTGATTAAGTGAACAAATTCTAGTGAACAAATTCTCCAGGACAAGTTGCCAGTCATTTCAAAGGCAAGACTGAGATGTGCAGGACAAACAACCATGCATGAATCCCGCCCAGGCCAGGATTCAAACCAAGGACCTTCTTGTGCAAGGCAACAGTACAACAACTTTACAACCACACAGTGAGAAATTCAAAGTTTATCCCTGAGTTAATTCATTTATCTTCAAGGCACTGTTTTAAATAACAAACTTCCAAGATCCTCACAGAACACCTGTATTTATACTCAGAATGAATGAAACACAGGTTGACTTTGTCTACTAATTAGGCAACTTTGGATAATATGCAGTAATATGTGTTGGGCTATCACATCAAATCCCAATAACATGCATTGAGGTTTTTGTTTGTGACGAGAAAGAAGTAAAAGCCATGAATACAATAAATCTTGGGGCAATTCAACATTTTTTTTTTTTCTGTTTTTTTTGTCAAGAAGTATCAGGAATAATATTGTTTTCCCAGTTAAAGCAGTTAAATCAAGTTATACACATTGGATTCACTTTTTCACTCTTTTGTTAGGATTTACTATTATTCAAAAGGAAACATGTACCGTATAAACAGATTTTATAAAGTGAAATAGACTGAGAAACAAACATGGCTTGAGGGCAATAAGGAGCAAGATGAGGGAGTTGATGGAGTTTAAGGAACTAGGGTGGCAGGATCCAAGAGGACTTGATGCACAACTCCACAACTCGACAGAGGCAGAGCTTTCACTTAAAAATGGTGCCTGGCCTATCTCAAAAGGTCAGAGCCCAGAGAACTAACACACTACATTAATCATGAGAGGTTGAGGCTTACCTGTCTAGCGTTTCAGCCGTGCTGTACAGTTAACCTCAATTAAGCTTGATTACAAGGTGTGGAAGACATGGGGCTCAAGACGACACGCGCACAACTTCGGGCATCAATAATGCAATGTCAGATTAGATGTGCCTGTGATCATGCAGAACTGATAGGACAGCTTTTCAGGGATGAATGAACAGGTAAAATTTGATTTATTTCAGCAATACATTAAGCGATAGCCCTTCACATGGAGCACACAAGCTCAACATATGGATGCACAGACATGCTGTATGCATTTGAGGCACAAACGCTGAATCCCAATGTGGTGAACCAAAACAAGTTGAAGGCTTCATGCTGTCCCAGCCCCCTTCCTGGTAATTGCCCCATTATGTGTTGGTGGTAGATGGAGCCGTTACAGATGTTTTATGATGGGGCCATTTTCGTTTTGTCTTCTCAATGAGCGACAGATTTATGGCGTAAGACAGTCTCCCATTCAGTGTTAAAAAAAAAAACTCCACAGGACTTTCCAACACAGACACTCCCTTCAATGCACATGCACTGCAAGAGACAAGCATTAAATGTACTGCATTATCTATCAAACAACTGTTATATGTGTGAGTTTGTTTTTTTTTCTTCCTAACTTTAGAACCGTGGTGCTCAGCTTGTTGGCAGGAGCCTAAGAGATGCAGAAATGTTGGATGGACCCACAAAACAAGGCAGACTTCAAGGACTGTTGTGAGTCTGCTCTCCAAATGATTATGTGCGTACGTGTGTATTTGGGTGGGGTGGAGGGTTCTTGAGAAGGAGACAGTTGCGAGAAGACCCCCTCGAAGAGTACTGGGTCTGCGGGGAAGCTGACGTCCTCAAGTGAAACCGAGTCTGACACTTTCTCACCAAATGTTATTCTGCTAAAAGAAACCATCACAGAAGTGCAAAGTAAACACCAGTTAGCTTTTCAGAATTAATCTTCTTTAGCTTGGGATGAAGGGTTTGAAGTGCTGAAGACTATCTGACTGTGTGGTTTCTTTGCACTGGGTGTTTTGGTGTGGTTCCCCAGAGTTTCCTTTAGGAAATCAAACCTTCAGCTCAGTAATTTTTATGCCAAGAAGAATTTTGGTCGTAAATTGGTTCCTGTACAGGCGATGTAATTACAGGGCTGCATACTAAAAGTTTACCCCACAACTGATGGCTGCAATTATTAAGGTTAATAATGGGAACACTTTAGTAAAGACAGCGAAAGGTTCAAAGTCATCAGTTTGTAATGACTCACTTCTCCAGCCTAGGAAGAAGGTTTGAAACAGAAGACGGTTCTCGTCTCCATGTCAGCAACAGATTATTTGTCATGCACAGACTGTGGGAAGTTGTCAGGTACAAGTCTTTTAACAAACAAGGTCAGTAGAGGAACACTCAATATTAATAATTTACCAAATCTGCACAAAGAGAAAGCAAGAGACAAGATAGCCCCGAGGTCCTCAGGGTTTGAGACTGTGACACCGCCTCATCGTGTTACACACCATCCATTGTGATATTTCTAATGCCTTGCTCCTATCGACCCCACCTGCCCGCTTGTGATTGATCTCCTCACTGTGAGAGTCACCTTGGCCAGACATCCTTGTTGTCTGTGTGATGGATTTATCACTGTTTGACTTGAGAGAAAATCCCTGTTGTGGCTCCAAACAGCGAGCTTCAAACTGCAGCTGTTTGAGCAGCTTCAGGAAATCTGACCTGGCTTTAAAACCTGCTGCATGGATGCCGGGTTGAACGCATGATCTATGTTCAACCAAGTCCGAGGTTAGTTCCTGTCAATTCTCTCAAATACGGCTCCTTATTCACTACAACATAAATTCTCCTGCTCTGGCATGAGGAATGGAGTGAGGTTTGTTTGACCAGATGTAACTTTATCAGGGTGTCTCTCTCTCTTTCTTTCTCTCCCTTTGCTATGCTCGAGTCCTTCACATCTCTGAGCTCAGGCACAAGAAAAGGGAGCTCTCACACAATATTTCTGTTTGCCATAGTCTGACCTCTTTGTGAACTGCGGTAAAGTGAAAGGCACTTTCAGCCGGGGGGAATCGGATGGCAGTAACCGTACGCCTTTCAACTGATACAAAGGTGGGAAAGGGGGAGGCCGCTGGTGAGCATGAGTGTGTGTTGGCTGCTGTTGGGGGGGGCGGTTGCATGCTAGGGTGAAAAGGAAAGTGCCGTGCTGCATCTTTTTGTGTTGGTAAAGTGGTGGTGGTTTAGGGTCGGGGGTTCTGGGGGAGGAGACGGTGGGTGTTGGCTGGATGCAGTGCTAAACCCAAGGCAATGTCCGGCTGATTGGCTGCTGAGGGGGAGACCTCTTATGGATGAGTGCAGTGAGTAAACAGCATTCCTTTCTCTCTGTCTGACCTTCTCTGTATTTCTGTCTTTCTCCTACAAACACATGGAACCCTTTAAAAGTAGTACTCCAAAAAAGACTCAGTTCTACCACCTTAGATGTTTTCTATAAGAATATCTGATATCTTGTGCAGTCAGCGGCAAACCAGAACCTTTAAGAAAACAAAATAATGCATTTGACCAGTGAGATTTTGATTTTCCAAAGAGAAAACATATCAGTTTAACAAAAAGCAGTGTACTATTGTCAGTATCTCCTGCTTGAGTGGATAAAACAATACTTAGCTGCTCTGACAGGAGGACACTGCACAGATTACATTTTGTTTAGCAATTATTTCAAATAATGCTTTCTTTTGTTAAAATAAAGAGTACACTTGCTCACTGAGAACATTACGGTTTACTTTCTTAAATGTTTCACACTTTGTTTGCTTCTGGAAAAATGCTTTGTTCCTTTTATCACTGTAGAAGAATTTTGGTCATTATTGCGACAACGCTGCTTTAGCTCATTGAGGCTTGTGATCAGTCTTTTCTGCTCAGCTCACTCATGGTCCCACCATAGCAGCTCTGTCAGACTGACATCTGAACTTTGACTAATACGTTTTAACACCTTATTTGTGTATTTTCATTTTTTAGGACTGTCCACCATAGCATTTTGTTAAGACACACTGATATGCTCAAGAACAGCAAACAATCAAAACATGCTTTTATAGAGGTAGCAACCCTTGCTGGTGATCAGCTAATCAAGAACATTTGGTTGATTAATTAATTTGCTAACGTTCCCTCTTAAATATTTTGCTGTGCAAAGGATATAATGTTCGACCTGTACTTGCTTCCTAGTTCAATGGGGGCCACAGGACTATTTCTGTCTTTACTACAACATCATATCTAAGTATTTCTTTGTCCTAAGTAATTTCATATTCTGCCTAAATTTGAATTGCTATTTATATATGTTATTTATAATATCCTAAAAAAAATAGAATCTTGCAATTTTTAAAGACATTGCAAGATCAAATTTTTTTTTCAATTTTAAACAATAAATTTAAATAAATTTGGTTATGCACTACCTGAGAGGGATTCAGTGTCTCCACTGAACACTACAGCATGTGTCACAAACCTTTAAATTGAAATCGTTACAGCCACATAAAATTGTTTACACAGTCACATTGTGCAGACCCACTGCACTTTAGTAAATTCTAAATATTTCACTAGGGGTACTTTGCTAAGGTTTAGGACATGTTTAATTTCATGTTAGGGCCATTAATGGCTTTTAAAGTGATGGAAAAACAGCTGTTTATGAGATATATGCCTTCTCTACACTCTCTAGATTTTTTTAAACAATGGGAAAAAGTCTGTTTTCTTAACGCATTGTCAAACAAATTCGCATTGACACACACTTCACACTTCTTTAAAAGACTTTGAATTATGCCATGTTTGCTTAATCTTGGACCTTTGATCTAGCTTCATGTGCAACTACCCCCAGAAATAGCGACTAATAAGTCATGGGATTTGATCAAGCCTCGCTAAAACTTTTAAAGTGTCAATTTTTTCATCCAATATGCTGACATGGGTTAGATTAAAGACTGGTTGTCCAAGGAATGCTTCTGGCACTAATATATAATACTAATAATACATTTGTAAGGCACAGTATTTCCTTTGCAGATGGAACAATTCACAGACACTGAGATGAGCAACAGAACTAAATATTGGAGCAATATGAAATAATATAGAAGTACAATAAAGATATATATATATAAATACACATAAATCATGAACTAAATACCTGTCCTATTAAACTGCTGGGATTAATCTCTGTGTACGGTTACTGTATGCTTAAGAGGCCAACATGTTTAGCAGGAAAGAGGAGCAGAGAGAAAGAAGGTCCGTTACAGAAGCACCAGTAATTTGTTCCTCTCTCCACTCTTTGAAGAGCAGGAGCAGCTACGACAGGCTAAATGTTTCCAGAGATGTCACATTTCCACCAAAATCTAGAAAGGCCCTCTCAAGCACTCATCCTTTCATGTTTGATTGTGTGCTGAAGATCCTATGATAACCAGACGGGAATGGCAGTTGAAGGAGGAGGTTGGCTGGGCGGAGGGACTTTCTGGGAGAAAGGCTGTGGACGGGAACACACTCCGCAGCTTGGTCTGCATTACTGCCGGATCCAGATGCTTTTGCAAATTGCTTCTTTGTCTGCATCGGAAGGCTTTGACGTGAACATCTGAAAGAAGATCTGGGGTCTCTTTGTGAACTTCTGGGATTGCACTGAATCTGATTAGAATAAGAAAAATTGGTCCATCTATCTCTGTCACTTTTGCTCTTATTGTTCAAAACATATATATCCACAGATATAGAACAGATGCTGGAAGAGAGTTTTATGGAGTAATAGATGTGTAAGATGTGATTCCTCCCTGTGTCACTGGAACACAACTTGGCACCGCAGGTACATTTAACACTAAAGGTTCTCTGAGAGCCAAACACACATCCTGTCAGATCTGGAACTAACTGACCAAGTTAAATACTTTCCACTAAAATGACTTGCACACACTCCTCCGTCCTCCAGAATTATGTGTCCCTGTTTATCAGTCCCATCCCACCGTCTTTTGCAGCAGGCTCTTGTGTGTTTGTGTGTCCCAACACTCTGCTGGAGAGTCATAAAGTTCTTGAGGAGAAAACAGAGCATTCCCAAGTGAGTTTCAGAGAGGTGGGAGAGGAGAGAATCACAAAGGAACAGGGGGGAAATGGAGGGGGGAGGAAAAGAGGATGTGCTCATAAAAACATAATCATAAAAATACCAGAACACTAGTGAGACATCTTTTCAGCAGTTTTGGGGAAGAGCTATTGACAAGCATACACGATGATGGATACAGTTATATGACTGCCTGCCATTCTCTTCTCTTTGACCACATTTATATTGCGCCAGAGCCTCCAGTAATTTGTTCAGAAGCATCAGGAGTGATTGGCCATACAGGGCTTTGCAAAGGTATTCCTAACCCTTAAACTTGTTCATATTTTGTCATGTTACAAACACAATTTGTTTATCATTTTATTTTGATATTAGGTAATATACCAACATAAAGTTCTGCATTACTGTAAATGAAAGGGAAAATCATACTAGGTTTGACAATTTTTACATATAAAAATCTAAAATGGTGGCTAGCTTTTGTATTCTGCCCAATTCTCTGATAGCCCCCACTACATTTCAGTGAAACCAAGAGCCTTTAAATACGCCTAATTAGTTAATATAGTCCATCTTTTTGTAATTTAATCTCAGTATAAATCCAGCTGTTCTGCAAAGGGCTCAGACGTTTCCTAGAGAACATTAGTAAACCGACAGCGTCATGAACCCATCATAAGAAATACAGACGACTGGTCAGGTATAATGTTCTTGCAGCAGTTTAAATCACTGTTAGGTTATAAAACAATACTGTTCACTGCCCAATCTATCATCAAAAAATGCAAAGAGTTTGCACAACAGCAAACCTACCAAGACATACTAGGTTTGCCCACCTGAACTGACAGGAAGGACAAGAGGAGCATTGAGAGAAGCTGCCAAAAAGGCCCATGATAACTTTGGAGGAGCCACAGATATCCACAGCTCAGGTGGGGAATTTTGTTCAAAGGACAACTGATAGAAGGTCACTTCACAAATCTGACCTGAAGAGTGGCACGAAGGAAGCTCTTGTTGAAAGAAATCCATCATAAGTTCTGTTTGCAGTTTGCCACAAGCATTGGAGGACAGAGCAAACAGGTGTTCTGGTCACGAGAGTCAGATGAGACCAAAATTGAACTTTAAACTGTCTTTCTATGAGATGCTTTTATTCAGCAAAGAAAGCAAGCTGGTCAAAGTTGATTGGAAGATGAGTGGAGTTAAATACAAGACGATCCTGGAAGAAAGCATGCCAGAGGATCCTAAATACTTTACATGGAGACAAAGGTTTACCTTCGAGCAGGACAATGACCTCAAATGTACAGTCAGAGCTACAAAGGAATGATTAAGATCAGAGCATATCCCTGTGCAAAGATGGCACAGTCAAGGTCTAGACCCAAATACAAATAAGAATATGTGGGATGACTTGAAAGTTGATGTTAATAACCTGCTTCCTATGTTTGAGCTATTTTTTTTAAAAGGTGAAAAGTGGTTCTAGAAAGTATTCAGAGAGACTAAATACAACTAGGAAGCCACACTTTTCAGATATTTATTTGTTCATTAAATTTGTACTGAACCACCTTCCACATTAATAAAAATATTCCAATGTGGTGTTTTGTTTTTCTATAAACAAGGTTCAGAAATATGTGCTCTTTATGAATCTTTAACCTTCTATTACATTTGTCTTGGGTAAAAATAGCACAAAGATATGTAAAAATAAAATTACAGAGATCCAAAGCATTTACTTTCTTTATCCTACAGCTTTGTGAAGTTTGAGGCAGTCTTCTCACTGATTTTGAGGATGGTGCAGTCACGTATCTCCTGTTGAGTTTGGTATGAGCCATAAGGAAGGGAAAAAACAAGGTGGTTTAGAAAGAGGGCATTCCTGATTTCCAGCCAGGCTGATTGGCAAAAGCCTGCTCCTCATCTGTTTCAGGAAGGTAATGCTTGGTGGAGGTTGCAGGGTGACTGGTGAATCAGGGAGAGGAAGGGATGAACAAGGCTGAAACAGAGAAAACAAGACTGGGAAAACAGAGTTAGTCAGTTCTCAAGCCTAAAGCATGTTTGGGTTGGCTTGATCTGGGGAGGGTACCGAGATGGTATGTGTCACACAGATTAATCAGTTCAGAGGAGAGCTATTTTACCTGTCACTGCACAACAACCTGGGCCATGAAAGGAGGACTCTTTTTGGGGTAAATATTAAAGTTCCCAGAAGAGATATTAACTTGGAACATTCAAATGTGCATCAACCATGACCTTCATGCAGCATGGCTCCTGCTCATCAAATCAGTCACACATGAACATGCGGCAACAAAGCTGAAGTGACAAAATTACAAGAAAATCCTTTTTTCGATTCAGTTCAGTTTTTTCATGCAATGTGCTCAATGCAATCAACTGTCCACATGCTTGTTCAGGAGGTTTGGCTATGGTTTGCTTTGACTATGAATAACTTAAAAGGCAAAGGCAAATTTTAACAGTCAGTCATTTTAATCAAAATTACCAAATCAGGACATCACCTGATTATCAGGATAAAATAGCCAAACAGCTCTCATTAATTGTTAATGATTGTTTCATGAATACCTGCCTGGTGAGGTGTGATATTACAGAACAACAGATGAAGGAGTGAATTCATGCACAGCGTTCTCAAATAGCAAGCCCTGTTCATATACTCAGAATAAACACAAAGAACTTCTCTCTATGATACAATAATTTATTAACAAAATACTTTATGTTCCAGAAAAAAAATTAAGTAAATTAGAAAGAATAAGGAAACAAATAACCTGTAAAAATTTAAAAAGGAACAAATACAACCAATAAATGATGCAGTAATATCACAGTTCAGAGTGAATATGTATGTTTACGGACCAAGGTTCGTTTTGAGGTGTTTGGAATGAGGCCAAAATAGCTTTCAAAGCTAACAAAGAGCAACAACCATTCACAATGCAAAGCAGAAGGAAAAATAAAACAATTTTAATGAAATAATGTTTAAAAAAATCATAGGCTGAATTAGAATTCAATAAGATTTTTGACAAATGCTTCTTATAGTTGTATTAACAAGCCATCATGGTGACTGATTCAATGAAGTGATGGACTACCAAGATGGCAGCGATATACCGATATAGATTCACAATTTGGCAGACGGATGGCAGGAGTGATGATGTCACATCTGGGATAAGCTGCTCAGCTATCAACATGGCAAAAAGCAGCTACCCCGCTTCTTAGTAACCCCTTCAACCAGGGGTGAAAGTAGTTCTAAATTCTTGCCGGTACTTAGGGGCGGAGCTAAAGGGGGGCTGGGGAGGCACTGGGGCATATATGCATCCATATATATATATATATATATATATATATATATATATATATATATATATATATATTATATATATATATATATATATATTATATATATATATATATATTATATATATATATATATATATATATATATAAATTGACAGTTCGGTTGTTTTTGCGGTTTTTATTTTAAAGTCTGTAGATGGTCAGTGATTTATCGTTCATCCTGTCCTAATGCAAGAGGAGTTTTTTTTTTATATCTGTGCACCACCTGTGAAAAATCTACCAGTCCATTAAATTGAACGCATAGATCTCCTTGGCAACCATTCTGTTTTGGAGGTAGTAGTGTATGTGGTCGTAAGCGGCGTTTTCGAGCTGTACTGTGTTGTTGTAATTCAGCAAAATAACATGAAACACAACTAGTTACTCTCCCTTTGCTTTTAACTGGGGTATTTAGCAGCGAGCAGACAGACATTAAACGTAGCGGTGCTCGTTTTAAAGGCTGGCCGTTCACAACAGCCTCGAACTCCGAGGGGAGAGAAGCAAAGCAAGAGCATTGAGGCTCCAGCATAGCAGAACAGTTCAGAAACTATTTGGAATGAGGGGAAAATAATTATATTTATAAACAGATTAAGTCGTGTTTTAGACTGTCTATTGGTAGCGGATCTGATCTTTGTGTGCTCGTGAATTTTTACAGCCCTGACTGGTTCTGGATGACGGCTTCATAGCAGCCGTTCTTCCCTCTTCCCGGTACTGCGTACCAGCACAGAATCTTTTAGTGGTACGCAGTACCAGACCGGCTCACTTTCACCCCTGCCTTTAACTGCATGTGTCTGTAGACTTTTGAGGTTTCAAAGTTGAGTATACCAATTTCCTACATTTCTGCTGACAAATTCCTACATTTCCCACACTTTCTGCCATGGTGTCATTGGACGGGGAGGCAGAACTAATTTGCCTTGTACGCTTGGAAAAACAAAGGAAAAAAAAGTTGTACATAAGGCCATTAAACCAGACTAGGGACGAAGAAGGGGAATACAACAGTCAGTGTGGCACAGAGAGTAGCAGTGACACTGCGTGTACTTGCAACTGGTTGCTTGAAGCAGATTGTCAAACATAAAACAGTTCGATGAAGACTTTTTCCCGCCTTGCCGTTTATTGTGTGACACATGTAAAAATTGAGCAGCGTCCGATTTGACTCAGCATCAAGTATGCATGGACATCCTTGCAGTCAGGTATGCCTGACTATGTGGGAGACTTTAGCATTAGCAGGGCTTTCGGATTAGAATTAGCAGCTGAGACAATTTATCACTTAAAGACTTTGCAGACATATTTTATGAAATTTAATGAGAGGAGTTTAAGGAACAACACAGACAAAAGAAAGTAAGATAATGTTAACACAACATCAATTTCACTGAAATTAAGTATGTTGCAACTTTAGAGCACAAAATACCCCAAAATAAATGTTGTAGCATCAGACTCAGGGTCATGTTAGCATTCAAACAGTTAAGCACCACAAACAAAGCAAAACACAATGAAATAAACAATATTTAAATTGTTTTAATCGTAAACTAATTTTCTCTACCCAAACACAATCTCTTATGGTGGACCGTTCTCCGTACAGGAGAGCAGATGCGATGAACACATAAGATGTGGCGGCTGCTCTCAGTCTAGTGGCTGGGACGAGCGTCTGCTCTGACTGGTGCACAGTCACAGCTTATACAGACCATACTTTACTTTGGATCCAAGGTTTCTTCAAACATGCAGTCATTTACTCAGCCAGCAATAACAAAACATTAACGCATTAGCTCCACAATGCATCTTGTGGAGAGCTATGGGCAAAGAGAGGAATTGCTGCCAGCAGAGTTTTGTAGTTCTGTGAGGTCACAGGGATTCCAGTTGTAACTTCACCTTCCAGAGAGTTGTAGAAAAATGGCTTAATACTGTGCATTTTGGGGGTTCTGTGGAGTTCCAATGGATTTCTGTGTCCTTGTTGCTCCTAAGTGTTGTTCCTAAGTGATAAATTATCCAAAAAGGAATAAATAGGGATAACAGCAGTGATGTTTAAAAAACACTTAAGCATTATTGTTTTTTGTTTTTTTTAGCTCGCGATCTGATATGTATGCAATGGTATTTGGTGCAACCATTTGAATACAAGTGTTATTATCACTGTCGTCTCACACAGATAGCACAGTCTCGAAAATATGGGCTGCACGTGAATGTCCACATTGACTCCTAGCAGCCCATAGTGGGCTGGGCACAGATAATGAAATTTAGGTCACACAGCCTTTGAGGTAAAGTGGACAAGGGAGCCAACTAGGAGGTATGATTTAGGCCTTATATCATAAGCTTGGATTACTAGCTGTAGTTAGTAACATTGCAGAACAACTATCCCTCAGGTTCTCCACCCCGCGAAAGGAAAATCTGTTATGTTGGGTGTGAGGACATCCCAAGATCTGAGTTTTGACATCTCGGGTAAATGGAATGAACCATATAATAAAAAAAAAAAAGAAAAAAAGAAAAAAAACATGTTCAATTGGGATTGAACGCTTTTGTCTTTTTTATCTTTTGTGGACAGATCATAACCAAAATGTAAAATCATTTTCAACGTTGAGGAATAGAAACAGCTGCACGGTTTCTGTAAATGCCAGTTGTCAGTCCACCTAAACCTCATGTGCTTGAATTATGTGAAGAAAATCATTTACCTGAAGAAAAGCCATATGAAACTCATGTACAAATTTTAGAAAGAGTGCTCCAGAACTGAGGTTTTAAAATGTCCTCCTACAAATATTCTCTTCGCTGCAAGAAGAGGGCCCCCCGACAGCCATAATGTAGAGTCAGCCATGACTCGTTGGCTTCAGTTCCTGGACTCACAACCTGACTGTTGTGCATCTGTGCACAGTAAACTCTTCTGTTGTGCATTTATGCATTTAGTCTGGCAGTAACATTCATATATATATATGTATATATATATATATATATACATATATATGTATATATATATCCCATCCAGAACTCTCCAGATGGCTAAGGAAGCAAAAGAAAAATTACTGAATGAACTTGCAGGGAAAGCAATTGCATCTATTAATTTGTCAATAAATGCTTGAATTTACAGAGATGTCAATTTTATGGGCCTCGGGACAGTGTGCCAACGCTATCCACTAACACAGATTTGGCCAAATAAAATGGCTCAACTGTTTATGATTGACTATGCTTAAATGAACAGCAGTTAAAGTTTGGCATACTGAGTATACCCACCTAAGGCTGAGTTTATAGTGTGTGTGTTTTTGTGCGTGTGTATGTGTGGTCTTGTATTTGTGTGTATTTATTAATATTTTGGACATGCGCTCAAAATAAAAGGCAAACAGATTTACAAGTATGCAATAAAGACATTCAGTTCCACAGGTTTCTGTTCTGTTTTTTTAATCTAACAACTCCTCATTAAACCTCATGATCTGTTGTAAATAAAATTACATGAGCTATTTGAAATTGTTAACACTCTACCCCAACCCCTCCCCCCAGCCCTATGCAGAGGTGTGTGCATATAACTTAAAAAAAAAAAAAAAGTGCACTGAAGTTGCAACTTTTTTCTCTCTTTTCTTCCCAGTCATGTCATCTGAGGTGGGAGCCCTTTGAGGAGGGCCTGCAGGGAGGGTAGGTGATAGGGGTAGGAGGTTGTAGTGGCATGAGTGGGGGTTAGTTCTTAGCCAGACACTAGGCTGAGTAAATAAACCCGGAAACATTAAAAGCCCTTTTCCCCTTCACCTTTGAACTTGTGCATTAGATTGTGTAAACATACATCAGGATATTTAAGCAGAGCTTGTGCTGACACTATGCTACCCAAGCTGACGGTTGATCTTTGTGTGCGTCTTCAGATCAACCCAAAACCCTTCTGTCTGGGAGCACAAGGAAATAATGGAAAAAAATAATAATTTTTCTTCCAATCTGTGACCTTTTAGTTAAAAGGTAAGATGTTTTTTTTCTATTATTAAATGATTTAAATATTATATATGTAAACAGTACTTTGAAAAAAGAGAATCTTTTTATAAAACATTCTTAACTCTTCATTTCACCTCTTAAGCAATGAAAAAAATCATGTGAAAAATTACCAAAACAAAACAACATTGAGTAAAATTTTACACCTCTCTGTTTAGCAGAATCCTAATTCTCCGTGTTTCTTTGTTCTCTCCAGGTACTCCAGCTTGCTCTCAAAGTCCAAACAGACCCATGTTAGATGAACTTGCTCTAAAGTTGTGCTTAGGTGTGAGTGTGACACTGGTTGAATCATGTCTCTGTGTTGGTTCTGTTATGAACTGGCGACCACCCCGTGCTGTGCTCCGCATCTATCCAATTAACAACCGATTACAATTACAGTGAGTAATTATTTATATTAAAGGCAGAGGCGGCGTGACATTGTGTGTGGAAGACGATTCACTGTAAAACAGGGTTTTATCATTTTAAAACAAAGACAACCGGACAATAGCTTCTTCCATCTCTGTGCTTCATCTGACCTAATTTCTAAACACCCCAATGATACTGAAAACAGAAAACTTTGAGTGTTCGTCCTGCAACTACAACTTCCGCACCAAAGAGTTTTGTCAGCAGGACCTGTTAGCGCTTACATATGGTGCATTCACTGATTGGATAAATAGATTAAATTGTTAAGTTTCCAACTGGCCAGTCACCTGTCAGTGTCTGTTGGATGAAAACTGACTAATTTTGGCCATCAGCCATTATTCAGGAACGTTAATTTTTTCCTATTGTTATATAAATGAAGTACTTTCCATTGCTTCTACCTAAATCTAAACATGTTTTTTTTTTTATTGAAATACTGTCAATGTAATTCTATAACCTAAATCAGATTATGATACAACCCTTGATCAATTTCAGAAAATATGGGATTAGATGGGGATGAAACTCTTGTGTCTTGCAAAAACATCTGAGAAATACACTGGCCATTCAATCATTGTGATTTATTCTATGCGAACACAGATATGTTCTGCTTCAGATGGTAATTGTTTATATTTTTGACAGAATGGCATGCAATAGTCACCTTTATGAATTACCTAACTTTGAATGTATAGTTTTGTCCCCTTGAGCATCACAAGTGTAGTGCTAGAAGGTAGATGTTTTTCACAATTGTTTTCTGGAAAACCCAAAATAGTTTCAATAGAAAAATAAGCTACATGTTAGTGGAAAAAAGCAGGTGGCTAGCTATGGTCACTTGAAGCCTGTACATGGTTTCCATGTCCACATGTGTAAAATCGTTCAAACAATTGCAACATGCATCATACTAGCTCTGAAACATTTTACATGTTCCATTCTCAGAATATGTTTCCGATTCTTACAAGATCATTGGTGGCACACCACCTCCTATGTCTCTTTCATGTGTAGATAATCTTTGGCTCCTCCATAAATACCTTCTAACATAGCGTTCGCTTAAACCCCTGTAATGTTTTGGAAATTGGAGTTGTCATGGAATGGTAGACGTCTGCTTGATTTTGGGCCATTTGGCACTTGCTTGTTTTTTTTTACAGAGTGAAGACTCCTAAAAAGTTGCTGGTAAAATATTTTTAACTTCTTTATCATATCAATTTTGAGCAATTATTTGAGGAAAAAATATGCGTTAAAGAAACATGCCATATTTAATCGCATTTCCCTAATTTCTAGCACACTTGTAACAGTGATGTACACACTCCAGCCTAGTAGGTGGCAGTAATGCACTTTAAGTTAATTTTGCAAGCTGCAAAGAAGATAAAAATAATTAATTGAGGAACCTAAGTGCAAAAGAAATTTAAATTTACTCATAAAATCCTAAACTATCCCCTTAGTTAAAGAGAAAGCTGCCTCTGATGCCTCAATGCCTGCATGTGTCCAACATTTGGCATTTTCAAATCATCTGGTTGTATTGTTCTTGTATTATCTCATATTAAATGAGAAAGAGTTAAAGCTACCAATAATTACATTAGCAATATTAAACAGTTGTTTAAAAAATTGCTTGTGGTGACACTTCTCCTTTTGTCTTAGATTAGGTTGGCGGTGCAGCATCTGCATTTCAGCACAGTCATGTTTAAGTGGATTGACTGAGGATGAAGTTACTGCTGTGAACTTTTGAAGAGCTACCTGGGTGGGCGGGCAGAAGAGAAGGCTGCAAATGGGCGGTCAACACGAATACATAAAGTTAAAAGAGGAGACGGCCACTTGAGCAGGAATGCAGGATGTATATGTCTCAACTTAACAGTGCAGGTTTAGCTTGTATGGACCCTATTTTTGTCCACATTCCTGTAATAAACTTGGGCAAACAGACCCTACACACACTAATTCACAAATACACACTCTGAGAAATTCTATCTGGGAAATTGGGAGTCATCTTTTTCTCAGTAACATCATTGCAAAAGGAAAACAGGTTCCTTGGTAACAAATGCTTTTGATTGGGCACTTTTAATGGCTTCACCTCCCACCCCTACGCATAATGCTCCTCTCATGCATGCTTGATTGTATTTCTAAGAATGTGTGTCTACAGGCCTGTTTGTGTGCATATGACCTGCATTATCCTGCTTTACTTTGGTTACAGAGTCCTCTAAGTTTGTTTTTTTTTCACTCAGGAGTTGGAGCCCTGAGGCGGACAGCAGGGGGTTCCATACTTAGTTTCCTGTAAAAAATACCTCCGCACTCCACATCCTAATTAATGAGAAGGGCATGCCCAAGATCCCTATAAAATCATGCAAGACTATAGCAATTTCCTGGTAGCTTGCTCACTACATGTGCTTCTTGTTCCTCAGCGTAAGAGTTTCCTTCCCTGCAAACCTCATGAAGATTTATATACCACTACCACTACCATGCTCACTCCCCGCCACCACCACCATTCATTCGTCTTTTTTTTCTAGTATATCCCCTCAATGTGATTTGTACTTTATAACATGATACATAGATTAGACTTTCTGTCGTTTTTACTCTGAAATAAAACATGAAGATCTCATGAAAAAAGGCTGTCAGGGCAACATAGGAAACACATGGCGTCTGCTGGTCGAAAGAGAAACTGGTTTAAATCATTCAGCTTGGAAGAGGGCGCATGTGTGTGTGTGTGTGTCTATCCTTGTGTGATGTGTGTGTGTGTGTGTGTTACTTTATTTTTCTGTGTGTAAGTCCCTTTGGGTATGTGTAACTTTGTTAGAGAGTTGGTGCTGAGTTATTGGGATCCAAAAATAATGGCCTATTGAAGATTATGTAGCAACACCAACTGATTGCATGCACGGCTGCACCCCAACACTCAGGAGCAGTAACAAAGCTCTCTGTCTGAAATGTAACAGATCCCCCAAAACATACACACACCTGCACACAAACATAGACATGAGCACATGCTTAAAGCGCGTATGCTTCCTCTGTGAGATTCTTGTCGGGTGTTTTTAGTTCCATGTTTTGCTTTCCTGTGATCATCAGCCACCTGTGATTTAGCACCATTAATTTACTTTGCAACAATTGCCAATAACATGAATTTCAATTGTTTTGATCAACTATAAAAAAATATGGGGGTTTAGTTCAATGAAAAAAATTACTGATTGTCTCAAATTGTCGTTTTACAGCAAAAGATAATTGTTAGTTTATCGAACAACTAGTAAAATTACCAGTGATCTGTTTTTTTATTTTTGTTCAGTATTAGTACAAGAAATAGAGACCTAACAATGCAGTTTGCAGCAGAGACATGCTTATAAGAAATTTCTCTGGTTTTTGTAAAACTTTGACCTGTCGATACCAATATTAGCAAATTTGGACGGTTTTTCAGAACTTTAATATAATATGTAAGAACAGCATTAAGCAGTCAATAATGATTTATATTACCAGCTTCCTTTGAAATGTCTTTTTTCTATGTGTACCCCATGATTTGATTTTTTAGCACCTGATGGAATACAGAAAATAGCAAACCTTGATCCACACCAAAGTGGGTTGTTTGTAAGCAAGACTGACCAAGTCATAGACTTTGGTATAATGTATTCACCTACAGCTAGAAATATCACAATTTTGAGTTTCCAACTGGGCAATCACAAGTTAAGTTGGCAATCATCTGATTCAGGTCATCAGCTGAGTTCCCAGTGCATCTCCACCTTTCAGTTGTGTTTTTCAAACTTGTACAAAAAATGAGAATTAATGAACATAACATTATGAGAGTTTGTGAAATCTTCATATACAGTCAGCTGCTCTCACCAAAGAACTCCAATTAACATTCACCTTTGTATCCCTCCTTTTCATCTGTCTTAAACTATTGTTTCTCTGTCATAACTTTGATGTTCCAGTTCCTTAACCATTCTTTAACTACGTAAAACCAAATATTGGAACACACAACCTGATTTGATGACAGAATGTTTAATACCTTTTTGTATTCAAAAAAACCTCATAGAGGCAGTATCTTCTGTGGAAGACAACAAGTATATTGGTGTCTTGTTCATAAGTGATGTAAAGTTGAAGCACGAGATAGATGGATAGACTGGGGCTTCATCTGCAGTAAAGCCAGCATGTTCCGGTCTTTTGTGGTGTACTTGAGCCAAAAAAGAGAAGCAATCGGAGAAACAGTCTTACCCTCAACATGGATCGTGAACCGATCTTGCATATAAGCAGCTGAAATGAGCTCACTTCATAGGGTATCCAGGCTCAGCTTTAAAGATAGGATCAACCAGGGAGACCTTTGAGTGGAGTCACTGCTGCGCTACATCGAAGAGTAAACCCCTGTAGTTTGGGCGTGTGATTATAATGCCTTCTGGGCACTTCTGCATAGGTTTTCCAAGCATTCCACACAAGTTTAGCCCAACAGGAGCCCCCGGGGAGACCCAGAACTCACTAGAGGCCCTATAAATACCTCCTGGCATGGGACCGCTTTGGGATAGTTATATTCAGGTTCTCCTTAAGACCTCTACCCCTAGATAGATAGATGGATGGATGGATGGATGGATGGATGGATGGATGGAGCATCCCCTCATTAAATGAGTGAATTTGCCCTTTTTCCACTTCATATTGGAGCTTCAACTTCCTTGCCCTTTTTAATCTTACTTCCTTACTTTTGCACAAATCATTTTTATCCAAACTAATTAAACCAATAAGTCAGTTCTACTTTGCTCAAATCAAATCAAATCAAATCAAATCAAATCAAATGTTCAAAGCTGAAGTATAATCCAGTTTAACTGCACATTCTTTTCTAAATACTTTGCATCTTATGTTATTTTCTTTTGATTCTAATCCCCCTTTGAGGATGACTCATATAAAATGTGACAGATTAAGACAACTGATTAAATCAATCCAATGAAGTGACCTTTAGCAACTACATAATTATGTATTTGAGGTAAAAGAAACTACATTTAATAAAACAGACTCCGTAAAGAAAAAGAAGAAAAGTGTTTACAGAAGTGGTGCGGATGTGTTTACCTCCACCTTCTCTTGGTGGGTACGAATTAACACATGGTTGGGAAGAAACATCCTGCGGCAGATGGTTCTATGTTGTCCCAGGAAACAGGCAGCTGTGAAACAAAAAAAAAAAGCAACAAAGGTATGAATCAATGATTAGGGTGAAGAAGGCTTTGTCCACAATATGGCCTAATTTAAAACTCCTAGTATGTCTACTATCCACTCAACTGCAAAGCCTGTCTGATGTAAACCCCTAGGGTCCACTATGGGTCTCTGCGGATATATGCAGACAGTCCCGATGTTTGTGACGGTGTTGGCTGTATGCACTAAACACATCATAGATAACATAAACAATGTGTTTTACCAATGTGGACAATTTATCTTTCAGATATAATGATACAAAACTGCATTGGTCTTTTAGTGAGAAATCACTTCATTCTTTCTTTTCCAGTCTTTTCTTCGTCTGAGAGGACAGACAGTGTATAAACCATCCCCTAAGAGGCTGTAGGAAAAGCTATATATCTCTGAGTCGAATCAGATGGTTCATCAGAGGTAAAATTAAGATGAATCAGCCATGTTCTTGTCTGCCCTGTCCAAGTTGTTCCTATACTCAGCCACATAGAGCTTCGTCAAACACAGATATCTTGCAAAATGTAGATTTTCCACTGCTTTACATGTGAAACAGGCTCTTTGTGAAAAAAAACAAAAGATCTTAATTTGTTTAATGATTTCTAAAAACTTTGATAGTAACTAATTGTGTGGATTGGATATATGAAGATTATTACAAAGAGCAAGGCCAAGAGGCGCCCTCACGGAAACCTTTGAACGTTTTTCAGGGTTTTTCCTAGTCTGCCGCACTTTGCCATGACTCAGTTTCCATTACATGTCAAATGTAAGCTGAAAAAGGTAATGACTAAGAGGAAAGAGTACACACTCTCATGAGATACCACAATCTTAGAAATTTTTAGACAAACTCTACTTTAGCCAAGCTTCAATCCTTGTTTTATTGTTGTTGTGGTCCAAATTATCACTACCTACTGGTACTGAGAAGGTATTACAGGATTTTGGGTTGGACGAGATATAGTGGACTGTTTTTTTGTTTTTTTGTTTTTTAGACTGAGAAAATAATATAATTTTAAAACATTTTTAGCTTTCTTCATTTCTGCAGTTTTCATGTCAATATTTGCTTTAAAAGTGATATCTGTTAATAATAGCAATAACAATGCCACAATATTGTCCAATAATACTTTTCTCTTTCGCCAAAGACTCTAAGAAGAATGAAAGAAGAAAGGAAATGAAAGGACATTTTTATTTTAACCAATGTACATATTTTATCGTAACAGGAACTTGAAAATTTTACATGTATGTTTTGGGGTTTTTTATTTACACAGTCAAAACTATTTTAGAAATATTTGAAAAAAATAACATTAATATTGATCCTAAAACACGAGTGCCTGTTGTATTGATTGATTAGAGTTTACACGTGAAATTCTAATTTACTGTGGTGGTTTTAATGCATTTTCTCACTGATGCGGAGAAACCGATTCACATAACGATCCAACCCACAGCAGCCCCTAATTTAAAACAAGACTTTAAACTGATTTTCTGGATGTTTGCACCTTCCTTAGTGGGACTAGTTGTTGAGCAGTATTCACACATGGCTTTTGCTGTCATGCCGGCACAGAATGAATCATTCGCACTCTTAGAAGTCCTATACACAGACCAGGTCCCACTTCAATGAATGTGTGTGCATGTGTGAGTCACTGCGGCTCATCTGACGACTTTCTACGGCTTGCTTGCAGCTTCCCTGCCTGTTCACTCCCAACAGACCCATTCAATCAAACTCCCATATATTTTGTAATTACTTTAAACTGATGACTTTATGCAATAGTGGTGTTTTACTGTCTCCTTTAAATGCCATTTATCATTCTGCAGGTTTTGAAGAATGAGATCCCACCCCTCTGTTGAGCCAGTCGTGTTTGACTGAGCCTGTTCAAGGATGTGACCCTGCCACCACCCAGCCCCCCAACCCAAACCCACCTACAAAACCCTGTTCTTTTTCTTTCACTCAGGGTGTCTTATGACCAACCAGGACAGTTTTATTAGCCTGCGACCAAGTAGGCAGGAAAAAGGGGACTGTTGCAGGATCCTAGCAAACAGTCTAGCAGACAAGGAAACAACAAGATTTTCGCTGAGAGATTGATGACGGAGCTGAGGCAGGATTGATAAGCAAACTGCTTGGTGGGAGTAAAGACTTAGGTCAGGGGACACAAGGAAACAGTGGCTTAGCTGAATGAGAGGAAAAGGCGGATATGCACCCCATAAAGTTGTGTTCAGACTGGAACTCATTCGTCATTGTCCATTAAAGTCAGAATTCTGTGTTATTACAGGTGCAATAATAAGGAACTTCTTAAGATACATTGCCTTGCATTTGTTGTCTTCCAAGCCTAAATTTAATGTAACTGAGCCATACATACTGCATAGTTGTGCAGTGGAAGGAAAATGATGTAAGACTTTAAAGATTTTAGTTTTTGTTCTCCAACTAAATATCTGAAAAGGGTGAATGGACAGTCAGGAAGGATGGAGAGAGCCTGTGAAGACCAACTTTCAGGTCTGACACCATATTCTCGGTTAGATTTAGGCCTACACCTTAACTAGAGCAGCTCAGCACGTTAGATCTAAACCATTCCATTGTAGCTCTGGCCATATGTCTAGGGTCATTTTCCTACTGAAGGGTGAACCCCTGCCCAGTCTCAAGTCATTTGCAGTTTCTAATAAATTTCTTCCAGGATTTCATGTAATTAGCTCGATTCATCTTCTGAACAGCTTCCCCATCCCTGCTTAAGAAACACATCCTTCTACTTCGCAACTATAACTACTTTGTCAGTCAGTCACTCATTTTCTACCGCTTCTTCCATGGTGAGTCGTGGGGAAGTTGGTGCCTATCTCCAGCAGTCTATGGGCGGGAGGCGAGGTACACCCTGGACAGGTCGCCAGTCCATCGCAGGGCAACACAGACACACACAGGACTAACAACCATGCACACACTCTTTCGCACCTAAAGGCAATGTAGAGAAACCAGTTAACCTAACACTCATGTTTTTGGATTGGTCTAAAATCCTATTGGCAAACATTGAAGCTAGTGTTTGTGACAAGTTAAAGAACATTTAAGTAGTGGGCTTCTAGGGTAGTATCCCATGTGTGAATGTCATTTGCGTACAAAAATCTTACTGAAAGCAGAAAACTAAAAGATGGTTGCTGCCTTTACCATTTTCTCTCCAGATGTCAAGAGAAGTGAGATGCGTCCCTGAGTAGCTGCTCTTTACCCTCTTTTCTCACCAGGTGCTATTAGATGCATAACACGATGAAAGGAGCCAAGGGAACCAGCATGTGCAGCCGCAGCTCTGCACAGCCTGTGAGTAGTCAAAGGTTAGATGTTTCAGAGGCCTTTAATCAAGAAATGTTCTCAACTTCCTCCCTCTGTCTTCCTCTGCGTGACCTCTGGTCCTCATAGTAAAGCTAGACGTGTACTGTAACACCCAAGACAACGCAACTCTTTAATCTTTTGCTCCTCATTAGAATTACAAATCTGTCTGCAGCTGACGAAAGGTGTGTCTCTGTGTGTGCACGCATGTATGTAAGCGTGCATCTCCACTGGGCTGAGAAAGGAAGGAATACTTGAATAACAGCCTAATAAATATCAGCGGGTATTTTATTGGGTTTGAAGTATTTTCGTCGTTTGTTGGGAAACACAAAACCGTGAAAGTTTCCTGGCAAAGTGGCAGGGTGGTGCTCTTTTCTGGGTCATGGGGAGCACAGAGGAAATCTATTCTGACATTAACAGGCTGCCATAGGAAGTGTTTCTTGGATTAAATTGGCATGGCATTCAAGGCTGGCTGGTCTGAACCAGAGGTGAGGGCACAAGTGTGCAGGAAGTTGGACTCGGAGGGTGCAAAGGGACAGTTTTGGTCAGTGTATAGGCAAATGTAATGCAGGAGGAAATAGCCTCATGTTTGAGGTGTGGATACAGCTGCAATCTCTTGAATCTATGAAGTTCATTTAAGAACTGAGCAGAAGCATGCATCAACCATATTGGAGCTGGTCTTTGCTTTGAGATGAAGATGAAATATAAAATGATTGGGGTATGGGTTGTGTAGTGCTTTCTGTTCCTGTGAAGCCTCCATAAAAATTCCAGGGCCTGTCATGAAGTAATTATAAATCCTAGGGATGTTGTGTGTGAGGGTTCAGAATCCTTGCATACATTGTCCTGTGAGGTAGATATTACACACAGAAATTCTTCAAATATCAATCTCAATCAGTGAAGAAGAGAAAGGAATAAAAAAAAATAATAATGAACAAGGATGGGCAGTAGTCAAGATTTCTCTGGAATATGTTTTTTAGGATTAGGCTGATTTAATCAGAACAGAAGATTTTAAATTAAAAACCTTCTGCAGCACTCGGGGTGAAGCAACAAGCGGTGAGGGTGGGGAGTCATACAAAAACCAAATTTTAAGGGCTTATAAGAAGGGAAACAAGCCATGTACCAGAGCAAAAAGTTAATGGACTCGTGTTTCCACATACCGTAGATGAATCAGTATCAGTGTTTATGAATGTCTGAGAAATGTCTATGGTGTGGTGACATGTAAATTTCCATATTACCTATTTCGGGTACAGTTATTCAATTATGGTTTTCTCACTAAGTTTCATCTTAAAACAATGGTTTGGATTTTTGGAATATTGGTCCTGTATATTTATAACAGTTCCCTGACCGTGAGTAGATAGAAAGACATCACATTGCAGTGAGTTTGTAGAAAAGTGTAGAAAAGTGAAGAAATCACTAGAGGCCTAACAAATAGACAGGGTGCAAGGTTTCACAGATTATATATATATATATATATATATATATATATATATATATATCAGTATTAACACTGACGAAAAGTGTTTCGAAATCCCAGCTTCTGTGATGTTTGGTCATCATAACTTAATGCAAATCAGCTTTATCAGTGTACAATAATAACCAACAGTAAGGCAAGCATGTCAAACTGTATGCAACAGTATATAAAGCAAGTATGGACCACAAAATGTTAGAGAAACAATTTAGAAAATTTGCATTTTGCAGCATTTATGATGCAGCATCATAACTGTATTAACTACTTTTCAAAGACCAAAATCACATTCATTTTTTGCAAAACAAAAAAACAATAAGTGCGCCCAATGTTTTTTATTTGGTTTACATTAGTTCTCTCAGTGTTCAATGAGAGAAATCTAGCCTGTATGGGACTTGAACAAGTGCACTGACGTTATACTGAATATCTGAGGTGAACATGCGAAGGACTGCACACTAAAAGAGGATCTCTATCGTACTCCTACTCATCATCTTCTGCTTATGCCCAAGTCTCCTCAGCTGACTCCTCTCGATATGGAGGAGCAGAGGATCTACTCGGAGCTCCTCCCAGATGGCCAAGCTCCTTACAATATCTCTAAGGGAACCAAAGAGAACCAACATCCTCTGAGCAGGTCTCCTTGCGTGTGGAAACATTTCCCCTTTAGTGAGGACTAAACCTTTTGACGGTGATGCTGACTTAAAATGCTCTGCCTGTAAATTATCAGACTGCAGACAATGAGCTCAAGCAGGGCATCACTGGGTGCATTATCCACTATATAAGTAGAGGGAGAAGAAATCATGTGCATTTCACTCTCAACTGTTTTGAAGTTTTCAAATTTTCTTGAAAACTTACCATGCAGTGCCCCTAACATGGAGGAATAGTTAGAGGTGATTAACTGATAGTGTGACTTCCTGTAGTGTTGGCATGTGAGTGAGAACGTTGCCCTCTAACTAACTTGAGAGAAACTTCAGCTTTCTCATGAAAGCTGTCAACAAGCTGTATATTTCATATGCAAAGAGGCCCTTGCCTTGAAGTTTTTATGTAGTTCATTCATTAATGCAGTCACATCAATAGCAAAGATCAGAGCTGCCATCCAGTGCGCTTCTCATAGCTCTGGGATGTCTTTGTCTTTCTTTTCACAAAACTCCTGAATCTCTGCTCTCCCAGGCCTCACACTTTTTAAGCCCATTGCCCAGGCTGAGCCATCTCAAAGAGGTCTGGTAGCCTGTGTCACTGTTCACTGTCAGGCTCCTCCAAAGGTGAATCAAACTTTCAGAGGTTCAGTGTCTTGCCCTGTTGAAACTAAATATTTTAGTTACATCAACACCATGCCTAATTTTTAGCACTGACTTGCACATCTCTTGATGAATGATACAATGCAATAACATTGGTTTCTATTCTGTTCGGTTAATTTCAGTCACTTTATCTTGCATCTGCTTCAATAGTCCAACATTTGTCCCTATAGGATTTGTACAACCATCGGTTGCAACACCTACCAGCTTGTTCCATTTTAGTCCCAGCGTGTCCATGGATGCATTTACCTCTGTGAACAAATCACTCCCCACTGTAGTGCCTTTCATTGGTTGCATAGCTGCCAGCTCCACCGTCATCATTAATCCTTGTACAAAGATTAGTCACTGGGCTGTATCACGGACATCACAACTCTTGTCCAGAGCTGGGGAAAACAAGTCAAAATTGTTTGTTTTCAGGCGTGGCGGTGGTGCAGAGGTTAAGAACGCACTACCCATGTACAGAGGCTTCATTCCTCAAACACATCACGTGAGCTGGTCCGACTCCCCGTCCAGACACATTTGCTGCATGTCTTCCCCCTCTCCTAACCCCTTTCCGTTCAATCTACTAGGTAATGAAGGGCACTGGTGCTGAAAAAGAAATCTAAAAATACAAAAAAGTTGTCTGTTTGCTTTTGCAGCTGTCCACATTTGCAAATGCGAGTTTTTCATAGGATAAATTAGTGCCGCAGATGCCTTCAAACCTTCTTTGATAAATTCCCCATCAGAGAACGACCTACCAAATCTTGCAAATTTGTGGAATATTACAAAGCTGGTCCTTATTGCTACATCCCTGGAAGAGTGGAGCTTCAAAAATATCCCTGTTGCTTTCTTAATTTATCTAGCAAGTCTTCTGATGCTTGTGCCTGCTTTGCAACAGTTAAATTCTTGTACTTCTCTTTGTTTACTGTCATAATGGCAGTTTAAATTGTAATTACTATATGTTCCCCACACATGATCAATTTCAGCAAAGAAATATGTAAAACTCCATGCATGGTAAAAACTAAGAGCTCGTTTCTTGAAAGCTGTTTTTTTTAGGTGCATCGGCACACTGATTACATTATGAAAGTAATAGTGGCCTTCATGGCATTTCATTGCGTATCATTGCATTTCATGCACCTATAAAGTAATGGGACTTGCACTTTTACTACAAACTCATGCAGGCTGGTCAAAGGGAGTCAATGAGCCAGATGTGGCCAACAGGTCATAAAATGCCATATCTCGTTTAGAGTATCCCATGGCTAATTTTAGCTTTGAGCTATTTTAAATAGATAAAATTAGCTAAAGCAGGGGCTCAGTCTCACTAGCGGTTAGCTGTAAGCCTTCTACCTCTCTGAGAATGTTTAGACTTTTTATAAAACTCTGTGAAATGCCATCTGCCTGCTAAAGGTGAATGAGTTATTACTATTGCTGATAAAAACTCCCCTATCTTATGATCCTTTCTGCAGGGTGGCTTGATCTGAAGCTTTTGAGCATATTGCATGTTTCTAACATCCAAATGGGAGATTTTCTCCACAATTATATAACAGCCATGAAGGTTTACTATATGTAGCCATTATTGTTATAGATTGATTTAGACTGACCTGTGTATGTGTTCAGTTTGTTTGGACAAAAAAATGCTGTCTCCAAAATTCAAATTTGTCTGATTCAGAGTAGATCAGCAGTAAAACAGCAAACATCCCAGGCTTTAGGTTTTTTTGTTTAAAACTGTAAAGGCTCATAAAACGCAGATTACCTTCTAAAATATACTAAAGTGTTTAAAATTATTTTGAAATACAGTTATTGATTTTAAATCATGTCTGTATATTTATGTTGTAGGGAATGAAAAACTGGAGCATTAACTGGAGCCTTTGATTAGGCTGCTTTATATTTATGTATTAAATGTCATTCATCAAAGAATATATTTTGCTAATCAGTCTCCATTGGAGAAGTAATCACACTAATATAGTTTACTGATTAAATAAAAAATAAAAAATAAACTTAAATAAGGAGGTATGAAACTGAACTACTTAAAGGGATATTCCACAGAGAACTTTGAATGAACATTTATGGTATTATCTGCATTATCTGTATTATCTAATTCAACTTTTTTTTTCTCTCTTTTTTCATGTGTTTGAAAGTCAGACAGATGGTTTACGCACTTAATTTGAAGTTCAAAATATTTGATTTAATTAAAGGGAAAGCGTAAACGGGAAATAAAACGGGAGAATTCAGAGGAGAAACGTGTAGGTCCCTCAGCGTCCAACCATAACGGCCACGATCATAAACAGGACAAGAGCCTGTCTGTTCTGGGGGAGAGACAGGTACATACTTTTCTCAAAACCACCAGTTCTGGGTTCTGTCAGCCCTCAGCCTTCTCTGTTTCTCAGCTAGGGGAATTGTCCGCCTCTGTTGCCTGCCCAGGGCTGGGAGGCTGTTGCTGTTTCCTCTTGATTCAGACCCTTTCAGACACAGAGCAAAAAGCAATCTTGCTAGATAAGCTGGCTGTGGACTCCACCACAGCAGTTTGAAGACAAAACTTGTTAGAACTTTAAAGGCTATTTTGTGGCCAATAAGAAAGAGTTACAGATGATAACAATTATGAAACCAAATTTTAACCAAGTGGACTTGGCTTGAAAAACCAGGTTTGTTTTTCTTCTTGTTCCTGTGTATTTCTCAGTCTGTCCAGACTCCTCGCTATCTGAATCAGCATTAGATAGCTCAAAAAAGTCACCCCATTGTGATGTCATCAGACATTAACAATGGAGGACTTTAGAAAAGTGTTTTTCTACTTCTCATTAAAGAGCTACTAAAAAAAATAGACTCTACCGGATTTTTGTTTTGTTTTGTTTTTTTCAAACCCCACCATTTATGCTTTTAGGGAGAGACACTTTCAAAACAAACCTAGATATCTAAATTCAAGGTCTCCTGATATGCGATCCATCCCAGAAGAAACAGACAAGAATGCAATTATTTCAAAAGTTCTAAACTAGGAGAATAAATGTGTTTAATTTAAGAAACATTTTGACATGAATTGACAGGTATCCAAATAAACAGTTCATCAGAGCGGCCTCAGGGTTATAAGCACTTCTCTAAAAGTCTGAGGAATGCAGTTTGTGAAATAGAAGATTATTTTAGCTCAATCTTATGTCATGATGAAGGTCTTATCCGATGTCTTGGCCAGAAGAGTGAAAGGTGTGTATATGTGTGCAAAACATCCAATTTCTGAGGGTCCAATATGCTACTATGTAGTTGTCTTATTTGTTTTGTTTTTATGTCTTGTGCAGCATGAAAGAAATTTGTCCCATAGTGGTTAATAAATGCATACTTTACATTTTGAATTTGCAGTACTTAAAAGGGTTTTCTTTTTTTTCTGCAGCTCAGAAAACATTCAGTGTTTCACAGTACCAGTCAGTTGTGGCAAAACCAGTATGTCGAGACAGATAAAAGCCAGCTTTGTTAATCTGGGTAATTGACACTGTTGCCAGACCAACCTCATCGATTTCTGTGGGAAAACTAAACAGATCTAACCTACAACCGTGTCTCCGTCTCTCCATGTCTCATTTTCCAGAACATTTTTTCTTTCATTTGTAAGTTTGCCAGTTTAACTTGAATTATGACATACTAGTAAACTATTATTGTGGTGAAAAATTAGAACAAAAAATCTAGTAATATTTATTTGTTCATTTTTATTTAAGTAAATTAATTTTTTTTTTGTTTTATGTTTAGAATTTTAAATATTGTTTCACATGTTATTTTATTAGAAAATTCTTCTTTATTTTAGTTTGTCCCTGTTTTGCATATCGTTAGACCTTTCCCAGATCTTTCTATCTGCAGACTGCAGAGTCCCTGTTGTGATGATGCAACACAACCTTTAAAATTTATGATCTTTACATCCTCCAACTTTGAGAGAAAGTTTTTTTTTTCTGCCATTTTGAGAAAAGAGGGGAGAACATTTCAGCTCTTTGTCCTTGAAGGAGGGTCACAAAACCTGGAATGCGCAGGAAGGATGTCAGAGAAGCACGGCTATCGGGGCTCACCACTTTCCTTCACTTCCCTCCTCCTTTGTTTCCCGCTCCTTCGTTTTCTGATAACGAGGAGAAGGGATGATGGAGTGAATGAATAAGCCTGGGCTGAAGGTTTGTGTGTGCGTGTGTGTGGGGCTCGCATGTTGTGGGAGAGTTAAGCGTTTCAGAGGCGGCGGCCTCCCCTCCGAGGCTGTCTCTCATCACGGCGTTGACCCCCCAGGAAGCTTTAGATGTCCGCCTGGCTTCATAATTCTCTTATCGAGCTAATCTGAGAGATAAGGAGAGGGGACTTGAAAGTGTAAACCGAGCACTGCTACCCTGGAATCTAGTTGCAGAGGGTTTATTCTTTACATCTCATGCCTCAGAGACTTGTTAACTTAGTGCAGTTTAATGCACACATGGGCACAAAATGACTTGTCTAGCAAAGATGTGTGTGTGGGGGTGTGTGTGTGTGTGTCCCCAATTTCAAAATCCAAAGTCTCCCCCCTCATAAGAGTATGATTGATCCGGGCAGAGGCAGCGGTTACATCCTGAACTGGAGTTGATTTCCTCTGTTCTCTAAATACAGACCTGGTGTTTATCATAGGTTCTGCGTTATGTTTGTATGTTTTCATAGATCAGCGTGGCCATTGAGGGCGGAAGGTAGATGGAGGGGGGGAATGTTTGAGGGGAGGAAGCGAAAAGCTAGAACAAAATAGGAGATTTGGTGCTTTCTTTCTGTTTTTGAGACATATCTTTTGACAGACCAAGCAGATGCGGCTACACAGATAAAGCTAATTGATTCGACAGAACTGGAAAGTTTTGAGCAAGTAAGCTGATTTATTTTTACAAATCTGTCACTAGCAGAGGAACAGTTTGATGTCATGTTGATGCCTATAATCTATACATTTTCCCACTTACATGCAACAATACAAAGTCACAATCATCGTTGTGATTTTCCTCTTGCCAAGTACAGTGCATTGCAAAAAGTTTTATAAATTTTTACCATTTTGTCATGTTGCCACCACAAGCTTCAATGTGTTTTTTTATAGAAAAGCAAAAAGCTAGACAAGTGAGAAGTGAAAGAAAAATCACATGATTTTCAATTTTTTGTGTTATTAAAATGGAAGAAAAGATGGGTGAGATGCAGACAAATGTCTCTTCCTGAATTTAAATCAGAGATGGTTTTCA